>NC_134863.1:81826225-82437892 GCF_049852395.1 Peromyscus maniculatus bairdii | reverse complement strand
AAGATCTCTCATAAAATGTAATTAAAGGATACTTTCTTGTCAGAGTAGCAATAGGGAACCCATGAGATGATATATGTGTTTAAGCCTAGCATACAGAGGTGGTTTTTCAATTCTCAGTTATAATTATTAGTGTCAAGTAGGAATAAAAGCATTCTGGGAGAAGGGGGATAGTCTAGAACAAGAAAGCGTTGCATCACGCACCCCCATTCTTACAACCAGGACTGGGTACCCTTTGTTTCTTAAGTCTGGTTTGGCTAATGGAGAAGGCCAATGGGGAGATTTTAGATAGGATGCTCAGAAGATCAAAGGCCTCACCCCTGTCCTCATTTCCCTCCTAATGATCCTGTCCTTACTCCATTCATGCCAATCAGAGGTCTTTCTGATCTCTGTCACTCCACCCAAGCCCAGCACTGTGGAAAACAACTAGGGTTTGGCTCCTCAGCGAGAAACTTGGGGATTGCTCCTCGCTCGCTCGCTCTCACTCGCACTGTAGCTGAGCTGGCCTTGTTTATCAACACTCCGGTGAGGATGTAATGATAATATGATGAGACGCCAGGTTGGGAGAAAGTGAAAGACAACAGAAGCCAGGTTCTAAAGAAAGCTACCTGTCCAGGGTTGATGCCGGGGCTTGGGGCCAGTGTCTGGCAACCTGGCAGTCAGTGCCTAAAAAGAAAACAAAGAAAAGAAAACAAATTTGAAAAACACAGCCTCAGCCGTTTTACCACACTATAATTGCGCACAAGGAAACTTACTCCTGGCACCTGGCCGGGAAGGTAATTACTCTGCTTCTCTTCTCCAGGGAGCATAATAGCTTCATTGTTTGACTGACTGTGAGAGGTGCAGGAGGAGCAACCATCAGAAGAGGAGCAAGGGCTAGGGGAGAGCCTGAGAAGAGAAGGTGTGGCCTTTGATGTGTTTCCAGGCCTAGGTCCCTGACCCGAGCTGTGAGAAATAAGCATGTCGGAGATCTTTGTCTCCTCACCTGTGAAGACAGTTGTATGGTTGCCAACCCTCGCCTTCATCTGCCCAGAACGTATTAAATCAACAGTTCAGCTGTCATCAGCCAGGCTTCCAAATCAAAGCACACACTTGGGTTTGACTTTATTGACTCGCCTCACTGCGAGTGCGGGATCAGATCTCTGTAGGCTGAGATAATTCCGAGAGATCCTGGGGCGTGTGATGGCTTCTCAGTGAGGCTTATCAGCCGTTCTCCAAACACCGTCTTCTGGCGCAAGTGAAACCATGCTGAATGATGTTTGATATTGGGGGGGGGGGGGGATGTCAACAAACTTGCTCAGAGGGTTGGGTTACAACAAGCCATAGCATTCATGGCAGTCTTTCTGGAGGGTGATTCTTCCAGGGACCAGGGGGTGTGGAAGGTGTCCTAAAAGTGAACAGAAATGTTAAGAAGTCCATCTGGTCTGGGACCGAGTCATGTGAATATAACTGTCTAATTTAGAAGTGACCCATACCATAAAGTAGGTACAGGTGATGAGAAAGAACTAAGGAAGAGGTTTCTTTGTTTTTCTTGGACTAGGACAGAGATAGCCAGACAGATTTTAATAAAGAAGAAGCCATCATAAATGGACCCTAGAGAAGAGGGTGGAGCTTTGAAATCTGACGGAGCAGTAAATACCATTAAAGACAGGAATGTACAACTTTGCTGTCTATGACTCACTTGATAATTTGATTTTACCCTTTGTATTTTAATAGCAACATTCTAAATTTTGAGTGTAAAATTTAGGAGACTTGAACATGTTAAAAAAAAAAAAAGAAAAGAAAACTTCTTGCCATTTATCTAGGTAAGCTTTTGTGCTTACTTACAAAGATCAAAAGCTAAAATGAACCTGAAAGTTGAAGATATTCTCATCGTGGGCTTCAACTTTTTGACCAAGCGCTACATCTAATACTGGAAGGTGACTAGAGTGCCAGGTAAGCCCACAGGGTGCCTTAAGGCCTTGGTAGCTGTCTAAACGGTCTAGGAGCTCAATTTTGATACTTTCCACCATGAGAGCACAAAAGGCCACGTGTGTATCCTTCCTCTCCAGTTCGCTTTTGAGGGCCTCATTGCCTCCCATAGGCCAGATGTTCCACAATATCTAAATTCACCTCCTCAATGAATAGACTACTTCTTAGACAGGATTACACACAAGCTGATCAAATGCAAAGGCCAAGCAAACCTGCCTGGGCCACAGAGGCCCTTACAACTTTTGTCTTAATTGTTTGATGCTTGTGTACAATTAAGTTCAATAGACACCAGTGCCTGATGTAAAGAGACCTGTAATCAGGCCATTATAGCTCAGCTTCACAATTGATTCTGAAATTTGAATGTAAGCTTTTATCTTCAGCCACCGTGTGTTCACACACCCCTCTGATTTTCCTCTCTTTGAACCTCTTGTCCCAGCAGGTGGCAGAGTGCAGAGCTCAGATACTGCCATTTTGGTGACAGACTAGATACACAAAGAAATACAATGGGTGACGTCTGGCAGACATGGTGGCATAATACATGTGAAACTTAAATGGTTCCTTTGAAAACTCCTTTTATAATTAAACCTTTTTTTTTTTTTTTTTTTTTTTTTTTTTTTGAGGCATGGTCCAACATAGTCCAGGCTGGCCTTGAATTTGCTATGTCATAGAGAATGACACAGAACACTTGATTTCCAGCCTCTACTTCCCAGATGCTGAGATTATAGGTGTGTAATTAGGAAAATGTTAGAGCTGTAAAAAATACATATATATAAATTTTTAAAAGCAGGTCTAATTCAGATGGTCTTATGTCATTCATTTGGATTCTTACAACTAAGAAACCAGTGTTGGCTCATTACCCTCCACTAACTCCAGTGTGTGTATGTGTGTGTGTGTGTGTGTGTGTGTGTGTGTGTGTGTGTGTGTGTGCATTCATGTGTATGCATCTGTGTATGTGTAGCATGCATGAATGTGTTTGTATATACTTGTAGAGTCCAGAAGTCTATGTTGGATCTCTTTCTTAATTACCCCTCATCTTGTATTTTAAGGCAGGGTCTCTCACCAAACCAGGATCTCACTGATTCAGCTGGAGTGGCTGGCCAGTGAGATTCAGGAATCTATCTCCCTGTGTCCCCACACCAATACTGGGTTTATAGGTAGACACTCACACCCAGATTTTACATGGGCATTGAGGATCTGAACACAAGCCTCACACTTGCACAGATAGGGACCTTACCTGCAGACCTCTCCCCAGCCCTGGTTTTGGTTTGTTTCCATTACATTCTTTTCCTGTTGCATGGTTCAATCCAGGATATTACATTGCATAGTTGACATTACCATCACCTTACACTGCTACATGACAATGTCTCATTCATTCTTTATGTGGCACTTATTTTATGAATGTGACAACAAAAAGCCTAACGAAAGCCGCTTCAGCATGGGTGGTTTGTTTGGGCTGATGGTTTGTTTGGGTGGGGACAGTCCACCATTGAAGGGAAGACTTGGCAAAGAAGCCATGGTGGCTGGGGCTGTGGGCAGCTGGTCACATCATATCCACAGTCAAGAAGCAGAAAGGGATGAATGCTGGTGCTCAGCTCACTTTCTCCTTTTTAGTCAATCTACAACCCCAGCTCATGGAATGGGATTGACTACATTCAGAATGGGTGTTCCCACATCAGTTAATAATCTCTAGAAATCCCCTCACACACACACCCAAAGATCCGCTTCACTAATGTTCCTGCCCTTTCTTAATCCTATCAAGCCAATTAACCACCCTGCCTTGTCTGTCATGACCTTGAGAGTCTCAGTGGGTCCCAACTTGGTATCCTGCAGAACAACCCTTCCTCCGTTACCGTCTGCTGTTCTCTTCCTGGGGCGGGAGATTTGATACGTGATAGGTCAGAGGCACAGGGCACTCACATGGCATCAAAACGATTTCATTTTCATCATCATTTATTTGTAAAGTGTGCACTTGTGGGTATTCCTTATTCCTTGAGCTATAATCAAATGGCATACTATTTGCCTTGGCATAGGAACTCTGTCACATGCAGCCATTGGGAGCCCTTAGGGCGTGGCTCTTGTTCCTTTGATATCGTTCGATCCACCTATTTCTTTACTAAACACATTCTCACCTTTGGGCACTACCAGATGTTTACAACTACTTTATATATTCACTATCCCAGCCCTCAATTCAGTAATTACTCCTGAGGTATGTTCACAGATTCTTTTAAATGTGAGAATAGAAAATAAGCATTTCTTTTTATAAATGTGGTTTTATTACTTGGTAAGCATATTGCTTTAAATTTTTCTCTTAGTTAAAGAACTTGGAAGATTGCTAAAGATTTATTTTCTCTTGTTGAGACATTATAAATTTAATGAATACTCTTATTTACTGACCATCATGACTCAAAATATAAAATATTTTTTAATTTCTATAGGGATTTTATACCTCTATAGACTTTATAAAATATATTACATTTCTGATTTATTACATTTTAGCTTCTCAAATCATTTTTCTGAAACACATTTGCTTCAAACGTTTCTTGCATTGGTCAGAGTGTGCCAGATTGTACTACTGTTGCAGAAATCCCCAGTTCTCACTGGCTACTAACAGCAATGATTAATTCTCATTCAGGAGTTGTGTCTACCTTTGGTAACCAAGAGGCTCTGTGCCATGCCATCTCCTCTAAGGGCTTGAGGCCACACAAGCTTCATCGTCTTGAAAGGAAGAAAAGACAGAAGTGAAGCACACTGTTTGCCATTCATCATTGGTCACAGCAGGTCAGAGGTTCACATGGTGGCATCTGGCTTCACAGGGTGAAGTCCTCCCATGAATCCTGCAGGGAGAGAACCAGAAGTATGGACAGACAGCTCAGATGACCGCTATGTTCAGGCATGTGCACACAGATGTAGGAACCCAGCTTTCTTCAAGTTTGTCAGCCTGCTAATGATTCTTTAGGACACAAATAAGACTCAGTAGAGTTTCCCATGTTGCATGCTGTAAACGTTTCCACATTCTCCCCAGCCTCTAAGAGGAACCTTAACTCCAAGATCCGTAAGAGCATTAAAGTTGTTCCTTCATCAAATCGATGGCCTCTGAGGAGAAGGCCGCTCGGGGAAGGCTACCCTCTTGTCAACAACTTGTCCCAAGTTTAGATGTTAGCCCACACAGTAAATCTGTGACTGGGCTTACACGACTATCACCATTAACTGGTGTTATCATCGTAAAACACATTTGACAGAAGGTGAAACTAGTGATCTGCCATGCTTAATTACCCGTGATCTCTGCAATGGGGATGGGCATTAGCAACTGGCTTTTCTTCCATCAATTCTTAGGCTAATAATGCTTTCAGTCTCCACTTTCCTCCCAGCCTTAAAACCTCTTACGTTATTATTCCCTTTTTAATTATCTTGTGTTAGTCTCATACCGTTCGATTATAAGATTTAGAATTCACATATTTTATAAAGCGACTGTCCCTATACTGTCAATGTCTGTCTTCACAATAAAGGACTCAGTGGTGGACAATTCTGTACACAGATGTTACCATTTTCTCTGATTTATCTTATGTCACAGACCCTGGAAGAACAGTGGAGTCCAGGAGGATTAATGCTTCTCTGTCCTTGCTACTGACTGTTTATCAAAGCGATTGATCCCAACATATGCTCTCAGCCAGAGTGTGCACCTGAACTCTTCTCAGCATTAGTCATTACAGGCAGCATTATTTTTAGTCACCTCTTGAACAACAAATTAATAACCCCTATTAAGAGAAATAAAGATGTAGAAATGAGAATGGATTTTGAATTGACATGATATCATCTCACATTTTAATTGGAGAACAGTACACCATCTATTTGGCCGACAAATAGCTGTGATTAAAGGTTAGACAACATTTGGTTATAATAGGCCCAACATCAAGGTAGCAGCTTTTGCCTGTAATGCCCTGTGATCTTATCGCTTATTTACTGACTAGCTCTTTTAATTGCCTGCTTTTCAAATACACAAAATCTTACGTTCATGATTTTATTTACTTTTAAAAGACACACAATACTTTTATGTAATAAAATACTAATAACATACAAGGAATGAACTTAAGAACAATGTAAGTTGTAAGGAAGGGCTCTAATAGGAAGTTTGGGATTTGGGAAAAGTAATCAGCTTCAAAATACATGTGTTGGGGCCTGGGAGGTGGCTTAGCAGTTAAAAGCACGTACTACTCTTGCAGGGGGCTTGAGTTCAATTTTCATCACCTTGTTGGGTGGTTTACAAGTGCCTGAGACTCCAGCACCATGGGATACAGCACCCTCTCTGTCTTCACAGGCGCCTGCACGCATATGAACATTACCCCACATAGACACACGGTTAAAATAAAATAGCCAAACGAATGGGAACACATGAACTATGAACCAATAGCTGAGGAGCCCCCAACTGGATCAGGCCCTCTGATCAGTTGATTAGCTTGATCTGTTTGGGAGGCATCCAGGCAGTGGGACTGGGACCTGCCCCCAGTGCATGAGCTGGCTGTTTGGAACCTGGGGCTTATGCAGGGATGCTTGGCTCAGTCTGGGAGGAGGGGACTGGACCTGCCTGGACTGAGTCTACCAAGTTGAACTCAATCCTCAGGGAAGTCTTTGCCCTGGAGATGGAAATGAGGGGTTGGCTGAGGGGAAGTGGGGGGAAGAAAGGGAATCCATGGCTGGTATATAAAATTAAATTAAATTATAAAATGAAATAGACCTCTAAGAATATATACCACTGATCCTAAAAAGGCACACATATGAAGACATGTTGTAGGGGTAGGAGAGATAGTTCAGTGGTTTAGACACTTACTGCTCTTACGGAGGGCTCAGGTTCTGATCCCAGCACCCACATGGTGGTTTGCCACTTCCTGTAACTCCATTTTTAGGAGATACAAGGCCCTCTTCTGACATTAACAGGTGCATGGATTCACATGGTGCACATACATACACTTAAGCATACACATATAACATAAAAATACATGTTAAATAAACAAAAATAACACCAAAAATCAGAGTTAATTTCAAAAGGCTAAATTTTACATTATCTCTGTAGGAAGGGAATTCCAGCCTTCATTTTCCATTATAGAAATTATCCCTAAGTCAGTAGCTAGATTCCACTGTTTGCTTATGAGATAGAAATAGTTCTGTGACTCACAAGAAAAGTTGAAGACTGGAAAAGGGGGTGAGTGTAACCCTTGGTGCTGGGCAGTTTCATAGATCCCTGTGGTTTAACTCTGGTGGCCTGTAACTTGTATCTGAATCACCTACACAGACACATACACACCCAAACAACTGTTATAACAAGACTAGACAACATTATTAACCACAAAATCCACAGTTGCTAAAAACCAAGACAGTTCTAATTATTCCACCACAGAAATATAGAATCATTTAACCACAATATACAATGCACATACTCACCATATTAATTTGCTACTTGCATTCAGAATGGTCTATTTCATTAAAAGATGATATTTCTTATATGTCCAACCTAGGTTGCCCAAAGATTGCTGGCAAACATTGATCTGAGGCCTGACAAATAGCTTCATTTTACGTTCTGATGTCTGTCCAGCCAGCCTGGCTGGTTCCTAGGTCTGTCCTTCAATAATAGAAGATGTCTCAAACTTCTTTTGGAAACCTTGAGACTTGTCAATAACTTTATTAAAATGGTGATAGCATATTCAGGTAAAATGACTACAATAAATAAGCTTGTTTGGTCATGGACATTTAATCTTGCTAAAGAAGAACAGTTTATGGGGAGAAATCATTAAATGAGATCAATGGGACAAGTGCTGGACTTGCTCAGGTTGGTGTCACAGTATCATTTTGGTGTCTGTAAAACAAGGGCATAAAGGATGTGGGGTTGTTGCTGGCAGGTCATATTTATATTGAATGATAAACACTAAATAATATCCTATACCCAGAGCCCAATATTATTACATCTGATACACTGTACAGTCATAGTAGATGCCAGTTAAATGTGTGATGACATTATTTGTCTGTCATGGTGGGCCAAGAAAGTCACGTGCATAGTGGCTTAAAACAGTGATTGCTTGTCATCTTGCAGTTCCGTTGGGTCGGGAGTTTAGACACACTTTGAATTTTCTGCCTCAGTGTCTCACAGGATGTAATGAGGGTGTTGACTGGGACTGTGGTCTCATATGAGGCTTAACTGGAGACGGATCCACTTTTGAGTTCTCATATTTGTTGGAATTCACGTCCTTGTGGCTTGAGAGTTAAGGGGCTTGTTTCATTGAGGGTCTTAGTGTATGCAAGGGGTCAGTTGGAAGCCTTACTCTATGCTTGGCTCTGGGATGTTTTGTTATTCCTTGTTTGAAATTCCATAGTGTGACTACTTACTTCCTTAAAGCCAGTGAGGAGAGAGAGAGAGAGAGAGAGAGAGAGAGAGAGAGAGAGAGAGAGAGAGAGAGAGAGAGCAAATGGATATTGTAATCATATATAATCACTGATCTTTCGATTCCGGCCATCTTTGCCACGTCCCATTGGTTGGCAGCAAGTCACAGGCGCATCCCACTTCAAGCCAGTTCATCAGAGATGGATTTACAGGTCTTAAGGGCAAGTGTTAACCTGAAGTCACTACAGCCTTCTGGAAGGAAGTCAGAATGCACAAACCACTTATACAAGATGTTATTGCTACTGCAGAAACTGGCTAACTGTTCTTTTATTAAGGCTTTTGTTGTTGTTGTTGTTTTGTTTTGTTTTATAATCCACCTATTGCAAATGGCATTGGACCCATTGAAAGGGAACACTGGTGATTTCCCACTGTGCCAGTCTTTGGGTGGGTATTCAGTGGTCTAACCTGATAAATTACAATGAGGCTCGGTGATATCAACAGTATAGGAAAAGCAGTTGGATGGAAATACATAATAGTAAAGTACTTGCTGAGTATCGGCTTTACATCAGGCATTGCGCCAAACACATGCATGTGCTAGCCACACCTATGTTAGAATTCCAGCCCGAGACTGGGTCCTACTAGTTCTCACCCAGAGGTCTGCTCTACTGGGATTTACAGCCCTAATCCTCAGCATAGTTGATTGGCCTGGGGTGGTCCTAAGCTCTTCAGGGCCCTGGAATCTGACCCGAATCTTGTGCAACAGGGCAGGGCAGGGCCAGTCAGGGAGGGTGGGAGGATTTCCCAGGGCCTCGATCCCTGGAATAAGCAGTGAGTGCTGAAGAGACGGTGTGGCTCTCAGCTGAGAGAGCTGAAGCCTGACAAGCTGAAGAGACACGGAAGTAAAACCAACAAGTCAAACGGGGAAGGAGAAGCCGGGCTGCAGGCTTTCCCACTTCTCATTTCAACAAACAGTAACTGAAGTGTGCAGGCAGCGGGTGGCTCAGTGGTTAAGGACACTAGCTGCTTGTGCAAAGGTCAGACCTCTGGGTCCCCCCACCCATGTCGGGTAGCTCACCGCCACCTGTAGCCCCAGATCCAAACCCTGGTCTGGTCTCCACAAACACCCACACACACGTGTACAAGCACACACACACACACATGGGTACAAACACACACGTTTTAAAAAAGAAGGAAATGTATGAACAGGTAATACCTCTGCAGAGATAAATTCTGCTAGGAAAAGACACAAACAAAACTCAAAAACAAAAAGCTATAGAAATAGTCTCATAAAGCAAGTCTTATGCCTTCCCCACAACACAGCAATTCCAGATAGATAGACAGACAGACAGAGATAGATAGATAGATAGATAGATAGATAGATAGATAGATAGATAGATAGATAGATAAATAGATAGATAGATACACATTTGCCTAGATTGTGTTGTTACTTGTCCTGTGTTACCATATCTGAGAAAGGCATCTTAAGGGAGAAGTTGATTGGGCTCTTGGCTTGGAGGGTACCGTCCATCAGGGAAGAAGAGCACAGTAATAGGAACTTGTGGCCATTGGCCACATCCCTGCAGCAGCCATGAAGCAGAGAGCTCAGGCTGAACCAGAAGCAGGTATTCCCTTCAAGGCCCATCTCCACTAACTCAAATCCTCCAGCCAAGGCCCTCACATCCATAAACTCCCCAAACAGCGCCACCTGCTGGGACCAAGTGTTAAAACACATGAACCTGTGGGGAACATTACACGCGCAAACCACACCCATTGAAAGGTACTCAGGAGAATGGTCTTAGCAGTTTTCTTCATAAAGGTTAAAACCTGGAAACAGCTCAAATGTCTGTCAATGAACAAATAAATGAGTTGATTAAAACTACACAATGGCCATTAAAACAGACCATTGTCTTGTAAGCAGTGATGTCATGAATCTCAAAGAATTCTGGTTGGTGAAAGAAATCTCACAGACTAAAAATTGTGTATTTCTCTGTTGTTCAAAAGCATTTAAAGCGAGGGATTGGTGAGAAGATCTACATCATGGTCTCCAGATGCGGGAGGCTGCTTAGAGTGCTCTGAGTGGGGAATGTTGGAAGGAGGAAGACCCAAGGTGGGCATGAAGTGACCTGACGGGGGCTGGGAAAGTGAGCAGGATGCAGACATCCACGATCTCGGAAGTGCTAACTCCCCTGAGGTTTTTAGTGGGAGGGTGGGAAGAGTTCCCTTGCAGCTTAGGAAGTCCTCACTCTGGTCACAGGGCAGAGCAGAGACAGACTTGTCGACACTGATGAGCTCTGGGTGACGAGGACCCTGGCTTGGCAGGGTGGGCGAGTGACAGACTTGGAATGAAGTCTTGCCATGGCAACAGCTCTTGCTGGTGTCTGAGCGAGCCTGGGCTGATGATTCTGGCTGAGGAGCCTGGCTGACCAAGGGCACATGTTTCTGAAAGGCAGAAGATGGAGAGAAGATGGGGTTGACCTGGGTTGCTTTGAATATTTGAAATCTGAGGTGTCTGGGCCCCACCTAGAAGAGATACTGCAGGGGTAAATGTAGTTCCACAGGGAGCCAGTAATGTTAAAGTGTTTGCTCACCTTTGGGAAAGGCACCCTCACCCATGGGCGTGTGGAAGAGGGAGAGAGGGAAGGAGGCCATAAGCTGAGACTCAGGCCAGTGTGGCTGTTCCTTCGTGAAGGCAAGGCCCTTGTCACCTAACAGGGAAGTGAAACACTCCTCCCCAGTTCCTCTTGCTCTGAGAGGGCCAGGAAATCTAACTCTCTGGGAGTAGCTCCTCCCTCCCACCCAGCCCTCTCAAAGTAGTAGGTAAATGGGTTTCTCCTCTTAAGAATGAGAGAGATCAACTTGAAAATCGATTGCCTTATTAGCATATGCTAAAGCTCTGAGGTATTGCCTTGCTCTTACAGAGGGCAGGCAATGTTCATTTCCTTCAGTGTGACCCTGGGTCGGAAGGAAGGGAAGCTCTCGTGCTAGCTACGAGCGAAGAAGCAGAGGCAAGGTCTAGCACTGAACTTGTTCATGGAGGGCTCAGTGCACACCCACTGCCCCAAGGACACAGTACACCAGACAGCAAAGCCCTGGGCCCTGTCCTCTGCTGAGACTGTTCTGTGCATCATCACCCTGCCAGGAGCTCGCACCACTTCTTCCCAGGGACAAAGAGGTGACTCACAAAAAACCTAGCCAGCACCCGATGTGGATCATTTTATGTAAATACAATGGGGAATAATACACATTCTTCTTGTGTCCATCCAGTCATGATTATCTAAATTCTCTTTGGGTCTCATTCATTTCTGACCTAAAGACCTCTGCGTGTTGTTTCCATGGAGACACCAGAATGGAGGACAACACTGTCAACAGGTTAGAATCAGAGAAAAATGTTCCAAACAGAAATTCCCTAAAATGTGTTCTTTAAGAAGCCTAATGCTGGTGGCATGGACTTACACTCTTCTTGGTGATTTCGTAGTGGAGGGTTCTGTTTTACAAAGTGTCTTATCCACTTTGATGAGACTTTAGACCTCTAGATAGATTTATGGATCAATTTTCTTGCCGGCGACACCCATATTGCATGAGCCTTTTTCCAAGTATTTTTAATTCTAAGAAAACGAAAACAAGAAAAGTAGATGCGTCAAAACTTCCTCCTTTTCCAGAACACACCATCTCTCCTGTGCCACAGCGATTTCTCTTCCTCTTTCCCTCTATATGATCAGCACCCTCTGGGCCCCCTTCCTTTCCAGCTCACAGCCCGGGGAACCAGCTGCACAGGGCTGCCATACTAAAATTCCTGAATGTCTCATGGCACAGTGACGGGAGCCAGGCTTCTGACATCCTGCAGTGAGCCGACCGCTTGGGTTGGACCCCTCCTGGCATCTTTTAGTCTTTGTGGCAGTTGACAAGCCTTGGCGTCCCTCCTCGTGTGGCCACGCTGCCCAGTCTCTGAGTTATACTGTGTCCTTTCCCCTGTATGTCTGTGGATGTGCATGCTTTCACTTACAAACACGCATTTAGACCAGGGCCTAGCTTCTCTCTCTCTCTCTCTCTCTCTCTCTCTCTCTCTCTCTCTCTCTCTCTCTGTATGTATGTTTGTTGTTTGTGTGTGTATGTATGTCATTCATATACCTGTGGGTATATGTGTATGTTCATGTGTGCATATATGTATGCTTGCTTATGGAAATCAGAAGTTGATATCTTCTGGTACTTTTCCCTCTTGCTCTCCACCTTATATTTTGAGGCAGGGTCTCTTGCTGAACCAGGAACTCACCGATTTGGCACAAGTTGCTGGCCACAGAGGTCCAGGGATCCTCCCATGTCTGCTAGGACTGCAGGCACATGTCAGCATGCTGACCTCTCTGGGAATGTTGAGGGTCTGAACTCAGTCAGGTCCATAGCAGGCACCTTACTGATGGAGCCATCCCCCAGTACCTCAAGGACCACCTGTGTAAATCCCCTTTCTAAACACAGCTGCATTCTCACAGACTGGGCTGGGGAATTTCAACATAACTGTTTTAGGGAGACACAGTCTAACATAGGACATGTGTTGACTTATGTTTAGTTCAAGACTGAGCTCAAACTCCAAAAGAAGCATGCTCTGAATTTTCTTTTAAATGTTCAAGATTAGTACATCTTTAAAAAAAAAATGATTTCATTTTATATTTACGAGTTTTTGTCAGCACGTGTCTATGTGTACCATGTGTGTGCAGTGTCCACAGGAGCCAGGAGAGGGTTGTGGATCTCCAAGAACAGGAGCTGTAGATGTCCAAGAGCCTGCACGTGAGGGCTGGGTATCAAACCTGGGTCCTTTGCAAGATCGGCGAGTGCTCTCAACTGCTGAGCCATCTCTCCAGCCTCCCTTAAATTCCCTTAATAAGCTACTTATTGGAAGTTTCATCACTTACTTTCCTCAAGGATACTTCTGTTATCATTTAAAAATAAAATAGCACATGAGGACTATAAGGAAAGCTCATCAATTACATGTACATTGGCACACATGCAGACAGCATGCATGTTTATGCACACATACGCAGGTATACATGCACACTTTTCTGCATTTTTCCACTGGAACTATTTTCAAGAATTTAATAAAATGCATCTTAAAATCCTTCATGAGGCCAAGAAAATGTTTTATTTCAGATTTCCCCCTTCCCATTGAAAAGTAAACAAAGAGGGAGGGAGAGGGGGAAGGGAATGACAGGAGAAGAGGGGAGGGAGCTGAAATGCGCTAACAGAGCCAGCCTCCTTCCCACTTTCCCTTCTGCCCTGGTCCTCCAGCTCATGGAGGGTCTGCAGATGAGCTGTGGGTGCAGGACCGCACAGGCAGACGCTGCCGCGGCCAACAGTGTGGCCTTGAGAGGGGCCGGGGCTATGCTGCCCCACTCACTCATGCCATGTCTTGAGTTTTGTTAGTCAGCCTCCCTTCAACTGTGGACGGGATCTGGGAATGAAGAGATGTCTGGGAAGTCGGTAGTCAGAGCCAGGCATCTAGTAGGTTGCTAGGCAGCAGGTAGGTCATGTGCTGGCATACTACTAGCAGTGGTAGTTAAAGTGTTGTCTGTCCAACTGTGTGTTTTCAATTTATAAATAACTTGGAATAGACGTAAATGGGACAAATAAGATTTTTAATTAATGCTTCTGTTTTCATTGTGCCTTATCCATGTCTGAGACTGGAGACTAACACAGAGGACCCTGGTCTCTCTAACTGATGCTCCATGAAGCATCTGCCTTTGACACCAGTCTTCTTGGCAAGAGACAGGCTTTTGCTCAGAAAGAACACAGGGCCTGGAGGCAGGTGAATTTGCATGTGACTTTAGAAATCACAGACACCTCTGAGCCCTTTTCCTCATCTTAAAATGGGGCTTGTTAAGAGCTAAGAGAACAGGACCTTAAAGGTTATGACTCAGACCCTCAAACAAGTCCAATGTTGCTTATTTTCCATAACTGATCTCCATCTGCTTCACAGCTTCCCTTTCCCACCACAAAAGGGGAAACAAAACCACCCAGCCTGTGCGCGAAGCTCAGTCCCAGCTTGACACCCTCCGACTAACTCCGTTAACTCGGTTGCTTTGGAAAATGGAAAACTTTTGAGGATCTGTGTTCAGTCAATTTGGGATTCTCCTCCAAGGGTCATCCAAATCTCTCTCTCTCTCTCTCTCTCTCTCTCTCTCTCTCTCTCTCTCTCTCTCTCTCTCTCTGTGTGTGTGTGTGTGTGTGTGTGTGTGTGTGTGTGTGTGTGTATGTGTGTGTATTTATACACTCTGTCCTGAAATCAAGGTGGCGCTGGTAGAGGTTAGAACCATTTTGGGTCCTAGGACTGACTGCCTTCTGAGTTGTCTATGGTCTGTACAACAACAGACATAAAATAAAAGTGAGTAATTGTTTAAAGCCTCATGTCACACAGTTCCCTTGCTGTGAAATGGGTACAGCAGGTGAATCAATTAACAGAGAAGAGAGGGGCTGCAGAGCTCAGAGCATCAGGTGCTCTCACAGAGGACTGGGGTTGGGTTCCAAGCACTCACAGGGCACAGCTGCCCATAGCTGTAGCTCTAAGGAATATGATTCCTTTCCTGCACTCCTTGGGTACTGTAGACATGCAGTGCACAGACAGACAGACAGACAGACAGACAGACAGACACACACACACACACACACACACACACACACACACACACACGCAGTGCACAGTCAGATACCCAGGCACACACACATTTGCATAAAACAAACAAAATGATAGAAAGGAGGTGAGACTACATTCACAGTTGCCAAGGGCTGTGCGGGGGTAAATGGAGAATGACCACTAATGGATTTCTCTTTGGTTGATGGAGTATTCCAGAAGTAGGTAATGGGATAGTTGTACATTAAGAATATTACAGCTGTTCAACTCCACATTTGAAAAGAATGGATTTTCCAGAATGGATATTATACCTCAACTTTGAAAACTCAGCCACCAGAATTTGGATTTCTCTCTCCAGGCTTTAGTTATTTTGTGCCTATACCATTACACCTGGAATTGTTAGTGCTACAGATGTGCCGTGGAGTCTTCTTCTGAGCTGTTTTGTTGCCCTGATCTATGTGCTTGCTACTGATGTATCAATACTTCAGCGACTTGTCAGCCTCAACCCTATCTTCTCTCACTTTCTTCTTCTCAGTCAAGAAGACGTGAGCTAGTCTAGACAGTGCACTTTCCCACAGCCATTTCAAAATAAGCATTTTGTGCTGTAAAACTGGGTTAAGGAATTTCATCTATTCTGAGTTAACCTGGGGAGAATTGTACTCCTGATTAGCTTAGGGTTTCTATCACTGTGATGAAACACCAGGACCAAAAGCAGCTTGGAGAGGAAAGTATTTATTTCATTGTATAGCTTGTAGTCCATCACCCAGAGAAATCAAGGTGGGAACTCAAGGCAGGAACCTGAAGGCAGAAGCTGAAGCAGTGGCCATGGAGGAGTGCTGCTTACTGGCTTGTTCTGCATGGCTTGCTTGGGCTTCTTTCTAATACACCACAAGACCACCATCCCAGGGGTGGCACCACCCAAAGTGTTCCAGGCCTGCTTACTTCAACCACTAATTAAGAAAATGGCCTACAGACTTGCCTACAGCTCGATCTTATGGAGGAAAGTGCCTCTTCTCGGATATCTCTAACTTGTGTCAACTAGTCAGATACTTAATATATGTCTTAGTTAGGATTGCTGTGAAGAGACACCATGACCATGGCAACTCTTACAAAGAAAAACATTCAATTTGTGGCTTACAGTTCAGAGACTCAGCCATTATCATCATGGTGGCATTCAGGCAGACATGATGCTAGAAAGGTAGCTCAAGTTCTACCTCTTGTTCAGGCAACAGGAAGTGGTCTACAATGCTGGGAATGGCTTGAGCACATGTGAGACCTCAAAGTCCACCTCCACAATAACACTTCTTCCAACAAGGCCACACCTACTCCAACAAAGCCACGCCTTCCAATAGTTCCACTCCCTATGAGCCTATGGGGGCCAATTACATTCAAACCACCACAATGTTTTTTTCATTTATTTTTCTTGCCTTACCACAGTGGCTAGAACTTCATGTTCTATTTTGAATAAAAATGGTAAAGAAGCTAGTCATTCTTGCTTTGTTTGCAATCATGGGGCCTAAAAATTCAATCTCCCGCTATAGCGTATGATATCATGAGTCACTTTTAATCTCTGGGTTAAGCAGCACCAGGCTGGACTAATCTGCGATAAACATCAGTGATTTGCAGAGGAAACCGGTGGCTTTTTTTTCCGGGTAGGTTCTGGGAAGTGAGAGAGAAAGCATCTGTCTTGAGCGTCTTCCCTCAAATCTCTCTGGTAGTTTCGAGCATCAGGCTCCTGCCTATGTCTCCACCCGATGAGTTCTCTTTTCCTCTGTTCTTTGTTCCACACAGAAGAGAACAGAGTGCTTCCCTCCTTCCTGAAGTCTGGAGAATAAGGTGCCCTTGGTGATGTATTCTCCATGGTAACTCTCAGCTAGGATGGTGGGTAGATCCCTGGGGATCTCCAGGATGCTTGCAAAGGGTCCACAAGGCATAAAACTATTTGAACAAACACCAGGGTGTTACTTGCCTTTAGGAAAAAGTGTATTTGCACTCATGTTTCAAAAACAGTGATGGTTAAGTTATTGGTGCCTCTAGCCATTATGCCGCTGCTGCCGGCATTAATATGGTCTGAAGATTGGCCAACGCAGCCCAGAAGCAAGTCAGCTTTTTAAATAATGCCCTTGATGATGTAGTAAGGATTATTAATGCTATGAAATCTGAACTTTGGGGCACACGTCTTTTCAATATTTGATGTAACAACACAGGAAGCAGGCTTGACACACTTATGTCACACACTGGACGACAATGCTGCACTTGCTCTTCTTCAACACTGTTAAGATTTCTTTTATGTATTTACTTATTTGTGTGTATGTGTCTGGCTGAGTAAGTGGACACACATGTATGCAGGTACACATGCCTGTGAATACATGGACACCAGAAGAGGGTGTGGGATCCCTTAGAGGTGGAGTTACAGGCATTGGTGGGCCACCTGGCTTCTTCCTGAGGTCTGGACTGGGGTCTGGACTCTACATCTTAGGGTTGTGGGGCTATTGGTCTTAAATGCTGAGTCAACTCTGCTGCCTCTCTCTTGGTGCTTTTTGAAGATGGTGTAGAAGGCTTTGGGAGGCCAGGCCTAGAGGGAGGTCTCTGATGGTTGCAAGATGACCTTTGAAATGGCCTGTGGGTTCTATTTGCTTCCAACCATGAGTTGAGCATGCTTCTCCCTCCCCACCAGACTTCCACCATTTTGTATCCTCAGCAGGCCCAAAGACAAGGATCCAAACAATCGTGTGGACCAAAACTTCCACAACCATGAGCGGAAGGAGACCTCTGCTCTTTGTAAGGTGGTTATCCTGGGCGTTTGGGATAGTCACTGAATGGTGACTGTGCCTGGTCAGCCAAGCTGAATTCTCTTCATTCTGTTTCAATTAAAAAGAGAGAGAGACTAAGACATTGGAAACAAAAGCAGGAGCGAAAATGTCTTCTACTAACCCAAACATCAAAGAGGTTTATGAAAAATGAAAAGACATAGTAACTCTTCACCCATGCTTTTTAGCAATATCATTGTTTCTTTAGGAAAGACCACATTATCTCAGAATATATGATATCTGCATTGATATGGATGTATTGGATTTAACATTGTTATACAAATAAATGAGTGAGCACTTTTAAATCTCCATTTTAATTTTTAAAAATGGTGATTATTGATAGAAGTATCACATATGCACAAACGGAAGCTTTTGAGACCCCAACAATTTTTAACTGGGCAAAGGAACACTGAGATTAAAAAAAGATAGTTTGAGAACATCCTAGTAATTTCTATAAGCTTTCTCATTTTCATTTGAAGGTAAACTTTGAGCATCTAGGAAATTCTTTTCTCTCCTCGCAAGTTTACCCCGCCCCCCTCTCTTCTCACTAAATCTAATCTGCCTTTGAACAAAGCCACTCCTGTTTTTGACAATGCCTGCCTTTTCCAGAAGCAGAAAATGCTTCTCATCCAATCTGTGGTGAGCATGGGGCAAGGAAACTTGCAAGAAATTTAAAAAAGAAGTTTACCATATTACCACACTGACATGGGCATGAGATGGGCTGTCTCTCCGGGGACTGCCAGTGCCAGCAGAGAAGAGAGTGTTTGCACCTCTCTTTCTACAAGGTAGAGATCTGTGTGCAGCCAAGCGTGAGGGCATTGAGGTTTCCCCCAAGCATTAACTATCCATGCATTCAAAGTGGCCATTTCCGAAATCAACTGTTCAAGACAGCCACAATGTATGAGGCACTTAGCTGGTGAGGTGTTAGCTGGAAAAACAAAATGCTATCTTATACACTGGAGACCAATGCTTTTCGACCTTGGTTATTCACTGGAAACATCTAGGGCGCTTTTAAAAAGTACCTGGGCTTCGCTCCAAGAGATTCTGATTTAAATATTCTAAGGAGTGAGCTGGACATTGGTACTCTGAAATTTCCCAATAGGTTTCAACCACTAACCGAGATGGTGAGCCATTGGTTAAAATGTTAGCGTTTCAAACAAGGTCCTCTGTGTCTATGCACGCATTCATACATCCATTCGTTTACGCATTCACTCGATGGGTTAGCAGGGATCTATGTGCCTACTATGATCCAGGGCTACTCAAGGTTCAGAGAGCAGTACAGAAGACAAGGCCTCAGCTCTCACGAGGCTAATGTAGCTGAGGAGAGACAGACTAAGCTCATAGACATGTGTGCCAGGTGATTGTGTATTAGCACCCTGAAGAGGAGCCCATCACAGTGAAGGAATGTGGAGGCTGCGTGCGCTAAGATAGGGCCATCCTGGAGTCCCCACTGACAAAACAGGAAACTGGGGATCACGAGAGAAGGATCCAGGCAGCTCCTGGAGAACGCCAAGGCAAGGAGAGGGAGTCCTGAGTACCTGGGGTCCAGCAAACGCTAGGTATGTCTGAAACAAGAGAACATTAGCTGGGGGAGAGAGGGCAGAGATGGAGAGAGAGAAGGAGGGAGGGAGGGAGAGAGAACAGATACGTATGGGGTTGGGGGAGGACTCTGCCTTTCACTCTGAGCTAGAGAGTGAGCTAGGTGCTGTGCAGTTAGGAACACAGTTATGTCCTTCTCTGATGTTGCCTTGAAAAGGTCACTCAGAAAAAGATAACAGGGCCACCAGCCAAGCATAGGCTCAGACGGAAGAATTAGGGAGCTACTACCACACTGAGAAGCAGGAGGTACTAAAAGCAAGGAGAGGATTCTTCCAAGAAGCGTTGCAGAGGGGGAGCTGGAGTTAATCACTGATGGATTTGAGGATGATAGCTAGCAGAGGCCAGGTTGGCTCTGCGGTTCTGTGCCAGGGTAGCATCCCTGCTCCCTACACAAATCAGTAAAGGAGCTGGAAAAGTCACAGCATCTAGTTATGAATGAGAAACTGAGGCCAAGCGAGTGAGTGAGGGATGACAGCTAGCATCATTGATAAATAATAGCTGGAGCTATGCAGCATCCATCAGCTCTTTAGACTCCAGGTGCAGTGAGCCCTCTGTGAAGCCAAGACCATGGGCAGGAGCTAGTCCCACAATCTGGAGGTTTACAAGCCAGCTGTGGAGTCAGCCAGCTGTGGAGTCAGGCCCCTGAGGTCAACAGTAGATGCTAACTCTACTAAGTAGCATGCCCTCATTGCTAAAGCAAGTGAAAGAGGCCATGAGTGTGGGTGAGGTCACCCTCCCCACAAAGTGAACAAGGGGTCCTAGGGAGCTGGAGTGCGGGGCGGGGGGTGGGGGGGCAGGGTGCAGTCTTGGCTCACTCCATGAAGGCAAGGAGTCTAATAACCGTACATTCTGACATCAAAGTATAAAGTCATTTGGTTGAACCAAAGAGTTTGGGTGTGTTCGCTGGGGGTGGCTGCTAGGAGGGTGGATTTGAGGGAATCGAAGACTTGAACACGGATTTGATAATTTACAGCCATATCATCAGAGACATTAGACACCCATCTGATAGTTGGCGACCCCATAGTCTCTTCTAGCCCAGATGATAGAGATTAGAGAGATAGTAATGTGATTTCAAGGTGATAGTTAAGCTTATTAGGAAAGCAATAATAAAACCTTCAAGAAAACAGGTCAAGAATACAGTTCTAATTTAATAACAAGCTGGATTAATCGGCTCGTCCTTAGAAGAGGTTTCATAATCACGGAGCCTTTGAACTCGATGGGGGAGTTAACAGTAATTATTGTCAATAAGAACAGAGATCGCTTTGAAATAATAAGGCATTAAAATAAGGTGTAAAAAGCAGCTGAGTGGCTTCCATTTGTGCAAAGCAACACAACAGCTCGGGGCCAAATGTGTGCCCTGCCTAGAAGTGACTGGGAAGAGCTGTTCGCCCACCAGGGTAGAGCGCACGCTCGCATGTGCTTTGTGGGTGTGGCCTAGACAAAACAACTCGGGAAGTATTTGAATGCCAAACTCTCAATAATGCCCAACTGGTTCAGGGAGTTTAGAGGGTGTGCACACCCAAGTTGGGGTTTTTAGTTAGGCCTACCTTCCCTCATAATACTAGGTGGGGTATTGTGAAAAGAAATGGGACACGAAGATAGCCTAGATGTCCCCCACCTTTACCTCCGTGTGTGTGTGTGTGTGTGTGTGTGTGTGTGTGTGTGTGTGTGTGTGTGTGTGTTTTACCCTCAAATCCAAATGTGATCTCTCCAAGGAGGTCGTGGCCACACTGGGGAAGCCCATGATGGAAAATTCAGAAAGGAACAGTCTCCCTAAGCTTGGTCCACGTAGGGTCCCCAGACAGGGAACCAGGGCTCTACTCCCCCAAAACTGAGGGTGATCAACAGGAATTGACTGGGACCTGACATAGCAGAGCTGTGCTCTGTAAACCCTGCCTCCACCCAGGACCCACCAGCAGGCAATCAGAAGGGCCTTCATTTGCATGTGGGAAGTACAAGATTGGGTATTGCATGGTGGGGACACTGAGGCTGAGAGAGGACATCTCTGCTGCAGGTCCTCTTGGACCAGCTGCCTTTCGTTGGGAGCTGTGCCGGCCGACGCCTAGCTGTAGCCTCAGTCAACTCTCCTTCCTTCGTGGTGGTGCGATGGGTGTGTTCGTTCACCCACCCACCATTGCACCAACACGTCTGAGAGACAGGAGAGGGAAGTACAGATGCTCTGAGGGGTGGGATTGAGTCTGTGCGCTAAGACTTCTGCTGCTGCTTTAGTGAGAAGTTCGCCCATGGGAGTGACAGGGCTGAACTGGAAGCATCTTCAGTTTATAGCTGCTCAGAGGCGGAGATGGTGAAAGCCAGCCGAACACAGAGTAGGTGTAGGGTGGAGGAGAATCTGGGTCGACACCTTCCACAACGGCTGTTGCCGGCACACAAGTAACACTTCTGCTCACTGAGTGAAGACACGTCCAGGTATCCAAAGAGGGTCTCCGACATGAAACAGCAGCAACTCCTGGAATTCTGCCAATGCTAACATTCATAGCTATGTTTAGCTCAAATGATGATGTCTAGAATGTTTACCTGGAAGTAATCAGATAGGAAAAGCACAAAAAGAAAAAAAAAGAAATGACGGGAAAGAGGGAGGAAGAAAAGTAGAAGAAGGAAGAGAGAGAGAGGGAGGGAGGGCTGGAGAGAGGGAGGGAGAGAAGGAGAGAGGGAGGGGGAGGAGAGAAGAAGGAGGGACTACCATTAGTCTAAATGGACATAAAAGCAGGAACCCATCAGTGAATGGCAGACACATGAAGAAGTAGTGTAGGACATAAAGACAGGAAACAGTGCACTGTGGAATTCTTGGGATTTCCATAGGCCCCTCAGGTGAAAAGAAGACGAGGCCTACAGGCCATGTGGCTACAGGGCTTTGCAAATGGGCAACCACCCCACTGTATACTTAGTACTTCGGCCACCCATCCCCTCTGAGGGTTGTCAGGAGAAACAGACCAAACTGCAGTTTCAACAGAGAAGGATAGACGTCGAACTCTTCCTGTGGCTGCTTCGGAACCTGGACCAAAGGTTGGAAGACAGCCCCAACACGGCCGCTAACTTGTGATGTGATTGTGGGCGAGTTAGTAGATCTCCTTTGTCCGCCACGTTGCCCTCACTGCTGAGACGTGAGTGATGACTACCATGTGGTTGTGTGTGTCACTTTGCTTTATTTTATTGGCATATAAGTGTTGGAGAGCTTGGAGTTAATCCTATTGAAAATCAAAGCGCTCTCTCCTTGAGGGAAGCACGATGATCATTATTTTTATTGGTGGTGGTTTTGGTGGGTCCCGGTGAGGGCTGACCGTGTGATCCCAGGACTGGTTTGGCACGCGCTGCAGGAGCCCTCCCCTTTCCTCATACCCACACCCTGGCAGTGGTTAAAAAGTGTGGGCAGGTGTGTCCTCGGCTAGTTCCTTTGAAAGTTCGCAGGCTCAGGGACGTCCAACGGTGTAAATCAAACACACCCTCTGGGCTCCTCGTACTTCCTGTTAGACTTTATATTTTAAAAGCTCACAGCATGGTCATAATCTGAACAAAACCCATTTTGTATTCTAACATTGCTAACACAATCACATGACAAATTAAGTTTAAATTAAACATAAGGGATTTTCCTTGGACCAAGGACTAACGTCTTGTTCTGGTGTTTTGGTTGAAGACACTGCAGTGTGCTCAAGGAAAAGATGGCCAACCTGTCCAGGTAACATGTGTAAAGACCACAGACCTTCATCTTAGGTAAAGAGGAGACTCGGTCTACCGTGTAGACGGCGGATGTAAGTCTGCTTGTCAGCGAGCATCATCAGTGAGTCTGACGTCAGTATTGCATCATCCACTCGTGGCCTCACTAGAACAGTGTATGTCCTCATGGTAATGCATTCGGAGGCCACAGGGGATGTGCATGGGACAAAGTCCTCTGCTGTCCATTGGCCCAGGTTTCCCAGAGAATAACTCACAGAGAGGCGACCCCTGCTCCCCTGGCATCACCACAGACAGATCAGGCTTTACATCCTGGTTGCCATTCCTTACCAAACCACAGAAATAAACAGTGATTCTGTTCCTGATTCATCTCTCTCTGAGGAAAGGAGACGTCTTGGCGATTGGAGACACACTCCAACACTGAACTTCTTGTCTTCGTCCCAGTCAGTTTGTCCTGTGTCATTTATCATTCTTATTGTGTGTGTGTATGTACCTATGTATGTATGCATGTACATATGTATGTATTGTGTATATGTATGTATGCATCTATGTATGTATGTATGTGTATTTGTGTGTATGTGTATGTGTATACATATGTGTATGTTTGTATGTATTACTGCATGTGTGAATGCCTGTACACATACCATGACACATGCAGAGGGAAGAGGAAGACTTTTAGAAGATGATTTTCTCCTTCCACTGTGGGAACAAGAGGCCAAACGCAGGCCACCGGGGTTGTATAGCCAGTACTTTACCCTCTGAGCCGTCTGGCCATCCTAACCCCAGCTGTTCCTATAACAGGATTTGTGGTGACTCTATGTTAACATGGAGGATATTTTGGGGGGTCAAGTTAACATCTAAATGGGGGAACACTGAGAAAGTGGCATCCGTAATGTGAGTGGTCCTCACTCAGTCGCTGAAGGTCTAAACTGACAGGAAGCCAGGTCACGGGGAGCAGGAGGAAAACTCCAGCACATGCTGTCTGCTCTAGCCTGCTGAACCTGCTGAACGGATCCGGAGCATCCTACCCTCCAGGTCTCCACCTGCAGACCTACACTGCACATTTCAGACCCCTCAGCTTTGTAACCACGTGTCGGTGCTTGATAATAACTATAATAATCATGGGAGCCCAATTTGTTGTCATAAATCATACACATGTATGTACACATATGCATCCTATTGATTCTGTACCCACTGAATTACATCCCTGTGTAATTCAGTAACTCCATTTCTAATATCCTTACAAGGCTGCCTTGGCGTTGTGAAGGGTCTATATTAACCCACAGAAGTCTTGAAAGATCATCTGCTAATTATAAACGTTATGAAGGGGGAACGTCATGTTTACCAAGTACCCACAATGCAATGCACTGTACATCACATAAAATGTCTGATTTGGGCCTTCATGATGCACTTCCCACGAGATCAAGATCCTCCTCGGCCAGTCGGAGGGCTGAGGCACATGCCAGCGTTTGGGTCGAGAGAACCCCTGTTAATGTGAGCCTCACTGCACTGGGCCAACACTGTTAACTCACCTTTAACATCTAAGATGCCTTTACAGACTTTTCGCTGTTGGGGGTGTCACGGGGCTTGTTTTGGGGAGGGGATCGTGAGCTGACACTTCATTTCGGCCACATGACTTCAGTTGAAAGATGTACACAGTGAGTGGCCACCAAAGGTCAAAGGTCCTTGCTGTGTTACTCTACCCGTCTGTGCGAAGTCCACTCATCAGCCCCTCAAATCCCGCTCTGTCTGAAGCTCGACTTCTTTTGGCGCCTACTGCAGAGGCTTGCGTTAGGAGAGGAAAGCATGGAGAGCCCAAAAATAAATTAATAGATTTGATATGATTATGAGCTAAGGGTGGGGGCTGGAGAGGTGGCTCAGTGGTTAAGAGCACCGACTGCTCTTCTGAAGGACCCGGGTTCAATTCCCAGCACCCACATGGCAGCTCACAACTGTCTGTAGCTCCAGTCGCAGGGGATCCGACACCTTCACCCAGATACACATGTAGGCAAAACATAAATGTGTACAAAAGAAAAATAAATAAATGTAAAGAGCCTAGGATGAGGAGCTAGAGAGATGGCTGGATGTGTAAGAGCACACGCTGCTCTTACAGAGGACCCAAAGGGGGTGCCTAGCGCCTGCAACAGCTGCTCAGAGTGACCTGTGACTCCAGATCCAGGGCAACTATCACCTTTCTGTCCTCTAGGGACACATGCATCATATGCACATACCCACGCACAAACATACATATCTACACATAATGAAAATGAATAAAAATAAATCTTCAAATAAAAGAATCTAGGATGAAAAAGCTGAATTTTACCAGGAGAATTTCACAGATTTGTATAGATTGAGACCTTGAGGAGACCCAAGTTCATTTCTAAGGCTTATTTAATGTTCAATCCCAGAGAAATTTTGGTGAGGCCCTAAAGGAAGGATTGATTGAAATGGAAATTAGTTGTTGTGTGGCTATCTTATGCTCCACCCACACTATGAACATGGAAGCTGTCTTCCCTGGGAGAGAAGGAAGGTTCAAAGCATTTATGCTCCTGTGTACAGTTTCTTTATAGGTGTTTTACAAGTAGGTTTTTCCTCTCCATCCTCGCATTAATGCTAGGAATAGGTACCAGTGTGCCACAATTTTGATGGACTCCATCCTGATAAATTCACTATGAGCTGATATCTTCATGAGCCACACTTGTGTTTGATACACCTATGCTAACCTTCACACCATTCTAGTGTGCCTTAAAGGGGGTTTACATCAGCTTAAAACTGGCCAAACTGGGCAAGCTCATTTGATGTGAAGCCGAGGTGCTAATAAGTTATTGAATACGTCCTATGACCTAGGACAGAACCAACAGTGAGAATGTAGAACACTTACTTGTATGAAGTGGGTTTTTTGTTTTTGGCAACAGTGTAAAGTCAAAATAAGTCAAGCCATCACCAGTGTGAGGCAGAGAGACTGCTGTCACCCCCATTTACAAAAAAACAAGAGGGAGAGATCCACCAGGCTTGATAAGGAACCCAGATTCACTGCGCTGTGATGACACAGGCTCCTGGGCCCTGACTCATGACCACTGCGACATGCCACTTCCCCCGCTTGCAGGTCTTCCACATCCTAGCAGAGAGCCAAGAGGCCTCGGGATGCACTCAAGGCAAAGTGCAGAAGCGTGAGGGACTACTAGTGAGCACAGGCAAAGTGGGGGGTTAAAGCTGAGAAGGGGAGAAGTCACTGTGTGTGGGGGGGGGATCGGGGACAGATGATCTTCCAGGGTGTACACTGGAGTGGAAGAGACCCGATGGGGGACAGGAGACAGCCTTGGGCTGTGCGAATCTCCTTGTTCCAGGGGCTTCATTCCACACACAGAGAGAAGCCAGTGGAAGCACCAGAGGGAGGCCTCGTGGGAACTGTGCTCTTAGAAGCTTTTTCGGAGGCAGCGAGAGTGTTTTGGAAGTCCTTCCTCCCCATTAGGATTACAGGATTATGATCTCTGCATCTAACAGCACATAGATGAGGCCAGATGGTTTGGTTTGGTTTTAAACGGAACAAGGAGCCAGAAAGCGGGCTTCTACAGATGCCAAGACCACATCAAGACCCAGAACCCGTCACATTCACGAGGCGGTAAGCGGGTTCACGTCCCAGAGTCCCATGAGCACTTAGGAAAAGGAGGAAGGCCAAAGGCCAAAGTGCCTGTCTACCGAAGGATTTTCCCTTTCTATGAGTAAACAGTAGATTTCACAGACACAGACTCTCTTGGATATTTGCTTAACAGCGTTGTCTAGAGCAGACATTGTGGGGAATCGATGCTGTGTGGATGACCATTGACGCTCTCACGATGTGGGAAGCAAAGGAAGAAATACTTGTTGGAACTGTCTTTCTTGGTCTCTCAGAACTGACATAAAAAACAGTGCAGTCTACCTGAGTGGCTTACAAAGCTACATGATTAACTCGGAGACTGGAAATCTGAGGTGAGGGTGCCAGTGTGGCTGAGTTCTGGAAAGGAGCCCCATGCTGGCTTGGAGATGGCCATGCCTCCCTGCGCACCTCCTTGTCCATCCTCAGCACGTGCACACAGGGGGAGAACAGCTTTCTCTCTCTTGCCTTCTGAGGTCACTGATTATAGTGGTTCAGGGCCCCACCCTTATCAATATCCCTGATTGCATCCTTAAGGGCTCCATCTCCAAATAGCCACTTGGGATTCAGAGAGTCAGGGTGGGAATTTTGCAAAAGTACAAGCATTCACTTGATGACAGCAAGTGATAAAGTTGACCGTTGAAGAGGGGAAAATAATCAACATTAGGGCTTTGGTTGGGAGAGACTTTGCGTGGTAATTAGCAGGGGCTGAGTGCCAACGCTCTGCTGAGCGTCACAATGATACTGTTACAGTTATTTAAGAGGAGACAGACAGAAGCTCAGAGAGATGAAGAAACTCACCCTAGGGAATATCCCGCTCCCACTTGTAATCAGAAAAAGACAGTATCTCTGTGAGGGAATTGGAACGGAGCATCATGATGTGAATCAAGTTCTACAATGTTACATTTAGCAGAGGTGAAGAGCTCAGGGTCTTGGACAGATTTGGGGCAAGCCGGGCAGAAGGAAAGAAATGACCTGGTCAGCAAGTGGAAATGCAGCTCCTACCCTTGGAACCTAGGACAAGAATCAGTATCAGAGGCACCGATGCATGAAGAATAGTCAGGCTCCAGGAATTGGAAAATTCTGAGTTCAAGGTGATACAAACAGAGCGGAAGGATGCTGAGGGGAATCTGGGACCTTGACTGTTCTCACAAAGTCGGGCAAGCTCTCTCTCACTATCCCAGGGGGACATTCTTAGTGCTGTGGCACCACAGGTCTTCACTGGATCAGAGCATCAGTCATTACTCTCTCCAGCGGTCCAGCTGCCTTTCTAGGGTTTGCCATTGGGCCAAATGCCCTCGCCTGCCACCCCAGGGAGGAGCAGGGAGGAGCCGCCGGGAGGAGCGGGGAGGCAGGTGATCTGGATGATGCTTGTAAAGTGCTTTGAAAGTAAGTGTGGCTCACAAGCTGTTTTATGGCGAGGTCTTAAGCATGATTATATTCTTCCTAAAAGATCCCTACAGGGGTTGAGGCTCCTGTTGTGTTTAGAGGCTGATTTCTGAGGGAGATTTTATATTTCAATAAAAAACACAATATAATGCTTTAACTAGTTTGGGACGCGCTTTTCTTAGACATCAAAGTCATGGTTTCTAAAACCTCTAAACCAGTTTCTTTTGATTCCTCTTGCATCATGTTAGTGTGGATTGTTGGGGTCTCTGAAAGCAGAGGCAAAAGGAGCCACAGTCGGGGGATCCCCTTAGGAGCATGCCACAGATTCCATCCCTTGCTTCAGGATGCTGTACCTTGATTCTCGGAACTCTCTGGAACTAGAAAGTTAAGAGTATTGGCTTTTCATTCCCTTGCAGGTTCCTGGGCTCCAGGGGTCAGTGCCGTGTTTTCAGCTGTTCTTGGCTTTTCCTAACTTATGGAGACTCTTCCTCATTCCAGACCTGAGACATGAGCAAGCAAGCGGCAGGTTCCTACTCATCATCAAAGGGCTTAGATCCAAGGCCTTGACACACACGTGCCAAAAATATTCATTCTTGAGCCTCGTATAACGATCCGAATATGTATGTGGCAACATTTGTTTCCCCAAAGCATAATTGGTGCTGCGTTTCCTTTTAAAGGGTGCCAGTACAAAAGGGAGACAGACCGACAAGAGAGGAGGAGGGACTGGATGAATAGCACTCTTTATGATAAAGATGGGAGCGGTAGGAAAACACTCACAAACTGTCCCCAGAGTGCCACATTCCCAGGGGCAAGAATCCACGAAGCTTCAGATCAGACAGTTCCTTACCACAGCCTAATCCTGAGAAAAAACCAGAACTCAGTCCACACTTCCAATTGCCCACTCTGCCTATTGTTCATTCCCGGCACTATCAAATCGTATTCTTTTTCTGATGTGGCCAACATTAGACAGTTTGCCAAAGCACACTAGTAGAATGGTTGACAAGAAAGCGTAGCTGCACAGATCTATCACCAGAGCATGTGCTCGACCTGTGCTTGGCTTGAGGTGAAGAAGGAAGGCCGTCTGAGAGGACTTGTTCCTGGACTGAGTTATTCTGGAACACCCAAACTGGTTCTCTTCACATTCAAAGACCCAGAAGGTATCCATCGTGTCAAGCTTCCGAATGGGAAGGAATCAAGTCACTTACTCTAGTAAGTGACCAGATCTGGGTCCTGAGATAGCCCACCTGTACATGGTGATAGGGTGAGCAAAGGAGGTAAAACCTGCTAGGGCTGCCCAGGAACTTCAGCTTTGAGACTCAGCAAACCAACCACTGCAGAGATGGAGAACAGAGATCTATTTAAATTAAGCTTCCTCCAGAAAGGACTTGTTGTTGACTGACTTCAAACTCAATTCAGGCCAGTGTGACTGGGCTGCTAAAAGCTAATGCATTCACAGACTGCATTGCAATGTCTGTAGCCTTCATGTCTGCAAATCCAATGACCTAATCCACTCGTTGGCTTTTTCCTGTGGTATTCATCACAGAGGGAAGTGGACAGGTATGGAATGCTCCAGTTTAGAGACCCAGTGAGCATCAGACTAGAGACGAGAGGTCTTAGAGATCTCTGTCCATCAGAGACGTTATTGTAGGAACTCAGGACCTGTATCCCAGGTATTCAGGAATTAAAGAGATTTTGGAAATATGAATTTTAGTAGGAAAATTCCAAAATTTCAAAGCCCATAAATCTGTGTGTGCCCAGGAGGATTCCAAGAGTTAAAGACTGTAGTTTTAGAATTTGTCATCCTATGGACCATTGTAGCAGTGACAGTTAATCACTGGCAATGAGTGTCCAGCCAGTAAGAAATCAGGTCTTTACATCTGCTTTACTTGGGCCAAGTATATAATTTACATACAACATTTGAAGTTATATCTCTTTGAGTCGCTTCTGTATTTATTTCAGCGAGCACTGTAAAATTCCCACGTCTGCGGTTTATTAAGAATGAATACAGTGTCAATGCATGTGAACTATGGAGATTTGGCCATCATTCAGGCTGTTTGCCCATCTCTGATCTCACACATGTGACAGCTGCCACATATGTTTCCTCACCCATTTTAGAAATCTCATAATACAAAGTTAAAATGTTACATTTAAATATTTTGTTATATACTTACCCACGTGTGTAGCATGAATCTTAACAGGTCTCATTAATAAAAACAAATCCGGGCTGGGTATTGGGGTGAATGCTGGAAGATCAGAGAAGCAGAACAAGCCACAGCTAATTCCTCAACTGATCCTGTTTGCTCAGACTGGAAGCCTCTGAGTCCTCATCCAAATGGATCTCAGCTGAACTGCTGCTCAAAAGCCTAAAAGCTTAACCAGGCTAGTTCCTGTTCCTCACGTCTTATATACCTTTATGTTTTCTGCGATCACTCCCTGGGATTAAAGGCGTGAATCACCATGTCTGGCTGTTTCCAGTGTGGCTTTGAACTCACAGAGATCCAGATGGATCTCTGCCTCTGGAATGCTAGGATTAAAGGCCTGTGCTACCACTGCCTATCCTCTATGTTTAATATTATGGCTGTTCCGTTCTCTGACCCCGTTTTTGGTGTAAGTGAATTGAATCTCTGCTGAAGATCTAACAATTTCTATTCACCTAAGGACCTTCCTAAAGTTTACTTCATAGTGAAAATCCTCTGGCAAAAAAACTCTCAGAGGTACTGGAGAGGCCGCTTGGGGCCAGGGGCCCTTGCTGTTCTTACTGAGGATCAGAGTTGAGTTCCCAGCACCCATGTTCTGTGGCTCACAACTGCCTGGAACTCCAGCTCCAGAGAATCTGATGCTCTCTTCTGGATATATATGCACACACACACACACACACACACACACACACACACCCCAATAATAAAAATGAATCTTTAAAAACTATTTTAGTTGTTATTTATTTTGAAACTGAGTTTAATCTTTGGGGTTAATTTTCTCAGGCTATAAAAGCCTTACTTGAAATGTTATTTTCCTTTTGATTGTTTTGACAGTATTGGTCCACAGTAGTCTTGCTTCCATGAGTGTGTGATGACAGATTAGCAGTTTATTTGTGCTGCTGTTCCCTTCTATATGTGGTGTGCTTTTTTTTTTTCAGACTCTCTCTTTTTGGCCCCTACTTTCAAATTCCTTTGGCTTACTTAGGATGAACCCTACTATTGCTTTCTTTGAGTTAAGGATTTTCTGGACTTCTTGAGTATGCAAACATTTTTTTCATCAAATTTAGATAATTTTAGTTTAAATTTAACTTAATTGCTTTAGAAATCTTTCCCCTCTGTTTCCTCTCTCCTCCCACGTTTAAATTACGTGGATCTTGGGACTTCTTGAGTTTTCTCATAAGACAATCTTATGATTGTCTCCCAGTTCCTCAGACTTCACGACTGTATTGGTTTACCTTCCATTCACTCATGTTTTCTTGTGCCAACCTTCAACGTCACTAACATTTTCTTGAGCCATCTTCTATTTGCTGAATTAATTATTTCCTGTTTTCTTAGTTGCTGCTTTGCTGTGACCACAGCACCTAACAGGCGGGGGTGGGGGGGTGAGGGGAGACTTACTTTGACATTAGGAGAATTCCCTCAACACTATGGGGACATGGCAGAACAGACTATTTACAATACAGCAGTCCAGGAAACAGAGAGGGAGACATGGACTGGCAGTCATGTGTAACCCTCCAAGTCCCCCTCCCCTGTAACCTGCTTCTGCTCACTCAGAGAAACACCTCAAACTTTCTAGAATCCCCAAAACAGCACCATACCTGCTAGGGACCAAGCTTTCAAAGTGCAAGCCTGTTGTGGGCATTTCAGATCCAAACCACAAAGATTGGTAGTATACTGTCTTGTTTGAATTTCTCTATTTGGTTATTGCTCATGGCTTCCATTCCTCTGCTGAGACCGGGGACTTTTCCACTGCTAAACGCATGCTTCCTTTGTTTTTGAATCATGTTGAAGATGTCCACTCAGAGAACTTTGTAAACTCCATTCTCCGGCTTCCTTCTGTATCATATGCTATTAACTCAATCTTTTCCTCTTGGGCTTATGACATACTTCTCACATGCCTAGTGGCTTTACTTCATATAACTAGCAGTCCTGGATATTGTGAGTGCTACATGTTAGAAATAGGAGATTCTGCCAGTCTTCCAAAGAGTATTAACGTTTTTGTTTAAAGCAAGGTGTTCACTTGATCAATATTAAATCCTAAAATGCTGCTTCCTTTCTGGTGCACAGAACTGAAATCTTCCTTCAATTCCCTTAACCTTCCCGGGCAACCTGGAGGTATTTTCAGCTCAAGGCTCATCAGTAGCTGTGGGATGAGTTTATAAGAAGCATTTTGGATATTCTCTGTCTCCTGTTTGATTCACTCTGCTGAAATTGAATTTTCTGTCTCTTTCTACCTGAAAGACTTCTGCTTTCCATCCGAATTTCTCTGTTTATTTGTTTATTGTGACTGTGTCTACCTATGTCACTCAGGCTGCCCTAAAACTCACTACATAGGTCAGTCTGGCCTCAAACTAGTGTCTATCCTCCTGGCTCAGCGCCCTGGGCACTGAGAATACAGACTTAAGCCACACACTTGAATTTCAATGACATTTTAATTTCCCCAATGTGGTCCTGACTTGGACCTGCTCTCTAGACAGAAACTGTGACAGGCAGAAAGTGTCTGTTTCCCCTTCTTTCGGTTCTCACATGTCTTGTGTTCTCGCCCTTGTCCTCACCCCAGGACACTCAGTGATGAGTTTTTAGTTGAGTTGTTAAGTCCAGGGTTCGCTGTGTCTCAGACTGTTTTATGTTGCTGTAACAAAAGACTAGACACAGGGTAATTTGTGGAGAAGAAAGCTGTATTGTCCACAGTTCTCAAGGTGAGGGCATCCTGCATTGAAGTGCTCCCCACTTGTCCAGGTTTTCCTTCCTGTGTCATTCCATGGAGGGAGGCCAGAGGGTGAGGAAGGTTGAGAGAAGAAGGAAGAGGAGGGGACCAGACTCACTTTCCGGGAAGCCATTGCCATGATAACCGGCTTATTTCCATGATAGCCTCATTAATCATTCTTAAACCACACCAAGACCTCTTAGAGGTCTCACTACTCACTACACTGATGGCCCTGGGGACTATTTCTAACACGTACACCCTGGGAATAAATCATTAGACTTGGCCTGACAGTAACCCATCTGGCATCATCCTAAGTAGAAATGACAAGCAGGTAGAACTCAGAGATCCACCTGCCTCTGCTTCCAGAGTGCTGGAACCAAAGACATGCACCACCACTCCCCAGCCCCAATCTATTTTTTAAAAATTATTTGCAACAAATCTTCTTAGGATTACAACTACAGACTTTTTTTTCATAATGAACGTGTACTCAAATCTCAATTGTTAGGTATTAGAATTGTGTCTGCTCACTCATTCAGGAGCAAGAATTAATCTAAAATTTGAAGGAAGAGCTATCTTGGCTCCTACCCCTCAATGAGTTGGGATAAATAGCTTAGAGTTGAACAAACTCAAAACACCAATAATCCCAGCAGGGTTATGCATTTATTGCTCAGGACAATTCAGGGTAAATGCTGAAACTGTTGGAGAACCAAAGGCTTTACATGTTGTATGTAGATGTGAGGTGCCCTGCCTGGATGTGTGTGTGTGGTGTGTGTGTGTGTCTGTGTGTCTGTGAGTGTGTGTGTGTGTGTGTGTGTGTCTGTGTCTGTGTGTGTGTGTGTGTGGTGTGTGTATGAGGTTAGCTCCCCACAGTTTGAGATACTTTGGACATTGGACCTGGTGGAATATTCAAGGCTGCATGTTGGAGCTCATGGGTGGAGCTGGGTTCCAGTTCTAGCCCTAGCTCCCTGCTTCTTGCTGTGTGAGTGACTTGTCATGACATGAGAACAGTGACTCTGCAGGTCTCTCAAAATGAAAGCGTCTTTTTATCCCATGTGTCTGCTCTTCTACCTTCAGATAAGGACCAGATACCAGACACAAAATGGTAGACCAATGATCTAAGAGGCCCAACTGCCGGCCACCTCTGCAGCGTCCCTGGTGATGTAGAAGACTTTTTGTAAATGTGTGCATGTGCTAATGCATGCGAAGATGTACACATAAATCACAGACTTCCCATTTAGTGAAACCCTGCGGCCATGTGAATATGTTTCAGCCTTTAACATAGACACCCGGGCTGTGTGCCCAACTATGACACATGCCCATGTTTACAAAGTCAATTCAATTTTACTTGTTAATATTGGTTACCACCATCCTACATGGAAAAGCAGCTTCCTAGAGCATTGCTCTGAACTCCAGAGACCCTCAATTGCTCTTGCAGGCATCTGGCACTTGGATGTAACCTCCTTCTCCCTCCCCCATATTGTTCCTGGACAAACCATTTGACTAGGCCTTTTCTCTCCATTTCATTACAAATTCCTAAATTCAAGGATCATGTCTAATGTTTCTCAAATACCCTGGTTAATGTGTAGGCCAGAAACTTGTTCAATCAAAGCCTCTAAAAAGTTGTTGATGCGGTAAAAATGGACTTCAAGTTTTGTGGAAAATGTTTCCAGAGCAAGAGAAATATTCACTGTTATGTTTGGAAGACGGAGATGGGTAAGTTAAAAAGTGTGGTGATGAGACGGCCTCCTTGAGGGAGGTAAGTCTCTACATATCACGTAAATTCCATTAGAGAGCACACCCAGCGTCGCTGGGGAAACAGTAGAGACAACACCAGAGAGGAGAGGACAAACTAGGTTTATTGTCATTGCTGCTGCTTCCTTTCTCTAATGCCATCCAAGGCGGTCAAGAAAAATTAAGCTATCTGTCTTTCTTAATTGGGTTTGAGCCTCTCTCTCTTTCTCCCCCCCCCCCACCCCAACTCCATTTTTTAAAAACAAGCCAGACAATGGCCACATTTCCAGTTACTAGTTGGGTTCAGAGCCAGGCAGCTGTTCCGAAACATCCAAGTGGGCAGCAAATGGCTCCGATGGAGTTAAAGGCGGTGACTCACTTGGGACATTCTCAGCAGGTCAGCTGGAACTCCCTGCTGGGCAGAGAATGCAGCCCCCACTGGGCAGGTGCCAAGGCCAGGAGCAGAGCCCAGGATGACAGCAGCTTGCCTCACAGTGGCCACCACTTCCCTGTTCTCAGTTTTCATGATTTTTTTTTTTATAAGGTGGATTTTTGTCTAACGCAATCCTGACGGGTGATGGGAAAAACAGGCTGAGCAGCTGCTGACTGAGACAACCGAGGGAGGCAGGCTCCACACTAGTCACCCTGCGAGCTTTGAGGATGACTTTCCTTATAAAATTGTGCTTCGAGAACATGAGGCCGTGCCCTCCTCAATGCCAGTCAGTCTCGCTCACAAAGGTGAGGTTTTCAGAAGTTCAGGATGGCTTTGTTCATCCAGGAATGCGTTCCTACAAAATATTGAAATAGTCTAAGGTGACTCAACCGAACAATAAAGATGGAATCGCAGCTAGCCAAGGGGGAGAGAATGCAGACGAAAGAAAGCACGCTTGCAGTTTGTAAGCTTATATAACTTGTGTGCTAACATGAAGGGCATACAAAAACAAAATGACATCCTACGAGTTCATTATAAAACATAACTGTTGGGGGAGGAACCTAATTACTTCAACACACTCAATTCTGATTCAAACCTCCATTTCATTTCTTATTTTTCCCTAAGTTGCTTTTTAAACCTTTTGAAGGCAAACATCTTAAGTGTGTTCCTCGCAGGAAGGTAATGGCTCAACAAACAAGGAACAATCGTTTCTGTTATTAATAGTCACTGGATTCAAATTCGGTCTCTCTAAAATCCAGGGTTGAGACGGTGGCTTCCCCCGTAGTTAGAGTGATCTTTTCCCATCGCACTTACTTCATACAAAATTCCGATTGCCAGTTTGTGTCCACTCTAAGCAAGTTCATTTTGTGATAAGCTCCCAAAATTAATCTGAAAGAGTAAGCAGAAAGGCAGAACTTAAAACACACACACACACACACACACACACACACACACACACACACACACACACACAAAAAATAATAATAATAATAATAATAATAATAATGATTTGTTGCCCCAAATAAAATGTTTAAAGTTGGGTTTGGCCAATTAGAAGAGAATTTATCATCTAGTAAGTTTACAGGGGGCTTAAGACAGGAAAGAGCTTTCTGAGGGGTCCGCCTCTGCGAAAATATTTTCTGAGTTCAAAAGAGAGTAATCCTGCTGCCTGTTTTATAGAGGACGGGGGTTGGGGGGGGGGGAATCACAAGAACAGACATGGTGTCCGCGGTGCCTGCCTGCTGTCTAGCTAGTGGTGGATGGTTAATAAATATCAGTGGAATTGATCTTGGCCACAGGAAGCAGAGGGATGGCGAGGAGCATCCTTTCTTCTTGGCGGAAGAAAGGACAGATTAGTCATTAGCAGTCAGTAGAAGGGATGGGATTTAGGGTGATTTAAATCATAGTTTCTAGAGCCACTAAAAGCCAGCCTTAGCGGGGGAGAGGAAGTTGGGGAAACTAAAGAGGACATGGGTGAATAAATCGGCTCCGGCCCACGTTGGGCTCCTTTCTGGATACAGCAGCCAAGACCAACCAGAAAAGCAGGGCATCAGGCTCCCCCAGGAGGAAGAGGGGCAGAAGGGTGGCTTTGGGGGATCCCAGGTGCATCTACCAGTTCCCCCCCATGTTAGAATGCTCCTTCCACACTCATCCACACTCTGTGAGAATCTGCAATGAAATTCCAAATTAAGAGCAGGGTATACTGTATGAGAAAAGAATCTATTTTCAATAAAAGGAAAAAAGTGATCATCAGAAACAGGACCAGAACACCCCAGCACACTTCTGTGGGAATGAGCCTTCTGTCCTCAGTCCGGTCCTGCTAATAGTCAGACCGCCCCTTGCCCCACTGGCCTATGACTTCGGACAGTCCATAAGAGACGTGTGGTGTATCTATGTGAGTGTGTGTATATGTGTGAGTGTGTGTGGTGTGTCTATGTGAGTGTGTGTATGTGGTATGTTTATCTGTGTGTGAGTGTGTATATGACTGTGTGGTACGTCTGTGTAAGTGTGAATGTGTGTGTGGTGTGTCTGTATGAGTGTGTGTGTGTCTGTGTTTGTGGTGTGTCTGTGTGAGTGTGTGTGTTTATCTGTGTGTGAGTGTGTGTATGACTGTGTGGTACGTCTGTGTGAGTGTGTATATGTGTATGTGGTGTGTCTGTGTGAGTATGTGGTGTGGTGTGTGTGTATGTGGTATGTCTGTGTGCTGTGCATGTGTCTGTGAGTGTATGATGTGTTCTGTGTGTATCTGTGTGTGTGGGGGGGGTGTGGGTGTGTTTGTACAGAGGCAAAACTGATTACTTTAGAAAGACAAATAAGCTGGTAAAGTTTTCACTACCTAATAATTCTTTGTATGATTTCATTTTCTTTTCAAGCAACTTCTAAACGTACTCATTTTTGAACATGTTCTAATTTATAAGCAACAATAGCCGTCTGAACTCTGCTGTGATACTCGTCATGGGTAGGGACTGGCTAGCCTTCTCTGATGAGGTGGGGGTTGTTGCAAAGGCCCACCCCAGCCTGTATGCATATACACATACATACCTGCATATTTATGTATACATACGCAGATATGCATACAAATACTCCAAGTATGCAGGAGACTGGAGTTGGGAGGATTTCTTAAGGGGCATCAATATATCTCTGTTGCTTAGAAACAGAAGCAGGAGCCCTGCTGCCCAGGCTGTCCTTTCTCATTAGCTTATTTCCATGCAAAAGGAGACCAGAATCCCCCACATGGAAGCCAGCGAGGTGTTTGTCACATCTATATCAAGTGTCTGAAGTCATTTTTTATGAGCAGCCCATTTCCCCATGGCACTTCCTGTGTTTGGTAATGCAAACAGACAGAACATTGTGTCATTGTGTTGGTGACACTCCTTGTAAAAGACAGGGAGTATCGAAAGTTGGAAGCAGGAGTTAATGGGACTTGTTAATGAACAGAAAGAAATGGGGGTTGCTCACACTCTCATCAGGAGGGCCTGCTAATCTCAGGGATGAGGTAATTCAGACTCCATGTCACACAGTGCCCTCCTTGACATGGCCCCATCCAGACTGGCCCGCACTTCCTGTCACATTCTATGTACAGCAAGCCCTTGGACTCTTACACTATTGGTGAGCTGATGTGTGAAGCGTTTAAAAGAGTTCTTGGGATTTGTACAACGTGTAAAATGCCAGAGAAAAGAGTCAGATTCTGTGGTAGGTCATGATTTCTGAAGCTGTCTTTACTCCCAACATTTTCATTTGAAGGGGCGATTCTTATTTCCCACATAAGAAAACAAAGTTTGGAAGAAGAGTCTGAGATAAGGAGGCTAAACCAGGGTTTAATGCAGCCGGGGCATCCTTTGTGGGTCACTGAGGACACTTGACTGTCTGTGATGGACAAGGCCTTCCCAGTTGTTGTAGTTCAAACTCTGGTGTCACCACTCACACAGGGTCAACACCGGGGGAATGCACCTCCTGATTGCCTCTGTGAACTTAAGGTTCAAGTCTGACTTCAACAGAAGATGAACAGGATGGAGAAATGACTCGGTGGCTAACAGTTCTTGTGCAAGTGTGAGGATACGAGTTCAAATCCCCAGAACCTACATACAAAAAATCTGGGTGTGGCCACACATGTACTGTAACCCCAGCACTGTGGAGGGACAGGGACAGGGTTGTGGGAGCTTCCTGGCCTTCAGCCTGCCAGGGTCAGTGAGAGACCCTGTCAGAGAAGAATGAAATGAGAGTGGTAGAGCAAGATGCCTAATGTTTTCCTTGGCAGCCCATACGGGCCTGGGTACACACACACACACACACACACACACACACACACACACACACATACACACACACACACACATACACACACCACACACACATACACACACACACACACACACACATACACACACATACACACACCACACACACATACACACACACACACACCACACACATACACATACACACACACACATACCCATACACATACCACACACACATACCACACACACATATACCACACACACACATACACACACACATACACACACACACATACACACACACATACCACACACACATATACCACACACACACACATACACACACACACACACACACACACACGCACACGCACACGCACATACACATATACATCCTCACTCACATATACAAGAAGAGTGGATTTTTTTTTTTTTTTATGATCTTACCCATTTACTAAAAAAAGGAAAATTACAGGTGGATTTGGAGTGAGAAGCGCCTTTCCCAGCACCTGTAAAAATCCCTTAGGGTCATGCAGCTCAGATCTGATCACCAGGGTTGCAACACCCACAGTGAGAACGCAGTGGTGCAAGACAATCTGACAATGGCCGTGGGCGGCGTCCTTTACCTCAAAGCTTCCTTGATCAATGACAGTCATACTACTCGGTCCACAGGGGTACCAGGGCTTCAGTAATCTAGTCAGATTTTGTTCTGCGCTGCTCACATGATAAAGACTAACCAGCCAATGGCTGTCTTCCTGGCGTGAACGGCATCCATCACTTACCTGCTCTGTGATTGGGCTCAATGGTGCCTAAAGTGAGTGGTTGATCAAATGCTTCATTTTCTAACTGGGTGCTCTAGAACTAAGGTTCTCAAACTCGATGACCAGAAACAGCCTAGTAACCAGTGAGGTTCAATATGAAAAGGAGATTTTATAATTACTTCTGATTCTTGGTCCGTTGCGGGGCCTTAACTTGCAGTGTGGAAAGTCTTGAGGTGCTGTTGATATCTGTGGTCCGAGGACCGCACATGTGGAGAATGAGCAGCCCAGTCCAAATAGGTCCATCATACTGTCCTTGACTTTGCTTCTGTCTAATGCTAAGCTGTAACAATACTCACATCGCAGAGGAAACCCGAGGGGGGAATCCTACATAACGTATGGCAAGCGTTTAATGAAGACTGGTCACTGTCACCAACTGCTGTAAGTCCCACCCCGACTGTCTTTCTACAGGCACAGGCTAACTTGACATTGGCAAGCAAGGTGCAGAAACACCCTGAAAAGGAAAATTGTCTGGGCTGGAGGGATAGCTCAGCGGGCGAAAGAGCTTGCCCAGCTAGCCCAGTGTCCTGAGCTCAGGTCCCAGGAAGCCACATAAAGATGCTTGTGGTGACCCCCATCTGTAATCCTGGCACTCCTACAAAGAGATGGCATGCAGAGGCAGGAGACTGGAAGTTTCTGCAAAGCTCGCCTTAAGTACCAAGCACAGCAGGCAAACAAGAGAGACTCTGCCTCAAATAAGATGGGAGGCCAGGAGTGATGCCCAGGGTGTCCTCTGACCTCCACATGGGCTGTTGTCCAGGAGTGCCCTCACCCATATGCGTGCGCGCGCGCGCGCGCACACACACACACACACATTATGTACATGTGCATGTGCTGCAGTGAAGCGAGGTGATTTCCATCCTCTCCGATGATGTAATCTCATGTAAGATAAAATGAAAGAGAAACGTGCCATGATTCCACCTCCCTATATTTCCGAGCCAACTTGGGGCCACCTATCCAGGTGCTGGGGCCTTGGACAAGCTGGCCGACCTCTCCAAGGTTAGGTTCTTCAGTTAAATGAAAGGACTCCAGAACGTGAAATGTCTAGTGAGGTTGATAAAGATCAGCGCCCCCACTCACCTGGTTCCTGCCATCAGTGGCCCTCACCTCACCGTTGAATAATGTGTCCTTGACTTGCGGCGCATCTGTCAATCCGGGCACCCCCTCAGTGTGTCTGATTGTCTCCAGCCCCCCTAATGTGACCACGCTGATCCCAAGCCCCTTCTATCCAAGCCCCTTGTGGTGTTTTCAGTACCTGGATATTTGAATGCAATCCTGTCTAGGTCCAGGATTTTGTGCACACCCTACCCTCCACTTCCCTCAGATTTCTCTCCCTTCCTCATAGTCTTCTTCCTCCCTCAGCACCCCGATTCCACCTTCTCTACCAGCCTCTTGCAGGTTTGTAATCATGTCCTCTGGGAAGCCAGAGGTGAACCAGTGCTGGCCCTTCCCATGCCACCCGATCGTACTCATGCCCTAGCTCAATAACCTACTGGCCTGGAAGTGGTTTTCATGTACTTCTTAGTTCTGATCCTTGTTGACCATGTGACCTTAAGCAGACTTCTTTTCTGAGCCCCAAGTTCTTAATCCATGAAGTGAGAATGATAGATAGCTATTTGATTAGACTGTAGCAGGGATTAAGTAGGACAACATACAACTCTCGGTTCAGTGGTGATAGAGTCAGGACCAGTTCGTCGTCCTCACCAGACAGCGTTCGTTACATGGAAGACATCTAAGGTAAACTTGAAAAGTCATGCATCACGGTTCAGCGGTGCCTGAAGCTTTGAGGATGGTTTGATCAAAACAGGCCTACAGTTCTTCCTATCAGGAGCGCTAGGTCTCATGCTTCAGACCTTTATGGAGTGTTTACTCTGCTCTCTGCCCCTACCTCTCATGGTCACAACAGCTGGCATAAGGCAAAGACCTCAGAAAATAAGGAGGAAGAATGATATCGGAGACCCAACTCGGGGTTCAGTCTGCAGAAGTGGGAGCAGATAGCACCTTGGGGGGGGGGGAGGGCCCGATTTGCATTTTGTGAGGCCTCCCAGTCTTGCCTTATTCAGAAGCAGACTGTCAGTAAAGCTGGAAAACATGTGGCTTAAAACAAAAGTGTGGTTCTCATGGTTCTAGGAGCTTGGGCACACATGATTGACATCCAGTGAACATCTGCTTCTGCATCGTTCCTTTGTTCTCACTGCCAAATGTTGAAACACTGGACCACAAGAAACTGGAACTCCCCTAAGAATCTTATGTCAGGAGATGGAAAAGGCTGGAGCCTGGTGCCAACCAGAGAGGAAGTTGACCTGGAAGGAGATTTACCCCAGTGCTGACAGCTTGCCATACCTCCTCATTGGAGGGATTGGAGTCCGGACAGTGATGGGTCAGTGATGGTGAGGGACACCTTGATCATGACTGCTTAGATGACCATATACCCTGACTCTAAAATTCAATCTCACCTCAGAACGGACTTGAGAGTCCCTGGGTCCTTTGTCTCTTTTCTCAACATGGCCACATTGAATAAATTTCCCTTTTTCTGTTTTTTTTTTTTTTTTTTTTTTTTTTTTTTTTTTTGCTATTAATTTAGATATTTTAGTTGGACTTTTATGGCTAAACCTAGCTTCTAGGGGTATAGGTTGTAACCCCCAAGTTTGGTAACACTTCTTCCTGTAACCATCCTTTCATCATGACAGACATGGAACAGGGAGCTTTCCAGGTCATATTTTTTATGAGGGCACTCATATAATCCACTCATATAATCCTTTGACGGAAGGCTCTTCCTTCATAACCCAGTGATACACTCAAGGCTCTGCTCCCGCCACTACCACCTTGAGGGGTGGTTAAAATTTCAACTTGAATTTTTGGGAGGACGAAACCTTCAGGTGCTAGCAAGGACCACAGAGGTAGTTTGAGAAAGGTGGGGATGTCAGAGACGAAAACGGACCACATCCTTAATGATGTATGCAGCAGGGGCTGCTACCTCACGAATTACAGAGTAGACTCACTTAATCTGAATTTTAAAAACGGCAACCATTTTCATATGGCCACCTGAGCCACAAAAGTGTAGCCAATCTGAAACTGAATACATCCATGGAAAGAAATTAGCCACACCTGGGAATTCTTTTCCCATGCAGCCACGTGATTTCACTGGCTGAGCAAGGTCAGTTTTCAGTTTTTGTTCGGTGTTGACAATTGTCAAGCAGATACAATGACTTTTTGTTTGTTGTGACTCATGTAGGATGCTGGTCCTGCAGAGTCACCCAACAGGCTTGGCTGCTTCTTAATCATGCTTCTGGTTCTTAATAATAAACCAAACTTCAGCTCCCGGAGATGTGTCTTTTTGGTTACATCATCTAACAGCTGTATCAAATCAGGGAAATAGACTCTATTCACACACAGTATATGACATAAAATGGAGCCCAATCTCAGAAAAGACAGTTCTAATCTACCGTGAATCTGGCCATAATATTGCAATAAGGGCATCATAAAAGTCTGGGGAGGGTATCAAATTTATAAAATGGAATGATTGGCGCTAACAAGGGTGATGGATACCTTCCAGAAGTGAGCCATCATCCGAGTGGACCCTACATGCAACCCTAAGTTCCCTCATGAGAAGGGCGCATAAAATACATGATAACACACAGCAGAAGGTGCCGTGAACCTGGAGGTAAACACTGGAGTGCTGTGGCCTCAAGCCAAAACACATCAGCTGCAAGAGATAAGGAGTGTGACCCTGCTAGCTTTGATTCTGTGCCCAGTGATGTTGGACTCTTGGCTCCCACCTTTGAGAAGATCAATCTCTTATGCTCTGTGACAGGTGGTTTGTGATGACTTGTTACAGCAGCCAGAGCCAACTATACCCGGAGGAACCATGGTCTAGACATGCTACACACGCACTTCTTCACTGAGCCCTCTCCATGTTGCTAATATCTCTAAAAGCTCAAGGCAGGTGTTCGTATTTATTCTCTGCTCTTTCTCAAGTCCCTAGAGTAAGACTCACACAGAGTCACCCAACTAGTTACTGTGTAGATGGATTGCCACCCAACTAGTTACTGTGTAGATGGATGGCAGTGAGAAAACGTTTCCTCTGCTTGTACAAATGACCCCACCTCCCCAACCTTCCATAATCCTGCTTCTCCCATTTCCTGGCATGTGGATGTCAACTCTAACTTTCCCACTCCTCCAATCTTCCCTCACCATTCCTTCCAGCCCATCCTCTCTTCCCTGGATCCTCTCATCTGATTGAAGTCCGCACTGGCTCCGCGGCTCGTCGTAACCATTCACCACGATTCCCGTCTCTAGCTCCTCCTGCCAAGTGCCCGTCTCTGCCTCCTGCTTTTCTCCTGACCCCATGATGCTTCATGTTAATACAGCTATATTCCCACCACACTGAGACTCCAGAGAACCCCTGCTCTCCTTCCCTCTCTTCCTCCTGAGCCTGGGGCACACAAGCTGTCCCCCCTTGTCCTCTTCAGGCTCTGGTGTGTGGAGGCCTCTGCCACCAACGCTGCCCCCACAGTCAATGCCAATGAGCTACCCAGTGACTTCAACAACATGATGTGTACCAGAGATTGGCTATAATCCAAAGATATGCCAACAACAGCTGTGGCTGGCTGACAACTAACACGGCCCAGTTCTCTGCCCTGCTTGTGCCCAAGTCCCTTTGTACTGTGACCATCCCCAAGCAGAATATATGTCCCCTTGACTCTCTTGCCTTGATTTTCTGAAATCCTTATTCTGCAATAGATCTCAGCAGAAATGAATGCCTTATCAGGTGGCTGCCTCCGTGCAAACATGCCCGGGCTAGCGTCTGCAAAGGCAGGACAGACAAGGGAGACGGAGGGAGCAAGCACAGCCTCTAGCCAGACAGCCCCAAACACAGGACAGAGCTCAGCTGCCATCAACAACAGCTGCCTCCCTGAGTCAAAACTGACACCAATTCAGCCCCCTGAGAACCGACCGGGTAACAGGTAGACTGCAGAGCATGGACACACGGTTGTTATTTTAAACCATGACATGTTGGACTGTTACATAACGAGAGATAACACACAGGAGAAAGTACACGCTAGCAATTATCACCTGTTCACAGTAAGATAAAGTGCTACTGTCTCAGCCGGCGTTTTCCATCTCCTTCCAAACAGTCTACCACTTTGATGTGCGCCTGGCAGCCTGGTGGAACACCTCCACTCAGCGCTCTTATCTCCACTGTGTCAACCAGGGCCTTGCCCTTACAACTATTTGTATGCAAGCCCGTGGGCTGTAACAGTCAAGCCACAGACTCCGAAGCCAGACTGTGTAGGACTGTGTCCTGATTCCACCACCTATTAGCATATGACCCTGGCAAGCCCTTCGCCTATCTGTGTTTCGGTGCCCTCATCGGCCAGATAAGGAAGATGGTAACATTACCTCTGGTGAGAAGGGTGATGAGTGCCACGTGCTTCATGTCGTCCCCTAAGTCAGGGAGAAGGAAGAGAAGGGGGCTGACTTCATCTCTCCCCTGCAGCTAGCTGAGTGCTCAGGAGCCAGCCTGCTGTTCCTTCCCGTCTGCATACTTAGGTCTAGCACAGTAGCTGTCATGTGACAAGTTCCACAGAAACCGTGGGTATCTTTAGGAGTCAAAGAATCTTTGCATGGGAGTCAGGTCCAATTGTCACCAGGGAAGTGGGCAGCAGTCTGCTTGCTTATACAGTCAGGGGGAGCTCACTGAACATGACAACCATTTTGGTAAACGTTCTAGGCTTTGGATGATATGACTTGTTTAGTTTTGTTTTCTTATGTGACAAGTCATTCCAATCTTACCACCTTTAGACAAACTCAGATTTAAAATTTCACCCATGAGGAGGTAGAAGTCTACCACAAGTCTTGGGTTAAATCAGATTTTGGTGAGGCTAGTCCTTTCTTTCAAGATCTCTAGGAACACCTGTTTCCTTGCCTTGTGTGATTTCCTGAGGAGCTTAAACTCCTGGACTTATAAGTTCCCCATTCCATCTTCAAAGCCTGCCAGATCTCATCTCTGACTCTCATTTCAGGCAGATCTTGGATCACAGACAGAAGAGCACTCCCCCTTTAAGAACTTTTTGATGGGCCTGGGTCCATCTAGGTACCCCTAGATGCTCGCTCGCTCCCAAGCGCTCAGCTCCATCACACAAGCAAGCTCGCTTACTCTGTGGAAGATGGACCACTCACATGTTTACAGACTTGACTAGTAGGATCTCCAAATCTCTGGGAGGCATTCTCCTGCCTCCTGTGAGAGATAATATATTATTATCTTGTCCAAATAATACCCAGAGAATCCCACCGGAGTCCCCAGGAGAGGCCTTGAACACAGCTTTCCCATCTACCCTACATCATTCATGTTGCAGCATGAATGGAGACCTGTGGAGCTGTGTGAAGCCGGAAAGGCAGAAAGAATAACTCAAAGCAGGTGTGTGTGTGTGTGTGTGTGTGTGTGTGTGTGTGTGTGTGTGTGGAGGGGGGGGATCCAGCCTTTCACGTTTCTACCTAAGCTCAAAACTCAACCTCATGGTTTGCAATGTAAGCCTTTTTATCCTTGACCTCTCTAGTATTTTTTAAAAACTCTGTTTTGTAAGTCCTATCTGTAGCATAAAAAGCTCTGTATTATAAGACCTCATAAATCATGCCCTGCTGGAAGGAAAAATGGATTTAATAAGTACTGGCTTCCAAACTGTGCTCTAAGAAGTTACTTTAGAATTTTTTTTTTATTTATTCAATTTTGGCTTAAAATATTTAAATACTTTAAACTGTAAACAAAAGCCCCTTGACACTTTATAAGCAATTTTAAAGATTAATTATTTATAATTCATTCATGTGCATGTGTGTGTGCATACTTGAGTGTGCACGAGTGTGTGTGCATGTGTGTGGTGTGTGTGCAAGTGTGTGTGTATGTATATGTGTGTGTGGTGTGTGTACTTGCATGTGAATGCAGTGCCACAGAGGCCAGAAGAGAGGAGCTAGATTCCCTTGGAGCTAGAGTTACCAAGAGTTGTGAGCTAAGGCATGGATGCTGGGAACGGAACTCAGGTCCTCTAGGAGGGCAGTACCCAGCCCTAACCCTCTCCTTCTTAGCTCATCACATATGGAATCCCCTTTTGCTCTGCGAGCTGGCACACTCATATGTTTACATATTTTGAGAATTCCGAGCATATGATTTTTGGAGGCATTCTTCTGCTCCCTCCAAGAGGTCATGGATGAATTTATGTTTATTGCAGAGGTTAAAGTGTTTGAGGCATTTTAAGTCAAGATTGCACACAATACAAAAGTCCTGAAGTCACTTCTTAGAACACAGTTGGAAAAGCGGTGCCCTTGGCCCTTTGACCACGGAGCCACGTCTCCAGCCCGGCCAGCCCCTTCCGACAGCCCAGCTGTTACTGTATTCTACAGCATCCAATGCTTAGGGACCGACTGCACTGTCTCCTGCCATCCCGGTTAGCAGGGAAACCATTTGACAGCACAAGGCAGTCTTGAGACAAAAACACAGCAGAAAAGGTCCTGAGTTTATTTCTGTTGTGAGTCAAGAACTTTTCCACATTGTGCAACAAAACATTAACAAAAATAAATAAATAATATCACAATGATCAGGCGCACAGAGGCATTAATTACATACCAGACAGTATTGTAAACACTAGACTCAAATGCAAATATTAGTTTGGATAAACTTCACAGTGATCTTAAAGGAAGGGTTCATTTTATAGATGAGGCAACGGGATATAAGGAGGTTACCAGGTCTCCCAAGGACACACAGCTGAGAAACAGCAAAGCCCACGAGGCACTGCTCTTTAGAAACTACACCAGCAGCAACATTTCATCAGCTCTGAAACTCTGCATGATTCTCACAAGTGGCTCTTTAGTAAGAAAGTGTCATGGAGAATGACCAGAAGGTATTCTTGCTGTTCCCTGCTGTGTTGATTGCTTTTCTCTTGGCTGTGATGAATACCCAAAAGAACCAAATGTGAGGAGAAGGTTTCACTTTTTGTTTCCTGGTTTTAGGGGCTACAGTGAGTTTATCATAAAAACAAGGCACAGCCACGTTAATGTCACACAGTTGGTGTTAGGCAGCGGGCCACACCATCAAGAAGCGGAGGAAGACGGAGGCTGATACTCCAGCTGGCTTGCTCCTTCCCACCACTTCATTTAGTCTAGGACGCCAGCCCACGGGATGGTCCTACTCATATTCAGAGGCAGGGGAGTCATTCTCTTAAGTTAAACATCTTCAAAAACACTGATCTGTATGAGCCCAGAAGTGTGTCTCCAAGGCAGTTCTAAATCCAGTCAAGGTGACAGCAAGGATTAACCAGCACGCCTACCTCACCCAGTGATAACAATGGGAATCAAATCATGGAGATGACGGGGAAGCATCTTTAGTGATGACAAAAGCTAGATTTGATGGAAGGCTGGAGCTGACAGCAGCGTCTTAAACTGTGTCCTGAGCTAGAAGTCTCCAGTCATCAGAAGATATAGGGATGTAAAAGTCCCTTTAAGGCTAAATTAATGGCAAGAGATTTCCAAGAGAGTAAAAAGCCCGGGGTGGGGGTGGGGGGGCTCCTCAGCTCCCCCTCACCTCAGCTGTGCATGCTATGTGAGAAACAGGAGAAACACTCGGAGCAGAGACTTCATGGAGTGCGTATGTACATATGTACGTACATGCGTGTGTGCACATAAACACAGATGAGAAGTGGAACATGCAGGAAGTAGAACTTATTCAATACTAAAATCCCACTGTGGTCTAGAACATACCATTTGCATGTTCTTAGTGTGTTATATACATTACATGTTCTATATGCTCAGATCTATCTTATGCTGACACCTAGGGACATTGATGTTTGAAAGAAATGATCCTACTGCTGTGCCTGGTTCTAATCCTTTCCTTTGAAAAGATGAGGCTAAGTGATACTGTGTTTCAACACCCTCACAGTTGCCTCTTCCATGGTATCATTTAGAAATAGAAAGGTAAAGAAAGCTGTGTTCTTTTTTATTAAGTGGCACGACACACATTTATTTCAGTTCTGTCAATCAAGTCTGCTTGTTTTGGGTTTTTGTTTTTTCCCAGCTCACAGCATTGCCTCTGTTCCCAGGACCAAGTCATAACTGATACATATTTATATCCTTGGTAGATATTGGAATTACAAATGACTGATGGAGAGGATTGTCTATGCCAGAAAATTACATAAGCTGATGACAGTGTTTTCCCATTCTTGGAGGCCGAGTGACCCAGTCAGCCATTGCGAAACTCAGAAGCTGTAAGAATCACCCAGACTGCTTGTTAATTAGTAAAGAAATCCGGCCCAGCCCATACTTGCCAAGTCCAAACTGCTGAAGACAAGGCCCATGAAACCTTAAAAATCAGAGGAAATAGAATAACTCAGGATAAAAAAAAGATTAAGAAGTTATTTGGAAGAGTGGTTCTAGATTTTAAAAATTCATTGAGATTTACAAAAGTTGTTATCAAACATTGTGTTGTGTTCTCAAGGCAACAAAAACAAAGCAAACAATATTTGTGTTTTGCAGAACGTGGTGGGGTGGGGCCCAGCACATGCGGCAAGAGCTCATTTTCTGCCTAAGATTCTCTGGGGGCTGCTGGCTTTGGGGAGATGCTCATCATCAAGCATGAGCCGAGAGGAGGCCCTGCCTCCAAGTCTCCTGCTGGGACATCCACAGGCAAAGGCTCCCCTCAAGCCATTCCCTTCTGGAACTCTCGACACCAACAATTCTCTGTTGCATCTTCTTGGATGGTCAGTCTTGTTAGACTTCCAAAAGTCAGTGCCATTCCTATGTATAGCACAGATGTAAGATTCCAGAGTGTGGGCACTAACCATCGGGGATCTGAGATACAATCTGTTCTGGACAATTTTATTATGTCAGCCTGACAAACTAATGTCATCTGAGAGGAAGGAGTGTCCCCCCCACCCCCCGCCCATTCCTCCATAAGATCAGGCTGTTGGCAGGCCTGTAAGGCATTTTCTTAGTTAATGATTGGTTGCGGGGGTAGTCCAGTATGGATGGTGCCATACCTGGGCTGGTGGTCCTGAGTTCTATAAGAAAGCTGGCTGAGCAAGCCATGATGAGCAAGCCAGTAAGCAGCTCCCCTCCATGGCCTCTGCATCAGCTCCTGCCTCCAGCATCCTGCTCTGTTTGAGATCCTGCCCTCACTGCTTTTGATGATGAACTGTTGTAGCTAGAGTTTTCCTGCCTTGTCCACAGTCAGGACAAATCTCTGTCACCCGCCAGTCCCACAGCCGCTCAGACCCAACCAAGTAAACACAGAGACTTATATTGCTTACAAACTGTATGGCCGTGGCAGGCTTCTTGCTAACTGTTTTTACAGCTTAAATTAATCCATTTCCATAAATTTATACCTTGCCACGTGGCTCATGGCTTACCGGCATCTTCACATGCTGCTTGTCATGACGGTGGCTGGCAGTGACTCCTTCTGCCTTCCTGTTCTTTCTTTTCTCCTCTCTGTTAGTCCCGCCTATACTTCCTGCCTAGCCACTGGCCAATTAGTGTTTTATTTATTTATTGACCAATCAGAGCAACCCAGAGCAAACTGTTATATGAAACTGTGAGTGAAATAAACCCTTTCCTCACAAAGTTGATTTTGGTCATGATTTTTTTGTTTTGTTTTGTTTTCTTTTCTTTTTTATCAAAGCAATAGTAACCCTTACTAATACACAACCCTAATCCTTCCAGAAGTCATAATAAAGAATTTTACAGGCCTGGAAAGTAGAAAGGCATGGGCCTAGAAAGAGAGTGTTTGCACAATAAGCTATAAATGATTCACAGTGGGTTGTTCATGTGACATGAGACGGGAAAAGAGACTTTTTCACTAATCAAGATACCCACAACTACTGTGTAAGAATTACCAATTAGCAGAGAATTAGAATACAATGCCATTAGTTGAGGAGCCTCATTTAGCTTCATAATGAATCAGAAGGTGTGTACAGCTAAGCCACAGGAGGACAATCACCAACAAAGTGTTGAATTTCTAATTAATTATTTAGCATGTCAGTCTAATTAATCTAGTAACTAATTAAGAGATTGGCAAAATAAACTTTATTGGAAAATGATCAATTGTTTGCATATTCGCTATTGAACATATTGTATAAATCGCCTGGACCCAACACATCCATTAATAAATCCTACCTTCCTGAGGTATGTCAAGGTGAGGCCTGAACCTCACATGAACCCAGAGAATGCCGGAAGGGGACGGTGAAGCAAGAATGTGTTTAGGAGTCACAGGAGAACGTTTTCCTGATACTGATCTTATTGTGTCCCAGATGCCAGTCTCTGGGTGACTCACTTGCACCCTGAGAAACCAAGAGCTGGTGGATGGTCATGCTGAGTGAGTCCAGAGACAGATGAGGAGGAATGGAGGGTGTCCTTGGATTTTTGTAACTAGCTCTTAAAACAAAACAAAACAAAATAAAAACAAAAAACAACAAGAGCAAAACAAACAAAAACCCAACCCAACCAAACAAAAATCCCAATAAGATTAAGATAGTCCAACCCTCTGTGTTAATGACACGGCAATGCAGCCTGAGTAACTTGTACCAAGCCACATCCCTGGACTAAATTTGAGGAGGTAGGATCTGATCCTCATTTATTTATTTATTTATTTATTTATTTATTTATTTATTTATTTATTTATCTATCTGTTTGTTTGTTTGTTTATTGTTTGTTTGTTTTTTGCACCAAACTGGCAACTAGAATCTATTTTCCTCAAGATTCAAATAACTTCACTTCTTTTGTCCAGTTGCAAAAGTAACAGTACAGAATAAAAGACTTCCAGACAACACATTGGACAGAAGCACAGGGGAAATATGTCCCTGAACCGTGACCGTGCTGAGGACTCAGAAGACATCTGTCTGTCTAGATGCTTCTTTCTTCCTGTCCGGTTTTATAGAAGCGGACTCACATAGAGCATCACTCGGCTTTATTACTTGAAGTGCTGACACTGCCTTCATGTGTCAACGTGGACACATGGATGCCACAGTTTTTTAGTGCTTCCTTGTATACCATGAGGTTTAGTAATGCTAAAATGTATTTAAGTATTCCTCAACTGGTAGATCTAAGAATTACCCTCGGTCTCCCAGTGCTCTTGAGGGCTCTAATATGCATCTGTGTGCAGCTCTGTGTGGAAGTTCCTACTCTTATCTTTAGGATTCATTTCTTTACTGCATTGATTGATGATTGATTGATTGATTGATTGATGATTATGCTTGCACACATACACACGAGAGTACATGCTACGGCGTAGAGGACAACTTGCTGGAGTGGGTTCTCTCCTTTGACCATGTTAGTTAAGGGAATCAAACTCAGGTCATCAGCCTTGACAGTAAGCAGCTGGACCCACTGAGGCATCCCACCAGCCTGGGATCCATTTTAAAAGCAGACTTGCTGGGCCAAGGAGCAGGTATGCCTTAAGAATTTGCCGCGCCCCGCCGCCCCCCCACCCCCCCACCCCCCCACCCCCGTTGCCAATTGCTCTTCTACAAAAGTGTCCTCCCACTCCACTTATCCACCACTAGCATTGGAAGAACCCCAGAGTGTTCTTTCTGATAATGAGCTTCAGCCAACCTAACTTTCTTGCCAACTCGACTGGACTGAGATGTCTAGGAAGTTAATGAAGGCCACCACTCAGTATGTCAGTGATGATGTTTCCAGGGGCAGTTAGACCATAGAGTCTCTGACCTAATGAATGCATTAATCCCTTGATGCATTCAGAACACACTGGCCTCAATGGAAGGTCAGGAAAGTCACAGATGGGAACCTATTTGGAAGCCAATTAGGGTCATGTCCTTGGGGGCTGCGTCTTGTTCTGCCTCCTTTCTGTACTTCCTCTTTCTGCTCTTGACTCCCCATCTACCATAAGTTGTTCCCCTCTACCTTTCCCACCATGTTGACTGACTGAAACCGAGAGTTGTTCTCTGGAGTTGTTTGGCCACAGCTATAAAGAAATAACTAATACACACACACACACACACACACACACACACACACACACACACACACACACATATATATATATGAATTGATTGATGCGGTTCTCCACAAACAGCAAATGTTTTGTTGGAACTCATGGCATTTGAATTCTGAAATGAGGTCTTCAAAGCCTCCCACATATCCGAGGACCATAAAGGCTAAGAGTGAGTGTCCAGTTCGCCCTCACTGAGAAACTTAGCCTGATTCCCTCCTGTGGTTTTATCTGATCATACCTACTCCGGCCACCATGTAGATCCTGGTCCTGTTTTTCGGTCACACTGGTTTCACGGTAGAGCATCCTCAGCACAGACGCTGTCACACTAAGCAGAGCTCTGCTCACCTGGGGCCTCTTTTTTGCCAAAACCCCTCTGCCCACCTTTGCTGTCTACTGCTTGTATGAATTGGAGCATCACATAGAGACATACACCTGCTATGTGCCCCGAACTATAGATGGTGTGTGGTGGTATTGTGTTCCCCAAAATATTGTGTACTCTAATAAATTTATCTGGGGTCAGAGAACAGACAGCCACTAGATACAAAGGCTAGAAAATGGTGGCACTCACACCTTTAATCCTAGTATTCCAGAGATAGAAATCCCTCTGGATCTCTGTGAGTTCAAGGCCACATTGGAAATAGCCAAGCATGGTGACACACGCCTTTAATCCCAGAAAGCCAGCCTTTAATTCCAGGGAGTGGTGGTAGAAAGCAGAAAGATATATAAGGCATGAGGACCAGAAACTAGAAGATTTTGGCTGGTTAAGCATTCAGGCTTTTAAGCAGCAGTTCAGCTGAGAGCCATTGGGATGAGGACACAGAAGCTTCCAGTCTGAGAAAACAGGACCAGCTGAGGAATTGGCAAGGTGAGATAGCTGTGGCTTGTTCTGTCTCTCTGATCTACCAGTATTCACACCAATAACTGGCCTTGGGTTTGATTTTATTAATAAGAACTTTTAAGATTCCTGCTACAATGGTGCTTTGCATACCTACACATTTCCATCAGAGTGTAAGGTCGGGGTGCCCTGCCGTGGAGATCTCACACCTCAGGGTACAGCTCAGCGGGGTACCTGCAGTTCTGGATACTCTCCTCCTATTGGCATCTGTCTAGACTCCCACTCTTGTTCTTAGGGATCTTTGCCAAAAATTAAAGTGCATGAAAGTTCTTGCTTTCTGGGAGAACCAAGACTGAGATGTTGCCCAACCTGAAGAGCTATATTGAAGAGAAACAGCTTTAAACAAGAGGAAAACTCTCCCTCTCCGCCCACTACTCTGTGAAAGATGTGCCAAGTCCCTCTTCTTAAGGGAAAAAGTTGGCACAGGTTTGGATAAGGACAGCAGGTGTTCAAGCTTCCACTGGGAAAGCCAGTGGCAAAATTGAGCTAATGGTTATAAATCAATTGTGAGAAACTGAATGGGAAGCCCTGTATCCAAAAGCTGTGTGGGTGACTCTATTCTCCATTAGTGTCTGTTCCAGAATATCTAATACCTATACATATACGATGGCTAATTTTCAAAGATTGATTTTATTTTTATTCGTGTGTGTCTGTGCGCATGCTTGTGTGTGTTTGCACACACGTGTGAGGTGACAGCGAATCACCTAATGTGGGTGCTGGGACCCGAACTCCAGTCCTTCCCCGGAACAGCGGGTGAGCCTCAGTGCTGAGCCATCTCTCCAGCCCCATGATGGCTGGTTCTTAAACTAGCTTTCTTGGCTAAGGCAGTTTGAATCTTCTGTTCAGAGACTCAGAGAATCTAAATCCTCTCCGTGAAAGTAAAATCTCATGAAGATTTCTCTGGTTTTTCTTCTTATTTTCCAGCATTTTGCAAGAACCGGAATGGATTTTTATTTTTATTTACGGATACATGTAGGCAACCTTAAAAGGTCCTGAAATAAAAACTCAAAATACAAATGGAAACGTTTACATCCTTAATTTTTTTCACCCTTTTTAGTCTAAAATACAAAACAAAACAGGCTGTCCATCAACACGGTGTGGTGTAAGCTTCTGTGACAGACCTTGCTGACAGTGACGCACAAGGAAAAGGAAGGTAGGAACACACGTGTGTGTATCACACTTGTCTCTGCTCTGTTATAGTGTTCAACAAGACACTCCAGAAAATTCCTTATCCCAACAGTGCTGCTACTTCTTTATTCCACACCAGTTAAACATCTGTCAGATACACAAAACCCCTTAATAAAAAGCTTTCTAGAAATGCCCACAATAGACAAACCCTATCACATCAGAAATAAGACTCATGGCTGCCGGTGGCTGGAGAGGGTGGGAGGGTGAATTCCGGACTTTTGGGGAGATGATGAAGTCATTGTGAGTTAGATACTGGTGGTGGAATATGCCAAAGGAAGTGCATTGTGTGGTGTGTGTGTGTGTGTGTGTGTGTGTGTGTGTGTGTGTGTGTGTGTGAATGGAGACCAGAGGTTGGCATTGGGTATCTTCCTTGGTTATGCTCCATCTTCTATACTGAAGTAGGGCTTCTCCCTTGACCCCAGTAGCTACTTGGGCTACCCTGGGTAGTCCCTTTGTCCCAGGAATCCTTGATTCCCACCCCCACTGACTGGGATCACAAGTGGACCACCACACTCTCCTAGCATATACATGGGTGCTGGTGAACCAAACTCTGGTCTTTGTCTTTTATTTCGCAGCAAGCCTTTGCCCCCTAAGCCATCTTCCCAGCCCCGAATTGCACATTAAAATTAAAAACTTATTATTTGTGAATTTTCTCAACTAGAAAATGCATTAACAAAAAAAAAGAATTCTAAATATACTTAATACTGTTCCCAGGGGCAGTGGGGGCAGTAAACACTATATTCACTACTTTTAAATTTTAATTATTATTGTTGTTGTTATAGTCTGGAGAAAAAACTTTCGCTGGAGGCTCCCACCAGACGACGCTTGCGTGGTCTTTCTCAAACCCGACTATTTGCCTTATGGTGTTACAGGAACAAAAAACGTCCTTTGGACCCTAAGTCTGAATTAGCCCTTGTGATCCCACCCAAGGGGAAGGCCATAATGATTCGAGCAACGTTTATCGGTCTGAGAACCAGGAAGCCTGACCACTCGATTCCCTTGGCCAACAGTGAAGCTCCCTCGCTGTCAGGAGCGCGGGTCTTCAGAGCAAATACTAGGAGGACCCACTGCCTGCCCCGGGCTTCTGAGCACCAGAGACACGGTTAATATTCCGCGGAGGAGCCGTGCAGGCTTGGCTTTTATTCACAGGGAAAAAAATCTTTCCCTACTGGCAGCTGAGGAGACAGCCCCTCTGGGGACCAATTATTTTATTTTGTGTGGTACATAAAGCAACAGGCCGCTGCCAGCCCCTCCGGGAGCCGCTCTGCTGGGCTTCCCTACCCTGGGCCAGGCAGGCATTCAAGACTCCAATTCCTCTTTATGTCAAAAGTCTTGCTAATGACACAATTAAGTAACTGGAGACCACGGAGAAGCTCTTAATTAGGTAAATACTGCTTTCTGAGAAATGAGCGCCTAGCTTCAGGCCGGCGTGGCTGTCAGAATGCCACGGATGCGTGCTGGGTAAAGGAGGCTGTTCCTGACCATCCATTTCTGCCTGATTCTTCTTTCTTTCTCCGGTCCTGCACAATACTTTTCACTTTATTACAATAGTATAGGATGTTCTGTTGTATGTATGTATGTATGTATGTATGTATGTATGTATGTATGTATGTATGTGTGTATGTGTAAGAAAGGATAGTTCAACATCACCCAGGTGCCAGTCCGTACATAACCATCTTCCTTGGTTATGCTTCATCTTATATATTGAAGTGGGGTTTCTCCCTTGACCCCAGTAGCTACTTGGACTATCTGGGTAGTCCGTTTGTCCCAGGAATCCTCCATCCCCACCCCCACTGACTGGGATCACAAGTGGACCACCACACTCTCCCAGCATTTACATGGGTAATCAGAATCTCTAAACATGCTTTGTAACCCCATACTGAAAACTAAGTTTATAGAGATTTAGATTAATTTCTTGTCTAGAATTCCTCTATCTGTGATGGGGTCCTGGAATGAATAAAAAGGGAGGAATTAGAGGAAAACAAACAGAACCCCAGCTTTAATCTCTCTCTGCCTCCCGTGTGGATGCAATGTCCCCAGCGGCCTGACCTCACCTTGTTGAACTGTATCCCCTCAAACTGAGACAAAACAAACCCTTCCTCAAGTGGCCTTTGTTGGGTATTTTTTATTTTTTTCACAGCAAGGAGAAAAGTAAGTAACTAATATACTTCCTCCCTGGCCCCTGCCAACAACCAAGCACCTCTTCATTTTCTTAATCATCCTTATTCATCCATTATTTTAAAGACAAGGATGTGGATGGCGGTGTTCAACAGCTGCGAAAGCCAGCCGTGAGCACCATCACTGCATCTCCTTGAACTTGACTCCAGCCAGCAGACCTGGAGAGTCCTTCCCCACCCGCGGAGCAGGAAGATCATGTGAGTTCAAGCGCCGCCTCTCTTCCCCGTTGTTTGGATTTGGGTGGTGGTTTTTGTATTTCTAATATGGAACACAGCTGCTTCACTATAAGGACCTGACTCAGTGTGTTCCGAGCATTCACCCCACCATCAGTAATATTTTGTCTCTTTGTTTAGAAAAAACAAACAGAAACAAAATTATAAAAGTTCAGTTCATGTACTTTTTGTATTATAAAGTGATGGTCTAAGGAATTCCTCCTAACCATGTATCGATCCAATAACTCACACATATGAATTGTTATGTAGTGCTATGATTTTAAGTTCATACCCCCCAACTTCATGTGTTAGAAACTAAATATCCAACGCCACAATGCTGAGAGGTGATTGGGTTCCTGACGCTCTGCCCTCGGGATAGTTGCCATGGTAGGAATGCCTTTATTATTCTGAATGAGTTTGTAATAGAAGGAACCCATCTGATGCCTTCTACTGTAGGGTGATGGAACACAAAAGTCCTTGGCTGACACAGGCTGCCAGCCTTTTATTCCCAGCCTCAGAACTGTGGAAAATTCGTCTCTATTCTTTATAAATGACCCGGGCTCAGGCACTGTTAGAGCGGTACAAAGCAGGCTGAAGACTGTCGTGATAGTCACAGAAACCGTATGTATGTCTACTTCCATCACTTTTATGTTCCTGCCTCATTCTCGTGCCTGATTATCTGAATTCATCCTAAAATTAAAGTTCAAACAGCCGTGTGTGGAGAAAAGCCAACCACGCTGCACTGCCCGTGGGTCTGGACACTCATTGTGGAGACCAGGGGGTTGGTGAGGACACCAGCATGGCCACCTGCTGCTCAGTCCTCACTCTGGTCCTCGGGTGCACATGGTTATTTTCTTTCTCTAGTTTGAATTCTTTCCACTTTCATTATTCCCACTTTCCCAGGCACAAAGCTAGGATGGTTGGTGGGTGGGGGACAGATCGTCTGTCCGTCCTTTGTTTCCTGCTAGCTTGTGACCCTTATTCCTCATGCTCCACAGTTGTCCTGGCCAGCCAGCTTGCCTCACCCTCCCTCCATCATCTCAGCACCTTCCCTGGCAACCTTCATGGTTGAAGTGCGGTAGTTTTCTTCTGTCTTCCCAGTCTGGTTCATCTGATGAGTTTTTTCAGCATACTTAGTTGGCTGTATGCTCAGCCCCAAACCCTGCCATTCTATCCCTAGCTAGGTCTCTGAAATCTTTGCCTTTCTTGAATCTCTTCATTTTCCCACTGGCGACTCCTGGGTCCCGCAGCTCAGACTCCTCCATTGTACATTTCAGTTATTCTTTGGCCCCTACCCAGAGCCTCAGGTCTTCTCTTGCCCCCTCTTGGGTCTGTTAAACCAGGTACAATCCCACATTACTCCTCAACTCTGCTTTCCAGTTCTTGATTTCATAGTTGGGGGCTTCACTGAAGAAAGTCTCACTGTTTAGAGACTCAGCCTTTGTATAGCGAGATCATGCTCCCATCCATCAACCTTTTCTTCCTTTGGACTGTAGAGGCCTGGACACTCCACACAGAAGTTATTACTCCCACTTTGAGACCCCAGAAAGTACTTTTTAAAGGTATTTTCCAAACTGTATAATTTGTACCTGTGTGAGTGTCTTCACCACTTTGGGTGTATGGAAGTCAAAGACAACTGTGGAGACTGGATTTCTCACTCCGCCATGCCGATCCAGGGACTGGAACTCAGATCATTTTGCTGGCCCCCAAAGTGCTGTTGGACCAGCTCTCATCTGCTCTGGATCGAATGCCGAAGATGAGCTGGAGAGGTGAGAGCTGCTTCCTCTCAAGGTTGGTCACCTCCTGTTGGGGCGAAGGTAAGTGAGTGTACGGAGGTGAGATGAGCAGAGGAAACACAGGAAGAGAGAGCATGATGACCCGGAAGCCAGCCACACTCTCCGCTGAGAGCAGCACCAAGCAGCATGGCTCTCTGCAGCTCATTTCACTCTCGGCTCCCATTTCAGCCTCAGAGGAAGTGCCGGCCCTTTTTCTTCCGCTGGCTTGCCTCTCATGCCTGTTCTCTGGGGCTCTTCGCTCACCCCCTAGCCTTCGGTGTGCAGAAGACCAAGCCTTCCTTCCCACCGGCTTCTTCCCTTCCGCCTTCTTGACTGCACAAAGTCACCCTGGCTGTGGCTAACCCCTGTCTACCTCCTCACTGGAGGATGCTCACTCGAGAATCTGTACGGACTCTGTCTCTGTTCTTCATTCCGACTTCATCTTTTCTCTCCTAGACCTTCAAAGAAAGAATGGGGAATCATTAGCATTAAATAAAGAGCAGTATAGATTTGGTTAATTAATTGTAGTGTTTATATAAAACATACAATTAACTTTTTAGCTTTGCACCCAGTAAAATATTAGAAAGCAGATATTAACTAAGTCCCTTCGCATCGTTTTCTTCCCAGGCCTATGGCAGGAACCATCCCTTTGTTTTTATCCCTACATTCTGCTTTATGTCTAATACATGTTTATTCTAAAATACAATTAAGTATGAATTAACACCTGTAAATATCAAACTAATGCTCTCATATTTATATGTCTTCTGCAAATTATTTTCATATGATACTTGTACATGTTGATCCATACATTTTACTCTTGAGCTGTATTCTGTTGCATTTGTATCTATGTATTCCCACACAAAAGTCAGACAGACACATCAATGTATGTAAGACATGTCTATAACCCATTATCTTGGTGTTAAAGAATTTAGATATTGTAAGAAAATGTTGACAATATTTTCCCATGTATATTCTAGCTTCTGTCATCTGGTGAACATGTATGGGAGATACTCCTGTGTGGAGACTTGGGGTCCAATTGCTAGGTTGTTTGAACAGATGAGCAGAACAATGTTCATTGGCTCTTAATCTGCAGAACAGCCCTGGGAGAATGCAGTGTCTTTGTGGCTATACACGTAGAAGCAGAGGAATAACTCAACATGATCAAGGTGGAACACGGAACACTCATCTCAATCTGTATGTAGTCACCACTGGTAGCAACCACGGGCAGGCAGGAAAGCTGTTGGAACCCAAAAGTTTGAATTTTCCAGCCATGGTATTTATCATTTGAAAAATCAGCTCATGTATCACATTTCCAAAATACCTTTGCTCATCTCACTGTTTTGTTTCACTCTAAAACACCAGGACAGTCTTTTCTTGTTAGCCATACCAGCCCAACCTTGGCCAAGTGACCCCAGAAGGCCCATGTGATGCTGGGGTTGGGCCCAAGTGAGACTAAGTTAGCCTGCCATGACAGTTTGTACATTCCTTTCTCTCTCCTAAAGCAGGGGAACTAGCAACTGTGCTGTGACTCCAAAGCCAAAACCACAATTGTAGGGCTCAGATTTAGACCACTGCCTTGTGTCGCCGATTCAGAGAAGATGTGGTTAGCATCTGACTGTTGGCATTTCTACTGTTTCAAATTAAAAATAACTGCCACATTTCTTCTATAGCAAAAATTAATTTGGAAATGCTACAGGAGTTAAATGACATGCATCCAGATATTTCTACCAATACCACCAATTAAACACTCTCATCCCCAAAGACTCTTGGGACAGTAATTTGCCAACATTTAGTGCTTACTATATTTCAGTGTTTCAACTAAATATAAAGGAAACTTCTGTATTTAGCAGGTTGTTTGTAAAATGTTTCTTTTAGCTGGCATTAATATTTGACAGATGACATTCTTACCAAAGGAGAAAAGTCAAAAAACAAAACAGATGCCTGGGATGTGCTTTTAATCGATAATTGATAGATTTTTTTTTTACTTGCTTGCTTTCTGCCTATCAGTAATTATTCATTCTGATAAGAATGTACCAGGAGAAATGCTGGCATGTTCATAGACAAGCTACAGAGGCCTTCTCTTCTAGAATCTTCTCTAAGATGGATAACTATGTGACTTCCCCTACCATGGTATGTACAGATGTTAGAAATGGCCAGACATCCTTGTCCATCCTGGGGTTTCAGCTCTGAAGAGTTTCAGATGTGAGGAATGCAAGTTTGAGGGCTGCCTGGGCTATATAGTTTTGAGACTCTGTCTTTAGGGAAAAAAGATAAATGTATGTATTTCCTTAGAATCTTGTCTGCTATACTGGAAGCCTCCAGTATGTGCTGGGAGACACACAGTCCTTTGTATGACTCAAGCCGGGTGCCGAAGCTAGTGGACTCTGAGTTTGAAATGATAGACAGCTAGCATTTGTGTTAAGTGTCTGATAATGAACTATAATAGGATTCAACTTACCCAAATCAAGTAATCAAGAAGTTTGTCTATGCTTTAAGAGATAAGATCAAGTTGTTGAGAAAAGCATTCCTAGGAAAGGTTTCTAAGGAAAGAAGTCACTTTGAACATAGGTGTCCTTTTGTTTCTCAGTTGATGATTCGAGGCACAGTCTCTACACCAACTGCCAATCATGTAACTGGATCCAAATCTGACTCGTTTGCATACAGCCTTGGGATGGTTTGAATGAGAGCCATCCCCACAGACTCAGGTATTGGAACACCTGGTTCCTGGCTGGTGGAGCTGTTTTGGGAGGTTCTGGAACATCTGGAAGGTGGAACTTTGCAAGAGGAAGCATGTCACTAGGGAATGGCTTTGAGGACTTTTACCTCTCCTGTTGCTTTCCGTTAACGTCGGTAGCTGCCCCTAACTGCTGTCCTAATAGACGACTGGGACTCTGCAGCTACACTAGCAGTTCGGCAGCACTGGCGTAGCCAGGTGGGAATTCTGTTCCCACAGGCACTAGCCCTATCCCTGCCAATAAAGGGAACTTTATCTGGATCTATCCCTCCATAGGACTCAGGATTCAAAGGTTGAGGTGAAATTGTGCTTGCTCAGAGAGACTGGGTAGCAAGAGGCTAGCTTTCTCTCCTAGCTAGTGCCTCCTCCTAAAAACCCAGCATCCTCCTGCTCAGTCCCCACTTAAGAACCCTAGCTACACAGGTTCCTCCCTACCACTTCCTCTCAGCTGGTTGCTGACTCAGCCTCCTGACCACAGGTTAATTTGGTTTAATCAAACAAATGTAACATCATTAAACAAATATTCCACAGCATAAACAAATGTAACACATCTTCAATTAATATTCCACAACACTCTCCCCACTTCCTCTCTCTCCTCCTTCTGTTATTTGCATGTTTATGAAAATGTAATCAGGCCAGCCCGTGCCTTCCCTGTTAGGACGGACTTTCTCGCTCTAGGACCGTAAGCCACAATAAACTCTTGCTTCCTTAAGTTCCTCTACTCCTGTTCTTTTATCACAGAAACAGAAAAGCAACTAATCTAGTCTTACCACCAAAGCGCCATTCCTTCTTATTGTGACTTGGAGACTGTATACATTTTTAAACATTTTCTCCTAGAAATTTATTGTCTGGCTTATTTATGATATGCTATAGTATATACCAAGATGTATATAATAGTTTATCAATTTTATTATTGATTACATGTTGGAGTGGCAATATTTATAATGGACTGGGTTAAGTAGAATATATCATTAGAGTAAATTTCAGTTTTAGGATGATTACTGACTTTTATTCTCTTGTATATAAAAGTTTACTTAATTGCATTTTTATCTTTATTGTACATACATATGTGATATAGAACAGTAGTCTAGTCCATGTAGATCATGTACAATGATCCAATCAGGGCACGCAGTAATTCCATCTCCATGTACATTTTTCACTTGTAACAACTGTAGGTATTTGTGAGGTACATTATGGTTGTTGGTGAACAACTTCCATTCTTATGGAATTATGTTTTATTCATGAAACACAGAGACTGTGCACACGGAAGTACCTCAGCACAGTAAGACCACATACATACCAGGTGCTGAGAACATGCCAAAATCACTTGGTTTTCTGTTGTTTGTTTTATTTGTAAAAAGAGAGATATGGAAGCCGGACATTTACATAGCCTTCACCTGTAGATTTTTCTTCAGAGATGTAGCAAGAGCATTAAGTAATATTTATTGTTTAAAATCTTGGAAATATATGACTGGAAAAAAAGAGAGATGAATTGGGCCAAAAAAAAAATACTGGGTAAATAACACTGTATTTTCAACAGAAAACACCGACTACAGAGGATTGAATTAGAAGCCTATAAACTGATCACAGGTGGTAGCACTTCTAGATTAGATTATTAAGGAAGATGTATCCTTGGAGAACATAATCATCATTTTGAGGACAGAGTGGATTTGAGAAGACTAACAAATTTGAAAAGGAAAATTCATGTAGCTAAATGGATTACTCAGTGACACCCTGAGCCTCTGTGACCAGCTGTGCTCACATGGGCACGCCTCTCAATTAGACCTCCCACCCCACCCCACCCCACCCCGCCGTGTGTGCGCGCGCGCGCGCGCGCGCGCACGTGCATGCATGGGCGTGTGTGTTTGTGTGTGTGTGTGAAGGTACATATGAGTGCAAGTACATGGGAAGGCCAGAGGTCAACCTCAGGTATTGTTCTCCAGCTGCTGGCCATCCACCATGCTTTTTGACATAGCATCTCTCACTGAGACCTGCGGCACTCCAGCCCATTAGGCCAGGCTGACCGACCAGAGAACCGTGAGGATCTGCCTGTCTCCCTCAACGCTGGGGTTATGCAAGGGTATCCCTGCCTTTTTACCTGGGTTCCAGGGATCAAACTCAGGATGCCGTTGTGTATGCACTGTACCTTACCGGTGAAGCCCTCTCCCCAGCTCCAACAGACTCGTCTCCATAAGAAGTGTATCGGGGAAGAGTAATCCAAAACTATGTGTAAATGACTTTTTCATTTGCACAGAAATGTCTCAGCTATGTCTTGGGGAGAAATGGTCCTTTGAAGTGGTCTCTCCCCCAAGTCTCAAAACAAATTCTTTCATTTAAGAAAATGCCATGAAACCCTTAGATGTACAGAAGCCCTGACACCAACATCCTGGCCACTTCCTAACTCAGAAAATTACATTGTGATTATCGATGTTCTCTTCTTGTGGCTCTATTTTCAAAAGATAAATGACTCTGGTTGGAATCTAATTTCCTCTTAGAATTAATGTTGCAAAATTAATGGGCCACCTGATCACGTTTCAAAGGATAAATAAATGACCATCCTTGGTATGGGTCAGGGTCAGCGGTGACTCCTGTGTGACTCACAACCAATGAATGAGCACATATAAGTGGCCCTGTGGCCAAGAAGCCATGAGTAGTCCTGAGGGCCCAGCAGGGGTAGCTGGGGATGCTGCTTTTCTTTCTCCTAATCTACTCAACAGTTGCAGCTTCCAGGAATCATTAGAGCTGAGGCTGCTCCGGGAAGGCAATGGTGTAGCCTCATGAACCTCGTAGCATCCTTGGTACACATGCACCCCGGTGTGGTTTAAGTTTCTTTAGGGCAGACGCCAGTTTTCCCAGACCTAAGACAGTGTGTATAATGAGGAATGGGCTCTGTATTTATGGCTAAAATTTCTTTCGGATGGGAGAGAGAGAGAGGCAAGAAAGAGGGTGAAGGATAAAGGAGAGAAAGAAGGTGGAGAGAGGAGGGGGAGGAGAGGAAGAATAAGAGCCATGCAGAGAGGAAAGAAGAAAGGTCAAGATTCCCACAGAAAGCTCATGAAACCAAAACAAGGGACCAGTTTGCAAATTCTAGAACATTTGAGGATCCCTGTTCCCATCCTTTAGGCCGTCCGAAAGTGAGTCAATTTATTCATGACCTTCTAGTGGTCAGAGTGAGGTTCCTCCAGGATCCAGGAATCTATATTGTTGTAGAGTTCTCATGTGAGTCCAGTTGTTTCCTTTGGAGACCACAGGAACCATGAGTCAAATCCAGACTTGACAACCTACCCATATAACAGGCGTCCTGCCTTCGGATTTGACACTCCGGCTGGGACAGAGCTTTGGAGAGGTGGGGAGGACCACAGGAGACTGCTGTAGGGATTTCAACATGGGTGCTGACAAAGCCCCGAACGGAGCCCTGGTTGGGATTCCTTCTTTCCCATAGTCGTTCTGCTGCTTGTCATGGTTCTGAACCATGAACCACATGATGCCCCAGGCTTGAGGCTATAGTCAGAATGGGTTCAGTCTGTCTTACCTAAGACAACCATGCCTAATACTTCAGTGTGATGCCTCTATAGTCAGCCAAACCGTGTTCAAATCCTGTGGCAAAGAGATGACAGACAGACAGACAGACAGACAGTCAGACACAGTATCTCATGTAACACAGGCTGGTTCAAACTCACTGTGTAGCCCAGCATGGCTTTGAACTTCTCTGCTCCTGCTTCCGCTCTCCAAGTGCTGGGATTACAGGCCTGTGTCACCAAGTCAAGATTTATAGCAGGCTGTGGGTTACATGCATGGTGAAGAATCTCCCAACTGAGCTGCATCCTCAGCACCTGCCTCCTCATTTAGATTCTGCAGCTCTTACGATCTTGGGAACTATTCCATCCCATGGCTTAGTTCCTTCCTTGTAAAATCAGGTACAAGTGAGGCACTCATATGTGGGGTGCTCTGAGGTTAGACCTCCTTCACAGAATAGATTAGGGAGCTGATAGACATGGGGTGCTTAGATCTCTAAATTAGGAGCTATTCTTATGCGTCTAATTTCTTAAATACTCTATATTTAATGTCTCACATTTATGCAGTTCTTAAATTCAATACTTTTCACGACCTGAGCACAAAAGCTATGGAATTGTGATGACTCATTGGGGTTGTATAAAAATATACAGAGCTGAATCTAGGCCACACCGGAGCTGGGGGGTAATGGTGATATTTTATTTGTATTAAAATGTTATTTGTATGTTAATAAATAAAGTTGCCCGGGGGTCAGAGCTAATAGCAAGCCATAGGAAAGCAGGACAGTGGTGGTGCACGCTTGTAATCCCAGCATTTGGGAGGCAGAGCTAGGCAGATCTCCGTGTGTTCAAGGATACAGCCAGCATTGGAGACACATGCCTTTAATCTTAATACCAACCATAGAAGATCTGGAGGTCTATATAGACAGGCCATGACGAGGTGGTCATGTGGTCTCATTGGTTTACAACCAATGAGAAGGCAGAACAGAAACTCTACATAAAGACTTTAACACAGGAAGTAGCTCTGGTTCGGAGAGGCAGGACCACCGCAGGAGGAAGGGTAAGGTTTTAGCTCTGAGCTCTGACCTCTGGGCTTTCTTCTTTGCATTGGTTCTGTGTTTCTTGTTTAATAAGACGGTTGGTTACATCTACAGGGGGTGGCAGCTGGAGAAGGCTGGCTGTCTATTAGCCTTCATCTCAAGCTGCAGACTGTCCATGGAGGGACTGCTCAAGCAGCTCGCTAAACACATACCTCCCAGGCCCTGCTCTCTTGTAAGACTGCAGTGTAGGACCCAGCATCTGCTTTCGGAAGCAGAGCACCACGCTGTACCCTCTGTGGTCCAGGCTTAGAGACGTCACTTCCTGTCCGATGGCAGTGTCCAGGGCTCAGCCAGACTCTCGGACCACGCTGTCTTCAGCGCCCAAGGCTGGGGTCTGAATCCCCATTGCAGTGCCCCAGGCAGCGATCAGCTCCGGACAGCTCTCCTCCTTAGTGGATCCGGAAGTATGCTGTGCGGGCAAGTTCAGAAGGCTGGGGTTTCACTCAACTGGTACGCGTGTGCTCTGTGCTCTGGAGCGACAGCGCAAGTTCTCCAGCAGGGTGGGGAGGCTGCCCCTCAGGACTCCCCTTCTACCCTCACCACCAAGACAGTGCTCCTGGGCGTCAATGCACATGCTTGAAGTCCGTAGGCCCACCTTCCAACTTCTCCCGGTACTTGTTGTGGGGAGGAATGAGGTCACTTTTACACGTGGTCAAGGCTGATACACGAGCAAACACAGGCATTCCTATCCTCACGGTCATAATGACGGCTGGCAGAAGCGTTTCCTGAAATCAGGAAAGCCTGATTTCCTCCATTTGGAAAGGCTGTCTTCACCCAAAGCCTCTCTGGCACTTTGCATGCCACATTCCCTGTGACCTTTGGCCTTTCTTCATGAGATAAGATGGAATGGTCACATACCTTGGGAGGTATGACACACCGACTTTCTCTTATGTACAGTCATATAATAACCACTGTTTAAGGATAAACTAATGGTAATCTAAAGATGCCATTTAAATCACGTAAAAGGTCTCAGAACCAAACTTGTATGTAGGCAAACTGACCACACTCACCACTTGCCACCTGCTTGATGGCACTAAATGTTACACAGGGACACAAACCCTGAACGGCACAGAGAGCGAAATGTTACTGCAGCACCTGTCCCATTTCTTTGATGACACAATCGGGGGGGTATGGCCACTCCCAGGCATGTCACATGGCTTGGGGACAAAGTGGAACCCAAACAGTGACAGGTTTATTCCAAACACATGCATGCAGCTGAGCCCTCGGGCGGCATTATACAACTGGGGCTTCCCGAATGAACTGTGCTGTGGACCACACTGTTTATGGAGGGACAAGTAATAAAAAGTGCTAATTGAAGCTGACATGCGTATTATCCTGTATATGGCAGGGGTTGTTTATGACTTAGAATAGAGGTCAGCAAGCTTCCTCTGCAAGGGCCAGATAGTAAATATTTTATTCTCTGCGGCCATCTGGCCTCTGTCACAAGCACTCAACTCAGTCACCATGGTATAAAAGGTATAAAAGAGAGCTGGCATGGATAATACATAAATGAATAAGAGTTGTTCTAATAAAACTTTATTTATAAAAACTTTATTTATAAAAAAGCTGCCTGGATTTAACCCACAGGTTATGCTTTGCCAAACCATGAAATTTTTTACAGGAATATTTTATTACTAATACTGTTTAGAATTACTGAAATTTATTGGATACTTTGTTTATAAATTCTCTACAGAAAAGGTATCCCCATTCTGAAAGTGGGTTTTCTCCCCACTGCCAGCCCTTGGTTCCCTATTATTTACATCTGACTCTTAAAGACAAACACAATGCCCAGTTCACCCTGGTGGCCAGGGACCTAACAGCAGGCCTGTGTACTGAGTATGTCCAATAAATATTCTTAAAATAAATTTACCCAGGTAAAGTTAAATTTCAAGCAAGGCTTGTATTAACCAGCTATAATAGTTCATTCCCTGTAGACCCCACAGACTAATAAAAATAAATCATTTTATATAGAGTAGGTAAACCTGGTTATAATTATTTCCCCCCATCCAAACAGCTACCTCTTTATATGCCACAAAACAATGTGCCATGAACAATAAAAGGAATAAGTCACTTATTTATACAGTGGGGTAGTTTTATTTCAACAAATAGATGAAAATTGTCCATTCTGCATTTTTAGTATCCATCTTACCTTTTACTAGACTGGTCAGTGCTTCCTACCCCCCTTGAGTCTTATTTCTCCTGCGGACTTCAGCCAGCATTCCCACTGGGCTGGGGTCTGCCCGGGGAGAGCTCCCGTGGACGAGCTCCCATGAAGGAGTTCTCTGGTGTCAGCATTGTCCATCTCCCTGTCTGTGACTCTGCCAACTGTCCAGAAGCCTCTGGCCACACCACTTTAGGAGAACAGGTGCTGTGGTATCACCTTGCTTTGCCCTCCATCTTCTCCACCCTGGCAGGTGCCGAGGCTCCTGACACGACCTTCAGCTGGCAGTTGACATTGGCGTGCTTCGTACAGTGTCAGGATGATACCTGCCCCTAGTCCAGTCTCATTTCCTGAGGCCTGTGAATGTCTTGGCTTTAATAGCTGCCCCTCAGTCATCCATTCCTTCTGCACTGTGCATGCATAGCTCTTTGCATTTGCCTTTTGAGGTCTGTTGAGTGTTGCTGAAGGTGTTAGGGTCAGACCTGGGCCCTGGCAACCCTTAGAAGCTAAACTCAGACACATCATGATCAATGGGCCAATAAAACAGACAAGTTTGAGAAGCAGAAAAAGGACAGTCATTCAGTGTGGCCACATCGGGAAGAAGGATGACGAGATCCAGTGACCCCTCAAGTCCATCATCAGGGTCTTAACTGGAAGTTTAAATAGAGAAAAAGAGAAACATACATGATGAAGCAGACCCAGTCATAGTATGGCCATGCCCATCTCTGACCCATCATCATCTGGGCTCCAGTCCTTCCTGTAAGGAGTTCTGACAGGTGAGCACCCTGTGAAATCTCTTCACTGGAGATACGTTCCTCCTCTGGCTGGAGTCAGGCTTCAGCCAGGCTTTCCTTTTCCCTCAACATGGGATTTCCGGGGAGTTATAATTTCTAGGGTACCATTGTCTCCCAAATCTGATGGGAGACATGTAAGGTATAAGTGGTTCTTTAGGACATCTTCACTCCCACTAGGACATGTACACAGGGCCGAGACCAGAAGCCGAAGAGCTCGGGCCAGCACCATGGAACAGCACACAGAGAGTCTTCGGAGAAACTTAGCCTAAGCAAAGGTGTTTTCTCAGTGGCAGTTTACCTGGCTGCTGAACAGGAGCAGAGGTCAAGTGACTGCTTTGTGAAATCAATGTGGCAAGTCCATGAGACGGACGCAGACACATGAGAAACACCTCGCCGAGCACCTGCCATTTTCAGGAACTCTCTGCATGATCTTTTAGTGTCATTTGTCAGGTGATGGTGTCTGGCTGTGCGGTGTCTGTCTGGGGTGAGAAAGCATGGTACGTATGGGATGGTTGGGTTCCATCGTCTATCTGCCCAGCGGAGTCTCCTTGTTGGGGTTTTCACTATTAGCTCTTTGTGGTTTGCTGAAGAATCCGCCAGGCAGGGTGGCCTGTATGACAGGACCTCCCGACCACCCTTCGGGTCCCACTACAGTTCCACTCACAGATAGCTCTTCCGTTCTCTTTGTCTCTTCTGGAGCACCTCCCGGTAGTGAAGCACACGCTGCATGAAGTCGCAAGGTCTGGCATGGGTGGCACCCACTCCTCACCCCCATCGTGAGGCAGAAAAGGGTTCTCGTCTTTCTATCTGGGCAGATCCCAGCGATGAGCAGTGTAGTCCAGGGATGGGAGTGACACCATGCCTTTCCCCTGGTCCCTGGTCGAGTGGAAGAGTGAGCTATGGAAGGGAGCAACCAGGAGATGGTAGTGGAGTGGAGACTACACTCAGGGTTCTCTCGGGCATCACAGGAACCTCTGCCAAGCTGTCAGTCAGCTCTCCACTGCAGTGATAAAATACCCAAGACATTTATCTCAAAGGAGGAAAAGGATCCTTGACTCATGGTTTCCAAAGGTTCAGTCCATGGTCACGTGACTCATCACTTTAAGGCAGAGATGAGGACAAACATTACCACGGAGGGGAGTTTGTGGGAGAACAAAATGGCTTACCTTACTCTGGTCAGGAAGCAAAGGGTTGTAAGGGTTTCGGTCCCAGCATCCCCTCAAAGGAATACTCCTAATGACCTAACTTCCTCCCTCCTGGAGCCACCTTCTGCATGGCACTACAGGCCATGGTACAAGCCTTTAGCCATAACACAGACCCTCATCTGGAAGGACCTGGAAGGACCCACTTTGTGTTGAGTCTCAGCCAATGGAGACAAATGGCCAGATGTGGTCAGGTGGGAGAAAGCATCCAATGCCAAGAGTTTCCCATATTAGAGCAACTTTCTCAAGAGCCTGGCTATGGGACATACCCCATGGACAATTTGTTACCAGAAGTTTGGGTTCCCACATGCCTGATTTCCCAAGCTTTCTGAGTCTGTACGGCATTCCAGGAAGTCAGCAGGGAGATATGAGGAAAGTGGGTCCTGACCCTCAGCTCTGGGCTGGAGTGAGCAGCCCCCAGATATGTGGCAACCATTCCTGACCCTGTCTGTCACTCCCCTGCAGCTCAACATGGCTGTAACACAATCCCTGAGGCCACTTGCAGAAGGGCCAAAGCTCTGTCCCCCAAAGAAGTGGTGCCACGGGCCACTGGATGGCTCCTCTCTGCTCAGCACCTCTTACCCAGTTCCCTCTGGAAAACGAAAGTTCTGAGGACACCAAATCTGCCACCCATGTTCCCCAGAAGCTGGGCAAAGACAAAGTGGGGTAAGAGTTATTTTTGCCTCTCAATAGGAAACTCGGAGAAGCAGGTCAGGCTAGGACCTTTTCCCTAACTGTTGCCCCTGGAGTGCAGGCCCAGAAAAGAAACCAGCAGAGAAGAGGCAAGCAAAAACTCAACACAGAGTGACCCCCATGTGGCTATGAAAAGACCCTGTCCTTCCATCCTCTAACCTCAGATGGGCAAACAGCCCAACCAGGCACTGTGGGACGACATAGCACTAGCGGATCAAATTCCATCTGCCCATTCCCTATTCATGGCCTTGAAGTGCTCCTGTAGACATCCAAGACAGTCCACTCCATGCAGAGGGCATCTCAGGGAGTGGTGATGGACTCTATGCAGAGGGGTCACAGGGAGAGGTGATGGACTCCATGCAGAGGGGTCACAGGGAGAGGTGATAGACTCCATGCAGAGGCATCACAGGGAGAGGTGATGGATTCCATGCAGAGGACATCGCAGGGAGAGGCAATGGACTCCATGCAGAGGCATCACAGGGAGAGGTGATGGACTCCATGCAGAGGCATCACAGGGAGAGGTGATGGACTCCATGCAGAGGCATCACAGGGAGAGGCGATGGACTCCCGTCTGAAGCCCTGCAATCAGCTCTCCTTTCTTCTCTCTCGAGCCATGCAGGCTTCATCACAGGGTTCCTCTCTCTGAAGTCTGCTTTTCTCTTTCCTGAAATGGAATGTAACCCCCCTTTCCATGCTATACAGCCCCGAGACCACACACAGAAGATGTGTCCCTCATCCATGCTGGCCAAGGCCTTCTTGAATATTTACTGACATTTTGAGTTATTATAATAAAAAAAAAAGCACTGAAAGGCTGAATGAAAATAGCTAGTGTGTCCTCCATTTGTTCCTCCTCCCAAGATCTGATGATCATTCAGAATGTAGAGGGCTTCCTTCTCGACTATTACATGTGTAACTATTACACGTGACTTTTTAAAGATGTGTGTGTGTGTGTGTGTGTGTGTGTGTGTGTGTGTATGAACTTACATATGTAGGCATAGTATGTGCCCTAAAATAAAAAAAAATCCAGTATGTGAAACTTCCTGTGATTTGTTTTCTGGTGGATTTTAGTGGTGGTGGTCAGTTGGTTGGTTGGCCGGTGAATCAGTTGTTTGTCTGTTTGGTTGGTGGGTCAGTGGATTGGTCGGTGGGTCAATTGGTGGGTCAGTTGGTAGGTCGTTTGGTTGGTTGGTTGGTGGGTCAGTGGGTCTGTTGGTGGGTTGGTTAGTTGGTTGGTAGGTTGGTTGTTGTTTTCTGCAGTCCCTGGGACAGGACCTAGTAAGAACTCTACCTCTGACATACATCCCCAGGCCTCTGCCCTTCCATTCTTCTGTTTTCCATGTGGTGGAGATGCTTCATGATACTCCATACAGTTTGCCTCTTTTTCTTATTAATTAAATAGAATTTCACTACAAGACTGGATTACTAGACTGCCATAAACAAACTAAAATATGCACCATTAAAGACCTCTGAGCTCATAAATCCCTACAAGATAGGCAGACTTCAGGCTTTACGAAAGAAAGCTACATTTTGCCTTCTAAGGTGACTCCTTTTCCAAGAGACAGGGTGGAGTGCAGAGAACAATTCCCCAACACAGGAGTGGAGTGTGGTGTCATTATTTATGAGCTGACAGTTGTCATACGGAGAAACAACCTTGGAAGAGTGATTGCTCACAGGTCCTACACAAATAATTGTCTCTACTTCTGTGGCCTCTGTGAGTACCTAGTCAGACACCCCCCCCCCCCCCCCCTTGCTTATAGTGAGCCACTCACTCTTAGCAGGAACTCTCTCATGTTGGCTGGAGAAAAAAATAGGAATGTGACTTCCAGGGCTCAAAGTATCCATGTTCCTTCTGTGAACAGTCCTACCTGAGTCAGGAGGCCAGGATTTCCCTAAAAACCTCACCAGTTATATCCTGGAAACATTTAGCTTTCAATTCCTGTCTCCCTTAGACTGGCAGGAGAGGACAAAGGATTTGAGGCTCCAGAGCTCCAGTCTCATGCTAACTTAAAAAAAAATCTGTCTCCCCGTAGTTCCTCCATTAGGGGTAGGGGCTCAAAAGCCCATCCCTCCCATTCTAAAAAGCTGACTGTCTTAATTTTGTGCAGCAACCACAGCTGTGGATTGCCTCTGTGGGAGAGAGAGTCACTTTTCATCAAGGGTGTGGCCCCAGCTTGGTCCACCATTCTCCGGAAGATGACCAAGCACCCAGGAGTGTGTAACAGCACAAGTCACATTTGATAGGATCTTAAAAAACAAAACAAACAAACAAACAAACAAACAAAAAAGGATGCAAAGAGTTGAGCGGGGAGTAAAGAAGTGGATCTGATCATGATGCTTATATGAAATACTCAAAGAATAAGAAAAATCCTTCACTACCCCCCACTCTCGTGTGTGTGTGTGTGTGTGTGTGTGTGTGCGCGTGCGCGCGCGCGCGCGTGTGTTAAGGTGTGCATGGGCCATGGCATGTGAATTTGGAGAGGTTGGAGGACGGCCTCAGATGTCCTTCCTTACCTGTACCTTATTTGAGACGGGTCTTCATTCTTGGGTGTACTGGTATAGGCCGGGGTACTCTCGTACTTATGACCTGGTACATATTCGATGCTCTAGAAATTTTATGGGCGTGAGTATATGGTGAAATTTTCTCATATAAATGACACTTTATGTGTGCATGGATATACACACATTTTCATATTTGAGTTTTTAAATTAATCGTTCTTTGAGAATTACATTCGTATACACGTTTTATAGCATTCTGATTGCTCTCGGCCTCCCTCTCTCTTCTCCTTGGCATCCCTGTGACTCCTACCGCTTGTAACCTTGGAGTCTTCCCCCACGTTCTTGCCTGTTTGTTTGTGTCCTTCTGAGTTTCCCCGGGTCAGTGTGTTTGGCCGTGGGATTCAGACTGCCTAGTGGAGCCTGGCAGTGTCACCAACTAAAGACGGCGACTCTCCATCTCCCAGAGTCCATCAGTGGCCAAGAGTTCATCCGTAGGTACCGTGAGCTCCTCCTCAACCATGACTGATTGGTGAGAGGGTCTTGCTTGTGCAGACCGAGTGTGATTAGTGAGAGCATCCGTGAGTACACCAATACACTGAGTAATGTCTAGAAGATGAGTTCCAGTGCCGTGTCCCTGTGCAGCACTCTTGGCTCTCTGTCCCTTCTTCACTGTTCTCTGACCTTAGGTGGAGTCGTGTAATTGAATTGTTTGGCGTGAGACCTTATCCATCACCTACTCTCAGCATCCTCGAGGACCACGAGTCTCTGTATTCACTCACTGCAAAGAGGCTTTTCTGATTAGAGTTGGAGAGTGGCCCCTGGCCCAAGGAATAAGCACAGATATCTAGAAGGCTGTTTGAAATTATATCTGTGTGATGTAGGTTTCATCGTCACCATGACACAACCTAGCATCGCCCGGGAAGAGGATCTCAGTGAGGGACCGTAAGATCAGGCTGTCCTGTAGCCATATCTATGAAGGGCTGTCTGGATTAGATTGCTGGAGATGGAAAGACCCAGCCCCCCGTGGGCAGCACCATTCCCTGGGTTCACGTCCTCGTGAGAGTGGGCACAGAAGTAGGCCCAAGTGTGTCAATTTTCTCTGCTTGCCTATGGCTGACTCGGCATTTACATTACAGTCCCCTTGGCTTCCCTGCTGGGATGGACTGCGATGGCGATTGTAACTACAGTAATCCGTTCTCCCCTAAGTTGCTTTTTGTTGGGGTGCTTTGTCACAGAGACAGAAAAGGGTGCAGGACAGTCTATCTGATCTCTCAAGAACACAGCTTTCCACAAGGCTTCCAGCACCAGGCATGGGTTCCCTTCTGTGGAGTGGGCCTGACATCCAGCCACAGAGAAGTTGTTTACTTCCATGTGGTCATGCTGTGTGTGCACGTCTCCATGAGTACACACATGCTTATGAACAGTGGGACAGGGGCAGAGTGGCCCATGGTGCATTCGCTCATTTGGTGCGTGTTTATAGAACTATGGAGACCAGATGTCATTGCTTCTGTACACCTGGCCCTAATATGAGGAATTACAGTAGTAGGTCTCTGTTCGTGACTGGGTCAAGCCCAGGACATGCTTAGACAATGGGACTCCAAGGAACTCTCCCTTTGCTTTGATGAACACTTCTGGCTTTGTGCTCAATCCAATGGAGAGACACTCTTCACTCCCCAAGTCCATCAGTCTCAACTCCGTCCAATGCTGTGGAGAGCTGTCAGGGAAGGGAATCAATGCTAGCTCCCCAGCTCCCCACAGTGAGAATGCCAGGAAGGCTGGGCACAAAACTGGAATGGGGCTTCCCAGGAGCCACTGCAAGTTAACACATTATATACATATAACATATAATATATGTGTGTGTGTTAACACATTATATATATGTATATATATACATACATACATATATATTTATAACATGACCAAAGTGTCATATGAAAAAAATACGCAGATTCCAATATCAGATGATCAATTTGTCTATGATCTAATATTGATTTTAGGATATGTCAGATGGGATAAAAATCTTGCTTTTTTTAACCTTACTCTGTTTCCACCTGTCTGTCAGTCTATCTCCGGAACAAACTACAGGAGATAATACATGTGAAGTTAGTCAAATTTAGAACTTTTGGCTCAAAATATATGAGTTATAATTCTGAGGTGGATTTTGAGAGAATATTTGAATCTTCTAAAACACGGGGAACGTCAAACATACTGAAGTACATGTGAGTAAATGGTTTGCATACAGAGGTACAAAGAATGTGGCTTGAACGAGAATATCCCCATAGGCTCACGTCTTTGAACACTCGGTCACCAGTGAGTGGCAGTGTTTAGGGGGCGGGACTTAGGAGGTGTGACCTTGGAGGAAGTACATCACCAGGGGTGGGCTTTAGAGTTTAAGAACTGAGCCAGTTCCAATGTTCTAAGCTTTGTGCTGTCGGTTTGTCATGTTGGTGGTTCAAGAGACGCCCTCTCAGCCTGGCCTGCCGCCACGCTTCCCCACTGAGCTGGAGATGGACTCTCACCCCTCTAGAACCAAAAGACCAAATAAAACGTTCTTTAAGTTACCTTGACCGTGGTGTTTTGCCCCAGCAACAGAAACATAACTACTGCAAATAACAGCTGAGCTAGAGAAATAGAACAAACTCAGTTTGCTTTCCCTGGGAGCCAGCAAATACCACCTGAAATTCAGTGTGTGTGTCACCTGAATGTCCCCCTTGACCCATGCCCCAGAGGAGGTATATTTTCAGCACTCTTCTAGATGCTCTTCTGATGAATGGATGAACCCACGGGTGCAGCTTTGCCTCCTGGTGTGTGTGATGCCGTGTGTTTCACTCATCAATCTTTCGTGTGTGTCCCACCTTCTTCCTGGGACCATTTCCCTCTCCTGAGCATGTGCTCACAAGAAGGTCCATCAGTGAAGATCTAGTGGGAAAAGCTTCTCACTGCCGTTCATCTGTTGTTCACTTTGCTGCAAGGCGTTTCCACTGGGCACCCTGTGCTGGTGAAGGCTTATTGACTTCAGGCATTCTGTGATGGGACTGCCATGCCTTTGAACTCCCACAGCTACCCTGTGGGGAAATCAGATGCCTGCCTGCCTCCCTAATTGTGGCTCTTTGGAGGCTGTTTGTCTCTTCTCTATATCTTTTAGCTTCTCAGACATTTCAGCTTGAGATCCTGCTGGAGATTGATGGAAGAGCCCAACTCTGAGGATTGGTAGTTTCATCACTCAAGAGAAGTTTCTCTCTCTGTTTTCAGCACCTGTCTCTTTCCACAGTCCCACTGAATGTACGCACTGTAGTTTTCCACTCACGGTCTGCCCTCCCTTCCCCCACCTACTTGTCTACACTCAGCCTCTTTTTCTCAGATTCACCTGCGTGCCATCATTTCCTGGGTCGCATCTAATCTGTCCTTCATGTCTGTGCTGAGTTTTGAACTGCATTTATCACAGATTTATTCTCAGGGGATATGCTTGCCTCTTTTCAATTCTGATTTATCCGTTTATATAGCTTCTTTTACTTTTCTTATGTTTTCAAGTTAACCTTTTTGGGAAACCTATTCAGTATATTTATATTACGCTTTTGCCCAGTGTCTTTTGGTTGCATCTGTTGGGTGTGGTTTCTGCAGGCTCTCGCTGACAATACCTTGTTTACTTATCTGTTCTGAGATTCCTTTTCCATTCCCTTTACACTTACACATTTTGGAACTTTCTTTGAAGCCTGAGGCCCTTTCTTTGAAGCGTGTGCCTCTCTTGAAAGCATTCCCTTTGAAGGTGCTTTAGCCTTGAGAAGATCTGCATCTACTCCTGCCAAATACTGGGGCCACTGCCAATCTGGCCTCAGAATGTCAAATTCTTAGCTTGATGCTCTTCAGCCCACATTCGTGCTAGGAACGGGAGCTCAAACCTGTGTGAAGGATGAAAGTAAATTCTCTGAATTCTCAAAGAATGTTTCCTTCTCCTCTTCCCAGAATCGGAATTGATACAGGCTAAGTTCCCTAGACACGCACACTTGTGATTGAGTATATTTTGGTTCATCCGCTCACTGCTGCTGCTGGTCTTTGAAGACACCTGTGTGATGTGAGGTCACCTACCCATCAGTTGACCATTACACCAAACCCAAAGCTTTAGTCCCTGAAGCAGGTTGACAACCTCCAGCTGCTGCCAGCTCTGGCAGCCACCTCTCTGGACTGTGTTCCCACTTAGCTTGTGTTTACTGCTATTCTGTGACCTGGACTTTACCCTAAGCCATGACCCTAAAAGCATTCAATATTTTACAGAGAGCATTTGCTTGCTTTGAAAAGAGAAAGTTTCCGAATATCCTGGGAACCATGATGCTAGGCCTTTCCAACTGATGCCATCAGATTGTCCATGGAAGTTACATGCTTTGTGTGTGCTGGGTGGGTAGAGATAGAAGGGAAACGAGAAAACAACTCATATTTATGGGGTGCCTGCCATGGCTTAGCCATCAGTGACCTGCTCACCCAATACTCTGAAGCAGGTACATTTTTTCCCTCTGAAATTAGACCTCCCAAGTGAAGAACTGATCCACTTACATGGAGATGATGCTGCCATCCACACCCACTTTCCCTTAGTGGATCACATCTTTATTTGTGACTCTTTATTTCCCATGAGAACACTTTTCTCTAAAACTCGGACAGTTTTTCAGTGTCTCCTGAATAGCAGAAGTCCTGTCTCCTCACTGTGACAGATAACCTGGAGACATTCTAAAGTTCTAGACAATATGTGGGAGGTTTATTGCCAGGGTCTACCTATCTATCTTTCATCTATCTTTTACCTAATTTTCTCCTCTATATGCCTTTCATCTATCTATTATCTATCTATCTATCTATCTATCTATCTATCTATCTATCTGTCTGTCTGTCTGTCTATCTATCTATCTATCTATCTATCTATCTATCTATCTATTATCTATCTATCTAACTAACTAACTAGCTAGATCTATCTTCTTTCTTTTATCTAACTACCTATCCTCTATCTTTCATCTATCTATATTCTCACTCACTATCTGTCATCTATCTACTTACTCATTATGTTTCATTTTTGTATCTATCACCTATTGACTTACCTATCTGTCATCTATCTTCAGCTTTGTTTATGGGCAAGTCTATCTTATCTATTCTCTTTGAAAACTGTAAATAAATCCTTTAAGTAATCTAAGAGCAGAGGCTGTGTGCTACCATATGTTTGTAGCATCCTCCTGTCCTAGCACAATTCATAAACTAATAAATGCTCACCATGACTCTGCACATATCCTAAAATGCCTCTGAATGAATAATCGCCGTTATTCATCATTACAGAATCAAGATATGCTCACAGCTGTCACTGCCATGCTAAATCATATTGTGTTGATGCCCTGTGGAGGCACCTGTTTTGAAGATTCGGGTCTGAGCATTCCAATCCACTCATGCCATTTCAACCACATCTCTTTCCCGCCAAGTCAGCATGCACCAGCCCCCACGGGCCTGGTTGTTTATTTTAGCACCTCTTTTATCCCTCTCTGGTATGTGAGTGAGTCTGAGTCACAATGTCAGCAGATCTTAATGCAATCTGCTTGCATTCTCTCAGGTCTAAGGGTAGGGACATATCCCACCCACTACATCTGTTCCCAAAGACACTGTTTGTTGGGGACACCCCAGTATGTGGGCTTATTGTCATGTGAGTGGTTGTTGCAATCTTGCAAATCTATGGGGTTTAGTGATGGGTTATTTTCCTTTAGGAGAGAGGCTCCATGTGTGCCCTGATAGTCCATTCTTATGCATTCAAAAAAGGACAGAATTTTGTTTTTAGGTGGTGGAGTCATATAGCACCTGAAGGTTCACTTTCATTAGTGGCTTTGAGAAAGTCTATTTCCTTCCCTGGCTAGATCATCTTTAGACAGAGTCTAACTTTGAAAACAACAACTCACCGAGGGCCCCGAGGGCCCCTCACTTGCTTCCCCACCCTAAAGAGAGACCAAAAAGTAAAGAATGAGTCCTTTCTCTCTCTCCTGCAATCAAAGCCTAGACCTGTCTCTTCAAAGTGGAGCCAGTTCTTTGTGAAGACCGTTTCTTATCAGTTTGCACCACACGGTTCCTTGTATGTGAAGAAGGCAGAGGCAGGTTCACTGCCTTGAGAGAAATCTCTTGAAACATTAGCTTGCTTCCATCCAGCCTCACCGGAGCTGGAGGGTAGGCTAGAAGGGCGGGAGCTGGCCTCAGCACGCTGAGGTTTTGCCATTGTGCCACTGTGTCTGAGGCTGGTTTCTCTAAATGCATACAATGCCACAAGGAGCTCTTCCTTTGGCTGTTGCCACTCATTAAAGAGTTTTGTTTAAAAATGAATGCCGTTTGACTTAGCCTCCTATGATAAAATTTGGCTACAACTGTAGCATCCGGAGACAATGGACTGAATATCTTCCAATACTAAAAGCATTCTCCAAAGGTAGTTTCAGTAAAATGATTTTTTAAAAATATGTTATGTGTGTCTATACTGCATGTGGACAGTGCCAGTAGAGGCCAGAAGAGGGTATTGGATCCCTTGGGACTAGACTTACAGCTGGTTGTGAGCCACCACGTGGGTGCTGGGAATCAAAGCAGGGTCCTCTGGAAGAGCAGCCACTGCTCTTAACCTCTGAGGCATCTCTACAGCCTCAGCAGGAAACAATTCCTAAGTACAAGGGAAGGAAGTTAAATGTAGGTCGACGAACAATGGGATAATGAAGTATGCTTAGGGTAGAAGAGTCAAAGGATATTTTACAAGTGATGACTCCGACAATCAAAAACTATGTGGCCAAATTAAAAAACAAAGTTCAGTGTGGACCTGGACTGGTGAAAGGGCTCAGCTGATAAAGACCCTTCCTCGCCTCCAGCTTAAGGACCTGAGTTAGACCCGCAGGACCCACATGGGGGAAGGAGAGAACCATGACTCATGCAGGGCAGCTCTATGGCGCTATCTTAAGTGCATGTGTCAGTGGGCGCACACAGATAAACAAACAAGTAATCAATAAAGTTTTAAAATTAAACGCATACTGTAGTTTTGATTATGTGGCCCATAGCTGTTAATAACTCAGCTTCACTATGACGGGGTCAGATGTTTTCCTGAGGAAGCAAGAGTCACCCATTGTTGCCGATTACTGTCTGTGATGGTCAGAAGGATTGCAGACGGACAGACCCTGGTGACAGAACACAGCACAAAGACCACCTCTTCTGGCCACCCAGGAGCTGTGCCCTCTTAACAACATCAACCTGGCTGAAATTCTGTCCACCTCATAGGGACCTCAAGTTCCAACTCTGGGAATCCTCCCCCCACGATCGAAACCCAGGCTTCGGGCATCCTGTGGGTCTCCACTCTCTGCTGGATCCTGGGATGCCACGGTGAACCTTTTCAAGAAGAAAGACTGACTAATATATGGTGTGCTTGTCAGTATGAGGACAGATAAGGAGAGAACCAAAGCCCAGGGCTAGGCTTTTCCCAGACCGTGAGTAACATGCCCAGAGAACCAGTTTAAGCCAGTAGAACACTAGGCTGAGCTGCCCGAAGCAGCCACCTCATAGGGGCATCAGACCTTCAAAGGGCCAAGTCTTCTGCATACTCATCACATCCTTCTGTGGGATCCTGATGTAAAGAGCCCCTGCATCCAGAAAGCTGAAGAAAGGCTGCCATCTTCTCAACCCAAAACTTGTGGCCCAAGATGATGTCACATTAAGCCACTATGTCTCTAGGAATATCTGAAAGTCAGCTTACTACCTCAGAGATTCTATGGAATGAGAAGTTATTTTTATTTCAAAAGCTAACATCTGCCACATCTTTCCAGAGGTGTCTGTATTGCTTAAATTCTACCAATTTAGCTCATCGTTTCTCAAAAAGAAAGCATGAATAGATTTCTGCATATGTATGCCCCCATTTCAGAGGGGGAAGTTATTTATATGTATAAAATTTGCACTAAGTGGTAAAGCTGCACCTGGCAGTAGACTTAACAGATATTTCTGTTACACAGGACTTGAAAAAGAATGTCATTTAAGGGTATTTATTTGCTAGATACAAGTCATCAGTTTAAAATTTAGGAATGTTTAAGGATCTTAAATGATTCACCAAGTAGAGGCAATGGTACCCAGCTACTGGCCAGTCAGGCCTTAACCGGTGATCTGGCCTTGAAGAATGCTCCAGCTATCTGTCATCACATACATACGCAAGGTTGAGAAATCGTTCAAGGTCAGATAACCAAGATGTTTGCTAAGCCAGAGGCTGGGACTCTCCATAGGGTACCCTGAGACAGCTGTGCCTGTTGTTAAGGAGATAAGCCCCACAGCAGCTGGCCCAGAGATGCTTTTCTGAGCCCCTGACCCTGTACAGAGGGCATCTTCAGGAGCCGCCCAAGCCTGTGGTCAGGATCCACTGGCAATGCTGGTCCTTAACAGCTGTTAAATCTCACACTTGTTCAACACAGAGGAGAGCTTCTGTGGCCTCCACGTGCACAAATGGCTGACTCAGTGAAGCATGGCTGGTCATTTCCAAAACAGCAGGGAGGAAGACACAAAAGTGAATGCAGTGGCAAGGACTCGGCACTGCGGCCACCACCTGGAATGCCCGTTCTCCAGGGGTCAGACCAGGTGGGACTCCATGGGTCTTGAAAGTCCGAGCTCAGGCTATTGAGGTGGCTCTTCACGGTTTCTGAGGGTCTGGGATCCTCTGGACGTAAGAGGCCAAGCAAAGGAAGATTTGGCTCTAGTAAGAACTGTTATCTAATATTAGCCTCTGGCTCTTGTAAGGACTGAAGTGAATGATCGTGTACCGGCATGCTGTACCGAAGGAGACCGGAGAAGAGAAGCTCACAGATGCAGAAACACAACAGCTGACCATCAAAATATCATTTCAGACATCAGGGCTCCTGTGGCCTGAATGCCTGAAGCAAGTCCAGGGCCTAGGGCTCTCAAGTTTCTTGTTCCTGTAAGGACAGGAGGTGGGGCTCCCTGCAGCATGCCAACACCAGAGCAGCTCCTGTGCCAGCTGTACTGATTGTCCGCACACATACATACTGTGGCGGCTGCCCTGGCACTGCATCTCATTCACTGGTGGGCCTTGTCAAATGTTCGACAGTGTGGTGTGAATATAGAAATCTATTGGAGAGCGTAGCTATGGTCTTCCGTGGTATTTATGACATGTTCGATGGATCAGTGTGTCTACTGTCACTGTAGTGACATCCTCGAGGCTAGGTACTTAAGAGGCTGTTTTATCTCACGGTTTTGGAGGTATTGGAGGAAGATGGCAGAGGAGTGGCCCTGGCTGTGTTACTTCGTGAATGATGACACAGTACCATGTCAGTGGCGGGTGCTGACCCAGAGTCCTGCAGACAGGAACCCAGAGTGAAGGCTTTTTTAGAACAATTCAGCCTCATGGGAACTTACTCAGAGTCTCATTGGAACTACTTCCAAATGGCCCACGGTAGGCTCTGCCTCGCACAGTTCCGCTGCGGGTAGCATCTTCACGCTGAGCACCAAGTTCACACTGACACTTGGGCACGAGGTTCAAGCCACATCTGAAGCATAGTTCTCAGTGACACATACGGCTAAAGAACCTTTAACGGACGCCAGTGGAATACATCCTCAAGATTCTAACACCGAGTTTCCTTCTTCGTTAGATTCTCTCAGGAAAGTGGCTTTGAGGCTCTCTTAGACCCATTCCTCTGCCATGTTTTCACAGTGAAATTCTTGATCGCTAGAGCCTTCCCTGAAACCTAACTGTAAGTAGCAGAACATTAAAGCAATAGCAGTTGCCTAAGTGAGTGAAAAGCATGGAGAATAAGCAGTCCTCAGTATTTTTCTAGTACTGAAATACAACCCACTTCTTCAAAACCCAACAAGATGACCAAAGTTCCAGCCATCACATTGTTGTTCCAGATGTTTAAAAAGAGAACAGGGCACAGTTACTTCTAGCTGTCACACAGGTGAATGCTAGAATGTTCCTCATAATGCGTGAGTCAGAGGTGACAGAGCTTATAGGCCAGGGCTGCATTAGAGTCTGAATTTTGCAAAGATTTTTTTTTTTTGCAGTTTTTTGATTCTGTATTTCACTAATCAGAACTTATCCAAAACCTGCTCCTGCCTTACTGCAAAGTATGTTGGGAAATTTAGTAGCTTTGACCAACATGATCCCAGGCCCAACTATAGATCAAGACTCCTGGTATTCTGAAAGACACACTCCTTTTCGGGACAGCAGTCTGTAACCCACTCTCTCCTGGGTCATTTCTCACTTACTTTTCTATTCTACTCACTTTTTTTCTTCACTTCTGTATCAAGGTACTAACCATGGCAAACCTCTTACATGGCTCTATAATCTCAACAACTTTGGCTCTTGGCTGTGGAATAAGAAAGTTACCAGGGCCGAGGAATGGCAAGATGAAAAATAGTGTATTCCCTTCGTCTGGGGTGCTCTATGGAGAAGCCCATCCCCGAGCAAGGGAGCACTTCACAGGCGTCCTCTAGACAGCATAGGCGGGGAGACCCACGTGGTACCAAGAGGGGAGGGCACTTAAGCTGACACGGGAGCAAGGACTGGGGGGACTGCTGGGGTCACAGTGCCAGGGAGCGTGGGTCTCAAGGGCCGAGGAGTTCTGAGCGGCCGGCTGAGTGTTTCTGTGTCTCTGTACCGCTTCCTGCTCTTCATGGATGGCGGCCTCAAGCTGTGCGCCAAGATCAGCCCTTCTTCCTTTAAGTCGCTTTTGCCATGTATATTGTCACAGCAATGAAAACGTCACCGACGTAAGCCCCTTGCTCGTGCTTCTGTAAATTCTGCACTTCAGACTGTGTTCATTTGCTTCTCTGGCCACGATCATGTTCAGGACTACAGGGAGCAGGGGTAGGGTGGGTGTGTTGGGGGGGTTGGGGGTGAGTGGAGGTGTGTGTCACACCTGAGTAGCCCTCAAGGTCAGCAGGGTGCTTGGAACAATGCACACTGGTGTTCTTCACTGCACTGTAAGGTACGTCAAACCTGGCTCTTAATCTAAAATCCGGAGCACGCAGCCCTCCCTCCACGCATGCGCACAGCCCTCCCTGCACGCATGCGCACAGCCGTCTCTCGGCCCCCGTGTAGGGAGGTCAGCCAGCACCGGGCAGCTTTGGTCGCCAGGCCCAAGCCCATTGTTACTATTTTTGACAGCAGCGGTCATTTACCAGCAAACCTTGGCCTCGGGGGAGGGAAGGCCCATGTTCTCACCCACATCTGGGTTGGCTGTGAAACCCAGCGCAGTTTTGCCTGGACCAACAATATCTCCAAAATATCCAAGCTTCCACAAAACGGAAAAGCAGACAAGGCACAAACATCTCAGTCATGGAAGGGAGTTGTTGAGGTAATGGGTTAATGTTTATACAAGGGAATGCCCTGGTTACCGAGGGAACGGACAGACCACACTGTAGCTCCTGTTCCCTTGCTCTTTTTCATTCTAAGGTAGGGCCACAGCCCTGTTAAATGTTCCCATCCTTTTTGTTTGGATAGTTTTTTAGGTGAAAAACTATTTAGTTTTTTAAGATTCTGGGATATACTCTTTACTTATGCATATCTATCTCTTTGTGAGTAAGTCAGCCTTCCAACATGAAGTCAATAATGAAATCAAAGGTTCCAAGTTGACTCTGATGGAACCCTGTGTTAGGTAAATCCTTGCTGTGTTTGCTAATTTTATCACTGATGTGACCAAACACCTAATGGAAGGAATGGGTTGTTGGCTCTTGGTAAAGTCCATCATTGACCAGGGGGAAGTGGAAGGGGTAGTGTGAGATAGATGGCCATACTGCATCCTCAGTCAGGAAGCGGCAGTGTGGGGCCACACTGCATCCTCAGTCAGGAAGCAGCAGTGTGGGGCGGCACAACCGCCATCTAGGGTAGTTCTTCCCATCTTAGTTAACCTCATCTAGATAATCCCTCACAGACGTGTCAGGAGGCTTGTCTCTTCAGTGGCCCCGCCTCCTCTCAGCTGACAGCCAATAGGAAGCATCGCCTTCTCTTATTGATCCTCCCTGACCAATAAGGGTGGTCGATGAGGGCAGCGGCTCCCACACTTCGGGGTTAAACAAGAGTTCAACAGCTGTGTGGTAGGCAGGGCCAGAGACAGCATCCGTTTGATTTAAACCACAAAACGTGGGTTGTTACACTCTTGTGTGTAGAACATATGTGTGTGCACAGGTGTGGGTGGATATGAGCTTGTGCATGACAGAGGTTGTTTTATTATTCTCAATCTCATTTGTTTGAGACAAGATTCCTTCTTGAGTCTAGAACTTACCCATTTCGCTAGACTGCCGTATGTGGCAAGTCCTTGTCTCCTCACTAGGGTTGGGGTTAGAGGCACATGGTGCTGTTCTTGGCTTTCCAGTGGGTGCTGAGGATCCAAGTAGAGGTCCTCATGCTTACAAAGCAAGCACTTTACCCATGGAGCCACGGTCCTAGAACCTGTTAAGTGTTTGTTTGTTTGTTTGTTTGTTTGTTTGTTTGTTTGGTGGTCCTGATGGACTATGAAGTTGTTATTTTTTTTTTTATATAAAACACAGAACTATTTACTGTGTAAAGTACATATTAGCCATCTGGGTTAGTGGTGATTTGTTGTTTGGGATTTGGCAATGGTTATTCTAAGAAAGAAAAAAGAGACCCACCAAACACGAGGAAGGGAAGGATCCATAAAACCATAAGCAGAGGTGGATGCTCCGTGAGGAAGGGAGGGATCCATAGAACCGTAAGTAGAGGTGGATGCTCCGTGAGGAAGGGAGGGATCCATAGACCCATAAGCAGAGGTGGACCCTCAAGAGTGAGAGTTCCAGACCACAGCCTTCCCAAACACAGCACAACTTCATTTTTGTTCTACGGTTTCCATGTTTCCTGGAACTGTGAGCTGTTTACAGAGTCAGGAGAATTTTTGCTGTGGCATGAAGTAATCTGTCCCCTGGGAGCCTCCAAGATAGCTGAGGTTCAAGAGAGTTCCAGAAACAACACTTCCAGCTTGATGTGGACTTGCTTTGTGTTGTGGGTTCATCTGCTGGAGAAACAACAGGCTGGAGTTTTTCACGTTTGCTTCATGGGAACACTCACCCCCATGCAGAATGAGTTGTGCTATCAAAGCCATCAAAACTACTTCAAAATGTTCCTCACCCAGACCAAAATTCACTGGCCGTCAGCAATTTATTTTGAGATTATCTGGGGCAAAAGGGAGTAAGTGGGAATCCCCCAAATGAAACAATTTGATAAGGCAGATTTTTTTGTTGTTGTTACTAAATTTACCAACTACTATTTGAATTATTAGATTACTAAGGCTTAGGAGATGCAACAGTTTCTAGTGAGCACCCTGTAGGGTTGGAGCAAATTTATTACTGAGTTTTGTGTCAGTGCTCAAGAGCCTGCATGAGGAGCCAGGAGATTCCAGAACATTCAAGCTCTCCAAGTGAAAGCGCCATGCTGAAGGTGAAGGTAGACTGTGCCGGCCCTACCGTTGCAAGGGCACGCCATGCTTTCTCGGATATGTGATAGATGTTCCTATATGTTGATGTGCCAATCAATGAATTTTGAATAAAGGAGTCAGGGGAAGAGGGGCTGCTAGAATACAACAGTTGGAGACTTTCTGACCAGAGCTGCCTGAGAGGAAGGCCTTTCCCTGACAAGAGCTTTCTACACGGGAGAGGCAATGGGGGTATGAACCGAGTCAACAAAGGGAATGTGTGCCTCAGATTCTGTGATTTGAGCAAGAGCCAGCTCTGGGACTCTAGTCTCCTGTGACACGTTTCCCAGACACCCACCAGGGCCAGTGAGATATAGTCCTGGGTGCTGGGAACAAAATTCACAAAAGTTAGGCACAGCTTTCTGTTGGCATCTCACCAAGAGACCCGGAAAACAGAAAACCTGCCTGTGTGCTCAGGGACCAGCGTCAGAATGCCCAGAGAAGGGCCGAGAGAATGGGACGTTCCACGTTTTCCCTCTGCAGACAGTGAGGTTCCAGGCTAGACTCTGAACCTGGGGTCTGGGAAGTGCTGTTCTCCTGGGGACCTTTTCTCTACTCTTCATTCAGAACCAAACCATGGAACAAGGCTGTCTCACTCACAGGGGGAAGAGAAGGGAAGTGCGCCATGATGTGGGCACCAACACATCCCTGCCGCAATAACAGGTGTCCCCATGAATGGCCTTTGTCCCGTGTCAGAGACTACATTGCAGTTTGGATTTTAAATGCCCTCCATAAGTTCATGTCTTTGAAAGCTTTCTGCAGTTGATGCACTTAAAGGTGGTAGAATCTTTATGAGTTGGGGCCGAGCTGGAGGAAGGGGGTCTCTGGGGCATGGCCCCGCCCCAGCTTCCCCAGGAGTCCCTCCTCTTCCTCCTTAGCACCATCTGCTCATGTTCCCGTTGACGAAGCTTCCACAGCCACCATGCCTTCCTGTTAGGATGGACGGGATCCCCTGAACTGTGAGCCTGAATAAACCCCTCCCTGCTCAAGGTTCTTCTTGGTAGGTATTTCATGGTAGCGATGAGGCAGCGTCTTAGATGGATGGTAAAGGAGGCCATCTTGTCCCTCTTTGCTCACACATTGTAGGAACCCAATCCTGAGACTGCCCCTAATTGGTACTCCATGAATAGATGTGGGAAGAGATGGGTAGAAAGAGCCCCTGGGGTGGGGGGGGGGAGGGTGTGAACTTGGCTCTTTCTGCCTCCTCAGCCACTGGACAGACCTCTGTCCACAACCCCTGCTTTCCCCCTCCCCCACCTCTCTTCCTCCCACCTGTCTGGAATTGCGGAGGCCTCTGAGCTGAGGGTTACAATAACACACAACACTAACACATCGGCATTTCTGCTCACCTGTCGCGTGACTGAAATGGCGCAGGCTCCCCACCCCTCTCTCCTTGATTCCGACAGGCAGGGAACACGGGCTCTCCCCAGCACGCAGCCCCCCTCCCTCACTTGGGCTCCACCTCTGTTCCCAGAGTAAATAGAAAGCCAGGTGTGTATGTGAATTCTAACAAGGCCAGGGTGAGGTGGGGGGAGAGGAGGAAAAGGGACCAAGAGGGAGAGCATGCCACTGTGGTGTGGAGACTGAAACTGGATCAACAGGAACCAGGAAGTCTGGGTCTCTTTCTTCTCTGCTTCCTTCAGTTTCCACAGTTCCTTGGTGAGCCCTAGTGCGGTGTCTTCACAAGCAGAGCAGTTATGACAGTCTGGGTAAGAACCTGAGATGCCTCAGTTTCCCCCCCACAGAGTCCCCATCCCTTAACCTCAGAATTCAACCCAAAGCACACATGAAAACAATCTGTGGGAAGGAAAAAGAAAGAATCCACTTCAGGTTCTGCCCAGAAGTGCAGACGTAGCCCCCTGATGGACTCAAGTCAGAGACGCCGTCCCTGTAAGGGCGTCTGCAGCCATGAAGTGCTGGCAAGCTTCGGTTTGCTCCCTCAGTTTCCCACGGAGGTAAAGAGGCAGGAGAATGCATACAGGGTGCACAACACCCTGCCCAGTGCTCACCACCAGGAGACCTGTGTTCTTCATGCCTCTCATTGTGTGTGTGTCTGTGACTGCGTGTGTGTTAGTGTGTGTGCATCAGTGTGTGTGTCTGTGTCTGCTTGTGTGTTAGTGTGTGTGCATCAGTGTGTGTGTCTGTGTTTTCAGTGTGTGTGCGTCAGTGTGTATGTCTGTGTCTGTGTGTGTAGATGTGTATGTGAGTTAGTGTGTGTGTCTCTGTGTGTGATGTATATGTGTCAGTGTGTGTGTGTGTGTGTGTCTGTGTGTGTCTGTGTCTATGCACTGTGTGTTTGTATGTTAGTGTATATGTCTATGTGTGTGTGTGACTCAGTGTGTGTGAGTTAGTGTATGTGTATGTGTCTGTAACTGTGTGTGTATGTCAGTGTGTATGTAGGTGTCAGTGTGTGTAAGTCAATGTGTGTGTCTGTGTGTGTGTGCGAGTCTGTGTCTGTGTGTGTGTCTGTGAGTGTAGGTGTCAGTGTGTGTGTGCATCTGTGTGTGTGTGCGTGTATGTGTGCACATGTGTGTGTGTGTGTGTGTGTGTGTGTGTGTGCACATATAGACACGCAGATGAATGCTTAGAACGTCACCTGTCACAGCCTCACTTCCTAGGACTTACACTGGCGTGAGCACCAGGCAGGTCGATAACTCACGGCTCTTCTCAGAAGTTCCTTCTGCTGTACGGTGCAGACAGGACGGTGGGAGCTGCCTGTGTTGAGTCTGAGGGACGCCCACTCAGTCCAGCTGCAGGCTCTCTACGGCCGGACCCCTGCGTGGCCACTTGCCCAGAAACAGGCTCAGCAGCTCGCCTCCCTGGACAGGAAGGAAGCGCTCTGAGCGCAGGACAGGAGTCTTGCCCACACTGGGGGTGGGCCTGGGAATCTTCCTCCCATTCCATCTCCCGTTTGCCGGGGAGCTCGGCGGAGGTTGAGGAATGACTGACGCATGGATCTGGACCTTCCCTCCAGAGGCCGGTCAGGATTTATTGTGTTCTTAGAAGCAGCCACTGCTCTTGACTTCCTGTGATCAAACATGCTTGTTAATGGCTCTTAGTAAAAGCCAGATCTCCCAGTGTACAGCTTTGCTGCACATGGGCTGAATTAAGAGCAGGGGACTGTTTTCATGTCTAGAACTCAGCTCATGCCAAAACAAATGTGCATTAAACACTGCTGGACACACTGGCCCCCGTCTCTTCCCTCTCTTGCCCCCACAGGAGACAACGATGGCAGGTAAAGAAAGCAAAGAGTCGGGGTGGCGGGGGGGGGGTCCAGTCACCCCAGAACTTCCTACGCTGGCCCACTGCAGTGTGCTCCCACTCCTCTGGCTTTAGGGGCGTCACTTTACAGCATGTGTCCGCGGCTGAGGAAAGCCTCTTCCTTCTTGCTCTGTTAAACACCTTTGAAATCCTTCATTCAGACTCCCCGCTCTTGGAGGGCAACACTCGGAATGTGGTTTTAATACATAGTGCCTCTGAAAGCCCACAGACCTCACTGTGGTGGTGTTTAAAATACAACATGCCCATGTGAAATTTTTTTCCCAGGGTAACTCCAATAACTAAACGAAGCATGGAGCAGGCACTGGTTTAAAAATGCCATCTGTGTTCATCTAAACTTCAGTTGACCAGGTGTCCTGCTTTTTTGTTTTGTTTTTGTTTGATTTGGCAACTCAGAACAAGTCAGCTCATCGGATAATATGTCCCTTTGAACATACAGTTGAACTCATGCTAGACAGTGATTATTCCTTTGAACTGTTTTATTGCTTAAGTGCTTCTAAATATGAGGCACCAGAAGTGATTGTTCTAAATAACTCACCTGATGTGACGTTGCCAATTTGTTATCAGATCACAGGAGGCCATCATTACCAAGCTGTGATGGGAATCTAGAGACTATTGCTAACATATTTCCTAATAAGTTCAAGGTCCATTGAAATGAATGGGGAGAAATTTAAATTCTAGTATGCAAATTTCTAGAACTTTCTAGACCATTCTAGTCAGAAAATGTTGAGTACTATGTTTCCATCTATGAGACTGAGAGTCAGGAAAAGTGCCTTCGATGACGGAGTAGTGCCCAAAGATGATTTCCTCCAATTTGTTCCAGATTCACAATGTTACAGAGTACAAGAGATTGGGCAGTGTAAGGGATTTAAGGCTGACAAACTTCCTCTCCAAATTCACATGCCAATGTCAATGAAGCCTGCTTCTGGTTTGCAAACATTCCCAGATCCAGCACTCAAGATCTAAAATTAAACTAAATGATCATCAGTCGGAGAGGCTCTGTGACAGGAAGATCTCTGAGTCAGCAACAGCCATAGGCCTGGGCCTCAGCTTTTCCTCTACAAAACGTCCCAACTGGGAGCTGGGAGCTGCCGGAGATTGAGCACTGCATCCAGGATTTGGTACTCTCCTTGGAGGCGTGTGTTTTCTTAAACCTCCAAAGGAGCAGAATAATTCCTTGGAGGACTTTTGGGTGCACCTTGGTCTCATCACCCCATGGAGCTGGGCTGCCTGCTCACATGGAGCATCTCCTGGGAAACTCTGAGATGCTTTATTTAGAAGGCACTCAGCCTGTGAGTCATGCGACATTCTGCTGTGTTTTTCTTCTTCAGTCCTTCCTGCCTCCATAAACATTTATGTGAAGACAGGATGTTTCACTGGGGTTCCAGGATCATAGGCCACAGCTGCTCACTCTCCACCTGAAGTCACCAGCTTTCACAAGAAGCGATGTGCCTCATTTGCTTTCAGACATCGATAAAGACCCGAAGTCATCGCATAAATAAGATGGGAAGACAAAGAGCTGACCCTTGGGCAGAATGGCCTCTGTGCTCAATGGGTCCTCATGAACCCACTGAGTAAAAATCCCTGAGAATAGCTGTTTAACATTGGCATGAGGCCTGTGGGCAGAGACACAGTGTTTGTAACATCAGTGAGATTCCAAACCAATGAAATCACCAAGGACTTGGTCTCCCTCAGGATCCTTGGAAAAATTATTCATTTTATTTGGGGGGAGGGGGAGGGGAAGCATCAGGCATTGTAGGAAGCAGACGAGAACTTTCCACTCATATTTTCCTTTAAAAATTCACACTTCGGTCAAGCCCATAAGTAGCTATTTATTGAAATAGAATTCTCCAGACCTAAGACTTCTGGTATGATCTGGTTTGGTCTTGCTCCAGGCTTTTAAACATTTGAGGAAAAGACAAATTCTTGTGCTCTCTCTCTCTCTCTCTCTCTCTCTCTCTCTCTCTCTCTCTCTCTCTCTCCCTCCCTCCCTCCCTCCCTCCCTCCCTCCCTCCCTCTCCCTCTCCCTCTCCCTCTCCCTCTCTCTCTCTCATGCCTACAACACGCCTTTCTTAATTGCAGTTTCCCAGCATCCCGCTTCACAGCAAGCATCAGCCAGAAGTTTGTCATTTCTGCTTTTCCTGCAGTGAAGACTCGTCTATTTTCCTTTTGGTTGTTTCTCTCTGTGCTCTCACCGCTCAGTGCCTAAGGAATGCCGGAGCCACATTTCCCTGGATGTTGACCATGTCACTTCTCTCCATCAAGGCGATGGAAAGTTCATGCTGCTGAGAATGCATTGCTTAAGAGAGAGAAAGCATCCTGTGCTTCTTCATAGTCATTATGTGCTGTCCCTAATTGGGAATCTTCAGAGTTGAGGACAGCAATAGAATGTAGTGATGGGTGTGAGCTAAAAGCCAGCCACGTCAACAATTCTCACTCATACAATCCCTCCTCTTTCTCGCCGATTGGACTCCCAGAGCTCCACCTGGGGCCTGGCCGTGGATCTCTGCATTCGCTTCCATCAGTCATTGGATGAGACTGGTGGAAAAAGCACAGGGACAAATAGCCAAACTAGTGGAAACACATGAACTATGAACCAATAGCTGAGGAGGCCCCAACTGGATCAGGCCCTCTGAATGAGTGAGACAGTTGATTAGCTTGAACTGTTTGAGAGGCATCCAGGCAGTGGGACCGGGACCTGTCCTTAGTGCATGAGCTGGCTGTTTGGAGCCTGGAGCCTATGCAGGGACACTTTGCTCAGCCTGGGTGAAGGGAGGAGGGGACTGGACCTGCCTGGACTGAATCTACCAGGTTGAGCTGAATCCCCAGGGGAGACCTTGCCCTGGAGGAGATGGGAATGTGGGGTGGGCTGGGAGGAGGGGGCGGGAGGAGGGAGGACAGGGGAATCCGTGGCTGATATGCAAAATTAAATTATTAAAAAAAAATAAAGAGCCAGCCGCCTGAGTTTCGATATCTGTTCATCCTAGATGTGTGGGCTTTGGGAAGAAGCCTTGCTGCTGGGGTGGGGGAGCTCTGTTTCTCATTTATCCATCTCTAAATGAATCTAAGAATGGTACCTATTTCCCTGGATTTTTGTGTGAGGATTAGAAAAGAGGCTATTAGTCCTTAGATGCACGCTGTACTCACCGTGAAAGCCTTGCTGTTGTTGCTGTTGAATGTTTGGGCCTGCGTGGAGATACTCAAGGGGTGACCACAGTGACTTTGCACACCATGGCGGTGAAGGAATGGATGCTACTGAAATGCATTCCTTTGACAAACCCTTGATGAGCACTTTCTCCGTGCTAAGTGCTGTGCTGAGCGCAAGAGCGAACAAAGCTGAAGACACAGAAAGTGCTTCAGGTAGCTCCGAGTCTCGGGGGAAAGCCACGGGCGTGGTGGATGGGACAGGCTGTCCTGACTGGAGAGCTTCTGGGTCGAGTCCAGTTCCATTAGAGGGAGAAGGACCCCTGGGCAGGTGGGTCGTCTCACTTGTGAAGTGGGAGTCAACACTTGAAATGTCTTTATAATCCCAGCCCTGTGAAGAAAGGGACAGGTTCTGGAAGTATTATTGAAGTCCTTCAGATAGCCTGAGCTGGCTCATGAGCACCTGCCCTCTGCCCCTTACTGGGCAGCCATCCAGCCTCGCTTACTCGGCAAGTTCCAGGCCAGTGAGAGACCCTGTCTCCAACAAAAGAAAATACGAGACAGCTGAGGAAAGATATCTGAGGTGGTCCTCTGGCTTCTGTGTGTGCACACACAGGCACATGCACCGCACCTGCGGGTACACACGTACATACACAGACACATCCACGGAAAGAACTGGATCCTTCGGGTGTTTTCTACTATTGTGCCCATGTCTGCATGTGTCCATGCACTCAGAGGGGGAAACGGAAGAACTGTGAGCTGAGGGGACAGTGTGTGGCAGTCTTTCCAGGTGAAATGTAAGCCCTGTGGAAGGAAAACAGAGCAGACATCAGAGTGATAATCATGGAAGGCTCAAGGGCTGGGTTGGAGGGCTTGGAGACAGGTGAGAGTCCAGGGCGGGGAGAACATGAATTCCAGGCAGGAGGGAGTCAGAAATGGCTGCACAAATGGCAGGGTCTTGCTCACATCTCTGTCCAGCGGTAATGCCGAGTCCTGTCCTGACTGATCTGCTTACGACAACCCCCTCGACAGACATCTCCAGAGTCCTGTTCTTTGCACTGTTTCTCCAGGCCGCTCTCTATGCCTTTTCTAGAAGTCACTTTCTGAATAATACCACACAGAAACAAGTTTCTAATAAAAGAAAGCAGAGGGAAAAAGTGAAGAAGCCCTGGCCCAGACATGAAGACCATCGATGTTTCTTGAAATGACTCAGTTACGGCGGTGGTTAATTTTGGTTGTCAATTTGACCCAAACTAGAGTCACCTGGGAAGAGGGAACCTCAGCTCATGAGTGGATTCCACCAGACTGGCCTGTGGGCATGTCTATGGGGAATTATCTTGTTTGATGTGGGAGGGCCCAGCCCACTGTGGGCGGCACCATCCCTAGGTGGGTAGGCCTGAGCTGTAAAAAGAAAGCAACTTGAGCAAACTGGTAAGACAGCTCTTCTCTTTGGTTTCTGCTTCAAGCTCCTGCCTAGATCCTGCCTTGATTTCTCCCTCAGTGGTGGACTATAACATTCCAAATAAAGGAAACCCTCTCCTCCACTAGGCTGCCTTTGGTCCTGATGCTTAACCCTCAACAGAAAGCAAGCTAACAGTTGTTTTTCCAAACAGGCATCTTTAACTGAAATGTGTAGGCAGCTTGCATCAGTCCACTGTTCTGACTTATCTGGGTATATCCCAGTTAGTATTTTGAAAAGCAATGTTTTTATCTAAAATAGTTATTCATATCAAGTTGTGTTTTTCAAAGTTTATTGTGTTCTCTATGATTATTTTACATAAAAGGGGAAGTTTTTTGTGGGAATCAATGAAAATTCTGGCTATACATTTCAGAAAGATTCATATCTTTACTATTTAAACTTGGGAGCTCCAGGTTTAACGGGAAGGTTCTGTAAACAAGATGTGCCCACATAAGTACAGCTCTGATGCTCTCTCCAGTCATTGCGGGGTCTTGAGACAATATGTACAGTATGTATTCTAATTTGCAGTTTAAAGCCCTTGAGTCATTTCTGGGCATTTAATTCATCTAAGGCCGGTATTTCCTCCCATCAGCCTCCCACAGCCATTTCTGCTGTCAATTTGTTTTCTATTGCAATTTGCCTTTTATACATCAATGTAACTCGTATATCAGATGCAGGTTATGAACCATGTGTTCTCATCCCATAAATCTAGCTCCCATGGTGATCCAAACAGGATTTTGTTCCTCTCTATCCTCCCTTTCTCCAGTTCTCAGAGCAAGCACGGAATCCAGAAGCGTGATGCTCTCCAGCAGTTCTTGGTCGGAGCTGGAGCTGTCGGAAAATGCTTTCTGCTCCGCTCTCATTCCATTGAAACTCTAACTGCTGAAGTTTCCATGTCCTCGTCCTGACTCAACAAATGTCCCCGGGGGTATTTCCATCCTCTGATGGTTAGTTCACTTTCTTTGCTTATTCATTCCCAGTTGCTCAGTGGCTGGAGCCAGGGTATCAGTGAGGAATGACTCAGTGCTATTCCGGGACTCCCCAGGAGCCGACGCGCCTCTCCCTGTTCTGTTCACCTGTCAGCATAGCTATGGCTAGCACATGAGCCTCTGGGTGGCCAGGGCTCCAGAAACGTCAGTCTGATCAGAGCCCTTTTGATTATCCCACTTTATGATTTTTCCTCCTTTGAGTGATGTGAGGTAGGTTGGTAATTGTCATCTCTAAGTCACCAGTGACCTTCACAGTGCCTGGGGACAATGAGACCTGTGTGTCTGACAACCATTTATTGAATGATGGCATGATGCAATCTGGAGGCATCTTAAAGATAGTTTGGTGAATTGGTTCTGCTGTAATACAGAAAGAACGCCTTGAAGCAAAAAATATCTTAGCCTTATATCCAACAATGTATTTAAACATCTTCTCAATAACGCATGATTAAAAACATGTGAACAGAATTAAACAGAATGAAACCCACATACGGCTTCACCCCCACACAGCCTTGTGGCCCTTCATCCTGGTAATCCAGACTTTCCTACCCCCCTTCTACCGCCATTATTATTCAACCATTCATTTAAACTCACTTTAATGTTTCCTCAAAAACGACATAGATGGCTCGAGGTCAGTATTGCCCTGTGTCCAGTGTCCCCAGACAACTCTCAGAGCCATCAGTTCACTGGAAATACTGGCAAGACCCAAGATGGAGCCAAACCTCATGGCTACAATGGATTCTAGTGGAAAGATGCCAAGAAAAGCCAACAAAACAGAGGGGTTCCGGAGGTAATACAGGGAGGGAGCCAGGCACAAACATGGAGGAGCCCTCCTCCCCAGCGTAACCACACAGAATGCCACCCCTCCTCCACCAGAGACCTCTGTGACACATGAACTGTTGACGCTAGGAAGACTCAGTACTCAAGGCATTTGTTTGGGCTGCTCACGTAGACACTGTCTTCCCGATGAGTACGAGAATTCCAGGCTCCCAACAGGAAACCCTGTGCTCAGCACACATCATCTTGTGTCCCCACATTCTTTATACACACACAGCCAACCATTCTTCCCAGCTAGACTCATGGAAACATCATAATATATAAACCTTCAAGTTTACAAACAACAGCAAAGACGCTACTTTTTCCGAGAAGGCCTTCCTAGAAAGGCCCGAGTACGAGCATCTCTAGACAAGCCATTATCTCCTGGCCAGGGTGCTGACCTGCACCTGCTGTCTAGAGAGGAAAGGACGCCCAGGAGACCATGCGTGCAGTGGGATCTCCCCCAATGGCCTCACTGCTCTGTCACCTCCTTCAGTACCCATGTCTCATCACCTCACTGTCTTCCTCTACTTCGAAATGTTCCAGATTCCCAAGGCGAGCACTGCAGTCTGATGTCACTGTTCAGACCTGAGCATCCCCTTACAGAAGCCTTCCGTGTCATCCTCATGAGAGCGGCCCCTTCACCCTGACACATGCTCTCACTTGAATTTCAATTGCAAACCCCAGGCTGGCAGGGATCCTTATCTATTCCTTTCCATTTTCAGGACCTAGAACTTTCTGGTCCTTTATTTGGAGATCGGTAAACTTTTCTGTGGAATGACTTAGCACTGTTTAAAGTCCTCTTATTCATTAATATGTCACCTTCAGTTCCAGAACCCTCCTCACTCTGGGATGGGAGAGACAAGAGGTCTGTGCTGTTTCTTCCTAAACCTCTAGTTGCTACAGTAGCACCAAACAATAGCAAGTTCCCTTGATGATTTCATGAGTGAAATGAGGGTGCACGCACATGTCTGTATATGTGGGTACACACGCTGCATACACACACTGAGACACACAGAGTGAGCTTTTTCCAAAGCCCATATTCCTTGCCAATACATTCTAGTCTACTTGAGAAAGAGGTGAGGTAATGCTTTTCCCTGAATTACCTCCATCAGTCAGAGATGAGAACTTTTGCAGTCTGCAAGTCCTGTCTCATGCTGTCCCTACCTGTGGTCATCTCTGCCAGTGTCACAGACAGTGACAGCAGTGCCTGACTAGCATTTATTATAAGGTACATATGTATATGCACCCATGTACACACATGTCACAGTATGTGTGCCTGCTAAAGTAAATGAATTACCAAAGCTCATCATCAGGTTCCATTCCTCAGGGTGGGGGAGTTTAGTCAAGCCTGTGGCGTCATAAGAGACACCACATGGGGGGTAGTAATCACGGAGATCCCACAAAAACCTTTCATGAAGACTTGAAGAGGGTGGAGAAAGCATTCCGGGGACATTAAGAGTTCCACGCTGCTGAAACATGTGAGTCAGGAAGAGTCAGAATTTCCAGGGAGGATGGGGACGGGGAGACCTTATAAAAAACTTGAGCTTTGTTTCAGACAGGATGGCAGCCACCAATGGCATCCTCTAAGCAGCATGTGATGCTTGGGTTTTGTAGGGACTAGTTAATTCTGGTGCCTCTGGGGAGTGACCTTCAGGGGCGTGGTGCTGCTGGTGGCAGGGTAGTGGTGAGATTCTTGCATTCTAGGCATGAAATGGTGGAGCTCTCCTGCAAGCTGGAGAGTAGTTACGCACGCAGCAGGAGTGGAGAGGTGGATGAAGTCGAGACATCAAAATACACCCAGTCCTCAGAGCTTGGAGGGCGACTGGTTATGGATGAAGGAGAGGGCAGACAAAATGTAACCCCAAGCTCTACTTCTCCCATTAGTGAATTGATAGAGAACACACAGGAAGACATGATCATGGAGAGGATCATGAATACAGTATGAGGAACATAAAGTATGAGATCTCTGTGACTGATATGGTACAAAATAACCAGCTGTATGGAAATCTGAAGTCTGTTACTCAGAGCCAGTGTTCAGTGTCCGCAGGGGAATAATCTATGTCTGGTCATAAAGCACTTGAAAGTACATAAGTGAATGAAATCCTGGGGAATGACCAGGGAAAGCCAGACAGGAGCAGAAGAGACTTTTGGGACAACAGTGTTTCAGTGCTGAGCACAGAAAATGTTTCTGAAACAGAAAGAGGCTAAAAGTGGAGGGGGAGGCTGTGAAATCAGGGGAGAAGGGAGAAAACAGCTTCAGAAAAGAAAACTCTCAAGACCTTTGCAATATTTTTGAAGAAAAGTTCATGCTCCTCAGTTTACTGCAAAAGCCCTCCATTTGGCATGGGGGGACCCCTGGACTCCCTTCTTAGTGCTCCACCCAACGTTGGCAAGTCAAGAGTTAGGGACTGAACTTGACCATATAATTTTCAATAAGAATCGTTCCATGCCTCCCTGAGAGAATCGCAGGGCTTCAGTGTGTTAATGAATCAGGCTGTGTGTTCTGAGGAAAAAACGAGGAATGAGTAAAGCATGCAAGGCACCAGAGATAGCTAATTCTGCAAAGGTATCAGGGGCATATCTAGTGTGTGCTGAGTGGAAAGGTCTGGGGGCACATACCCAGTGGGTGCTGAGTGGAAAGGTCAACCTGGGAGGGAATGTTGGAGCTAGGAAAATTGGATGCAATAGTCCAAAAGGCAGAATCTTAGGAAAACAGAGGAACATCTGGATGGAGCCAAGATGATGAGTGGAAAGGGCTAGAGACAGAGAGAAAATATTAAAGGCAAGGCTTGTGGTCCCCATCAGAGAAAAGATGTCTCATGGACTGAAAGGAGAGTCACGGGTCAGGATGGGCATGTTCAATACCTTTCCTACATCTGTTTCAACGTGTTGCCTGTCTGCATCTACTTCCTTGTGAAAGTAATAAGTTTTCCTGTCAAAACAGGGGCACTTGTGGGATTGAGTTCTTAAGAATGATGGAGGTTTTTAATAGACATTGAAGAGTACTGGACAATTAGCTGCCCAACAATAAGTGAAAGGGTAGCTGGCAATATGAAGAACCCAGCCATGACACGGATAGATGCCTTGAATTATTGAGCCTGTGCTGGAGGTCGGTTGAGTACAGGAGGCTGAAAGGCAAAGAGATGTGTGGTGCTTGATCAAGCCATGGAGAAAAGGAGATGGGAGGAGGCAGATACTGAACCAGCTGAGTCAGCCAGGGTCACGGTGGGTCCAAAGAGTGGATCATGGAGAGAAAATAAAGCAAAAGGGCTTGAGGTTTTTATCCAAGTAGACCATTTCTGCTTACCAATTCATGGATGGAAAATTCCCATTTTTGCCCTAAGAAGAAGTACCTAGGCAGGAGCGAGAGTTAAAGGGGACCACTAAAGGTGTAGAAGAGAAGGAACAGGGAGGAGTAGCTGGTGAGATGGCCCAGTGGGTCAGTGTGCTTCACACCACTCTGACGGCCTGAGTTCCATCCCCATATCCCAGGGCAGAAGGGGAAAGCCAGCTCCCCAAAGCTGCCCTCTAACCCATGCACCATGGGACAGAGAGAGAGAGAGAGAGAGACAGAGACAGAGACAGAAAGAGAGACAGAGACAGAGAGACAGAGACAGAGAGGGAGGGAGATAGGGAGGGAGGGAGAGAGAGCACAATAATGAAGAAACTTTTTTGAAAAAAAAAAGAGGGAAGAGGGGTGGTTGTCATCCACCTGGACCCCCAAGTCACTGTCACAGTGGGTCACTTGAACTGGAGTGGAGGGAAAACGATGTCTGGGTTCAGATTCGTCCTTGGGTGGGGAGGTGGAAGACAACTGTGACCGAGACAAGTGGTCCAGGATCACGTGAAGAGAAAGCAACCTGAACACAGCCTTGATATTTAGGATGTTGGGGAACTGAAGAGCACACCCGATCCTTTTCTGGCATCTACGTGTTGGGAGAATGATGGGCACCTTTTCTATGCCTGAAGAGAACGGGAATACATTGAGTCTTTTTTTCTCCAAAATGCTTGCGTTCAAGAGAGTTCCAGAGCCAGGCATGCTGGTGAGCACCCGGAATGCCAGCAGCTGAGGGGGGAGGCTGGAAGATTGGAAGTTGAGGACTATATAGTGAGTTCGCCAGCCTGGGGTACAGAAGAGCTTGTATTAAAAAACCAAAACATTAATTAATTTAAATAAGTGCTTCAGGAGGTTCCTTCCTTTGCTTGTTTGTGTTTTGTTTTTGTGAGATGTTGGTCTATTTGCATACAGTTAATGAGCTATCTTGGAGATGAGACCCTCGTCAGAACATGGAAACCATTTGTACTTTGTACATACCACATACAGTTAGCCCGAAGGTAATTGTATGGAACTACTTTGAGTCTGCCTGCGTTTTTAACTCTGCTTGCCACCTGAGGTTGGGAGTAGAATCTTCCATTTGTAGCATCGTGTCAGAGCTCAGAAAGGTTCGGGTTTGGGAGTATTTTGGAATCCTTACTTTTGGATTGGGATTATCGACCTGTGCAATGTTTGAAAAGAAAACAGATCATCCAAATGGAAGCCGCGTTCTGCACCTGCAGTCTCCACACTGGACCCTGTGGTGCCGAGGTAACCACCTACAGTCACTCTCACCATCTTTGGTGAGTGCTGCAACCACATCAGAAAGTTCCAGCAGTGATCAGCAAATATTTATAGTTAAGCTAATGTGATATATGCAAGCTCACATCTCTGAAACGTGTTTGTAAGGACAAACATTTATGACATGCTCTCTCTCTCTCTCTCTCTCTCTCTCTCTCTCTCTCTCTCTCGTGTGTGTGTGTGTGTGTGTGTGTGTGTGTGTGTGTGTGTGTGTGTGTGTTTATGGAGGCACTGTACATGCATGCTTATGTGTGCATGAGGAGGTCAAAGGTCAGCCTTGGACGTCATACCTTGTTTCTACCTTGTTTGGAGGCAGAGTCTCTCACTGGCCTGGAACTCACGGCTCGGCTGGCTAGCCAGGGAGCCGTTTGGATCTTTCTGTCTCTGTGTCCCCAGCTCTGGGATTGCAGACTCGTGCCACTGTGCCTGGCTTATTTTTATGTGGCTCCTGGGACTCCAAACCAGGTGGTGCCCTTCCCGGTATGTGCTTCAACAACCAAGCTGTCTCCCCAGCCCCTGAGTTATGACTTTTCAAACTAGTTTTGCCAGTTAATTTCAAATAAGAATTCAAACCTAGATTTTTAGTAACAATGTGTGTTTTTCAGCAACTTCTACTTGATGGATCCAACTTGCTAGTGGTTTTGAGGTCAGTAGCTTTGTGAGGTCACAGGCAACTTTCTCCCAGGGGGGAAATTTGGGCGCTAGAAGTTATATTTTGTCTATTGTCAATAACAGCACTCTTACAAATATTAAAATCCAGTTGTCACTTAAGATTAATGTGTGATTATTTGGAATGAAACACAATTGAAAACCATCAAGCCACAAAGCACCCATTCAAATAAGTAAATAGAAGACCACAGATGCATTTGAAACATGGAAATATTTACTCTGCCCATCACTGAAAAGTTCTTATCTAATAATAACTTAAATGGCTCATGTTTTATATAAAAACAGCATTTTTTGGCAAATCCAAGGTTTCGTGCACTTCTGGTGTATTTCTCAGGATCTCCCCCAGAATCCTCTCCGGAGCGATCCCTCTAGAAAAGCAAGGTTGGCCTAGGCAGGGAGGGACTGACAGGTGTTTGGCTCTTGCTGGCATCTGAGTCCTTTGAACATATGGAGTCAGTTAGGGGTGTCCGTCAGCTTCTCTAGAGCTTCAGTTCCTGGGAGCTGTCATTGAGAACGATTATGAAAATAATCACGGGGGCTCATGATATCAGCCTTTGTTATGTACCTGGCATCAAATCAAATGGCTTTTTTTTTTCTCTTTTAAAAAATTCTTACCCTGAAGTACTGAGAACCCTGAGATAGATGCTTCTCTTCTTTCCATTTTAAAGAGCAGAGAAACTGTGGTGTCTGGCAACGTGGCTCCATGGGTCAAGGTGCATGCCTTACAAGTCTGATGATCTGGGATCCATGGGAGCCACAAGAAGGTGACAGAGGAGAACCAACCCACTCTACAAAGCTGAGCTCTGGCCTCCACTCTTGCGCCATGGTATGCTTCCACTCCCCAGTGATAATCAGTAACGTTTTGGTTTTTTGAATGAAAAAACTGAAGGCTTGAGGATGGAGTTAGCCAACTCACAAAGCCGTTGAAGGTCTGACTGGGACTCGAACCCAATTCTGTCTCCACACTCTATGCTCATCTACTTCTACGATCTTAGAAGAGAGACTGCTACAGACAGACGCCCAGGAAATGAAGGCTGACAGACCTTCTGATGGCCTCAGGTTTGCAGTCCACCAAGCAAAGAAGATGAGCATCAACTGTTCCCCCGGCCCCACCCCCCCCACCCCCGCCCCAGCCGCCGCCAAGTCAGAGAATGTGAAAAAAAAATTAATTCATTAGTAAATTATTTCCTTAAGGATTTGTCTGTTTCTAAGCATTAGGCAAGGCTCAAGAAGCAAACACGGAGCTCATGGAGCCCGGCTTCCACCGGAAACCTTCCTTCATGGCCTTCCTCCGTGCTCAAAGCATGGCTTTGGACTGAGCCTTACCTACCGATAACGTGCTGCCTTCCGGCTTCCCTCCTGAGGGGCCTTGTTATGACACTGATTCCTGATTTCGACCTTCTCTTTGGACCCCCAAACCTTATACCAACCGGTAAGGATTTTCCAAACCAAAAGAACTCGCAGGTCCCCCGGAGGTGCTGAAAACGCAGCGCATGGCAGCTTCCCCCGTGAGCCAGAATGTCATCCGACCTTTGCCAGCCTCAGGCGGAAACAGAGGGGCCAGGAGCCGGTGACTGAATAAACAGGAACAGCTTTCTCACCTGTCTTCGGAGCAGATCGCCTCAGGAGTGGAGAGCCTAGAAAGCAGGCAGGATGAACGAATGGTTTTCTGATTCCAGACGTCCTTCCAAAAACCCGGCTACACGTGCAGTCCAAGAGTCGCTAGTTCCATGGAGACAATGGACTTGGAGGGAAAAGTGATGTAATTATATTTTAATTAAATTTTTAAAAAATGAAAGAAAGGAGTTACAGTTCTGTGTCAGAACACCTAGGGGCCATGGCAAGCAAAACCAAAGCCTGTTAGTAAAAGCAGCTGTCCCAACAGAATTTTAAAAATGAAAATTTTCTCAAGTATACAGTGAAACATGAAATCAATCAATCTATCTATCTCTAATTTATCTATCATCTATCTGCCTATCTACATCTACCTATGTACATATCTGTTTAGTCTATCACTTATCTATCACTTCTCTAGTATGTACCATATTTACATATATATATATATATATATATCTCATATGTCAAACTATGTGACTATTTCTCATCAGTCTATCCTGTTATCTACTTACCATCTATGCATGTTTATTTATGTATAAGGTATCTAATCTATCTTATGTCTATTTATCTATATATCTATCTTATCATGTCTATATTATATATTGTATATATTTATATATGCCATGTCTACATATCATCTATTTATCTATTTATCATCTATCTGTTCTATTATTTATCTACTGTCAATCTATGCATCTATCAAATATCTATTCTGTCTATATAGCTATTTATGTTTTTGTTTATGTATGGTTTATATAACCCATCATTTCTCTGTTATGTATGTATTATATGCTTGTGTATCTAGCCACTTATTCTTGTATCATCTACCTATGTATTTATTAGTGTTTATCCTACTATCTATGTATCTTATGTATCTACTATGTATCTATGCCTTTTCTATTTACCTATCATCTACCTATCCTACCATCTATCTACCTATCATCTGTCTATGTCTATCATCTATCTGTCTGATCTAACTGTATATACTTATCATCAATGTGCTCTATTTTTAATTTTTCTATCTAAACCAATGTATTGTATTTTATGTGGATATAATATAATTGGTGGCTGTTTAGAAAGGATATTGTGTTAATAAAATATACCCCAAGCTTAGGGTAAGCATAAACATACAGCCAAGTTTTTTGTATACACCTGTAATGCCAATTTATCTTTTAGAAAGTGGAGATATCTCTTCATTTTTAAGTCACTCTGACATTCAGAGGTAGATATTTTGGTTAACTTTTGTTGCATACCAAATGCCTGTCAACCTAAAAGAGAAGCATATTTTTCACAGAGTGAGAAATTTTCACAGGTCCCCCTGATTTGGAGGGATCCTTTTTTTTTTCCCACTAACAAATATCCAAATGGATTCCACTCCAGGGGGTTTTCCGTTGTCCCCAGCATCCTCTGAGCGAGGCCAGGTGTCTTGTGCCATTTCCCCTCTGCCCGTGGTAAGACCCCCTTGGGGAGGAAATGTAGTTTTGACGTTTGTGTGGTAAAGAACATCAGTAGATGATACAAAAGCATTCTGCAGGACACAGGAAAAATGACCTGTAAACAGTAACTTTTTCAGTACGATACAAGACCCATCTCCCTGTCTCTCTGAAAAATCACGCCCTCCCTCTCCTGTTTAAACAACAGCTATCTCAGACTTAGTGATTTCACGTTGGACTCAGTTCAAACCATACACACAGGGAGCAAAGTGCAGCCGTCAAGGAACTGAGGCAGGCAGAAGCGCCCCAGACAACCGGCTGCACGTCACTGGCTGGCTTTAATTAACAGCAGACTCTGGGCTGGTTTTACTCTCCCCGACCCCCCCCCCCCACTTCTTCTGTAACTTTAAACAAAGTGATTTGTAGTGTTCTGTCTTCTGCAGTATCTACCCCAGTGGAGACAGAGGATGTTCATGGAAATCGCTTGAGCCAAAGTTCAAAGCAGATTACAACATCTGAAGGATACCTTGAGATTCTTATCTCGGCCCAAGAAGGAGTCAAGCTTATTCATTGTTCCTGCTGAAGGGCTAGATCTTGAGAAATGGAGTTACCCAGTTATTAGTAAGCTATATCGTTGGTCATGTGACCTCATTTTCAGAACATTTTGTCTTGTAGATAATAAACAAATGCATTAGGCTACAAACAGCCTCAGCTGAGATAATCTTTGAAAGCTCTGTTTAATGAGAGACTTCCCTTAGTGAGCAAAGACATTCTTTAGCAAATAAAGGTTTCCTCCATCAGAAATACCTTTGTAGTCACCAAATAGCAAAACTGCTCTTACTGGAAAATACTTTAGAGGTGTGTAACCTGACTCTTTCATTATATAGAGGAGGAGAGGAGAAGGGGAGAGGAGAGGAGGAAGAGTGGGAGAGGGAGAAGGAGAGGAGAAGAAGAGGAGGAGGAGGAAGAGGAAGAGGAAGAAGAAGACAAAGAAGAAGAAGGAGAAGGAGGAGGAGAAGGAGGAGGAGGAGGAGGAGGAGGAGGAGGAGGAGGAGGAGGAGGAGGAGGAGGAGAAGAAGAAGAAGAAGAAGAAGAAGAAGAAGAAGAAGAAGAAGAAGAAGAAGAAGAAGAAGAAGAAGAAAGACAAGACCAGACTAGTATACACAGCTAGAGTTTTCCAAGAGGTCACAGGGCTTGGTGCATTAATTGTCCGCATCTGCATGCAAATGATTCCTGAGAAAGAAAGGGGCTCAGAGTGATTAGAAAGCATTTAACACATGAACACAGCTAATCAAGTTAAAAACCAACACTTGTCCTTCCAACCTGAAAAATTTCAAGGATAACGTCCACTGCCTTGGTGACCCGTTAGCTGTTGAAGGAAGCAGAGCTTGAGTTTGTCATCTCCAAGCTGGGTGAAATAACTTGTATCATCACAGAGCAGTGCTTTTCTTCACAGGCCTCACTGTTCTCCGGAAAGGGTACAGCGTAGAAGCCTGGGGTCAGGGGTTGGTCAGGACCCAGGCTGCCAGGTCCCAGTCGTGGGCCCGCCCGCTCTCTCAGTCTTGGTTTCCTCATCCAAATATGACAAAGGTAGAGCGGCTGTAAGAAGTAAATATGAATAGAGAGCTTAGACTGAGTTCCGTGGACAGGCTGCTGCTGCTGCTGCTGCTGCTGTCAGCGTTCACTCTCCTCCATGATGTTTCCAACAACACAGTGCCCCAACCTCCAGCTGTCCTCCTGGGGCTTCATTGTTCTGCTACGTCACCTTGAACAAATTACGTCTTGCTAAACATTTTATGTCTTCTGGGAAAGAGAAGGCTTTGAAATCGTCTTTCAGTTTCCCTCAAAGTTACTTAATTTAAAATGGAATTCGAGAGCATATCTACAAAATATCACCCAGTGTCAGGGTGACACTTGGGAACACCAGAAAAACCAGGAAGAGCACTGTCTTGTCTCCGTAGAGGGTTTTCACGTCCTCACATGAGGCCGATTCCATGCCGACGTTACCGTGGAAAGATAGTTCATAGAGCTATAGAAAAACCACTCAAGGGCTGACAGGATGGCTCAGTGGGTTAAATCATTTGCCACCAAGTCTGACAACCTAAGTCTGGCCCTGGAGCTACATGGTGCAAGAAGAGAACTAACTCCCACAAGTTGACCTCTGACCCCCATGTGCTTACTGCCCCACATGTGTGCACAAACGTGCATGCACAATAAAGAAGTAAAATTAAAAAGAAAAGAAATTCACTCAAGTCTTAGTAAATTCTCACAGCTTGAGAATATATATGTATAAGTGGAATATTCTGATTAATCATATAATTTTGTGGAGAGGTTACACATGTATCAAACATTGATAAACTGTAGTGGATTGGCAACATGTGACCAAGGAGGAAGAGTAGCCCATGCCTTGTATCTTAGTTAGGGTTTCTATTGCTGAGAAGAGACCACATGAGCACAGCAACTCTTATATAGGAAAAACATTTAATAAGGGGTAGCTTACATTTTCAGAGGTTTAGTCCATTATCATTATGTGCAACTTGGTGGCATGTAGGCAGCAAACATGGTGCTGGAGGAGGAGCAGAGAGTCCTATATCTTGACCTGTAGGCAACAGGAAGTGGTCTGAGACACTGAGCATAGCTTGAGTATATATGAGATGTCAAAGCCCACCCCTACAATGACACACTTCCTCCAACAAGGTCACACTTACTCCAACAAAGCCATACCTCCTAATAGTACCACTCCCTATGAGCTTATGGGGGTCAATTACTTTCAAACTACCACACCTTGCTTGTGTATGCCCCATAGATAGATAGATAGATAGATAGATAGATGATAGATAGATAGATGATAGATAGATAGATAGATAGATAGATATAGTTTTAATTTTTTAATGGTGCTGTCAGAGTTACACATCTATGCAATTGAAGCTATTTGTAGCTGAATGCCTCTGAAATATTTATAGGCAGAATATTTATGAGGAAAGTGTGCTTGCTATTGAATTGAGCTATAACCAAGTCACATGGAAGTCTTACAGTGCATGATTTAATTTTCCATGAACCAGAAGGAACTTCTGACTCTTGTGATTTAGAAGTTTGGGGATTACAAACGTCAATTAAAATCGAACTGTATCATGGTTAAAACTGTAAACTCCCGAATATCACCTGGGGCACTGACTGGTCTCCTTTGCTGCTGTAATACAAGCCATGGCCCAAAGTGACTTATGGAAGAGTTTATTTTGACTCATGGTTCCAGAGGGACAAGAGCCCATCATGGAGGAGAAGCTTGGCAGCAAGTGGCAGGCATGGTGGCGGGAGCAGGAAACTTGGAGATCAAATCTTCAACCAAATGCAGGAAGTAGAGAATGAGCTGGAAATGGGGTGAAGCTTTCCACTCTCAAAGTTCACCCCCATTGATGCATTGCCTCCAGCAAAGCTCTGCAATCTAGTTCTATAACCTCTCCAGTGTTTTCAGCACCCTCCAAACCACCAAACCAGGGTCGAGGACAGAGTCCACCTCTCACTTAGTGATGTTCTTTATTGGACTACTTAATGTTCCTACATTTTTCATTTGTTTGTTTGTTTTTTAAAGAGCATTATAGTTGTCATGTCATCCAGGTGAAATGGGATCCAGGAGGTAGCACCCTTGAAGCACTTTGCACTCTGGAGTGCTCGCTCAACTCTGATCATTACTGTCGTACCTCTCAGCGAGAGAAAGCTAGTGTGTACCTGTGAACCATTCAAAGGAGACAACAGTGTTCTCTTGAATGGGATAGCCTCTTGAATAATTACTCCACATGGTGCGTCCAATTGCTATCCAATCACCACAGCATAGACTTAGCGGTCCATGACTGTCACAAGTAAGAGACTCAAGGAGGAGGATAATCTGTGTGGAAATTCCACACCATTTACACCCTTCCGCCATTCATCCATGCCAGCACTGATGGCTCTATGCATGATGCGCATGGCCCAGCATCTTCTAGAGCCCTCTAGAACAATGGTTCTCAACCTTCTTAATGCTGCAACCCCTTAATCCAGTTCCTCATGTTGTGGGGACCCCTAACCATAAAATTATGTTCATTGCTACTTTGTAACTGTAATTTTGCCAGTCATGAACTGTAATGTAAATATCTGATCTGCGGATGGTCTTTGCACACCTCTGTAAAAGGATCATTTGACCCCCAAAGGGGTCGAGGCCCACAGGTTGAGAACTGCTGCTCTAGAATGCTTGCCTTGGAGTTAGCCTCCAGGAAGAGGTAGGATAGAGCCAAATTCACACTGACACCACTTAGCTAACACGATCAGTATGAGGCTGCTCCGGATATTAGTATGGAAGAGCCAGGTGCAGCATATAATTTAAGTGGGGAGAGGAGGCTGGTTATACAAGTCACTTGGGGTTAGGAGGCTGTGTATTGCTATAGCTCCTCCTCACACACCAGCTCATGTGATGGCCTGACAGGAAAAAATCTCTCTATAGAAATTTCTAATAAACCTAGATTCCTAATGTGAGGATTATCACTTGCCCTTATTTTTAGACGCATTCTCATTTGAAAAAGATGAGAAAATCCTTGTGATTTGTGACTTGGATGTGTAAAGTGAGTTAAGGAAAGATCAGCACTCCAAGATCGAAATTACAATGGCAAGTCTTTCTCCATCCGCGTTTGAAGGCTCTTACGCACTTACGTCTGCTTCTTCGTGGATCAAAAAAGTATGAAATTTCCTCTGGGCTTACATGACAAGTGTTTCCTTTTAACACTTCAATAAAAATATACAGAAACTTTCCACAGAGCTGAAAGGCTGACAAGCAAGACAAAATTTCCACCAATATTTGAGTCAGGCCTCCCAGATAGAACACAGAGTTGGAATAAAGAAACAGTTCTCTCTCCCTCTCTTCCTCTCCCTCCATCTTTCTGTCTGTTCTGTCTATTTCCCCCCTCTCTCTTTCTCTCTCTCTCTTTTCTCTCTCTCTGTTTTCTCTCTCTCTGTTCTCTCTGTCTCTCTCTCTGTCTCTCTCTGTGTCTCTCTCTCTGTCTCTCTCTCTCTGTCTCTCTCTCTCTCTGTCTCTCTCTCTCTCTGTCTCTCTCTCTCTCTGTCTCTCTCTCTCTCTCTCTCTCTCTCTCTCTCTCTCTCCTCTTTCCTCTCTCTTTACAAGATTTAGAAGGCAATAAAATCTCTCCTACTCTCATAAGAGTCTCCGGCCAATGATGAGAATAACCCTCTGCTGTTAGGAAAAAAAAATAGTCCCTGACTTGAAAGAATATCAGTATAAGACATGAGCTTTGAGCATCTTCAAGTAAAGCATTCAAAAGCTTTGATAATTTGAGAAAGATAAAGTGACATCTCTTTCTGGTTGCTTTATCAGACACCATGAGCACAATCTGTAATGTTTCTGCCCTGGACCTTGGTTTATGAGGAAACGATTCATGAAAAACTGCTGTTAACTTGTCTTCATTAGTGTTTGGCCATCATCCCATTAATGGATCGGGTCCCCAAGCTCCACCCTGTACCTCACAACCTCCTCTTTCTCAGCAAGATTCTGCACAAGTGTTTTCTTTTTGTAATCCTGGCAAGCTTTTAAAAGCTGGTTTGGTTGTGTGTCACATGCGTGTTAAGTACATGTCATCACACTTACTTCCCTCTTCCTAAGGAAATCATTTTACCCTGCTGTACTGCCTAGTAAGCCATTGGAAGGTTTCACTGTTGAGCCACAGACAGAGGTACAGGAAGGAGACCGAGGCAGGAGGTCACATGCTTAAGGTTAGCCTGAGCTAGAGAGTGAGCTCAAGGATAGCCTGGGAAATTCAGTAACACCTTAAAAACATGCTGGAGAGATTGCTTAGTAGTTAAGAGTCCTTTCTGCTCTTTGAGTGGACATGAGTTCAGTTCCCGGGGGCCACATGGGGATGGGGGTGATCTGACATCTTCTTTGGTCTCTTCAGACACCTACACATTGGTGGTATATACTCACACACACACACCCCACACACCCATGAATAAAGAATTTTTCAAAAAGTAATAAATAAGTAAAACTCCACAGTAGAGTACTTACCTTCCTCGTGGGGGGCCCTGGGGGCGATCCCCAGCACCACTAAGATTCCACCTTTGTGCATAGAATGAGGTTTTGAACGGGTCTAAATTTGAACCATTTGCTAGGAGCTACTGCAGAACCAGGGGCAGAGTAGCAGTCTGACCGAGTGGCCCCCAAAGGCCAGAGTCAGGGCGTTCTGTGTTCCCCTAAATGCCCTCCTGGGACCTAGCAGAGAAATATACCCACCATCTCTACTGTTTGGTCCTCTAACCAGAGCTGCAGACATGAGAAATAATAATGATGGGAATACAATGTATTTCTTTAATCATCAGCGCTGATGTTATCAGATAATGACTTCACTGGAAAGAGCATTTTGTCACCAAGCCTCCAGGTCTCCCGTGTAGATGTAACCAACCGTCTTGTTAAATAAGAAACACAGAAACAATGTAAAAGAGAAAGCCGAGAGGTCAGAGCTCAGAGCTAAAATCTCACCCTTCCTCCTGCTGTCCCAGCTTCGCGAAAAGAGAGCTACTTCCTCTCGGTTCGTATTTTTAAAGTATGTTGTTCTGCCTTCTCATTGGTTGTTAACCCAAACACATGACTGCCTCGTCACTGTCTGAATGTACAGCCCCCTAGGTCTTAAAGGCATATGTCTCCAATGCTGGCTGTATCCCTGAACACACAGAGATCTTATGGGATTAAAGGCGTGTGCCACCACCGCCACACTCTTGCTATGGCTCTAATAGCTCTGACCCTGAACACACAGATATCTATGGGATTAAAGGCGTGTGCCACCACCGCCACACTCTTGCTATGGCTCTAATAGCTCTGACCCCCAGACAACTTTATTTATTAACATACAATCAAATTAATATTTCAGTACAAATCAAAATAATATTTCAATACAATTAGATTACCACCACATTTCCCCTTTTCTATTTTAATAAAAAGAAAAAAAGCAAAAGGTTATGACTAACAAAAGAAAAACTATATACAAAAGTACAATAACTATATACAATATATACAAGTAATAAATACCTAAACAGGTATTTGACAAATCAGAGAAAATAATTCCTTTATCTATCCTATTTTGGTAAATCCAAGATGTATCTAATGCACTTTCTATCCTAATTAATTTTCAACTATAACTAACTAATCTTCAACCATAACTAACTAATCTTCAACTCCCTCAGAGACCCAAGAAGGGAATAATAGTAGCTAACAAAAATAAAAACAGGAAGTGCATGCAAGCAACTTCCAAAAAATTTTGTGAGTTGACAGAAACAGCCAGCTGCCTGGGCAGTCACCTGAGGTTTCTCCGCAGTGTTAGGGCATCATCTTCAGCCTATAGGCTTAGTGTATCTGACAGACTCATTTGTGAAGTAGGATGTACACAAGGTCAACAGTTCAACCTCACATTGGGTGAGAGCAGTCCACGTACCAGAAACACCTGAATTCCACTAGTGTCCTGTCATGATTCAGGATTTTAAATTCTGGAAATTGTTGACAGTTTTTTAATTCAGCTGTCCATTCTTCTTGGCTGTGTATATATGGCTTCATCTCAGCATCCCCTTCTTCTCCACATCCCTCTATTAAATGCCAGTCTACTTTTGAGAGGCATGAGCTTTCAGCTGCTGTTCCATTGTACAACAGAATCCATCGGCCCTCTGCCTGTTAAGCTGCCTTCGAAGAAAAGGGCACCGTACCTTTTCCGGATGCGAAGGCCACTTCAGGGATGGGGCCATATTGTCCTGGCCTCAGAAGATGCCTTTTGATAAAGCCATAACCACACTTGTTTTGGCAAGAATCAGTAGTCCCTTGTTTCGTGATCTGTCTGTCCATTTTGTCCTGTTGATTCGAGGATACTTTGTTGTCCAGTGGCTAACTTTTGCCAGAATGAAAGTTGACTCCATATGCAGTTTCTTCAATGCCCATATTTTCTCTAAAGTAGATTGGTACTGCCAGGAGCCGACATGTCTCAAAAAAGAAAAATTTTCTAAGTTATTAAAACATTTTAAATGCCATATTCTGTAGATCTCTGAAGGGTTTGAAGATGACCTGTCTAAAACATCTCTGCTCAATTTTTAAAACATATCCAATATGACTACAAGTTCTATGATAATGTCTAACTACTAGCTTTCATTTCTTTATATCCTAATAGTTGATAATAATAACATTCAAGGATCAGAAATTTGCATTACATTGTTAAATGGATGGAATAAATACAATTAGAAATATACATATAGCATTTTCTAACAATATCAGTTTCAAATTTGTGTACAATATAAAACAATTCAATCCAATGTAAAGTATTTAAAACTAGTAATTGTCTTTCTCTTTTCTTTCTTTTTTTTTTCTTTCTTTCTTTCCTTCTTTCTTTCTTTCTTTCTTTCTTTCTTTCTTTCTTTCTTTCTTTCTTTCTTTCTTTCTTTTTTTTTTAAACAAGAACCTTAAATCTAATCTCCTTTGCTTAGCCTTTTTCCTAACCCTTGACAATAACTTGTAACCAACCCCCCTAAATACTGAAAATTATCCCAGACCCAGAACCCATTAAAAAGACCAAAAAACCACCTGCCCCACACCACCTCTTTGGGAATGTGGGCGTCGTATTCTTAAAATTGCTTCCTGCTGGGTATGGGCGAAGTTTTCTTTATCCTGAAAGAAAAATTTTAGGTTAATTGTCAAATTCTAAGAGAGGTAACTATATCCTTCACTATCCAGTCTGTGTATAATGCCAAAGTTCAGGGTTTATCTCAAGTCCTTATTCAAGTAGTCTTTGAGACTGGATCATCTCAGCTAGTCATCTCAAATTTGCTCTGAGCACCTTGTAGTTCAAAGCTGATCTGTGGATGATGTTTGTCAGCTTAATGATATTATTATTGTCCACGTGGAATTGTTGTTGTTGTGGGGCCCCATCTTCTTTCTGGAGACTTCAGTTGATATTAGGCCTGGCCGTGATTTCCTGCAGAAAACTGATAAGAGACTCGAACACAAAAACATATATATGCAGCTAGCCTTTTTTCTAGAATTAGTTAGTACTCTATGTGACCATTCATATCTTAACAAAGTTTAAAATGTATATATATATATTAATCTTGTAAATTTTGATATAAAATTTATACTTTGAGAAAAGTTTAAAGAATCAGAATAGAATCAAAAAGTTGAGATTAGTAATAGAATAGTCCCTTAATTAATTTTGCTTTTGTCCTGTACCATAGCAGAAGATGGCTCTTATTCTGGCATGATACAGAGAGTTTGCATTTTCCTTTTAACATGCTTGATTTTAAAGAAGGAGAGAGCCATTCTCCAACTCCAAAGTCAGCTTTAAATTTTAATTGAACTGGGACTGTTAGAAGACCAATAGTGTTAAATCTTTAGAGAAAAGCAGAAACAAACATTTAGGAAGACATAAAATTTTTTTTAGATAATATATACCCATACACCGTTTCACTCTGTTTCTTGGGATAGATGATTTGTCTCTTTTCTTCAGTTGTCTCATTTGTCCAGTGTTCTTCAGATTCCTTAACCTTCATTCTCCTAAAAGACAAAAACAAAAACCTTTCCCCAAGACTAATTTTGGGGATGTTCCTTTTTGGCAAGTTATTATCTGATTAAATGAAAAGGCATGTTTTATTGATACAAGTTAGTTTAAATTGGATGTTCATGCTGGTTGATGAACTATCACCTCCTCTAATTAAGAGGTTTCTCTTGTTCAAATCGAACCTTTATCAATTTTGATGGTACCCACAGCTTATCTTCTCCTGTAGAAACAAAAGCAAAACCACGTCCCCAATGTAATACATACCCTGGTTTCCATTCTGAGGTCAGCACATCCTTAAAGTATATAGGCTGATTTAATTCTGTAGTTTTTTCTATTATCCAATGTCTCTCTGCAGCTGTTGTTCCTTTCTCATTGGCATTCAGAAAATTCAAAGTTAGAAGAGCATTATGCAGTCTATTTCTGGGGGTTTTTGTTACCCATTTCTGTTTATTTAGCATATCCTTTAGAGTTCTGTTTGATCTTTCTATAACTGCTTGACCTGTAGGATTATGTGGTATGCCTGTAATATGCTTTATATTGTAATAAGCAAAAAACTGTTTCATTTTAACAGAGACATATGATGGAGCATTGTCAGTTTTGATTTGTGCAGGTATACCCATGATGGCCATAACTTCTAGCAAATGAGTGATTACAGAATCAGCTTTTTCAGAACTCAAAGCAGTTGCCCATTGAAATCCTGAATAAGTATCGATAGTGTGGTGTACATATTTTAATTTTCCAAATTCTGCAAAGTGAAACACGTCCATCTGCCAGATTTCATTTCTCTGAGTACCCTTTGGGTTACATCCTGCTGGTAATGGCGTCTGATTGTAGAAGGAACAAGTAGGACATTTCTTTACTATTTCTTTGGCTTGTTGCCAGGTTATGGAAAAATCCTTTTTTAAACCTTTACTATTAACGTGATGTTTTTTATGAAATTCTGAGGCCTCCAGCACATTTCCTATCAATAATTTATCAATTTCATCATTGCCTTGTGCTAGAGGGCCTGGCAGACCAGTATGGGATCGAATGTGAGTTATATATAAAGGATGATTCCTTTTCCTGATTGTATCTTGTAATTGAATAAATAGTGAAGTTAATTCTGAAGCATCAGGGATAAATTCTGCAGTCTCAATATGTAACACCACTCTTTCAGCATACTGAGAGTCAGTTACTATGTTGAGAGGTTCTGAAAAATCCATTAATACCAACAGAATAGCATACAATTCTGATTTTTGAACTGAATTATACGGACTTTGAACCACTTTACTTAAATTTTCTGATTTGTAACCTGCCTTTCCTTCTTTGTTGGCATCTGTATAAAATGTACGAACTCCAGATATGGGTTTTTGCCGTACAATTCGAGGCAAGATCCAATCAGCTCTCTTTATAAGATCAATTCTATTGCTTTTGGGATATTTGCTGTTAATTTCTCCCAAAAAATTACTGCAAGCTCTTTGCCAAGGTTCACTTTCTGTCCATAATTTTTCAATGTCCTCCTTAGTTAATGGTACGACAATTTCTGCTGGGTCTATGCCTGCTAATTGACGAAGTCTCAATTTTCCTTTGTAAATCAAGTCAGAGATTTTTTCCACATAAGTTTTTAATTTTTTATTTGGTTTATTTGGTAAAAATATCCATTCCAATATAATATCTTCCCTCTGCATTAATATTCCAGTAGGAGAACGCCTAGAAGGTAAGATAACCAAAATGCAATCCAGCTTTGGATCAATACGATTCACGTGTCCTTCATGCACTTTCTTTTCTACCAAGGCTAATTCTTTCTCAGCTTCAGGTGATAATTCTCTTGGACTATTTAAGTCCTTGTCACCTTCTAAGGTTTTGAACAAATTAGTCAGTTCATCATTTTTTACCCCAACAATAGTTCGTAGATGAGAAATATCTCCAAATAATCTTTGAAAGTCATTAAGAGTCTGTAGTCTATCTCTCCGAATTTGCACCTTTTGGGGTCTAATTTTTTGTAGCTCTATTTTATATCCTAAATAATTAATAGAATCTCCTCTTTGTATCTTTTCAGGAGCAATTTGTAATCCCCAGCGAGGCAAAATTTTCTTTACTTCTTCAAACATTATTTCTAAAGTATCTGCATTTGAGTCAGCTAGTAAAATATCGTCCATATAATGATAAATTATAGATTTAGGAAATTTTTTACGTATCACTTCCAATGGCTGTTGTACAAAATATTGGCACAGAGTTGGGCTATTCAACATTCCCTGTGGGAGGACCCTCCATTGAAATCTTTTAACCGGTTGAGAATTATTATAAGTAGGCACTGTAAAAGCAAATCTTTCTCTGTCTTTTTCTTGTAAGGGTATTGAAAAGAAACAGTCTTTTAAATCAATAACTATGAGAGGCCATCCTTTTGGTAACAGAGTAGGCAAAGGCATCCCAGATTGTAGAGAACCCATTGGCTGAATTACTTTGTTAATTGCCCTAAGGTCTGTTACCATTCTCCATTTACCAGATTTCTTTTTAATAACAAATACAGGAGAATTCCAAGGGCTGGTTGATTCTTCAATATGCTGAGCATTTAACTGTTCTTCTACCAGCTCTTCTAAAGCCTGGAGTTTCTCTGTTGTTAAAGGCCATTGCTGGACCCATACAGGCTTGTCTGTTAACCATTTTAAAGGTAGAGCTGTTGGTGTCTTTGGAAGATCATCAGTTATTGTGCCCTGTTCTTGTATAATATGGATGGCTGGTGACCACTCATTAGAACAATATCTTCTAATATTTCTCTCAGTAACATGTGCTAGTTTATGATTTGTTTCTGAGATTGGAGGGATGTTAATCTGAGTATTCCATTGTTGCAACAAGTCTCGACCCCACAGGTTCATAGTTATGTTAGCCACATATGGTTTTAATTTTCCTCTCTGTCCTTCTGGACCTATACATTCGAGCCATCTTGCACTCTGTTTCACCTGAGATAATGTCCCAATTCCTAACAGTTGAACGTTTACCTCCTGAAGAGGCCAAGTTGGATGCCAAAATTCTGGTGCAATTATGGTAACGTCCGCACCTGTGTCTACCAGACCAGACAACAAAACACCATTTATTTTTATCGTTAATTTTGGTCTTTGTTCATTAATAGAAGTTTGCCAAAAAATTTCCTTTATGTTTTCTCCTGAATTTTCTATTCTCTCTGTTTCATCATTCTGACCAGCATGATTTATTCCAATAGGCATTTGGTTATTTAATCGCTCTCCAGAGCAGGCATTTCCTCTATGGCTGCCGGAAAGGTTTGAACTGGATTTGCACTGGGGGCCTGCCTGAGGCCCCTCTGGGAGTTTCCCGAAGACTGAGGCAAAGGATTACCCTGTCTGTCCTTTGTTGATCTACATTCGTTGGTCCAGTGTTTTCCCTTACCACACCTTCTGCATACTCCAGAAGGAAGGGGCATTCTGTTGCCATTGTTCCTTGAAGAAACATTGTTTCTGGAAATGACCTGTCTACAGTCCCTTTTCAAATGTCCTTGCTTTCCACATCCAAAACATCTAACACTCCTCAAACCTTTTGAAATTACTTCTCCTACCCATGTATCATCATGCTCATCAGCTTCAACATTAATTGTTTCTCTAATCCAATCTTCCATAGGTGCAGATCTTGCCCTTAATGGCCTGATTATTCTTTTGCATGCTGCATTCGCATTCTCAAAGGCCAAAGATTCAATTATTGCCTTACCAGCTTCTGAATCCGAGACCGTTCTCTTTACTGCTGAAGCCAGTCTTTGTAAAAAATCTGTAAAAGACTCTTTTGGGCCTTGCTTCACCTTTGTAAATGACTCAGATTTTTTTCCTGGTTCCTCAACTTTGTCCCATGCATTCAAGGCTGCCGTTCGACATAAAATTAGGGTTTGGACATCATATAAACATTGTGCTTGTGCTGAAGCATATTGGCCTTCGCCCATAAGCTGATCCTGGCAAACTTGTACTCCTTTATCCCTCCATTGTTTTTCTATGTTTTTAGCCTCCTCCTTAAACCAAGTCAGAAATTGAAGTCTCTGGCTGGGTTCCAGAACACCTTGTGCGAGGTCCCGCCAGTCCTGTGGTACTATCCTATTATATGTTGACCAAGTGTTTAACATTTGCTTTACATATGGGGAATGCATGCCATAAGATACTATTGCCTCCTTAAACCTTTTTAAATCCAACATTTCAATTGGAGCCCAAGTATTTTGTGTAGCCATTTGATCAGGCATCTGCTGTACTGTTACAGGATAAATTAAGGGTGACTGTGTGAAAACAGGCTTTCTTTCTGCAACCTTATGATCCCGACTTGAAACAACTTCACTGTTAATTTCTTCTGTCTGAATTTTTACAGGTTTAACAAGTTCTTCTAACGCTGTTATCCTGGCACTTAAATTGACTATCTTTTTAAATATTAAAATGTGGATTATTATAGTGATGAGGTGCATAATTCCACCAATACTAATATTATATAGTTGTTCCATTGCCAGACTGCCTAAAATTTCGAACAAAAACCAATTTTCTTCCAATGTACACATAAAACCCATTTGTTTTTTAATGTGGAAAAAAATTCTCTTTTAGATAGTTTCCTTTAAAATATCTGATATATTATGACTTACCAAATCTGCGTAGAACAGTAGAAATCCGAGGGGATTTTCAAAGCAGCCACCTAGTGTCCCAGGTGTAAATCCAGAGAGAGAGAGAGAGAGAGAGAGAGAGAGAGAGAGAGAGAGAGAGAGAGAACGCACAAGAAAGCGTAGCCGGCTAAAGCTTAAATGCAGCCACGTGTTCCCTCTTGTGCCGAGTCAAGGCTTGGGTCTGGCTTCCTTAAGCTCCGACCACGTGCGTTGGCTTTACAGGCAGGGCCCTGTTCGGCAGGGCAGGTCTGAGTTGTTTGTAGCACCGGCTTTAGGCAAGCTGCTCACAGACCTAGGCCCGGGCTAGAAGTTGCTACCCGGACTAGGACGCCAGCAGCTCGGACTAAGAAGCCGATCGCCGCCGGCCGCCGTGTGCCGCCGCTGCCGCTGCCGCCGCCGCCGCCGCTGCGGGCCGCCTGCCGCCCTTGCGGGAAAGCGGACCTGCCGCCAAGCCAAGCAGTTTTTAATGGATTCTTGTCACGTTGGGCGCCAGATGTAGATGTAACCAACCGTCTTGTTAAATAAGAAACACAGAAACAATGTAAAAGAGAAAGCCGAGAGGTCAGAGCTCAGAGCTAAAATCTCACCCTTCCTCCTGCTGTCCCAGCTTCGCGAAAAGAGAGCTACTTCCTCTCGGTTCGTATTTTTAAAGTATGTTGTTCTGCCTTCTCATTGGTTGTTAACCCAAACACATGACTGCCTCGTCACTGTCTGAATGTACAGCCCCCTAGGTCTTAAAGGCATATGTCTCCAATGCTGGCTGTATCCCTGAACACACAGAGATCTTATGGGATTAAAGGCGTGTGCCACCACCGCCACACTCTTGCTATGGCTCTAATAGCTCTGACCCTGAACACACAGATATCTATGGGATTAAAGGCGTGTGCCACCACCGCCACACTCTTGCTATGGCTCTAATAGCTCTGACCCCCAGACAACTTTATTTATTAACATACAATCAAATTAATATTTCAGTACAAATCAAAATAATATTTCAATACAATTAGATTACCACCACACTCCCGGATGTCCCAGCTGCTCCATGGGGATAGCAGTCTGTTCCCACTTTTGTTCACTACCCCCAGCTCTACAGTGTATTCCCCTCTCACATTCTTCTCGGCAAGGTTGCCTTCAAGAACTGTCTGGATCCCATGGCTCAGTTCTGAGTCCTCCACACAGGGAGCCCCTCCACTGCCTTCTTGGGTCTCCACAGTGGAGACCTTTCTTTCCCAGCCGTAAGAGAGTCCATTGGTGACCCCAGAAGCCTGCCCCTCTGTTCCTCTTCCTCGGAGGTTTAGATTTGTACATTTTGAGCCTTTAATTCTCACAGTGACCCAAAAGCCAGTGCTTCTGTTACATTTGTTCTGGACGTAGGAGAAGCTGAGGCTCGGAGAGGTTTAGCATTTCTGCAAAGGTCGCACACCCAGTTGCCAGAGGAGCAGTGTGTGATTCCAAAGCTGTTGCTGTACACACACCTTCCTCCAGCTCCATCTTAACGCCTCTCCTGTGGTACATTGCTCTCTATCACCTCTTCTCTTTCAACTGCTTCCTTTTTCTCTTTTCCAAGGGAGCCCTAATACATCACTCCTTCACTCACGTGTATGTTCTTTAGGCAAAAAGTATTCATTAAACTTCTTACTTTAAAAATACTGCGAATGGTATGTTCTCTACGGAAAACAAAACAAAAACAAAAGCTCATGTTAATAGACTCCTAACACCAGCACCCATTCCAATAAACAGAGTTCACATGTTAGTGAAAGCATATAAACTTCATATTCTAAATATGTATCATGTTTGACATAATAAACCTAGTTAATAATATGCCTAAGATTTACTAAGAGGTGATAGACCTTGTGTTCTCAACACATACGCTTATGTCGAGGTAAATTTGAGTCACTGGATGTGTTAAGTACCTGTGTGTTAAGTTACTCTTCTTGTGCCTGTCCCCGACTAAAGCAATGTAAGGGGAGAAGGTCTTGTTCTGGCTCACAGTGTGAGGTGACAGCAGTCTATGACAGCAGGGATGTCATCGTGGCAGGAGCATGAGGCCGCAGGTCACACTGTATCCACAGTCAGGAAGCAGAGGGGTGGATGCTGATACTCAGCTCACCTTTTTTATCAGTCCAAGCCCCTAGCACACAGGATGGATGGCATTACACGTTCTCAGGCGGGTCTTCCCACCTTGATTAAACCATTTTAGAAGCTCCCACACAAGCACATCCAACTGCTTGTCTCCTGAGTAACTCTAGATCTCATCAATTTGACAGTATGATCCATCACAGGTTGGTTATAATAATCATTGCCCAATGATACTATATCGAAATGTCTCATCGAACACCTTATATGCCTACAATTTTTATTTCTCAACTATACTTCAATCAAGCTGACAAGCAGTGCTCTGTGAAGTTACCGATTTGGAGGGAAGGGCAGGACAGGCGGTCAGCCATTAGTGGGTACTGCATCAATCTCAAGTCCAAAGCACTTCGGTAGAGGTTTCCTGAACTACTTCAGTCTTGTGACCCTTCCGGGACCTCACACATGAATACCTGTTGATTTCACCAGGGACCAACTTCTGCGGGTGGATTGTTTTGTGGGTTACTTGATTCCACTTGGATTATCTGTGTCCTAGGCATTCAAGGCACCCTGATTCCTGTACACGATATCTTTATAAATTGTAGAGTATGGAAGTATTTCTGTTTAAACATCTCAGCCCTATGAGAAGTATTGGGGAATTTCTGATTCCAGTTTCTTCTTTCCCTCATGGTTTCCCCTTACATAATATTTTTATTAATTATTTGGGAATTTCATAGAATGCATCCTGATCATGAGCAAAGATTTTCTAATATACACAAAATGAAAATGATTATACAGAAAATATCCACTACCTATAATCTACATCCAAGAGTTTTGACTATTTGTTATTATATTTCTACCTATTAACCTCTTTATTAACATCAGTCTTATTTTTATGCATTTTAAAGCAAATTGCAGCCATCAGTGCATTTGATTTGTAAATAATTCCATTCACAGGAGTTCAGTGTTTTATGTGTTTAGGAAGGAAATGCCCACAGTGAAATGCATACCTCTGACATGTATGACTCTGAGAGTCTGAGTAAGATGTGTGTGTGTGTGTGTGTGTGTGTGTGTGTGTGTGTGTGTGTGTGTGTGTGTAATTCAACACCTGTCAAGCCAGAACAAGGCTGTGAGTACAGGTCTCTCACGCTCCTTCTCAGTTCATCCCCATCTAATTGAAGGCACCCATTTCTTCCTTCTATTTTACAGCATTCATGGAGTGCTGCTCTACACAGAGAAGATGACTTCAGGTTCACTTACACAGGGCAGTTGGAATGGGGGACAAGTTAACTGTTTAGAGCCCAGCTTCTTACACTGTGGGTCACAGCCCTGTCTGGGGGTGTCTTGACAAATCTGACAACAGGGCAAAGCTTCTGAGTATGCAGCAGCCAAGAATCAATACAAAGCCGAAGTGTAACAAGTCGTGAGTGCTGCTGGCAGAGGGGCCTCGTGTGGTCTCCCGCGACTCCACGACGGCCCTTGTCCTGAACCCACAACGGCCCTTGTCCTGAACCCAACTCAGGCATTTTGCACTGTGGATGCCTTCAAACCACACAACACTGGCAGAGTCTGCCCACACGCCCTGGCTCAGGTTCCGTGTTATTGTATGTTATACATTGTAGCGTTTTTAACTGAAATATGCAAGAGGTTTTTTGTTTGTTCAGAGGCATAATGGTTCAGTTACGGGGAGCCGGGGCATTCAGTGTTCCTCTACTGTTACTCCTGAGAATCAAATTAGAACACCATGGGACTGGAAGGTGTTGAAGTTCTGATTTTAAGAATTGTGGGCTTGAGTCACATTAAAGTATCTCTCGGTGTAGTCTGACTTGGGATTACTAAGAATTTTCCAGCAGTTTCAGAAATGGCCCTCACCATACTCTGCCATTTTGTAGTGCATACTTATGTGGGCTACCACTCTCAGCATGGACAACTATTGAGTCAGAGTATCAGTCCGTGTTGAAGATATTCTATATCTGTGCCACACCACACATTCGGCCGAGATTGAATTCTTTATGGAAAAGTAGATATGCACTTCACCTCTTTGGTGTACAGATTGGCTTTCTTCTTTTTTCTATTTCCCCAAAGGAGTGCTATAAAATATTCTTTATTATTCGTTATCACCCAGTGTTTAATTGGGTGGGTGGCTGTCTGTCTGTCTGACACAGGATCTCATGTAGTCCAGGCTGGTCTCCAACTCACTGTGTATCTGAGGCTGGTTTTGAACATCTGATTCTCCTACTTCTACCTCCCACATACTGGAACTAATTCTAGCCATGTATCACTATGCCCAACTAAACGTTTGATCTGTATACCTATGTCATACACCTATATACAAGAGTGGCTCTAAAATATGTCTCAGATAAAAAGGAGCGGGGTCATGAGTATAAAACTCTTGGCTCTTAGAGCTCATGACAGGTGACTATGAGATGCACAACTTGCCTTTCAGAAATGTTAACTCCCTTTGTCCTTTCCACGTTCTCTATCACTGGCTGATGCTTGACAGAGCTCTCTGTGATTACTTGAGCTCTTTGAACTAGCTGGTTAATTTAAGACTATCACTTTTTGCTTCTCCTGTCTGGCCTCCCCAGCTTCTGTTTCTCAGTTGAAGTTCCACTTGGCTTTGGCCTGGGCTTGTGATTGGCCACTGAGTGCGGACAGCATGGGTGCAGAGACGGCTCACAACAGGTTGAGCCTAGAGACTTTTCTGCACCCATCCCCCAGAGGTCTCTCGGCCCAGCGTGGCATTGCCCATTGGACACGGGGCGCAGCTGGAATGATAGGGACACCTGTCGAAGCTGTGACGCACAATGCTCGATTCAAGTCTCCTGTGAGTCACACGGCACGTGCTCCTGACTGAGCTGCCTTTGTGTCCCTGTCACAGGATGCCACCATGCCATGCATGACCCTTCCCGGCATGAGCTGGTACATTCCACTGCAGTCAGTGAGTTTTTGTTGCGTTTTCAATGTTCGGAACCTGCCAAAGAAAAGTTGACGACGACGACGACGAAGAAAAAGATCTGTGATGAAGGCCTCTCGGTCCTGTGAAGGGAGCTGAGCTGACTAACAGGCTGTAAACACAGAAGCAGGCCACAGAGATGTCTTTGAACAAAAGTGTGGCATCCCTGTGGTAAGCAACCTGTCTATGAATACGGAGAAACTCTGAAGGAAAAGCATTCTGTGAAGCAAGGTGTCCCCAGAGTTCAGGGACCGCCTCAGAATCACATTGCCTGTTAACAGTGCCACCTGGGCTCGGAAGCCTGCTCTTTCACGCCTCACCTGTGGCTGATGGGTAAACACAGGTTCTAGATCCTTACTGAATGTTCTAGGGCATAAGCCAAGAACAACATCACAATGGCAGAAATCCGGGCTGAGCTTTCCTGGCATTCACCACATATAACTGTGAGGCTTCTTACAGAAGGCAGATAGATGCCCAGTCACTGAGCTGTTGAAATCGGAGCATCTGCTGAGATTAACCATTTTCACTCTGGGAAACTAATCAAGAAGGATGGAAAACGTGTGAACTGGCAATCCCTAGGTTTGAAAGGGGCAAGTGGGAATGAAGAAAAGAAAGAGTGAGTGAACCATATGACCTGGTGTCTGGAGGAACCAGTGAGGCAGGGAGGCAGAAGAACCATTGTTTGAGCTGAGGATGCAAATGGGACACTCAGTGAGGCCATGCTCAGAGCATTGGAATGAAGGTCCCCGGAGCAGTTTGAGATGAGCATTTGGAGTCTTCATATGAGAGAGAAGAGATTGTTCATTCACTGGGACAGGTGGCACTCTTCGGGGAGAGGACAGGACTAGAGACCTAGTGTCCCTCTAGAGGCAAGACCTCTCTTACCTGAGTTCCGCCTTCTTCATGTGCTACAGACCCAGCAGCAAGAACACCTGGGTCCTTCGGTCCCCCTAAATCTCTGCGTATGGCAGTGCCAGGCACAAGCACAAGCCCCCTTAATGAGTGAGGAGGATGGAGTTTGTAGCAGCTGCAGTTGGAGTTCGGCCTCTGAGACTGGCAGCAACCTGGCTCCAGGGGTGACGTTCCACTGTGCCCACTCCTGCTGGGGTTTGATGTTGAGCGAACCGGGCTAGGGAAACCTGGCATGTGGGTTTCTAAGTGCACGCTGAATGCACGCTGAATGCAGGCTGAATGCACGCTGAATGCAGGCTCTCCCTCAAGCCTTCTGAGGACCCTGACTGCCTGAGGTACCTCACAGCAGGAAGGCAATGGTAGCGAGGAGCTGGGGAGGAAGACACTCTCCTCTGAGGATGCTTCCCACCCCACCCCAGGATGGATCCCTGCATGCCCCCAGGCTGCAGCAAGCCATCCGCATGGCAAGGGGGAGGCCTGTCTTTGTCTCTCCACGTGGGCTCAAGCTGTTTGCCCTGCCCAGGGGCACTGGAGACTTTCACACCTCTTTCCTCTGTGGCTGGGTACCTTCCACATGTGGGACACAAGGGAGGCCTAAACCATTTCCTCCTTTTACGACGCTGATGGGTTTCATATGCCCACTCTGCGTGGGTCTGCGCTGCTGCCGGAGGAGCTGGCACACCCGTAGCCCATCTGCATGAGCTTAGAGAGAGCAGAGACCTGGAAGCCACACCACGGAGCTCTGCCTCTCCGCTCCCTGGCAGGAAATGCCCTCTAGTGCAAGCTCTCATCCAGTGGAGCGGTTAACTGGGAAGCAGGCAGCCACTTAAAGAGCCACCATACCCCTGGGCAGATGGTGTAAGCCCCTTAAGCCTCACTTTCCTTGACGGCAGTGGAGCCGACACCAGCATGTGTTATGAGGATGGATTGGGGTGATCACGGTAAGGGCTTCAGGCATCACGCTCTACACTCATTAGCCATTAGTCCCTCCATAGAGAATCCCAACATTTGCCATTGCATTCTTCATGCATATCTACTAATATATATATATATATATATATATATATATATATATATATATATATATATATATATATATATTCCTACACCCCACAAAACCCTCCACTGCACACCCAGAGAGGAAGCTGGACAAGGAAGGGGGCCACCGGGCCCCTGTGCTCATTTACCTGAGACCAACCTGTACAGTTTCCAGTAGCACACCCCCGCCCCCCGCCCCACACTGCTTCCCGCCAGCTGTCTGGGGCATGTCGAGTCCTCCCACCACCCAGGCAGCCCCATCCTGAGTTGATTTAGGGAAGGTCTTTCATGTGGCCCCCCTGGATCTCGCAACCCTTCATGGAGTGGATTTCTTCATCTCGGTGGCCGGTGGCCGGGCCCTTTTAACTCTGAGTCTGATTTGTTCCCCGCACTTCCCGGCTGAGCCCCGAGATGGGGAGGGGAGGCGCTACTGATGGCAGCGGCCGATGCTGTGAAGGGGTCAGCTAGGACATGCTCACGAGGACAGCTGGCCCTGGGACAGCAGGGCAAACGGGGCACAGAGTGGAGCACCCACCTGGTGCCTAGCTGTGCAAATGTAGGTGTGGCCCACACACCATTTTTACTTATAGTTATTTGCTTGCTTGCTTGCTTGCTTGCTATTAGAGGGGCTCAGAGCCCTGATAATTTGGAAGAACATATATCTGTCGCAAAAAGATGGATTACCTGGTTTGCTTATTTTCTTTAATAGATGCAGTGTGTTTTGGGGATTTGAATGACATTGAAATCATAAAAGTGGTGATAGGAACCCTGCATTTCCCTGGCGGCTCACAATGTGATATTGGACAAGGTTGCTCTCTTATCCGAACTTCTACTTATAGACCTGGAAATGACAATGTGTATTTTTCAGGTTAAATGCACCAGGGGAATTAGGACGGCGTATGTAAGCCACTGTGCATGGCACACAGTAGGCCACCCACCTAAATCAGTGAGAAGTACTGAGAGGCGGGCTGTAGAGGACATCTGGCAGAAGGGCCCCTGTCCTGCAGCTCTTTGCAACCACATCAGCAAGTTTATTCCAGAAAGTCCTAGACAGTAGTTTTGATTTTGGAAACCGTCCGGTCTCTAGCAACTGTTCCACTCTGATCTCACAACCCAAAAGCAGTTATGTGTGATAGGTAATGAATGGCCATGACTATGTGCCAACAAAACTTTATTTGTAAACACAGATAGAGGGGCCCAGTGTGACTCGTGGTCCATAATCTGCTGACCCTTTTCTGGGAATAAAAGTTTGATATGCAAGATGAGGACTGTAGCTCAGTTGATAGGGTGCTTGTCTAGCATGAACAAAGTCCCTGGGTTCAATGCCCAGCACCACGTCAATCTGGGGGCATGACTGTGATCCTAGTACTTGTAAAGAAAAGGCAAGAAGATCAGATGTTCGAGGTCATCCTTAGATACAAAGAGTTTGAGGCCAGCATTGGCTAGGAGAGACCCTGTCTAAAAACAAAAGCTTGAGATGCTCTAACTGGGAATATCTAGGAAGGAAACTGTATTCATCCTTTGGTATTTTAGCTTTGGGTATCTTTTGTGAACATTTTGCTTCCTGAAAATCTAAGGGCTCAAGTCTCCTATCCAGAGACCTACCAGGTTACAGCCACAGCTTCACTGCAGGGAGAACACAGGGCCATTTCCCAGTGGTCTATGAGCCTCTGGACATTTCTTCTTCCTCAGAGTCTAAAACACAAACAATGATACCTGGTGTGTCCCCATTTTTAAAAAAGAATAACCATAATGATGAAAGGACTCAAACTAAGGTTGAGTTAGCACAGATGAGTGGTTCTCAACCAGGAGTGGCATTGCCCCGGGGGCCATCGGGCAATGGTTTTGTCTCTCAAATTACTGAGCAATATGGACTGAATTCCTTAGTGGTTAGAAAGGCTGTCACCAAAGTCACCTGTATACATGGACATGAGAGGAAAGCCAAAGTAACCTATGAAAACCATCAGGTGAGTCCATTTGACTTAGAGAGAGCATAGTTGTTGTCAAACAGCCTGCACTGCACAGGACAGCTCCCCTCTCCCTGCACTGCACAGGACAGGACGGCTCCTCTCTCTCTCTCTCTCTCTCTCTCTCTCTCTCTCTCTCTCTCTCTCTCTCTCTCTCTCTCTCTCTCTCTCCATGCACTGCACAGAACAGCTCCTCTCTCCCTGCACTGCACAGGACGGCTCCTCTCTCCCTGCCCTGCACAGGACGGCTTCTCTCTCTCTCTCTCTCTCTCTCTCTCTCTCTCTCTCTCTCTCTCTCTCTCTCTCTCTCTCTCTCCTCTCTCTCTCCATGCACTGCACAGAACAGCTCCTCTCTCCCTGCACTGCACAGGACGGCTCCTCTCTCTCCATGCACTGCACAGGCAGCTCCTGTCTCCCTGCACTGCACAGGACAGCTCCTCTCTACCTGCACTGCACAGGACAGCTCCTCTTACTACACTGCACAGGACAACTCCCCTCTCTCCATGCACACTGCACAGGGCAGCTCCTCTCTGGACCCGGTGATGGATTCTGCTGATGTTAAGAAAACCTGGATTCATACATATGAAGGCTTTGACAGCTGGTAGAGTTTAGCTGCAGTTTAGCTGATAGTGCAGCGTTCTCTGTGGCCATACAGGAAGGTCGGAAGGATGAAAGGAGAAAATACTTGCAAAGCCAGCCTGCCTTGGTCACTGTGTGTTGGGCAAGAGCTGAGTCCTCCCTGCCAGCCAGCTCATCCTAGAGGGCCATGGCAAACTCCAGAGCATTCTTCAGCTCATCCCACCCATACCCTCTTCACTTCAAGCCTCGTTTCCCATGGCTGTCTCCTCGACAGGCTCAGGAGTGGCTTTGGACACCTTTCAAATGCGGGGGAGCTGGGAAGCCACACCTTGGTCTGCTTTTCTAGCTGCCAAATTATTAAATTCCTTTAGCTTTTTCCCTAGGCCCTGTTTTTGAAGGCTTTAATTATTTGGGATTTCGTGGCGACTCCCCTGTGGGTTTTCTCCTCACTTGCTGTGTCCCTCCCATAAAAGAGCTCACAGTTTACCTTTCACTTGGGTGGACTCAGCCAGTGGTTTCTGTGACACAGTGGCTTTCTTCTCACATCTATGCATGCAGGTGGCTTTGGTGACAGCCGGTCTGACCACTGGGGGAGTCCGGCCGACTTAATACAGCAATTGGAGTGCAGAGTAAAATCCGAAGTGGTGGTGTTCAGGGGTCTTTGCTCTAGCAGACCTAGTCAGGTCCCCAGCTGGTGTTACCCACCCAGGGACACAGTGCAGGACATAGATGACAGTTTTTCTTCTTTGGTCATCATGGTTTGATTTGTGTCCATCCCCTCCAAAATGATTCCTTGAGCTGAGGAGGGGACTTAGTCAGTGGAAAACGTGCCGTGCAAATATGAGGAGCTGGTTCAGTCCCCAGCACCGCATAAACAAACGCAGTCACAGTAGTGTGCACTTGCAATCCCAGCAGTGTCAAAGCAGAGACTGTCCCTGGGGCATGCTAGCTAGCCAAACTACCTACCATGGAAGTTCAAGGCCAATGTGAAAACCTGTTGTCAGTTCTCTTCATGATACACCCAGAAGGGAATAGCTGGGTCATGTGGCAATTTTAGCTTTCTGAGGAATCACTGAACTGTTTCCCCATGGCTGTAGCAGTCTGTTCCCAGTAGCGATGTGTACACACACTACCTCTTCTGCTCTGGGAACTCCACGAGGTTGGCAGATTTTATTAAAAGGGTTCCTGAGAGTCATGGCTGCTGTAAAGCCGTGTGCATGCCTCCCTTCATCAACTGTGAGAATTCAGTTCCATATCAGTGGGTACAATTCCTGAGTCTTCAGCTTCCTCCTTTGGAGAAAATAAAGTTTTTCCAGATGTTTATCCAGATGTTGGCAGCAAATTATGAGAAAAATCCCAACTCAAGACACCAGGTACTTAATGTGACATTAACACAGATGTATTTTTATATACACACATGGACATATACTTTACTTTGATGCTTTATTGACATTAGTGTGTATGTGTAAGATATATATATATATATATATATATATATATATATATATATATATATATATATATAAAATATATAAATACGTGCACATGTTCATCAGTTTCCCCAGGGAAACACGAACATACAACATCTCCTCATCCTGGATGGGGAACTGACAATAGAAATGGTTCCATCAAAGTCCAAAGTGATGAACCAATTTGTTTATTGGGTTACTTACAGGAATACGGCTGATCGGTAGTGACTGAAAGACAGCCACATCTTTCAAAAGCCCGTTCCAGCATGGTGAGGACTCATAAAGCCACATCCCCAGCATTCCCAGCACTACGTGCAGGCAGCTGGACATATCATAGTCACTTCTTAACTTCTTAGGGAGTCTCCATCTAGAATGAATGTTTTGCTCCCACTCTATCTATCCACTATCTATCTATTATCTATGTATGTATCTATCTAACTAATCTATCTACTTCTCTATCTAATCTACCATTATTATAGAACATTTGAAGCACACACACATATGTTTATATTGCACACTCAGCACTTGAATAATACATATCCTGTGATAAATCTTCATAATATAGTTGTTAAATGGTTAATTAATCTTATTCCTCTTTTCAGATCCCATCTATGGTAGTTAGCCATCCCAGGGCTACCAGCCCTGTAGCATCCTTCTTTACCAATGTGGTATCTCCAGAAGAAATAAAATAACTAGCAGATGGAACGCAACTCTGGCAATTCTAGGAGTGCATTCTCACATTCTCTGTGGGAAACGTGCTTTCATCCTGTGTGTCAGGAGTCTACTTCAAATACGGTGCAACAGGTTTGACTCACTTTGACTAACTATCCCCTAATTCTTCAACCTACAAACATGTATCTTTGATGTACTCTAAGCACAGTGTCCTTTACATATTTATGTCATTTTCATCTTCAGGACTTGGACCCTTTGTCAAGAAGTAGCCAATGTCAAGATTAAATAATGAACCTGTTTTGTAGTTAATGAAATTCTTTCCTAGATCAATAAGGTTAAGAAATGACATCATTGCCTGGCCATGTTAGTCCATTTAAAGAGACATCGCTGGCTTGACTGAAGAGATGGGGTTAGATGCCCTGGGGCTTCGGCAGGGCTTGAAACGAAGTGTCCTGAAACAGCACAAACCGGCATTGTTCTGACGGCTAATGCTCAGTCTTCCCAAGCGGGGCACCTGGTTCAGCATCCCCAAACTGCCACTTAGAATTCTAGTCTGGTCTACTGCTGCGCAGAAGGTAAATGAGGTGTAGTGTGACCTCTTCCAGGAAGAGCTCTTTTCATTTCCCTCCCTAGGGACAGCTGTTTTGGGGGGATGGGTCGGTCCTGGTAGGATACAGAAATGGTGACAAGGCAAAAAAGCAGATAGGAAAATAGGCTGTTGCGGGAGTTGAGCGGATGGTGGGCTCTAAAAATGTGTCCCAGAGGGATGCCAGAAAGCACCGTCAGCCGTGGCCATTGTAAGTGGACGCCACTCAAGCCCATCCCTTCCCTGCTTGGGAATACTAAGTTGTTGTAGACCTTTTAAAACAGTTTCTGATTGTGCCTTCCCCTCCCCCCGCCCAGACTGCAGAAACTTCTATCACTTTAGCACTTCCGTTCTAGCAGAAGTAAGTAATAGAGCCACGTTCTCCTTTGCCCAATGGAGGAGAAGCTATGCCCCGTAGGAGGCCATTGCTGTGACCATATGAGCAGATCCATAGGTCAGTGTGCTTTGCATAGTGTGAGAAACTGCTTGAATCGAGTGTCTGGGGCTGCTGGGTGTGGAAAGAATCATTTCACCAAGACCAGCTCCTGGGAGACACCAGGTCTCTGCCTCTGTAACTGGGAGTCTCTGTGTCTGAAGTCCCCCGTGGTACGTTGTTAGCTGCGTGAGGTACAGGTAATCAAATGTAGAGCCAGACAGCACGGGGACCAAACTCAAGAGTCTTTTCTGCAAGAGAGCTGGGAGAAGAAGGAAGTCACAGCCGAGGAGCACAGCCGGTAGGCAGTGTAGACACTGCGGGCACAAGGGTGGCAGCAGAGCCCAGTGGTGGGCACAAGGGTGGCAGCAGAGCCCAGTGGTGGACAGGAGGACTTGAGAGCAGGATAGGCGGTCTAGCCCAGGGAAAGGTCCGCCCTGCCTGAGTGCCAGAGTCTTCAAATGACACTTCTTTACTATCTAGTATCCACTCCAAAGTTGTTAAATCGTCCCAGTTAGGCGTCAAAAGTGGTTCTTCCTAGCAGTAGGCTTTCAGAAGGTGGCTTCTGGTTGGCTGATGGCTTAATGATTAGGAGGTCAAGGTTATATAGTGCATTTTTACAAACTGTGTCTTGGGCTCGTGGCTCTCTCTGGCTTTGACTGCTCCCGCTGGAAGGGCACAGTTGTAACGGAGGGTCTCACAGTCCTCGTGTGTCCCGTGCTTCAAGGGGAAAACACAGGTGCCATCTTCGCAGTGGCCAGCAGCCTATGGAAGTCAGTGATGTGTCGCCTGTGCCTCTGTCTAAGTAGCATTTGTTCCCTTGAGGGGTCTTCTGCCCTTTCTTTCTTGTGTCTGGTGCATGTGATTGTCTACATGGATGAACATCTATGTAGAGGCCAGAGGCCAGCCCCAGGCGTCAACCTCAGGAACTTGGTTCACTGATTCCACAAGGGTAGTCAACCAGGGGGCCCTAAAGATCTGCTTGCCTCCACCTCCCCGGTGTTCCAATTACAGACACTGGCCACCATGCCCAGCATTTATTGGGTACTGGGGATTTAACTTGGGTCCTCAGGCTTGTGAGGGGACCACTTGACTAACTGAGCCATTCCCCAGCCCCACTCTATGGGTATTCTTAGACAAGTGGATCTACTCTCTCACTTGGTGTTCCAGATGCTTGCAACTTCAACTTACTTTACCATGTCTCACACCCTGCATGTGGTCCTCATCTGGATGAGGTCACTTCACCTAGAGGATGCTCCTTTCTGACCTCAGCCTTCACAATCACTTCCAAAGTTCTTCGGGTAGGTCCCGCCTCCAGCCTGGGCCCTGCCTCATGGTGAGTCTCTGCTCCCCGCAGGCAGGACCCTCTGCTCCCCCCTGCTTGCCTCACTGACTCATCTTTCCTGGCTCGGCTCCTCTCGCTGTTGGTTACTGCTCCCCTGGGTTTGTCCACAAAGCTCCTCACATCTCAAGTCTAGACGCTCTCCTAGGAGAGCTGCTTTGTCGCCATCCCTTACACTGTCACGTCTCTACGGTGACTTACACGCTCACTTTCCCAGTCTGATATCTCTCCCGGGCTCCCAACCTTCACTTCCTGCCTCGAACCTTTTCCTCGTGGAAGGCATCACCACCAAGCCTCTCTCCGAAGCCTGCTGTTTCTCTTCCCCTCCCCTTTCAGGAGGCCCACGCGTCACTCTGCCTCCGTGGTCTTCCTCCAGTGTGCTGTCCGCTGAGTTGCGCTAATGACTGCATTCATCATGCTGCTGCTAGGCTGAAACTGATGATGGCCTGCAGGGCCACGGGTGTGGCTCACTGGTAGAGCACTTGCTTGGCACCCATCAGGATCTCATACCTAGCACCATTCACAAAGCCATTCACGCTTTCCATGCCAGCTTCACGAATGTCCCCAAGGCCTGTGACCATGCCTGTCTCTCCTGTTCCATTAAACTCCTTTACTGGTGTAGCCACATCTCATGCACCCTGGAAACCCCAAACTGCATGGCCCTGTTGCTGACTTTAAATATATGTTGGCCACCATGCCTGGTATTTATATGGGGACTGGGGACTGAAGTCAGGTCCTCATACTTGTGCCGCACGTGTTCGGCTGCTGAACAGTGGATAAATACCCATTCACGCTTTCCTGTTAGTGAATCCCAGGCTCAACTTCCACAGCATCTGGCCTTACAGTAAAGAAGTCTTCCTCTCATCACCGGATAAAGTACCTCCCAACCCCAGGACCATGGCTTCTTCAACACCCCCCCCAATCTCACTGCTTTTCTCAATTCCTTGGCCCCGCCCTTCTTCATAACCATGCCCTCCCTCCCTCTTGGTCTCTCCTTTGTAAAAACCATTCCTGTTCTTGCCGGTTGGTTTTTATTTATTTATTTATTTATTTATTTATTTATTTATTTATTTATTTATTTATTTATTTTGGAGGGGGGGTTCGAGATAGGGTTTCCCTGTGTAGCTTTGCGCCTTTCCTGGAACTCGCTTTGGAGACCAGGCTGGCCTCGAACTCACAGAGATCTGCCTGCCTCTGCCTCCCAAGTGCTGGGATTAAAGGCGTGCGCCACCACCGCCCAGCTTACCGGTTGGTTTTAAACACATTTCTGTCTGCAAAGCTGCCATATTTATGCCAGCCATAGTCTCCATGCCAGCTTCACGAATGTCCCCAAGGCCTGTGACCATGCCTGTCTCTCCTGTTCCATTAAACTCCTTTACTGGTGTAGCCACATCTCATGCACCCTGGAAACCCCAAACTGCATGGCCCTGTTGCTGACTTTAAATATATGTTGGCCACCATGCCTGGTATTTATATGGGGACTGGGGACTGAAGTCAGGTCCTCATACTTGTGCCGCACGTGTTCGGCTGCTGAACAGTGGATAAATACCCAACGAGATCAGCTCTGGCAGCATCTCTCCTTCTTCCCATCCTAGGAAAGGGTCACTTTGGTGAGACTCACAAGTGGGACGTAGAAACAAACTGGGATTCCTTCTGATGGAACTAGACTATGTGGAACACTGGGGAGATAGAAAGAAGACGTTTTCATAGAACTCTCACATGACAGGTCCAAATATTGGGGGATAGCTAAATGGGGGGAACAGGAAGTAGTATTTATTAATATTAGTACCAAGGAAAACTGTTACAGATTGCCTATCAAGAGGGACATTGTAGGTAGTGCTTCTTAGGCTGAGGAAGAGTATGTCTGGGATGGGTGATTGGTGAGTGTTCCTTAGAATTAATATGCCTTCTGATTAATCCCAATAGAAAAGCCCAACAATACACTACTGGCTGAACCAGTCATGTCCCAGACATTTCGGGGATGCAGGCTTGGATCGCCCCACTAAAGGAAGGGCATCAGCAGGGAAGGTGTTTATAGTCGAGGACATTCACAGTGGGTTGAGGGAGGAATATGTAAATACTGGTGGTGACCATCTACAGGGTTGCAGAACCCATGACCGGGCATCAGCAGGGAAGGTGTTTATAGTCGAGGACATTCACAGTGGGTTGAGGGAGGAATATGTAAATACTGGTGGTGACCATCTACAGGGTTGCAGAACCCATGACCGTAGCTGTCATGAATAGTTCTTCCTTCTTTTGCTGTCCACATATCCACGTGTGTGAGTCTAGCAAGTGTCCTCACTTCCTCCATCCCCTGCTCTCATGTCACAGGAAGTGTCCTGACTGTCTCATAGCATATGCCTTAGTCTCGCTCAGTTCACATCATTCTTAACTTACATGGTATCAGGGACAAGAGGAACTCTCAGTCAACACCCCTTTTTCTAGGCTAGAGTGTAGAACGTTTCCAGCTGTGCTCACTGTAACTGCACCATAGAAAGCAGAATGACAGCCACATTGTGGTCTTAATTTAAAGTACACTTAAGGGAATGAGGCAGACTTGGAATAGTTGAATTTATATGTCAACTTGACTGGACTATATACTGCCCAAATATTACTCTGAGTATGTCTGTGAAGTTGTATGTAGATGTCCCTACCATCTAAACTGGCAGGCTAAGCATCCCTGCCCTACTATGATTTAGACACAGACTGCTCATCAAAGCCACCTGTCAATCTTGAACGATTATGGACCCTATGAGGGGTGGGAGTTAGGTCACTGAGGATACGCCTTTGACAACCATGCTGGGGTTCTACCTCCCTCTTTCTCTACATCCTTCTTGAGATGGACAGCTGTCTCTTCCACACACTCCTGACATGATATATTGCCTGGTAACAAGTCCTGAAGCACCATGGTCAACCAAGCAGGCACTGATACCTCCAAAACTCTGAGCCAAAATAAGCCTTTCCTCTTTATAAGTTGACTGGCTTCAGGCATTTGTTATAGTAATGGGAAACTGACTAATAAACTCTCTAATGTGCACAGTCCTCATCCGGTAGAACCACAGGCTGACCCTCCACAAACAAGAGACTGTTACTCCGGCCCAACCACCTTGGGGCTGGGACATCACTAATTTCCTAGTTTCTGGCTCCAATGGAAACACTAGCTTTTCTTGGATCTGGAACCTACTGACTTGCTGACTGAAAAATGCACCATCAGCTTCTTCAGCTGTCTCTAGCTGCTCTCTCTCTCTCTCTCCCTGAAGAACTCTGACTAATACTGGAACCAACATTCCTTTTATATGAAATATAAAAAGTCATTGTTAATCCTTAAATGAGAAGACTTGAGGTCAAGCTGAGAGACGGAGGAGTAGGCATCATGTGTGAGATTTCCGAACATTGGCCGCCACTATGAGGTGTCTGGGAAGCGAGAAACCCATAGCCACCTGAATCTATGTCAAGTAGGTGTCTGCAGTCATGATTCTAGGAAATCTGAGATAAGGATATCTTTCATTCCAGCAAACTCATAAGACCCATAAGCAGAGATTTCAACCAAAGAAGCCCCAACTTGAAGAACACCATGTCACTTTCCTCCCTTCTGCCCAATGACGAGCCTTCAGGAGCCTCTCTCTGCCGAGACAAACGTCATTCAGCAGCCAGCAGCCCCTCCCATTCTGTGAATGTCCAAGCATCAAATATACATAACACATTCAGCAGATGAGAAAGCAGAATTTGACTTTGGGAAAGAGAGAGGATAAAGTTTTGTTTAAAGTAATTTATTGGCATTTGGGACAAAAACTGAACCTCATCTTGTATCAGCGATGTTTCTGGTTGCTCTGACAAGAGCTGACGAAAGCAATGTTAAGAGATGAATGCTTTAACTTTGACTCATAGTTCAAAGGAACCCTCCATCACAGCAGCGGTGAAGCTTTTATGCATAAGAATATCAAAACTTACATAAGGGCCTGAGGAAACAGCTTAGTTGGTAAAGAGCGTGTCATGTAGGCAGGAGGACCTAGGTCAGATCTGCAGAACCAACATAAACAACTGGGTGTGGTGATGCCCATGATCACAGTGTTGGAGAGGTAGAGACAGACCCTGGGGTTCACTGTCTACCCAGCCTAACCTACTAGGTGGTTCCAAACAAGTGAGAGACCCTGTCTCAAAAACAAGGTTGAAATCTAGGGGTGGTGGTGCATGCAACAACAGAGGTAGGCAGATCTCTATGAGTTCAAGACCAGTATTGTTTACAAGTTCTAGGACAGCCTGGACTACAAAGAGAGACTCTATCTAAAAAAAAAAAATGAAAAAGTAGATAGTGTCTAAGACTGAAGTTGACTGCCACTGGCCTGGTGATTCTCTGCACTGAGAGCTCACGATGCCTTCAGTTAGATGGTGATACCATGGTGATGATGACGACACTGATGATAGAAGGCTGTGTGTTTCATCTATGTCTCCAGTTGTCTTCAGTCACCTCTTTCACTATTTCAGGAAGACCTTCCTTTGACATCTCAGGGAATGTCCCCCCGACTCTGCAGCTCTGAGGATAGCCTGGAATCCATCACTCAAACTCAAGTCAGTGTGTGTGTGTGTGTGTGTGTGTGTGTGTGTGTGTGTGTGTGTGTATCTGTCTGTCTGTCTGTCTCTACGTATCTGTGTGTGTTTAAATAACTATTATAAGATGGAATTCAGAAAAGAAATTATATTTAATATTAGTATCTCTAAAAAAATCACTTTTTTACAAATTATTCTGCTTTTCTAAAGCTGCTGGCAGGGTTAGTGTTTCATGGGATTTCAATTTACAAAAGGCTTAGATTTCAAAAGACTACGACTTCACTTTCAAGTTCAGAGCAGTTAAACAAGGAGCCATTGTATTCTCTTTTATGGGAAGTTGAGTAAGGAAAACTGTCTGATGGTTTTGCTGTGACTCATCCTCCTCCGTGACACTGGCGTTCTCCAACTTTCTTTTCACTGAAAAAAAAAAAGTATCTCTGTTTGTATTTCCATTGTAATTGTACAGAGGGAACATGAGGTGACCAAGGGTGTCTTGGGACAGGTATGATGGACTTTTATAAAATTTTTGCGGGGCTTTGGAGCTAGCAAGCAAGAGAATCTGAATTCAAGTCCCATGACCCACATTAAAAAGGGGAAGCAGGTGTAATCGGTGCTTACATCCGCAGTCCTAGGGTTGGTGGAGAAAGGCAGGTTCTGGGGCTCACAGGCTGGCCTCCCTACTTGGCAGCCAGTGTGAGATCTGGTCTCAAAAACCAAGGCAAACAGCATTAGAGGAGTGAACACTGAAATGGCCTCACACATAAAAGCAGACCTGTGCAGACACATGTACTTAGAGATGTTTTCTTAATTGAAATAACTGTAAATTCATAGAAAGTAACAAAAATAATATGGCCCTATATCCTTCACTCAGCTTCCCCCAATAACAGCGCCCACACAATCAGGTTCAAGTAGACCCCCCCCTCTATCTATCTATCTATCTATCTATCTATCTATCTATCTATCTATCTATCTATGTTTGTGTGTGTTTGTTGTGCATTCATCTGTTTCTGTATGTGCAAATAGACATCACCTAGAGTACAGATTTGTGTAACCACCAGCACAGCTCACTCACTGTCCATCACCACAGAGAAGCCCTTTCATGTTTCCTTCTTAAATCTGCATCCCACTGTCCTTGTTCCATAGCTACCACCAATCACTTCTGCATCTCAACAATTTTGTCCTTTCAAGAATGCCATAAGAATGGAATCCAACAGTATGTGCCTAATGAGTTTACTTTTCAGTAGCCATAATGTCCAGTATGAGTGGTAGTTTATTTTATATATTTTCTTCTTTGGAAGCTACCCTTTTTTCCATTTCTTTTTTTTTTTTTTTATAAAATGAAGATATTAGGTGCTAGGAATATCAGAAATAATGAAATATCATGAGCAGGTCTACTGGCTTATTTCTTGACACTCCTGCTGAGAATTAATTACTGTAGATCACCCCACACCCAACGTCATTCTTTCTGTCCCAACAGTTTAGATGAGGTCATCTGAAGGTCATGGGAGATAAACATAATCCACAAAGGACTAAATCAGAAATTGGTTCCATAAAACTCAAAGGCTTAACTTTGCTTGAGGCAATGATTATGTCATTCCCCATCCCTAAGAATTATGGGATGGATAACTTTGTAATCACATGTATATACCTGGCACCTAAATTTAAATAGAATTTTTCCACTCTTAGCTCAAGTTGATGACTTCAAAGATAAGAAATGAATTCACTTTTTGTCAATCATTTCCTGTTTCTACTTTATCTTCTCATCTTTGGAGGTTTGTGCTAAGGTCTTCAAGTTTGGAATGAGCCTAGCAACTATTCAATAGCTTTTCACAATGGGAGAAGATATTTCTGGAGTGGTCAAGAATATTTTCATCGAAATCAGGAGCATACTTTGACAATAGGAAGTCTTAACAATCCTGTGAATACTCTTGAAGGAAGATTTCCAAACTAAGTATTGGCAGGAAGACGTCTAACACATGTTTTCTCAAGTAACCACCTGAGGGACATATAGTGTGAATGGGAGCGGGGGGCGAGTGCCCTGATCTTTAGCTATAGACTGTCTTTGCATGAGGTCAGGAGATCATCCAAGGACCTGGAGACCCTCAGGAGCTCTAATCTCAGTGTTCATTAGACTGTATCAAGTCTTGAAGCACCTAGAAGGGGCAAAATTGAGGAACAAGGAAGGCAAAAAACCACGACTGCACAGCATCTTACCTGATGCCCAGCAAACATCCTCCGCAGTTACCGGCCATCACATGTCATTCTCAACACAACAGATACAAGCAAGTGCTTTTAGCTTGAGATTCTGGAAATGTTAACATCTCAGGCACATTCATTCCCAAACCACCTTCAGTTCATCTTTAGGAATGTGCTGAATTTTATTCCTGGAACCTTGTGCTTTGATTAGAGGCTCATCTGAGGCTGCCAGGGCTGATCTTGTCTATAGGGGATTCATTGGCACAATTTGCTCACATCTGTAATCACAGATGAGCTTGTCTTCATTTAGGGTTTTTAAAGTTTATTTATTCTTTTTGATTTACTATTTTCCCTATCATCGCTGGATTATTTTGATTCCTTTCTACTTGGATGTTTCCCTTGTAAGATATTTCCATTAGCTTTGAGCATTAGAGGCTTAGAATAGACTTGGAAACTAAACAATACATTTCAAAACCAAATGAGACTTAGAACATTGTGAGGCCGCCCATTAGTGCTCACTGGTTGGTGTTTCTATCTCATGAGGGAGATGTGTTAAGTTTCCCAAGAACAAAGTCTCAGCTACTGAGGAAAAGGTCTTTGCTAGGTGGCCCCGTGTGTACCAATGAACCAAGACAACTGAAGATGTAGATGATATAAGTTTCTGAAAATGGACTGGAATTGTGGGATATTGAAGACACGGTACCTCTAAGGCATCATGTCCTTTCTAGGAAATGAGCCTCAACAAGTCCCATGAAAAGTAATACAAGGACAATGCACATCTTGTAGATGTCAACTAACATTTGGGTTAAACTGAGTCTTAGGCATCAGTTGCATGTTAGGTTTGCCTCTAAATAGGAAATTAATAGTTTTAAAAAATGAGGTTGGGCAGATTCCCAGCTGCTACTCACATGACCAAGGAAAGGTCACCCACAGCATCCAGGGCCCTTATATTCTTCACATTCAAACAGGGTGAAGGGCTTAAACACTAACAGGTGACAAGTAGAGACATTTGTAGAACTCAAAGGGAAGCTGGCCCCAGAGCTTCCATCATGCCTGGGAAGGTGATTCCCGGTACCGTGAGGGAGAGAGGAAATTAGGTGCAAATGCCATTCCTAATTTTGTACACAGTTTAACTGAGTTACGCTGCAAGGCATGGGGAGGAAGTGACCAGGCAAACGAATGTCCTCAAGAGTCTGTCCTTAAAGATTTAGGCTTACAAGAATTTGCTGATTTCTTCTTAGTGATGACAAAGGCAAGCCAAGTCTCCTCACTTATACCCAGTGAGCACGCACTCTTCAGAAACATCAACTGATAAAACGCAGAGCATTTCAAACACTGTCCATAAAGAGTCTACCTTGCAAACCCCCACCTCTTCAAAACTACAGCGGTTTTTTTTTAATCAACTTCTCTCTTGGAATGTGCTTTCCAAATGTGGAGTGTCCTGACTTGTAGGCATAATAAACAATCTTGAGAGATTAAAATAAGTGACTGAAGGCTTCTTTTCATTTTTCAGCAAACCCTTTGTAAGAATAAAAGAATCGCTCTCCTTCAGTAACGACAGGATTACATCATCGATCAACCACATCCAGTGGATAGAACTCGAGGTGAGACACCGTGTTTGAAAGGAATTGTTTCTATGGCAAAAAAAAAAAGTCAGTAATTAAAAGTTCTAGACAAAGGACCTTCTCTTTCCATCCCAGCACCACCCCATCCCACAAAAACCTACCAATCCCCACCCTGAAGGGAAAAGAGCAAGTGCCGAGTTGGGGGGATGTGCTGAAGGTTTTGATGTGTTCTCTCCATCTCTAAGGTTAAATATGAAAATGTCAGTCATGGGCTAAAGGTGGTTTGGGAGAAAGTGTTTTCAGGTAATGCACATGTGGAATGCATTGGTAGAAACTCGCTGTACTGACCCTAAGATTTATTCCCTGGCCCCTGGTCTCCTGTTTCCTGACCGAGGGCTCGGATCTATCTTGTAGACACTGTGGGGTTGGTTTGCGGCTACAGCTCCTGCTGACCATGCCAGAGTCACCACTGTGACGGGAAAGGAAGATAGAATGCAGCATTCTCTTCGGGGGAAGAAGCTCTTCAGGGGGTGAAATTAAGCATTTGGGAGTTTAAGTAGCATTTCTCGGGGTCCTGAAAACTGTGTGGGCCAGCAAGATGGTTGAGCTGATGAGCTCACTTGCCACACAAGCCTAAAGACCTGAGTTCAAATCTGAGGGGCATGGTGGAAGGAGAGAACTGATTCCCTCCTGAAATCTGCCTCATGACCTCCACACAGGTGCCATGGCATGCATATGCATGCGCATACAAGTGCAAGCACACACACAAATAGGAGCACACATGCACACACAATTTTTCAATTAAAAAAAATGTGTAAAAACTAGTCACCACGTTTTCCCAGCATGCTTCCTAAATGACTTTAACTTGTGGCACTTGGGAGAACGATACAGCTCTGTGATTACTGTGTATTTATAGGGCTGAATGTGTTCAGCTTCCTGCGGATATGACTGTTAATGGCTAACCATGAAAACTCAGTCTTTGCCAGGTATCTCTTGCTGGGCTCCTAAACACTTTTCTCAGTTATACTTGTCAAAAATTATCACAGATAAAAAGAAAGTATTGCCACAGTGAAGCAGATTTCAAAATCTTCTTTGATGATAGTCACAGACACGGAAAAGGGTTCATCTGAAGTCTAGATGTCTCTGAGCATCTCCCTTCTCTGGGCCCTTGCACACCAACAGGACTTTGAAGCTGTTGGAGGCTCAATGTGTGTCTGGTCCAGCGGCCAAATCAGTTGCCTTCAGACCCACGGATTCTCCAAAATAGAGTGATTTTCATTCACTCTGTCCAGTTTTCTAAAAAAAAAAAAAAAAATAAGAGGAAGATAATAAAATCACAACAAGGAAACACATGAATTTCTAGAAAAGTGACCCCCAAACCTTTGTTCATTCCAATCTAGTTGGTGTCAGATCCAAGCTTACAATTGAGGCCAGATCTGATCCATTTTAATATTTAAAAAATTGGATCCGAAGGGAAGGAAGCCTGGTTTTGGTTTGTGTTAGATACACCTAGAACTGAACAAAGAGCTCGGCTCCCGCTGGCCAAGCGCTCCGCCCCTGAGCCACACCCCCAGCCCTCTGGATGCTGTTTATTTTTGGACAGGGTCTTACTGAGCAGTCCAGGCTGCCATTGAACTCACTGGCCTTCTCCCTGCCTCAGCCTCCCGAGTGGCTACAACTGCAGGCTTGTGCCAGGAAGCTAGGCTTCATGGTTCCTATTTGTAAGGTTTTTTTCCTTTTTTTTCCATACAGCTGTATTTTAACAAAGTAGGTGAGAAATAAACTAAATTAGTCCAAAACTTTCCATATATCCATAAGATGCCATCTTGAATTCCATTTCTCAATCAGTAGGATTCCATAGCAATATTTAAGCCAAGGACATGAGAATGGGAGAATATAATTCATCCAAGTATCTGAGAAATGCACTCAGTGCCTGCCATTGTCTATGTTTGGAATCACAGTTCTATAAAGTGTACATCTGGACTAGCGTATTACCTGCCCACCCAATGCCAGCCCTGCAGCCAGCCATGTCCTGATTCTGCCACAGTTGCGCATGCTTCCTGCCAGCCAAGAGGGAAGTGCTGATAGGCACAGGGAAATGGTGTACACAATAAAAAATATTTATCTCTCTGTGTACATGTGTGTGCCGTGTACACATATGTATGTGTGTACAGATGTATGTGTCCATGTAGGTGCAGAAGCCATAGACGGCAGCCAGGTTTCTGTAGACACTGCTTGCCAACTCATTTGCTTCCGATTTGCTTCATAATTCTCTAATTTCTGTAGCTTCTGCAGAACGGGTGGGAAAATGGTTGAAACGGGCCTTGGAATAGTCAGGATTGTAAATATGTGGAAAACACCGAAGTTCAGACATGCTGAAATATGCACTTCTGGCATCTCTGAGGAGAGTGTGTTTTATTCCTGTTGATCTTTGTGTTGTGTGGTGCTGTGTACATATGGTGTACATATGTGTTCATGCGGGTGTGTGCCTTGTGCATGCAGAGGCATGTGCACGTGTGTGTGTGTGTGTGTGTGTGTGCACGAGTGTGCGCGTGTGTGTTGGGGGGGTGGTCAGAGGTCAACATCAGCTGTCTCCCTCTGAATTTGAAGCTCACGATATCTGCTGTATAAGCTGACCCGTGAGCTCTGGGGATCTACCTGTCTCCGATTCCGCCCTACTTCAGAGTGAAGGGCACAGGAGTATGCTACAAGATGTCTGTAGAGACTGCCTCTAGGTTAGACCGCTTCCCTTGTAGGTTGGACTCTTCTGGTGAACTACCGCCATCACCCCAAGATTCTATAACTGAACCCCAGTTATACCTCACAGGTACAATGTAAACATGTCCAGGAAGGCAAACTTCAGGGTGGAATTTTTAAACACAGTTTACCCAACTTCGTAATTCTGTCCGTGCATCCTTCTTACCATGGTAACAAAGACATTCAAACAGTGTGGGTTCCAGTCCAACGCGCACTGAGTCTACACACGGGATTGTCATTTCTATATAGTGAGAGAGTGACTTCTGTGTGTTCGCTCACCCCTCCATGCGATGCACTAAAATGGGGGAGGGGAGATTGTTCTGATCTCCTGAGCAACCTGAGTTTCCACTCTGGAGGTAAGTGTCCACAATCCTCCTTCAGTGGTCACCCTATTTTTATAATCATTAACTGTTTCCTTTGGTACTAAAATTAGACCCTGGTTGACACAGGATTATTTGAAATTTCTCAACATAGTGATCTCCAGGCTAGCCAGGGCCGCAAAGTGAGACCCTACATCTTAAAAACAAATGGTAACAACAACAACAACAAAATTAGCTTCTAGAATATGAAATCTGGGGGCTTTTTCTGGTTACTTCCTATCTATAGAGAATATTTCTAGACCAACAGACCATAATTACATAATATGCGTTTAAATAGTTACTTTAGTCCATTGGCGGCCAGGGCTACAAAAATTATCATCACGCTTTGTTCTTTTTCAGTCTGCGACTCCAGTCTGTGGGAAACTAGGGTTCATTTACTTCAGAAAGAAGAAAGGAGGAGGAGGAGGAAGGGGAAGATGTGAGAAGGGAGAAGAGCGAGAGAGAGCTTTAAAGCCTCACAGATCTTGAGTGGCAAAGCCTGGCCCCTGGTCTCGTTCCCGCCCCACGCCTCAGTCTCTCCATCTGTAAACTGGGGACAAGATAGTCTCTTCCCCTCTGCTTGAGGAGCACTGGGAGAAGGGTGAGGTAATGTCTCCAGGACTTCTGAGTGACTCAGATGAAAGGCAACGCAGTAAGGACAAAGTTTCTCCAGCTACGCGTTAAAGCTCCCTAGTGTTGAAAGCACCTTTCACATAAGCGTGCAGAAACAACTGTAAAAGGGAATAAACACGTCCTTTGTCTCACTTCCTGTATCCCAGATGCCTTTTCTCCAACTGTTCTTGTCAGTGTGGCACCAAGAGCACATTCATTGATTAGGGGCAGCAGTTGGGGGGGGGAGCCTGGGGGGGGGCAAGGGCAACAAGGGACTCAATTGCCACTGCTCTTCTTCTCTCCCCCCACCAACCCCATGCTAAGCCTTAGCAGCACTGAGCTCAGTTGGGACCCCGAGGGACAGGTGAGACACAGCTTTCGATGCCTGGAGCTTCGGATGGAACTGTACCAGCTAGTTACTTAATAACTACACATGAACTCATGAGTTAAACGGTCCCGGTCCAGATGCAAGGTTGATCTCTGAGTGAGGACAGGATGTCTTCCTTGAAAAGCCAAAGGGCTCCATCATTTGGTCTGAAGTCCGTGCCCTTCACTGGGGTACGGCCTGGGTCCCTGGTGCATTTACCTAGAGATTCTTAAATTTTCTCACTCAGGACCCCTCTTCACCCCATACACATTTCATACAACCCAAGATATATAAAGTATGCATTCAAATTAAGCATTTACTGGTTTATAACAGAGAAATTTGTTTTAAAGCAGCTCTCTGGCGTATATACAGTTTTACCGTTTGTTGAAGACTAAGCTGCATGCTGGTGAGGCAGATGTGCCCAGCCGTCTTAATTCACACGAGGAATCAAGCCTTGGCTGGGCACTGCAGGATATGGAGCGTCTTCAGTGTTTTTCAGAGATGATTGATATCTTGATTTTGTAATTGTTAATGCTGAGAACTCTGCCTCCCTGAAATGAGTCCTGCAGTACAGCAGAAAGAAGTGTTTGGGGCTATTTCAGAAATTGTTGGAAATTCTTTTCTAATCAAAAGCAAAATCCATAGAAGAATTTTCTGTGGAGCTTAACAACTTTAGCAGCAGATTTTTTTAAATTGTGTGTATGTGTGCGTGTGTGCGTATATGTGTGTGTATGTACGTGTGTGTGTGCATGCCTGTGTGCATGTGTGTGGACATGCACACACTGCCGTGTGTATGGAGAGGTCAGAAGACAACCTTGAGTGTTGGCCCTTGTCTTGCACTCCGCTTGAGACAGGCCTCTTGTCCTCTATGCTGGGCTAGCTGGCCATCATCTTCCAGGAGTTCTCCTTGCCTGGCTTCCCATCTCAGCTCAGGAGTACCAGGAGAGCAGACGTGCACAGCGCCACCCAGCTTCGTGTGAGTGCTGGGAATCCAAACTCAGGTCATCACTTACCCCTGAGCCATCACCCCAAGCACAGAAAGCAATGTTAAAAGTCAAACATTCTAACTCAGAGATTCTCACCCTTCCTGACACTGGGACCCTTTAATACAGGTCCTCATGTTGTGGTGACCCCCCCCCCCCAACCAGAACATTATTTCTGTTGCTACTTCATAGTCATAATTATGCCAGTGTTAGGAATTTGCTAGTGTCACAGTGTAAATATCTGTGTTTTTGGTCTTTGGTGACCCCTGTGAAAGGGTAGTTAGGCCCCCAAGGGGGTCCTGACCCATAGGTTGAGAACAACAGTTTTCACATGATCAAATCCAAACATAGACTAGCATGATGCATGCTAAGGATGATGGGAGAAAAGGTTTTATTCTCATTAAACCATTTCGACTCTATATGAGCAGAAAGTTGTACATGTACAGTAAAAATGTACATATATGCACAGCAGTTCATAGCGTATTATAGTCTGGAGCCTGACCTGATGTGTTTGGGTCAGGGTTTCTTAGCCTGGCCTGGTGTGACATCACGCACTGTGCAGAGTGTGCGTGTTGTGTGTTTGGAACCAAGGCTGCAGTGACATCCCAGGATGCAACACACAAGCACCTGCCAGAATCACCTCCAATCCATTGGGTGTTCGATTCTCAGCTTGTTTTCAGTTGCCACTGTGGCTGAATTTTCTTCCTCCGCCTCCACATTCAGTTATGTGACCCCCAGAGAGAGCTGTGACTCGCTGTCCCCATCTGCACCATTACAAAATGTGTCTGTGATGAGACATTGATCCTTGTCACTGGGTGTCTGGGAGGTGGAGGCTGGAGCACTGAGAATTTTCAGCTGGCTTGCTGACTTATAAACAGATGTGGATCCTTCCTTACACAGCACGTGCTTGGGGGAACCTGTGACTTCCATCACCTCTGTGGCTCTGAGGAACAGGCATTTTTTGCTGCTGTAGAACAAATTGAGATGTTCAGTCACCAGTCCAAACCCTACAGCTAAACCTTTAACCAAGTGTTAGGGTCCCTGGGTCCCCTGTTCCTTGTGTAACCTCACCCTTCCTTCCTGTAGCATGAGCGTGGGTCTGTTTCTCTCTCTGCAGGTTTCTCAGTCACACACAAGTAGGTTGCTGCAAACGCAGAGTGCTCACCCCTGGTGCTCACAGGTAGACAATGAGTCAGAATATTTATCGCGTCCTTTGGTACAGCCCAGCCAGTACAAACAAACGCTGGTTATAAAATCGGCCCAAGGTCCCCTGAGAGAACGCCAGATCCTACCTTGAGTTTCAGATAAATACAAGTAATTTTTTGCCATAACTAATGCGTGGGGCATCCTGGTCCTAAAAACAGCTGGCCGGCAGAGTTGGGCACCTGGACTTTCAGTGTGACCTCTGATGTGTAAGCACTGCCGACTGGGGGGTAGCTCGCCTCCCCTGCTCACCCTCAGGGTAACTTCTCAGCAACTGTCCAAGTTCATTGGGACAGCCTTGAACCCAAAGCTCACTCGGGAGCCGGGGAGCCAACCCCAGCACCTCCATATTTGCCTCACCCGATGCTGCCGTCTGAGTTTCTGCGTCTTGCGGAATAGCTAACCTGCCCTGAGGAGTCTGCGCTTCTGCACCGAGGTCACGTGGCAAGGGTGTGTCATCTCCCCTTGAGAACCTTTGTTTGTGAAGGAGCATGAGGTTTTTTAATATATATGCAAACATGGATAGCGCAATGAGTCTGGCCCCGGACAGACCCAAACGAGATCCCATCTAGTTTCAACAGCTCAGCGCGCCGGGGTTTGAAGAGGCTATTACGGTAACTGAAATGCAGCCCTGTGAAGTGGCCGCCCACACAGGAAATAACTTGGAACAGGTGGTCCAGGGAGCTTGCTGGTCTCGTCTGCCTCCACCGGGAAGGCTTGTGGGCTCCTGAGTCACTGCATAATTATGAGCCTGAACAAAAGGTTCTCAGATAAGCGGAAGTCGGGACAGGGAAAGGCAAGGTGGAAGAGGTCTGTCTCAGCGTGCCGCGCGGCCAACCCACTTGATGGATGCCCGCTTGGGAAACAATGCCCCCGTGGTTCGTGACTCCCTGACTGCCTCCAGCACCCAGTGGCATGATGAGCCGGCACAGGTGGGAAGAGTCACTTAGGTTTTAAAGAGCTTCCCCGTGTTGGAAAAGATAGCCTGGTCAGGCTCAGTCACCGCGGAGACCCAGGAAAGGATTCTCCACTGTGTGCCTGCCCTGTGCGCTTGAGATGCACTTGAACATTCTATACGTCTCTGGTCTCTTCCCACCTGGGCAGTGGTGACATCTTTGCTCCCCTGTGAGCTTTGCCTTTCCGTCAGCGGGGTGGCAGGTTGAATTGTGTCCCTCTAAAGAAAATGCGCGCTGGAGTCTTAGCCCCTAGCGCTTCTGAATGTATCTGGGGTCATTGCAGGTGATAATAGGTGAGATGAGGTCAGACTGGCAGGGATTGAGTCGCATTCAATACAATGATGGGTTCATTATATAAAAGGCCGTCTCGTCTGGCTGGGGTGGGCCTGCATGTACAAAACTGCCTGTCAAAGCCTCTGGCTTCAAGCCACAGTCCCGTCAGGAGAAACATAAAGATAAGGAAAAACAGTGGAGGAATGTCGTGTGAACAGAGAGAGGCCCAGGAGGAAGCTCTGGGCGGCCATGATCAGGTGAGGGATCGATGCAGCCATGTGCCTCGGGTGCAAAGGCAGCTTGCCTAGACCGTGTTCTCCTATACAGCCGTGAGCACACGTTTGCTTGTGTTTTTAATGGTCTTTGTTTAACTCCGAGACAGGATCTCACTGAGTTGTCCAGTGTGGTCTTGACCCCCTGCCTCAGCCGCTCATTTAAAGGGAACTCCAGGCCTGTGCCACCAGTCCCAGCTCAGTAGACCGTTTCCAGACCCCTCTTCAGGGATGGGAATGCAGCTCAGTGGTGGGGTGCTGGTTACATACAGTACAGGAGGCAAACACAAGCAAACAAACAACTCACACACATACACACTCACACACATACACATGCTCACACATACAAACATGCTCACACATACAAACATACTCATACATATACACATACACACTCACACACATACACATGCTCACACATACAAACATGCTCACACATACAAACATACTCATACATATACACATACACACTCACACACATACACATGCTCACACATACAAACATGCTCACACATACAAACATACTCATACATATACACATACACACTCACACACATACACATGCTCACACATACAAACATACACATACAAACATATACACATACACACTCACACACATACACATGCTCACACATACAAACATACTCATACATACACACATACTCATACATACACACATACACACTCACCACATACTTGCTCACACATATAGGCATACTCACACATACACACACTCACACAATACACACTCACACGCACACAGACACATACACACCCATCACTTAAACATTAAAATAATTTCTAATTTAAATATAAATAAGCTAAAAACAAAAAAAAAAAAACCACCAGTGGATAATGGGTGTGTTTAAAAGAGGGTAGCGTGCTATCCCAGCATGCCCAGGGCCCTGGATTCAGTCCCCAACACTGCACAAGGTGTGTGGCCAATGTCTGGTACTTTAGAGATGGGAGCAGGAAGACCATGAGTTAAAGGTCATCCTTGGCTAGCTTGGCCTACAGGAAACCCTGTCTTAAAATAAGGTTAGTATGTAAAATAAATTTAAAAAATTAGAAAAAAACATAAACAAAAGCAGTGAGATGAGGAACAAGCAAGGCTTTTTCAATCAGAACTTGAGAGTTCAGGGAGACAGCGGGGAGACACCACAACTGCAGGGTTATAGGACAGTGTCTACAAGGGCCTCGTTCCTCACAACTGCAGGGTCATAGGACAGTGTCTACAAGGGCCTCGTTCCTCACAACTGCAGGGTCATAGGACAGTGTCTACAAGGGCCTCGTTCCTCACAACTGCAGGGTTATAGGACAGTGTCTACAAGGGCCTCGTTCCTCACAACTGCAGGGTTATAGGACAGTGTCTACAAGGGCCTCGTTCCTCACAACTGCAGGGTTATAGGACAGTGTCTACAAGGGCCTCGTTCCTCACAACTGCAGGGTTATAGGACAGTGTCTACAAGGGCCTCGTTCCTCACAACTGCAGGGTCATAGGACAGTGTCTACAAGGGCCTCGTTCCTCACAACTGCAGGGTCATAGGACAGTGTCTACAAGGGCCTCATTCCTCACAATTGCGGGTTATAGGACAGTGTCTACAAGGGCCTCGTTCCTCACAACTGCAGGGTCATAGGACAGTGTCTACAAGGGCCTCGTTCCTCACAACTGCAGGGTCATAGGACAGTGTCTACAAGGGCCTCCATTCCTCACAACTGCAGGGTTATAGGGCAGTGTCTACAAGGGCCTCGTTCCTCACAACTGCAGGGTTATAGGGCAGTGTCTACAAGTTAATATTCTGACCTGCCCCTTGGCACCACCCTGCGTCCTGACTTAAAAGCTTCATTTTGGGGGAAAGGCCCCTCCCCTTCCTCTCTCTCTGTCCTCTGAGGTGTGCACCTCTGGACCCCCCTCTCTCTATTCCTCTCTCTCTCTCTCTTCTCTCCCTCTTTCCCAGCTTCTCTTTGTCTCTACTATAAAGAACCATTTCAGCAGGGAAGTCCAGGGGAGCCTGGGTGTCAGAGTCTTACCTGCAGACTTACAACAACATGGCTGTGGTTGGAGGTCCACGTGGCCAGCCCCTCAGCAGGCACAGCGATGAGCCAGAGGCCCCCTCCCCAAGCCTGATGAAGTCTCTCAGACCTCCCGCTGTGGACCGGGCTGGCTCACAGCCTCCAGGCAGACAAAGCAAAGCTGCTCCTAGTAGGCCCGATATTCCAAAGGCCTAGACATCATTTCCCGGAAGCCTAGGGCAAAGGGCAGAGATCTCCAAGGTCAGGTTTGAATACATAGCCCCCTGTGTTAGACGACAGTCTGCTTCTCTGACCTCTCTGCCCGCTCCCAGGAGGCACTTCCACAGTCCTGTCATCTAAGGTGGTGAGAAGGGGAAGAGACATCTCCAGCCCGTCCCACAGGTCCACTTGGCTTGAGCACGCTCCTCGGCTCTGAGCTTCCTCCAGATAGGAACAGTCTTTCCGTATCTCGATCTTTCCGTATTGTGTGCTCTCTGTGGCCGCTGCTATGGATGAGGCAAAGCTGGCCTGGGAGGAGCGACTGGAGTTTACCTTCACGAACAAGAATACCCCTGGGGACATGGGCTGAGTGGCTCTTAGAGAAAATGGGGAGATGGCAGCCTAGTCACGTGACCCCAGGAGACTAGCTGTGGTTCTTCAACAGCCAATGTACCAGAGAGGCCCAAGGGTGAATACAGGTCTGTTTTTATTCTATTTGTATGTATATGTGTTCATGTGTGTTTGGGTATACACGTGTGTGCTGGCACACATTCACATGTGCATTTATACAGTTAATCCGACTGGTCGAGAATAAGACCACTACCACAGTTTAAAGGCAAATTTGAAGCAAGCTTTAATTAAATATCAGCCAGGTGGATGGGCTCTGGCCAGGTTCAGACCCAGATTTCTGAGAAATGGTCCCAAGTCATGGTTTGCAGCAGCTGAAGAAGGAAAACCCATAATTCATTGCATTTCCCATCACGTCCAATCAGGGGCAAGCCTACATCCTGACATACCTCCAGCCTGTGAACATCTTGCCCACATGCAATCAAGCACATCGGTGCAGATGGATCAAACAGACTTGTTTAGGGGAATGAAAAACACATGCCTTGTTATCTTCCATAAACAATCACCTCCAGCATTTCAGGAACTGTCTGTCCTTGGTCAGGAGGCCTGCAGATCAGAGACATTTTTGTTTCATGGATCTCTAAGGTATAGTAATTAAAACTTAAAATGTAGCTTTGACTCTCGCATTTATATCAGCGGAAGCAAGAGGATAAACTCACCTATTGCTCCTTAGACGTTGCCCATCCTGATTTAGAGACAGAATCTCTCCCTGGCCTGAAATTCACCAAATGTTATAGGCTGGCCACCACACCCCGGGAACCCAGCTGTCTCTTCCTCCCCAGTGCTGGGATTGCAAGCATATGCCACACCACCCTACTTTAAAAACCAAAACCAAAACCAAAACAAAACAAAAAAAAAGTGAGTTCTGGGCATTGAACTCAAGTTCTTGTACTTTCAAGGCAGGCACTTCACCAATGAGCCTCTTCCTCAGACCCAGTGACTCTGTTTTCATACCAAAACACATGCATGTGATGACCCTCAAAGGTCACCAATGCAATATGGGGCATCTTGGGGGCATTCTGTACCAAAGAGGGTTGAGAACTGAGGTCCTGGAGAGCAAGCCGGTCTGGCCATGGCTGGGAAGTGCCGTCGAGGTGAAATGGTGGCATCTGAAATGCCTGGATCAGCTTTGTATTTTTATAACCCTCTGGATATTTTCATCTGGATGGCTTGCTTGGGTCCTAATTGTAGAGACCTCTTAAACAGAGGTATTAAAGAGGCAGCTTTACTGGCACACAGCGCGGGTTTTACGGGCAGGGAGATATTTGTGACTCTAAGAAGTTCAAGGGCTCACATGGCACCAGCAAGTACACAGCTTCTTTGAAACTCGACCGGATGGAGACTCTGGGATAGAAGATGGTCACAAAAGTGATGATGCTTCAGCATCATAAAAATTAAAAACGAATCAGTCTCTGCAGTAAGAAGTCATCCTCTCTAACCATGTTCCTCCTGGTTGGGTACCAGTTCCCTTCCCCCAAGTTCAATGTCCTTACAGGGAAGTCATCTTGGGGCTGGGGAAACAGCTCAGTCTGCACAATGCTTACTCTGCTAGTGTGAGGATCTGTGTTCTAACTCAGAACCCTTGTAAAATAGCCAGGCATCTGGTGGTGTGTGTTTTATCCAGTGCTGGGGAGGAAAAGGAGAATCCCTGGAACTTAGTGACCAGCCATCTAACCAACCTATTCAGAGAACCCCAGTCCCATGAGAGACTCTGTCTCAAAACCCAAGGTGGATCACTCCTGATGAATGACTCCTCCGGTTGTCCTTTGTCCTACACACACACACACACACACACACACACACACGCACACGCACACGCACACGCACACGCGCACACACACACACACACACACAATCTATGTTCTGCCCCTGTGAATGAACAGTCATCCATCTGTATAATTTCTTCTATTTTGCCATCAAACAATCTGTTATTTCCACATTTCCCTGCATTAGCCACACACATGTCAAACACTTGAAATATGTTTACCATTAAAGCTAAAATTAGAGCGAGAGGAAAGAGTCACCTGAGCAGAGATCCCATCCCAACCACTGCGTGAGAGCAAGTTTCTGGATTCTACACAACCAGAAAAGAAATGAAAACAAAATAGAAATTAGGGGAACCATTTATAACCAATTTGAACTTCCCTCCATAACTATACAAAATTTCAAAGATTCAGTGCATGGTAAACAGCTGAAATAAAAATATTTTTACATGGGGCTCTATGGGAAACATACCTGAAAAACGGGACCAGGGTTCAAGTTATCAAAATTATTTCCATGAATGCAGGAGACCTCCAGGATGGAAGAAATGTGTTTCAAATCTTGAGTTTTGACCCATCATTTGAAATTCATTCTCTCTGACTTTTCCATAAACCGTGCCAAAGAAAATACGAGAACCAGCCCTCACCCACACATGGCTCCCCCACCTCACCCACCGGGCACACCAGCTTTCTGATACTGCCATGTGGCATCTCACTAAGGAAGATTTTCGGGCCTCCAAAGCGGGTCCTCCTGGCGTCTGGTTTTCATTGATGAAAGCAGAAAATTAGCATCCCCATCGGCTGGGATCTGCCTTGTGTCCCAGAATGCATCTGCGGCTCCTCTGTGAGTTCATTTTGTACTTTGGTTTGATAGAACGGCTTCCCTGACCTCACAGGTTGCTCTCAGCCAGAATAGCTCATCCATGCTGGGAGCAGAAGAAAAGGACCTTTATTCTCCATATGGACTAACGGTGCCCTAGCAAACCCCCAAGGGAGGCAAAGGGCTATTAAGTGTCCTTCATAGTGGAGAAAAACTTAGAAAGCCTTGATGAGATGTTCAATGTGAGGATGCGACATTGAGTGGGGAAGGCTCAGGTCTGTGGATGATGGCCACGTAGGGGCTCCTTGTTGTACGTAGGTCACCGCCAAACCCTGGCATTCAGAGCTGGATGTGAATTTTTACTTCTAAGCCAGGAGGAGCCTCAGTAGAACTGGGCTTTGCAGGGTGTGTTTGTGTTTTTCCAGTCTCACACGGATCCTTTATAGTATATTAATATCACGCACAATGTCAACATTTGGAAACTGTTCGTGACTGACGGGCCTGAAAAGCATATTTCTTCAGCAGCCTGTTTCTATCATTGAAGTCATTCTTCAGCACGCAGCCCACCATATGCTTCCAACCCTCGGCTCCCCCCTCCCAGTTCTCTCCAGGGACCTCTGCATGTTGGTTTCAGTATAAATTTCACATATAATATGACAGATCCAAACACTGAAGCCAGCTAACCCTGGCTGCCTGTACTCAGCCCTCATGAGGACATGTGAGGGCCTACACCGCTCTCAGCTGCAGCCAGGGAACACTATGATAATAGGAGTTGAGTGTGAGCTGTATATGTCGGGCTCTGGACTCGATGTGCTAGACAGTCCTAAAAACCCCATAAGGGCTAAGCTGGAAACCAGGACACTAACAGACTCAACTATTTGCCCAGTGCCCCAGGATTAATGTAGCTAAGTGACACCCAGTACACAATTCTACGGCCTTCATTTTCACTGTAGCAACTGTGCTGGCTAGTTTGATGTCATTTTGACACAAGCTAAAAATCATCTGAATAATCAATTAAGAAAATGCTTTCCTAACATCAGGCTGCAGACAAGCCTGTACAGCTTTTTCTCAATTAGTGATTGATGGGGAAGGCCCAGTCCATGGTGGGTGGTGCCATCTGTGGGCAGGTGGTCTTGGGTTCTATAAGAAAGCAGGCTGAGCAAACCATGATGAGCAAGCCAGTAAGCCTCTCCCCTCCATGGCCTCCGCATCAGTTCCTGCCTCCGGGTTCCTGCCCTCTTTGAGTTCCTGTCCTGACTTCCTTCAATGGTGAGCAGTCATGTGGAAGCCTAAGCTGAATAAACATGTTCCTCCCCAAGTTGCTTTGGTCATGGTGTTTCATCACAGCCATAATAAACCGTAACCAAGACAGCAACCTCCACCAGCAAGGCAGCATACACGTCCTCACCACAGCCCTGTGGTGCACAGCCATGCACATGGCAGCACCCAAGGCTCTCTCGAGGCCTTGTGGTTGTACAAGCAAGGAAGTAAGTTTACTCTGAGTCCTCACAGCTCGCCAGAGGGTCCCTTTCTGGGGGCGTAGTCCCTCACTGCAACCCACTGCTAATGTCTACCAGCACCAGCCACTTAGGTGACAGAGAAGTCAACTGGGAATATCTGTTAAACATGCGGTGTTTATAAAACATGTATTATTTTAATGGGTGCGTGAATGTTCACGGATTCTCATTCTCAAAGCCACCTTTTTACTCTCTTCCCAGCTACATATGCTAACATATACTCCTGAGCTTTCGTGGATTGGTCACCGCGTAAAGAATATTTGGGAAAAGCCAAAGGAGCGAAGTGCTTGATTCAAAAGGACTCTGAACCATTCACAAGAGAGAAGAGTCTTTACAACAAAGAGTTCCTCAGAACAAAAATGAACGGAATAGGAGAAATACAAAGGTCATCCTTACAGAAGTGTCTTAGGAAATTCAACTATCTTCCCACAGAGTGTGTACCAGTTTGCTTTCTGTTGCTATAACAAAATGCCTGAAACTGGATACTTATAATGGGAAGATTATTTAGCCACAGTTTGTACAGAAGTCCATGATCAGGCAGCCATATCTGTGCGGTGTCTGGGAGGGGCTTCCTTGACAGAGAAGCAGAAAGGGAAAAAGTTACACCCTGAAGGGCCATGGCCTTATAACAACTCGCTCTCCAGAGAACTTACTCATTCTGTCTTCATCCTTTCCAAGGGTGTTGCCCAATGACCTAATCATTTCCCATTAGGCCCCGCCTCTTAAAGGCCCCACCACCTCCCCACATCTCCACACTGGGGAACAAACTTCTCACACATGAGTGCTTTGGGGACATACTCAAATCATGTCCAAACCACACAGTGTGACCCTCCCTTCTCTGCCTGTTCCTTCCCTCGGTGGGATGTCACTCATCCATGGTCCCACAGTCTCAGAAGCACAGCTGGATGGAGTCAGGAGGAAAGTGGACTACATGCTGGGGTCAACATCAGGTGACCTCTGACCTTAGAGGACGTAGAACCTAAAGCACAGTTGAAAGCAAATGCTGAGCAACTATAATGCAGATCAACCCTACCTGTCAGGAGAAGGTTGGGATGACAAAGAAAAAAGCCTATGAGAGAAATCAAAAGTTAGAGATAGCTTCTTTGCCTTTTCTGGAGATGAAGGTGGGATATGTTTTCCTTGGGTGGACAGAGGAGGGTGGCTTCTTTCTGTCTAGGGTGACCTCTTTGTCCACTATCATGAGAACCCCACATCCTGAGCAAACTGAGGCAAGTGGTCCCTTGCTCCCCACTATTCATGACAATCTGAAGGCCTCACCTCTGAAAGTCACTTCCAAACACTTGCGTGTCCCCTCTGCCTCGTTTTCAAGAAGGAGAAATGAAGAGAGGAGAAGGGAGATGATCCTCTCAAGACAAGAAGACTCACGGGGCCTCAGCTCATGGGGCCTCAGCTCACGGGGGCTCCGGCTGGGACCTGAATGCGGGCCCTGCGATTTCCGCTGAGAGGCACCACGTCATCGTCATCGTACACTATTGGTAGTCGAAGCCTTCAGCTCTTTCTTCCTAGTTTAGTTCGCTTCTGTTCCCCACAAGCCGCCCCTCCCAATTCACACCTTCCCCACTCTATCAGCGGAAGTGGGGTAGAGCATTAATCAGTGGGAAGGTTGCCCCACTAATTAGACACGGATCAAATTAAAGTGAATGTTATGTTATGTGGATCTTTAGTCTACTTCTTTACTTCTGTAGAGAGGTTTAAACATTGATGGAAGAACGTGGATAGGATTAGGGTGTAGGGAAGGGCTGAAGAAGATGAAAAACAATGGCAGATGAAAACATTCTTCAACAGTAAGTACAGAGCTAGGAGATGGCTCTGTGGGGAAAGGCACTAGCTGTATGAGCCTCATGACCTCAATTGGATTCCCGGAACCCATGTAAAAAGCGAACGTATTGCTGGTTCACATCTATAACCCCACCACTTCTGCAGAGAGAATGGGAGACAGAGACAGAATTGCCAAAAGTGTGCTGGCCAGCAGGTCAGAACTATGCAGTGCAGGATCCGAACTAATGAGAGATCCTGCTTCAACAGGATGGAATGCAAGAACCAGTTCTGAGGAGCTGTCCGGCCCTCTGACCTCCACATGCACACCATGGCATACACAAGCCCATGGGAGAGTGTACATGCACACCTGCACACACACACACACACACACACACACACACACACACACACACACACTGGATAAACAAATAAGACAGGAATTGTAATATGAGAAATCACTAGTACATTGCATATATCTCTTTAAAAAATTGAAGATTTGTTTTCCAAGGAATTGAAGACAATTATAAAATTTAGAAAGTAGCTCTAAACTATTAGATAAACATAAGTAGAAACATCAGCCTGATTTTACTGGTGATCAAGTTGTCTGTGTGTGTGTGTGTGTGTGTGTGTGTGTGTGTGTGTGTGTGTGAGAGAGAGAGAGAGAGAGAGAGAGAGAGAGAGAGAGAGAGAGAGAGAGAGAGAGAGAGAGCATAAAAGATTCGGGATTTGTACCCTTTACTGTCAGTAGTAGGTCAAGGTCAAGTATATGTGTCATGAGATTATCTTCCTGTCTGTCTAAATACACACACACACACACACACACACACAATTAAATACTCCAATACTAGTAATAGTTATGAAGGAATAATGGGGTTAATAGATCAGTTGGAAAGATGAATGAGAACATGCTGAATAGGAAGATGGATGGATGGATGGATGGATGGATGGATGGATGGATGGATGGATGGATGGATAGAGAGATGAAAAGGGATGAATGAGCTGATGGATGGATGGAGGGACGAAAAGATGGATGGATGCAGAGATGGATAGAGAGATGGATGATGATAGAATCCATCCCTTGTGTGGATAAGACACTATTCTGACAGAGGACTATGATTAGCTGAGCACACTGTGAGATCACATTAGTTGTTGCCGGGCATAGTCTGCTGATCCACAGACAAGGGAAGGCTGCCCGGCCTCTTGCTTGCTAGCATATGTCACTGGGAAGGAAAATACTCAGGGGATATTGTTGTGAATGCGTTCCTCCAACCCCTGTATCCCTTAATGCCTGTGTGAACCACACAAGTCAGCAGGTCTGCTGTGGCCCTGGGAGGCATGCAGTTAGTAGCAAGTTTTCCCAACTCTGAAGCAGAGCGAAGCACCTTCACCTTCTTGCCTTTTAGTGACAGTCATTGGTTGGTTCCTGCCACGGCCATGATCACTATCGTTAGTAGAAATCCATGGTCTTCCCTCTAGCACTGGGGCAAAAATCCTTGATTCCATGGCCCCACAGTTCTCTCTGAAGAGGATTGTGTCTCTCCCATTAGTGAGTGGAATGTGAGAATGGCCACCTGTTGGTAGCCTGGTGGACACAGAATGAGGCTGTGGGGGCGGAAGCTCCCCAGTGCCAATTTACAGAGGAGGAGAAGAGCCACCAGCATGTGTTCAGACGGGCTCTCAAAGTCGGCAGGAATTAAGAGATGGCTCAGTGGTTAGAAGCACTGCCTGCTCTTCCAGAAGACCCAGGTTCAATTCTCAGCATTCACATGGCGGCTTGCAGCCATCTGTAATTTCAGTTCCAGGGGACTCAATTCCCTATTTTGGCCTCTGTGGACACTAGACATGCATATCATAAGCAGACAATACATCATTACATGCAGACACTCATAAATACACACACACACACACACACACACACACACACACACACACGGAAGAGAGAGAGGGAGGAAGAGACACTGAAAGAGAGGAAAGCACCTGAAGAAGACATCAGACATTGAACCATGACCGCCCCCCCCACACACAAATGCTGTCACAAACAAAAACACACAGAAATGCATAAAAATAAAATAATGAAATACACATAAACAGAAAAGAAAAAAATGTAGTTCTTTGAGAACCACTCAGTGCAGAACTGGGAAATGATGTGAGCTGCCAGGAGCACTTTGAAAGCCCTTGGCCAACACAAATCAGGAGTCCTTCTCTGCCGGCCATTGCCTGTTTCCCATGGAAGTTGGGGTCACTTGTTCCTGCAGGTGGGGAGAAACCAGGAAAGTGCTTCCTGTCTGGCTCACTATGTGACTAACTGGTGAACTGGACAACTTGTATCACACACACACAAAAACAAAAAACAAAAAAACAGGCATAGGCCGGGCGGTGGTGGCGCACGCCTTTAATCCCAGCACTCGGGAGGCAGAGGCAGGCGGATCTCTGTGAATTCGAGGCCAGCCTGGGCTACCAAGTGAGATCCAGGAAAGGCGCAAAGCTACACAAGAGAAACCCTGTCTCGGAAAACCAAAAAAAAAAAAAAAAAAAACAGGCATAGGCCAAATTTTGGAGAAACCCAAAGGATTGAGGTTAAACATTAGGTCAGGGATCAAATCACTGCTTGCAAAAGCCTGTTTAACTCCTTGACAGTAAACCTGATAGGAAGAGTTTATAGTAAAATTAAGCTTTGTCTAATTAGACAAAACAGAAGGTTCTGTAACAAGATAAATCTTTCTGAAGTTTCAGAAATGAGACTTCAGCGTCTGTGGCTGCACATTTCCTCTGTCCTCTTAAGATTTATCCCCATATTTTTATTGTCATCGTTAATCTTGACAATCAAAGATTATGTTGTTGAATTAAGGAAAAGAGCGATGAAAAGACCAATGCATTTAATGAGGTGCAAAAAGGCAGGGTTTCACTCCCAAGGGAAAACGCAACAGAAAACCAAGCTTTTGCATCAAAGTTATGTTTTGGTTTAAAATTCTGGGTCACATGATACATTTGTGTCACTTTGATGTGTGAATAGCAACAAGTGGCAACACAGCCATTGAGATTCTTTCAGCCTGGCTTGGAATCCCTTCCTCAGCTGAGTGAGTCCAGGACACCCTGGGACAGCCACAGAAGGAAACAATTCCAGGATGCTCTCAGGGTTGTCTGGGAGGAAAAACATCTTCAGAGAGTTTTGAAACTCAGACACACTGTAATTCTGGCTCAGCTCTTGGGGGTGGGGGTTCAATGAGGTGATAAAATGGGGTCTTGTTCTGTAGCCCAGGCTGGCCTGGAACTCACTGTGTAGCCCAGGATGGTCTTGAACTTTTGTTATGAATGAGAACTCCTGCAAAGCTGTGTCTGTAGAGACTGACTGACCAATTAGACCTCTACTGTGGAGAGGTTGGGACATTGCTGGTCCAGAGGCTAATAGCTTTCTCTTGCTCTCTGGGACAGCCATTCCTTGTCCACCTCTGTCTCTGTCAGAGCTAACATCCTGTGACTAATAGATAAAAACCTTTTGAAATCTATTAACTCAGCAGACCCCTGGCTTCTACCAACCCCAAAGCTGAGAATGTTATCAGATGCCATCTTAGGTCTGTAGAGAAGAGCTCCCTTCTTGCTGTATGCACCTCTCTGATATGCTCACCAATGTGTCTTAAACCTGTCTTGGCTTATGACTGTATTTGTTCTGTGAAAACATAAAACCTCATGAAACTGCTCCCACATTGAAACATGGCATTTGGGATCATCTAAATCTATGTGTCCCAGGCCACGATCACTCAAAATGGCTCCAGACTTAACCATCTTGTGTTCCTGTAAGATGAGAGCTGTAGTTGTATGTTGATATAATGATAGCCCTGTCTCATTCTGTTCTGGGATTGTGGACATCGCCCATCATGCCTGGCTTTAATTAGCTTTAACATCCTTAAGATTGCTATGTAGATGCAACTACATTTCTATCTTTTGTGTCTGCATATACACAGGTATATAAAATATCTTTTCTTTTTTCCAGAGAAGAGAATTTAAAGAGAAAATTTAAAAGTGTGTGTGTGTGTGTGTGTGTGTGTGTGTGTGTGTGTGTGTGTGTGTGTGTGTTCATGGATATCTATGTGAGTCTGGTGGCCATTCATGGAGGCCAAAAGAAGGCGTCAGGAGTCCCGCTCTGTCACTCATTGCCTCATTTCCTCAAGGCAGGGTCTCTCACAGAACCTGAACTTCACAGTTCTTCTGCACTGTGGGGTCCAACAAGACCCCAAAACACCTGTTTCAGTCCTTTCAGCATTGGGGTTAAAGGCACATACCTCTGTGTTTACAGGGTTGCTGGGGATTTGAACCCAAGTCCTCACATTTGCTGCCAAGCACTTCACCTACAGAAACTTGTTTCCAGCTCCATGTGTCCAACACTTTGACACTGTGAAAAAGTATCGTTTACAAAATTCACATAGGGGAACTGCACCATCCAGTTACAAATATGTACATTATGTCTTAGAATGTTTTAAATTAAGTTCAGGATTATGCACCGGGCCACATTCATAGCTGCCCTTGGTAAAACGTGTCCTCACCCAGTCTGTTAGTCTGATGATGAGTCCATAAATCTGGGTTCGGTGAAGATGATTACAGAGACGGTGAGCTGTGTGGACTCCCATGTATAGCCGGGACTGGGGGGAACCTGAAAACTAGCTCTTGTCCTTTCTGCAAGAGTGAACTGGGAAATGCGATGAGATCTCCCCCTGGGGGTTGTTGAGACTGAAGGGCTGATAGGATGGTGACAGGCGTCTGGAAGAGTTCCCCCAGCTGTGAGCTAAAGCAATATAGGAAATGAAGGCTGGCAGGGCGAACGTGAGGGAGATTTCCATCGCCAGGGCTCCTGGTTTTCAGACCTTACCAGGCGCTGACAACAGTGCCCCCACCCCGCCCGCCCACCACTCTCCAGCAAATACTTCAGAGCAGATGTCCCTGTAGGAAGGGACCCACCCAGCATAGGGGAAGGGACTTCAACAAGAGAACTGGGAATTTGGGGATCAAGGCTTGCCTCTGACACTAATTGGTTTTGGAAGCTCAAACAAGGACATGATTCAATGTCTCTCAACTCCCTCTAAAACAAGTCCATGTGGGCAATCAGGTCTCTGGCACAGACAGAGCCTTGCAGCACAAATCCCAAAGGAAAACCAAGGGTTGTGACTTAGCTACATTACTCATTACATCAGGACTTTAAAATGAAAGCTTTTCCTCCCAGGACTGTAGGAATGAAAGACGATTATGGGGTCAGGGTATTTTCCTGTCGTGCCCAGATCTATCAGTTGTCAACAAAGCCCCCAAGATCTGTGACTGTCCCGCGCCTTATTTGAGCCTCTTCAGGCAAGAGGAACTTAAATTCAGTTCTCTTAAATTACCAACCTACAGCCCAACCTAGCCACTGGATCTATGTCTACTTTGTAGGTACAGTTTGTATCAAGCTAGAATGTAATAATGTTATCACACAGAGTCAACTGCTCAACAGGGTTGCCCTACCTTCTTACTCAAGTCCCGTCAGAAAAGCTTTAATGAGAAATCATCTTAGCCAGAGAATAGCTGAATTTTGCTTCTTCTGGAATGCATTAAACAGTTAGTAAATTGAGTGTGTGATTGTAAGCATATTAGAGACGTCATACTAGGAGCCTCAGACTGCCCACACTGGCCTTTTTAGCATCTTTACTAAATTAAATACCAATGTGATTGTTTTTCTTTTTGAGATAAGGTCTCATGTAGCCCAGGGTGGCCTCAAACTCACTATGTAAGCCTAGGTTGGCCTTGAACTTCTGATCCTTCTGCTTCTACCTCCTGAGTGCTGGGATGGCAGGTATGCACCATCATGCTTAGTTTATGCAGTGGTGAGGATTGGAATCCAGGGCCTGGTGCATGCTGGGCAGACGTTCTACCAAGGGAGCTACCTCCCCAGACAAGCGGTTGATAAACTGCCCTGCAGTAGGTGGGACCCTCACACAAATACCACCCAAGCTGGTACTTCTCACACCCTCTGCTTCATAGCCAGGCTCTGGCTGGCACTTTTGGACTTTGGGGGACAAAATGATTTTATGTCACTTCCCTATGGGTGATATGGGAAGGGAGACTGGACACGAAAAAATATGACCTAAATGACGTTGACTGGGAATTGTTGCATCACACCTCTATGGGTCAGAGAAAAATATGTCCTCCATGCTACCTCCAAGACACCGAGCCTGTGAAACATGCTTGACTACCTCTTTTTGCTGTCCCCAGCACAGCAAGCCTAAGTGACTCCACTGTGACATCCCTGGGAATCTGCGGGTAATGAGGTAGGGATGGCCAAGGCAGAGAGTCTACCTCTTCCTCTCTGCCCTGGCTCCATTTCAGCACTGACTCTGTTTCAGGAAGTGAAACATGCCCTGTTCTGAGAAGTCAAGAAACACAGGATTGGGTCTCATTTCCACCAAAACTTATGTCTCTGCAAACGGCACAGGGTGTCACCTTCATCTGTATGAACAGTCACCCACCCACCACTCACCGTGTATGGGAGGAAAATGCTGTTGCGTTGACTCCATGTTAGGGGGGGAACTGAGGCAGAGATGGGATCAGTGGCCCACGGCATGCAGTGAGGTGGCCAGCTGCTGACCCAGGCAGGCTCTCTGGGGAATGTGGGCTCTTCAGTCTCACAGCCCCATTGTCCTCCAAGATAATTGACATGTGGGGAGGACAGACAGACAGACAGAGGGAAAGTGGAGACCCCCCCCCCGGAGAACCCCCCAGTGTGCTGCACGGGACTCCTCAGGGTCCCCACAGTGTGCTGCACGAGGACTCCTCAGGGTCCCCCCCACAGTGTGCTGCACGGGGACGCCTCAGGGTCCCCCCCCGACAGTGTGCTGCACGAGGACTCCTCAGGGTCCCCACAGTGTGCTGCACGAGGACTCCTAAGGGTCCCCCCCAGTGTCCTGCACGAGGACTCCTCAGGGTCCCCCCCCACAGTGTCCTGCACGAGGACTCCTCAGGGTCCCCCCCCCCCAGTGTGCTGCACGAGGACTCCTCAGGGTCCCCCCACAGTGTCCTGCACGGGGACTCCTCAGGGTCCCCCCCAGTGTGCTGCACGGGACTCCTCAGGGTCCCCCCAGTGTGCTGCACGGGACTCCTCAGGGTCCCCACAGTGTCCTGCACGGGGACTCCTCAGGGTCCCCCCAGTGTCCTGCACGAGGACTCCTCAGGGTCCCCCCACAGTGTCCTGCACGGGGACTCCTCAGGGTCCCCCCCCCCAGTGTCCTGCACGGGGACTCCTCAGGGTCCCCCCCCCCACAGTGTCCTGCACGAGGACTCCTCAGGGTCCCCCCCACAGTGTCCTGCACGGGGACTCCTCAGGGTCCCCCCCACAGTGTCCTGCAGGTGAACTCCTCAGGGTCTCCCCCCTCCTGCTTGTGACTTGTCACCCTCTCATGCTCCCCAGTGAGACCTGCACTGCCACCTCCTAGCCCACCTACATCTCCCCTCCGTGTGGCACCTTCAGCCTCCCTGCGTTCTCCTTTAGGGGAGATACTTCTTGTGAGGAGCCGTTTGTCATATGACCCATTGTCATACCTGTCTTGTGCCTGTCAGCGCTCCTTCTTCTAAGTGGAAGGACACGCCTGTGACCCTCGTGTCTCCCACATGACTGAGTCTTCCCACCTGTTCTCCACATCTGTGCCACACTTCCCTAACCTTTCCTTCAGCATCTGCTTACCCATTCCGGACAGTCAGTTTCCTGTGCTCGCCACTGTCGACCTTTGGGCTAGGTTATCCCTGGCTTTAGGGAACCATCTTCTACACTCTAGGATTGGAGCAGCATTATTAGCCTTGACTGAGCAGATGCCAGCAGCTCCCTTTGTGACAGCTACAAATGACAGCCCAGCTGAAGTCCTGAGACTGTGCTTGGCCCTTAGTGCCTTTGCTGGCACAGCCGAGCCCTTCCATGGCTGCCATGGGAGGGACTGCCTTCTGTCTGTCTGACCCAACCGAATAGCCTGTGCTCATACCCCTTTTATATAGCCCGTTTTTGTAGTGTATATCCCACACACTTTTTGCATATTATGAGCTCTGCATTTACCTATAGCAACATTTGCTATCATTGCATCTCAGTAAATCCTGAGTCTTCAGTGGCAGTCCAAGCCTGAAGAGTGTCCCACAATCCTTGGCTCTCTTCCTCTGTCCACACTCTCCTCCTGTCTGCTGAGGTAGGAGCCTGAGCTGTTTGGGACATTCTCATACATACATTTCCTCATCTTGTACGGACCTACTTGAATAGAAGTATAAAGCAAAAGGTACAATTGCTTTTGAGACAAATTCTCAAACCACCTTCCAGAAGACCCTAACTTGTGGCACCTTCTCTAGCCTCACATGGACCCCTCCGTCTCCTCTGACAGAACCACAGACATTTGTGATGATGTGTTTATAGGGCGCTCCCAGAACTGCATGGGACCGATTTAGAATCTCGTCATGGTACCTCATTCAGAACTTACTTTCTTCTGAGCGACCTGTGCTCGCCTTAGCTTTTGCATTTGGGCAGCGATGCTCTTCCCAGCCAAAGCAAGCTAAGGAAGCCAGCAAATGAGGACGACGGTCCTTCTGCTTCTCTCTGCTGTGGGTGGTGTCTGCAGAGTGAGCCTCAGCCTTCTCTGTCTGCACAGATGCTCCTGTAAACACCTGCAGGTCTCACTCTGTCTTTGGCACCCTATTCTTTAAGTGTACATTTGCTCATTATGGTCAAACATGAGTGCTCACAGACATTCACACGACAGTGTGATTGAGCGCGACTCTTGGAAGCAGGCCATAAATTTGTGCCCTTACAACATTCCATGATCTTGGTCAAGTTATATGTGAACTTGTCTTTTCCTGTCTTTAAATCAGGGGCTGGCATCTAACCTCCAGGAAATTAGAGAAATTGCTTCTGTCTCCTGTGATGTCAGAATTCAATAAGACTGTGCATACTTAAACATTTACAAAATTTCTATGAATTGTTATTAAAATTGTAATGGTCCGATGTGATCTAAACCACAGGACTTCGCAAGTTTGCTAAGATGGCTGTAACCAAGGGGACAGCTCATACAGAGACGCACACTCCGTCCTGTATCTGTAAATCTGCCATCAAGGTGGCATCCTGAGGCCAGGGAGATGGTTCAGTAGGTAAAATGTTTGCTGCACAGCCTGAGGACCCCAGGCCCCTAAACCCACATAAAAGCCAGACACCATAGTCCTCGCCTGCAAGCCCAGGCTCCTGTGGCGAGATTAGAGGCAGGAGAATCCCCAGAACTTCTAGAACCAGTTAGCCTGGTATGCTCAGTGGCAAGCAGCAGGAGAGCCTTCCTCAAACAAGATGAAGCCGGGAAGGTGAGAAAGGACACCCGTGGCTGCCCTCTGACATCCACACACATGTCCTGTGGCACATGTGCATCCACTCTCACATGTAAACAAGCAAGCATACACACACTATGTGTACTTATTAAATTAATGTCTTTTCATAAGGTGTCAGAGTAGAATAGAGCCCACCCTAATGACCCGATTTGACTGTGTGAGTTCTGCAAAGACTGTGTCTTCCAAAAAGAGGTCACATCTGGGAATACACCAGTGGATAAAAACAACATTCAACCCCTCAGTAACTCTTTGGCTAAAAGAACACTTAGAGCTCCTATCCCATAATAACCTTTCACCACTGAGGAGACACGACCCATTGAGATGCCCAGGAGATGGGTGGCAGCTGAAAGAATCAGTCTTTGAGGATGAGAAAAGCTCTATTAAAATCTTAGTCCTCACTTGACAGTGTCAAGTCATGGATTCCTCGCATGCTGGAGTAGATGTGGGCATTTTTAAATGCAGTGGGGAATTTTCTCATTGAGTGAGTACCTGAGGGCTCAGCTCACATCCTCCCTCTTCCATTGTTTGACAGCCCTCATGGCCCAGCCAAAACATCATCTGTGGTATTATCTGCTTGTGTGCAGCATGTTAGAGCATCTGATTTAAATGTGAATGCAAAACCCATGTTCAGGTCAAGACAGGGGCAGAAGGAAGATGAATGCTTGGTTCGCATTCCATGGGGCAGATTCAGCCCTTCATGCTTGCGCATAACTTATCTTGACTCAATAAATGTGCATATTAGATGATTCCAGATTTCAAATTACCTTCCTGGATTCTATGACTGGATATAAGAAAGGAAAGTGTGCTTCTTTGTGGTGGGGGAGGGGCAGTCAATAACTCCCCTCACTTGACGCCATCTGTAAGTCAACCGAGTGAAGTCTCTGGGCTCCTTTTCCCTTCAGGGTTCCCTTCTGAAAAAGTGACTCTTTGTTCCTTGATCTGAATGAAGAACCGAGGTTGTTAAGGGCTGTGTTTCATTAATAATTCTGACATAAATATGACCAGGTAATGATAGGATTACCTCAGGCTTTTCTTATGGGCCCAGCCCCAGGGAAAGCTTTGCTGAAAGGCTCTTGCAGGGATCCAAGTTTGGATCCAATATCCATAACAGGTGGTTCAAAACCACCTAGAACTATGACTCCACAGGATCAAGACTCTGAGAACACCAACACTCATGTGCATCCACCCTCACTAAGACACAAATAAGCACATACCTATTTACAAGATTTTAAAAAAAATTTAAAGAGCTGTATGGGACAAGAATTTGGGTTTTAAAAAAGATTAAAACAGAGGTAAATTATTTGCACAATGTTATTCTGTAAGCTGCAATTTGTTTTTCATGAAAAACTTAGAAAATTTCCTCCTTGAACTTGGTGTTGAGCTGGTGATGGCAATTATGGGTAAAGTAGGCTAGATACTGTGATAGTTTGAATGCAATTGTCCCCCATAAGCTTATAGGGAGAAGTAGTACCAGGAGGTGTGGCCTTATTGCAATAGGTGTGGCCTTGTTGGAGGAAGTGTGTCACTGTGGAGGCGGGCTTTGAGGTCTCATATTCACTCAAGCCACGCCCAGTATCTCAGTTCACTTCCTGTTGCCTGTGGATCAAGACATAGAACTCTCAGCTCCTTCTTCAGCACCGCATCTGCCTGAACGCCGCCATGCCCCTCCATGATGATAATCGACTGAACCTCTGAAACTGTAAGCCAACCACAATTAAATGTTCTCCTTTTTAAGAGTTGCCATGGTCATGGTGTCTCTTCACAGCAATAGAAACCCTGAGAATGGCACTAATATTCCACACTGAACTTTGTGGAAGTGCCAGTTCTGAGGATGAAGTATCTTCAACTGGGTCACCAGCAGCAAAGGGCAACTTCAGCTCCCGGAGGTGTCCTTCAAGCTGACTGCAAGCCTACCACCCCAACAGCAAATAAAAATATCCATAGTACATACATCAGCACATCCTAGCGACTGGTATAGTTGGACACAGGATCTTGAACATGAATGAGATGCTCTATGAGTGTCCAAACACAGGCCAGATGACAATGTGCAGTTCTCATTACCACTGCTCAAGGATTGTGGATGCTCATTCTCCAAGTGAAAGACACCTGCACTGTCAGAACAGAAGCACAGGAAGTCAGCACCTAGCCCACCCCACTCCACCCTCCATTGTGGTGGCTCACATGAAGCCAAGGAAAAACTTCCCGTCTTTCCATTTGCATGTTTCATCCCCGGGTGTCCAGTTTCCATGGTAGATGCTAGTATTGTTCCAAAGAGCTATGCTTTCCAGAGGTTCACTGAGCCTGACTACCTTTCCTTTATAAGCTTGGTGAGGGCATGAGCTAATGTATGACGCTACAGGCAAGGATGACAATGGAAGCCACACCTCTGAGACACACATACCTCCCCAGAGTTTCCTTGTTGCTCACTTTTCCCATTTCTGTGCTCTGCTTGTCCCTTCATGTCAAGGTCATGGAGATGCTTCGTGACTGGATTCTGGATGGGATTCACCCTTAGCCACAGACTCCAGGGCTCACATGCAGGCTCCGTATCAAGGGGACGGTGATGAATCTCTGCAAATATTGCAGGTGTCTATTTCGTTTCAGTTTTTAGTTCATCTGCACCTGTGTGTTCACATGCATGTGAATACACACACACACACACACACACACACACACACACACACACACACACTCACTCCTAAATTTTCTCCCTATGTGGTAGACCTGGTGCCCCACTTAGAAAGCATCCCATACCCCCCTCTTTTTGTTTGACACTTTAATTCTGTCAAGTATGGATCAGAGTGCTCGATGCCCATAGAAGGTGCATCTCAAGCCTTTGGATGAGTGCTGACACAGAACTTGTCCAGATACGAGAGGACACTCACTGAGGAATCCCTGAGCACAAGTGTCGGTCCTCAGTTGTGACATAATTGCTCTCCCTTGGATGCTCAGGTTCCCAACCCCACATGAACTTATGCGGAAATACAGCTTGGGACATGTGAGCCAGTAAGATGCATCAGAGTGGATTTGAATGGATCTTACTTCAATGATCATTTGGTGAGGTGGGATTTACATTTAGAAATGGAGAGAGATGAGAGACAAGAGAGAAGTCCACATGAGGAGAGAGGCAGAAATCAGAGGAATGCATCTCCATGTGAAGGACTGCCAGATGTTGCCAACAAACACTGGAATCCAGGAGAAAAGTAGGGAGGACTTCCTTCCTGGGGCACGACTTCAGGAGGAGCACTGCCCTCCCTGGGGACTACAGGAGGAGCACTGCCCTCCCTGGGGGACTTCAGGAGGAGCATTGCCCTCCCTGGGGACTTCAGGAGGAGCACTGCCCTCCCTGGGGAACTACAGGAGGAGCACTGCCCTCCCTGGGGGACTACAGGAGGAGCACTGCCCTCCTCATTGACAGCTTCTGGATTTCTAGCATTCAGAACATCAAGAGAAGAGACTCCTGTGATTTGGAGCCCAAGTTTGTGACGTCTCATCACAGCAGCCCTGGCTAACGGGCACTGATGAACGATGAAACACACAGGCAAGCATCTGCTTCACCCTGTCACTGGGCTTCCCTCCTCTTCCTGTTTGATGCTGTGATGTCTAAAGCCTGAGGCAGAAAGTCTGTAATGTGTACAAAGCATGGCAGCGCGAGATATTGGGAGGTCTGGGGGCTTCTTAGCCATCATGGAACATCCGAACACAACTAGCAGCTGCCGCCCTTCACAGCTTAGGTTATATGCAAGTCACTCTTCGTTTGTCTTGTTTTTAAAAACGGAATGTTTTTTATTAATTATTTGAGAACTTCTTACAATATATTTTGAACTTATAAAACCTCACTCCTGCGCTAACTCTTCCCAGAACCATCCACATCTCTCTACCCTGCCTGGCAACTTCATGTCCTCTATTTTTTTTTTTTTTAAATAACCCATGGAGTCCAAATTATGTTGCCCATATTTTTCTGGGAAGGGGTCCATCCACTGGAGGCTGGTTGACCTATGAGGGCCACACCCTTAAAGAAAACTGACTGTTCCTCCCTCAAGAGCCATCAACTGTCCATAGCTCCTCTGTTAGGAATGAGAGCTGGCGAACTGCGCCCCACTCGGTGGTATGACGTTGACTGGCTTGACCTTCCGGAGCAGAACACCCCAGCTTCCAGGAGCTCACGAGCACAGCGGTCCTGTCTCGTCTAGACTGCTTCACTCTGGTCTTCCCCGTCATCTGACTCTCACCATCCCTCTGCCCCCTCTTCCATGACGGTCTCTGATCCACAGGGGTTGGGATAGAGACGCCCCGTTTATGGCTGAGCACTCCGTTGACGCTTGTTCTCTGCGTTTTGGGCAGTTTTAACTTTCAGTGTCATCTGCTGCACAAGGAAACATCTCTGATGAGGGATGAGGGCTGAAGGAATATATAGGTAGAGAGACATTAATTTAGAGGGCAGTTGGATACGACGTCAATTTAGAAGAACTACAGTAGTAGGTTTACTGCTGGGGTCGGTGAAATCCCTGACCGTGTGTTCCTGGTCAGATTACAGTATTAGACAAATGGTTCCTCCTACCGAGCGATCCTTCAATCCAACTAGAAAACAGTTGCTAATCCCCCATAACATTTGTACCACTATTGTACCCACAGGCACATCTTGTCACCCCTGAGTCATTTCTGTAGTCCACAGGGCCTCCAGCTGTGTAAGACTGCTGATTTCTAACCCCTCACCGCCCCCCCCCCCATACACACACACATACAACAGCTTGCATAGCCCCTTCCAGCACTGCGAGAGCTCACTGGGGAGGAAGCTTTCTAGTCAGTACCAAGTTGATTTCTCCGTGTCCTGGGACACATGTGTGTGGTGTCTTCCAGGAGCAGTGGCAATAGCCTGCTTTGCTGGGGATGGGTCTCCAGGATCTCTGACCAGCAACTCACTGCTGTTTTTATTTTTGAAGTGTTGACTCTCACCTACAACTGACTGCATTCCTCACCAGCACACTGCATCTAACGCCTTCCCATTACATCCATCTTTCACCTTGTTAATACCCAGATGCCAACCTGATCACATCCTCCCTGCTGCCGTCCCAGTGACATACCCCCTTGTGGCCTGTCATTCATAGCCTGCCGTTAGCGTGGGGCCTTCCAGAATTCCTGCATGCCTCAGTGCACAAACGTCACATTTGGGGAAACTGGAGAGTAACAATGACCCTAACATGCCACTCCTCATGATTTTCTTATGTCAAAAACACCTTCACAAGATTGTAGCTGCAACCAAAGGGTAGAGAAACTCACAGAGTGGGTATCAGCATCACTGTGGCAACAAGCAGAGGCAAAGTGTTGACAGGGACAGCCTGCCACTCTGTGACATAGTCACACAACGGGATGCCAGAGGCTCCAGAATATGATCAATGAGTTCTGAGCGTGGTGGTGCATGCCTGTAACTCTAGAACGCCGCGGGAGGTGGAGGCAGGCGAATCAGGAGCTCAATTTCATCATTGGCTGTGTAACAAGTGCCAAAGCAGCCAATGGCTCTGTGGGGCTCTGTCCCAAAACAAAACAGAAGAAGAATCATAGCAGCATATAATCTCCTATGAACACGGACTGAACACTGTTTAGATGTTGGACGAACACTAAAGTCAGATTCCAAAAAGGAAGCTCCATAGTGGTTATTTCTGAATGTTGTGTTTTAGAGTAATTCTGTTCCCCTTCTTTTATTTTGTTCTGTTTTTTTTTTCAAGTTTCCTTTAAGTGTACATCACGATTAAAATAAAATGAAAGTCTCCCCCCACCCCCGGTCTCTGTCTCTGTCTCTGTCTCTGTCTCTGTCTCTCTCTCTCTCTCTCTCTGTGTATGTATGTGTGTGTGTATGTGTCTGTGTGTCTGTGTGTGTGTGAGTATGTGTGTGTGTGTGTGTCTGTATGTCTGTGTGTGTATGTGTGTGTGTGTCTGTGTGTGTATGTGTGTGTGTATGTGTGTGTGTGTCTGTGTGTCTGTGTGTGTATGTCTGTGTGTGTATGTCTATGTGTGTCTGTGTGTGTGTGTGTCTGTCTGTGTGTGTATGTGTCTGTGTGTCTGTGTGTCTGTGTGTCTGTGTGTGTGTGTGTGTGTGTGTGTGTGTGTGTGTGTGTGTACAGGAGGTTAACCTCTGGTGTTGTTTTATAGGAGTCATCCAACCCATCTTTTGGAAGCAGGTCTCTCATTGGCCCAGGGTTTGCTCGGTAGTCTGGTTTGGCTGCGCAGGGTCCCAGAGCTGCTCATGTCTCCTTCTTCCCCATGCTGGGATTGCAAGCAGGCACCCCCACGGCTGGTTCCTTATGTGGGTGTTGCCGATGGAATCGGTCCCTGTGTTTATGTGGTGAGTTCTGTGCTGACAGAGCTACCCCCCAAGAAGTACACATTCTTGAATCCCAACAATTCTTTGAGGCTCAGCTTGACCGGCTCAGAAAGCTTTTTCCCTGCATTGCACTCAGGGCCGTCTCCATCTGCTTTTAACTTGTTTGCCAGAATGTTGCCTCTTAGCATATGCGTTATAAATGGCCTTGAATTACACCTACCAGAACAGTTGTTCATTTTACTCCATTTTATCCTTGTTCTGTGCCTGGTCACCTTTGGGTTCCCCGTGAGGAGCCAACCAAGCACCCACTCCATAGAGGAAGTAGGCTGAGCTGGCATGCTGCTATCCAGGTGGTATCCAATACATTCGCTGTTCGGATTAAGGATATTGAAATCCCCAGAGATTGTTTTGTCAAAGAAAGCACTTCCTCCAATCAACTTAACAATTTAACACCAAACTAGCCTATGTGGTGAGTTTCAGGCCAAAGACAGAGTTAGTCTAAAAATCAATGTGGATGATGCCTAAGGAGCAAGAGCCAAGGTTGTCTCTCTGGCTTACACACACAGCCAAATAGACTAGGATGGCAGTGTCCTGTAGAAACTTTAGAGCCTTTCTCAGGAGCTGAGAAGAGCCAGCCTCACATCCTGCATTGATCTTCATCTCCCCTGGCACCGTATCAGTCCTCACCGCTCTGAAGGGCTCAGTCAGTGCTGTTCCAAAGCAGGGGCAGCCAGCGCCAGCCCAACACTCAGAGCCAGGCTCACACCGGGCAGGGCCCATGTCAGCCCAGGCCTCTAAATCACTCTCGACCTTGTCCCCTCCCTGTTGTGCTGACAGCATCAGGAAGCTGCTGTGAGGGCCACAACCCACACTAACAACTGGCAGATAAAGCTGAGTTAAAGGAACAAGCATGTTGAAAACCCCATTCAAGGAAAGTTGTTAGCAAGTGTGAACAATGCTGGTGATAACAGGGCTTTTCCCAGAGGCCCCTTCGAGGAGCCTGGCTGTTCACATTTATTTCAGGCCACCAGGGTCTTATCTCGCCGTCCCATGTGCTCCCACTTATCTGCCAGCAGCTGGACCCCACTGGAGTCGACACACAGGCCGGCTGCTCTGCTGGCCACCTAACACAGATCGGGTGGTGAGGAAGACGTGCTCTCTCTTTCAGATGAATGGTGTGATTCCGGAGCAGCTGGAAAAGTATATTCCTAAGACCACTGTGAGCACGTTCATACTCAGAGGCTGAGTTTTCTCCCAGCCCCGTTGGGGCTGTTTGTAGCTGTTAGACATTGAGTTACCAAGGTTCTCTGAATAACGAAATCCTGTGCAATCAGAATGGGCCCTCCCCCAGTACTCTGAAAACCCTTGGTACTTTTGATCAAACAAGTGCGGATGGTCATGGAGCTGACATTGTGGGACTAGGCAGAACTGAACTTGTAGAATCAACCAACAGAATATTTTGACGCAGAAAGGTCACCAGCACCAGTGATCGCCTTCACCAGAGTTTAAATCAGTAAAGTGGAGCAGATGCTTGTTCACGAGAAACAGGATCAACAGCTGAACCAGTCAAAGCAAAGACAAGGAAGGTAATGGTGGCCGTTATGGTAGAGCAGAGTAGGAAAGAGCCCGGGAAGATGGAAGGATGGAGTAGAGGTGGGAATGGGGTGAAGACCACCCACCCACACCAGGAAGCCGTCATGTTTTCCAGGCAAAGATCAAACAGATGTTGGGAGAGGCTGGGTGACAGGAAGGGAAGCCATGGGGACAGCTGCTGGAGTTCTTCAGCTCAAGGAGGAGGCCACAGAAGGGCCTCTTCAGATCTGTTCTAGCCAACGAGAAAGTGCAGAGGCTGTGAAGACATGGGGGCAGGTCCATCTGCCGCAGATGTTGCATGAATCTTAAAAGTTCTTATTAATAAAATCAAACCCGAGGCGAGTTATTGGGGTCCATGCTGGTAGATCAGAGAGACAGAACAGGCCACAGCTATCTCACCTCGCCAGTTCCTCAGCTGGTCCTGTTTCCTCAGACTGGAAGCCTCTGTGTCCTCATCCCGAATGAATCTCAGCTGAACTGTATTGCTCCATAGCCTGAAGCTTAACCAGCCAAAATCTTCTAGTTTCTGGTCCTCACGCCTTATATATCTTTTTGCTTTCTACCACCACTCCCTGGGATTAAAGGCTGGCTTTCTGGGATTAAAGGCGTGTCACCATGCTTGGCTATTTCCAATGTGGCCTTGAACTCACAGAGATCCAGAGGGATTTCTATCTCTGGAATGCTAGGATTAAAGGTGTGAGTGCCACCATTTTCTAGCCTTTGTATCTAGTGGCTGTCTGTTCTCTGACCCCAGATAAATTTATTAGAGTACACAATATTTTGGGGAACACAGTACCACCACACGCAGACAATGGGGAGAAAGTGGAGGAGTTGATGGCCAGCTTTGGAGAAGTCAGAACAGTAAAATCTAGATGACATGAACTGTCAATGAACACCTGCAGAGGCAGGGGGCTGGGACAGACAGAGAAGAAAGTGGGAACCAGCGAACTCCTGATGGAAGGAAGTGGAGGAAGCGGGGTCCCCAGGGACCTCAAGAAATGCAGTGTGGGGGTGAGTCAAAGTGAACGTGTAGAGGGAAGGCGTGCGGTTTCATGGTTTGTGGGGTGATTTGGGCATGGGCCTGAACTGGAAGCATTCTGTGTCAACACAAAGGTGGGGCAGCTGTCACAGCAGGTAACACTGTGACCCCCGCCTGAGAGATCATGAATTTCTGTCTCTTGGATAACAATATCCCATCAGTCTGCTTCAGTGATGACTCCACATAAAAGGTACACCCGACACCCTTGCTCTGTGTATGTATCCCTTGAAAAACAGGGAGACAGAGTCCTGCTGCAAAGCCCAAGCTGACCCTCCTTCCTCAGCCCCACGAATGCTCGGCTCCCATGCACATACCGCCATGCCTGCCCTAATAAACCATTCCACACTCTCTCTCCCTCTCTATTGCGCTCTGCACACTGGATAGACACGTGACATTATGTTTGGGGGAATGAGAGGAGGTAAGATATGCTTTGAAACCTCTGGGGATTAGGAAACCTAAATAAATATTTCTCTGGGTAACTGTTGTGGGGATGAATACTTTAATATCTAAAATGAAGCCTTTTGACAGTTTTAGAATAAAAGGCTAATTCTGATAGTGGGTTACCACAAGAAAAATGGAAGTATAATAAGCAAATCGTTTCATTTTATTTAACCTAAATGTACAGGCCACCGTGGGTTTTTTTTCCCTTCTGTGATGCTATTGGGTGCATTTTTGCATTCTCCGGATAACCTAGTGTTTCCTCAAACCTCCACGTGTTACAGTTTAAATGAAGCTATGTTAAAACACACAAACTACAAAATACAGACTGAAGTCACAGGGACTGTACCAATCACTGTGATTGGTTGTAAGACAGACTGTCATCCTATGAGGTACTTACAAGCTGCTTCTTCCACTTACTGTCTCCTCAACCACACCACGGTCGTCAGTAGTTCAGGATAAACCACAGTCCTGGTTATGGTTTGAATTTGAAGCATCTCCTGCAGGCGTATGTTTTGAGCATTGTGTCCCAAACTGGTGTCACTACTTAGAGAGGGTGTGGAAACTCCAGGAGGTGGAGTCTAGCTGGTGGAAGGAAGTGACTAGAGATGACCCAGCCCTGGTTTCCAGCAAGCTCTCTTCTGAGATCTGATGTGCTATGAGGAGCCTCTGCCTTATGAGGCTGCCACTGTGGACCCCACCATGCTTCCCCACTGGGATTGACTAAGACCCTCCAAAAACGTGAGCTGAGCTAAGGCTTTCCTCCTGTAACCTCTTTCTGTCGTGTGTTATCTCACAGCCACGTAGGTAAGAGTTATAGTCTCCAAAGCTGGAAAGTCAGCCTGAGAACCCAGGATATAGTCACCAGAAAGATCTTTCTGTCTCAGCCATATCCACTTGAGGAGTTACTCCATGGGACAGGTGATAGATTAGAGATAGATATGTCAGAAGATAGATGGCATATAGATACAGATATATAGATAGAGAGATAGATGATAGATAGTAGATGCCAGATAAATGAGACAAATAGATAATAAATGATAATAGATAAGTAAATCTATTATAGATAGATCTATTTAGATAGCTAGATTAATAAACAGATAGATGGATAGATAGATGATAGATAGATAAATGGATAGGTTGATAAGTAGATTGATAGATGATAGAGAGATAAATGATAGAGAGATGATAGATAGATAGATAGATAGATAGATAGATAGATAGATAGATAGATAGATAGATAGATAGATAGATGGATACATACATAGATACATACATAAATAGATACATAGAAAAATGGATAGATAGAGGATAGACAGACAAGTAAAATTAATCTGCTGGTAAACAAATGGCTATAGCCCAAGAGTCCAGCCCTTACCCCCAAAATGTGAAAAGAATTTGAGTTTCCATTTGTCACCGACTTCTGGAATAGGCATCACTTGTCACCTAGGCCCTAAAAAAAAAAAAAAAAAAAAAAAAAAAAAATCTAGTGACAGACCGGCCCATTGTTTCAGTGTTTGTAAGAGTGGAATTTAATTTCAGACTTTCATTACATTTATTTATTTATGTACACACGTGCAGTGGGGGTACATGTGCCACCAGAAATGTGGGGGTCAGACAGAGGACAACCCAAGGGAGCCAGTTTTCTCCTTCCACCGTGTGGATCCTTGGGATCAAACTAGCTGTCAGGCTACGTGACAAGTGCCTTGCTGGCCTCAGATTTGATGTATTTAAGTAAGAATTTGTTGTTGTCATGTTCATAGATGGTGAAGGAGAAGAACATTCTAGAAACCTACTTACTTGCTGATGTCTTCCTAACCTCTCCACATAGTCAGCATATGATTATCTCAAGTTCTTAGAAATTAATTTCTTGGGTCTGAAGACTGTAGACCGGTAAGAAATAGTAGTTACGATTCAAGACTACAGTGAAGAGAGCATTGTCGTGATCCCATCCACAGGACACTGGTGAAGGGCTCTGCGAATCTGGCTGAATGAACAAAGGAATGTAGAAAGATTGTTCCATTTCCTCTCCCATTGGCACATTATCTCAGAAACATCATTCAGGTAAAATTAAAAAAAAAAACAACAGCTGCTTCAGGAAAATAAATAGAATCTTCTGGAAGAGTTGTAGAAGCAGGATAGACCCTACCACCCCGTTTGGGTGTCTTTGACAAGGCCTCAGCTGTGTAACCCATGACGTTGACTGAACTAGGCAAAAACATCCTAAGAGACCATCTGAAATCCTTTTGTTTTCATATATCTGATAAATACATGTGAACAAGGTAAAACTTGTGTGATTTTAGATTGTCAAAGTTAAAGAGAAAATATCGCATGTTTCTGCCCTGCTTGGAGATGGCTAGACCAGTCCTGAAATAGCTGGATGTACTCACCCTTCCATCCCCCAGGTGGGATGAACACAGGCAGAGCTGTAGATGGGGTCATTTCTGGAGCAACCGTTTGGAATACGAAGTGTTCCCTGCAGGCTCGTGTGTGGTTTTGCATGCTTGACTTCTAAGAGGTGACGCTGTTTGAGGACACGAAGCCCAGCTGGAGGAAGCAAGTCACTTGGGTCGTGTCTACACCAAGTCCCTTCTTCCTGTCTGTCCTGGAGTGAACAGCCTCCCCCTTCACATGCTCTGGCTGCCACGGTAGTCTGTCTTACTACAGCCCAGAATCAGGAGAGCCAAGGACCAGGGCCTGAAGACTCTGGAACCATGAGGGAGCTACATCTTCCCTCATTTTAGCTACTTTTCCAGATATTTAATCACAGATGAGCAACAGTAACCGTGAAGGTGAGTAAAGTGTCAAGTTGACAGAATCTAGAACCATCTGGGAGACTCAGCATGCCTGTAGGGTATTACCTTGATTAGGTGAGATGGGAAGAGCTGCCCACGGTGGGTGGTCCATTCCCTACGTGGGATCCTGGGCTGTGTAAGTCAGGAAATGGAGCTCAGCAGCTGCATGCATTCATTCCTTATGCTCTGCTTCCTAACTGTGAACACAGGGTGAGGAGCTGCTTCCAGCCCTCACTGCCGTGACGTCTCCACCACGACAGGCTGTGCCTTCAGTTGTGAGGGGAAATGACGCCTTTCTCTTTTGAATTGCTTCTGTCAGAGCATTTATCACAGCAACAGCAGAGGAGCAAAGACCCCAAGTCACACAGCTAAGGTAACTTGTAGTCACAGACTCAGTCCACACGGAGTTTAGCAGTAGGAAAAATGCTGCTCCCTGACCCAGGAAGTCTCCCCTTTCTTGGAGTCTCTGTATATCAGACACTTATTATACACTACCTAAAAGTATTAAACACTTACCCCAATGGATGCTATAAATAGTCAAAAGTCAAAATGTTACAGTATATTTTTCTAATGTGGTTTAAAAATATCTTTAGTGAGTTCTCAAGTAACACCAGAAATCAATTATTTTGACCCAGCTTCTGAACTGTCCAGTGGGGCCATGCATGAGGAAGCTTAGATATAACCTTGAAGTTGTCCTCCATGGACAGCAGGGAAGGACTAGTGGTCAAAACCTATTTGGCCTTTGAGGAAGACCAAAAGAAAACTCCCCATCATCTGTGACTTGCTCTGTTCCTCTTCGGGCATCCTCCAAGGTTGGAAAGAGGTGTTATAATTCGGTAGTGGGAGTCAGGCTCTGAAGCTATCCTGCCTGATAGCTGTATGATCTCAGTGAAGTCACTGGACAGCTTTGATCTGGGTTATACTCATCTGATTTCCATGACTATAACAAATTACCCAAGGATGCATCATTTGTAAAAAAGAAAGGTTTTGGAGGCTGAACATCCAACAATGGGCAGCCTCATTGGTGGGGCTCTGTTGAGGACAGTTGGTATCACAAGAGGAGTATGAGGTAAAGGAGATCCATCATGTCACCTGGGAGGAAGGCAGAGAACCATTCAGCAAAAGCACTGCCTTCATTAGGATGCTATTAAAGGCCCAGCCCCTCTCAGGGTGCCACACAGGGGACCGAGCTTCCAAGACAAAAAACCTTGGGGGATAAAGCATGTGTAGCCCATAGCGCTGGGTTTCTACAGCATTCAAACAGACACAGCACTAATGCTTCTTGAACTGAGTGGCAAAGATTAGCTGGGGGGGGGGGGGAGTGTCATGACTTTTTCTTGCATTAAGATGGTTTAGTAACGTGTGTGTGTGTGTGTGTGTGTGTGTGTGTGTGTGTGTGTGTGAATGTAAACATGTCCTGACACCCATATAGAAGTCGGTTAGTTCTCTCCTCCTACCATGTGGGTTCAGAAACTCTAACTCAGGTCATCAGGCTTGATAGCAAGACCTGTTACCTACTGCACCATCTCCCTGGCACCGCCTGGAAATTTTCCAGGTGATCTATTATTGGTGCCAGTGTGACTTCAAAAGAAAAATATTTTGGGGTTATCTACCACATTCCTAAGGGCCACTCTGCTAAGGGACAGCAACTCAGACATAGAGACTTCCTTGTGGTCTCCCAGTCTTGCTGAAGATACAAGGTGAGTTCAGGAAAATCTGAGAGGACAAGGTCATTTGTTTCCTCCCATCTCTTTCTTTTGAAACAATGCTCCGAACAAAGAGCAGGGCACAAAGACGTGATGGAGACGGCATGATAACTCAGCCGGGGAGGGGAGGATGTTCCCGGGAATCTGTTGGGGCTGCCGTGGAGCTCCCCAACAGAGTGTGAGGAGGGGAGAGAGCAAAGGCAAGAGAGGAAGAGGCAGAGTGTGGGGAGAAGCTGTTGGAATAAGGGATCCAGGGGGGGACTTGCTTCCAGAGAGGGTGGGGCATTAGATGTAGTTGACGGTACCCTTGGTCCTGTGCCTGGGATTCCCTTGAACACTGTGCTGTGAGGCCTGGCTCTCATGGCACATGAGTGTGGCCCAAGGCTTGATGAGCCAAAGTCTCTCACCTTCCGTCAATTTGACCTTTAGTTACCAGTGAACTCTGGTGACTGGTCAGACCAAAGACCAACTCTGCTGCTGAGAAATGATAGGGTGGATTATCCTAATGAGAAAACTACAGGGAAGAAAACAGAAAGCCTAATTTGTGTGTCCTTATTTGGCGATTCATAGGCAGGGTCCCCAGAAGTTCCTGTTTCAAAAGAGAGAGGTGCTCTTTGAGGCTACAAGGCTTTGAAGCCAGACTAGACCCCACAGGAGCCCAGCATGGTTTCCTCTCCCTACAGTATAGATGACAGATCTACACATTCCTACTAGAGCCATGCTGGGTCTCCTTTGCTGGCAGCCTGCCACTAGGGCCCCATGGCCTCGGCATGGATGGATGTCGAGTGCATCCTGCGATAACTGGCGTTTGAAGGTTCAGCACACAGCATCGAGGGTCCTTGGTAGGCACTGTGATGGGTCAGAGTGCATCAAAGGAAGCCGTTAAGAAGGACTGCACAGAGGCCGGTTTGATAACACTATTCTGAGTTATATTTATCATAACTGTGGGGAAGGGTTTTCCAGAATGTAGAAGTTCTCAGTTAAGCCATTTTGTATGGCTACATTAAGTTCTAGAATAACAGCAAAAATATTCAAAATAAAATTCAAGAGGGTAGCAATCAGGACGAGGCACCATGGAAGGATGGGGAGGGTCCTGTGACTGATGAAAACAACCGGTTTCGGGTAGTTGGGAAACTGATCCAACACACTTCTTGAGAAGTTAGATAATAATCAGCAGACAGACAAAGATTCTAAACTCCCTTTTCACCCACAACACTTCTGGGTGAAAGGTCTATCGGCCTGGAAGAGACACTCATTCAGCAAGCATGTGCCGAGGGTCCCTGTGACAAAGGGTGAGGGGACACGACCCCACTCATGACACACCAACCAAGTGCAGGCATCAGACAGGCAAAGAGCAAGCCATGTTTGTGTGTGAAGTACTTGTAAATATGCCCATGCTCATGTGTGTAGGTGAGGGGTGTGTGTGTGTGTGTGTGTGTGTGTGTGTGTGTGTGTGTGTCTATGTGTGTCTGTGTGCATGTCTCCCATTCTTTGTGGCCATGCGTGCACACATGCGTGTTCCTGGATATGTGCACATAGTATGGGGTACATATGGAGGTCAGAGACCCTGGGTATTGTTTCTCAGGTGCTGCCCACCTTTTTTTTTTTTTTTTTTTTTCAGGAAAGGCCTACACATGTGTGTAGTATTGCATACCTGTGTATGAGTACATGTTGAGTCCTTAAGCTGACTTCACTTGATTTGCTCAGTTGCTCTCCACTACTCTGGCTGAACCCAGAACACCAGTACTAGTTAACCTAGATAACAAGCTTCCTCTAGGAATCTCCTGGTTTTGCTTCCCAAGGGTTACAGTTGCCGCGGAGCCTGTCTGCCTCTTCTGTAGGTTTTAGCGATCCCCTCTCTGGTCCCCAAACATGTAATCGCTTTATCCACTGAGTCCCTCCCCGGCCCACGTCTTGTTTGTTTTGTTTTCTTGAAGACAGAGTGTCCAGGTTAGCTAGCCGGCCGCTGGGGAGCCCTAGCCACACGCCTGTCTCTCTCTCCTCAGAACTAGGATTGTGAGCGTCCCTCACTGTGCCTGCTAGTTTTGTTTGTTTTTCTACTTAGGTTCTGGGGTTCAGATTCAGATCCCCATGCTTGCAAGGCAAATACTTCAGCAACTGAGCCATCTCCCCAGGCCAGCATATATCTGTGCTCATAGATAAATTCAGAAAAAAATGAAACATGGATTCTGCTGCTATCATTCCAGAAAACTTCTCAGAGGAATATTAGGTAGGCGGCATTCTTGGGGATCATCTATTCATCTTGGCTGCTTTAGTAAAATTGATGGATGGGTGACTTATAAGCGGAAGAAGTTTATTTCTTACAATTTTGAAAGCTGGGAATTCAATGTCAGTGTGCCAGTAGATTTGACTGTCTGTTTCCTGGCTGCTCACTTGGTGTATGGAACAGATGCCACTCTGAGACCTCACCCACAAGATCATTAATCTTAAGAACTCTGTTCTCATGACCTAATCACCTCCAAAAGCCTCACCTCTAAAATCCATTACCTTGGGGTGAAAATTTCAACATGACATGATTCCATGTCAACACAGACATTCGATCTAAGGAAGTAATAAGGTGATGTCAGAGCTGTTGGCCAAAATCCGCCCAATAGCTATACAAGGAGGAAAGAAGGCACACGTGAGAAGGTGTAAGAGTGTTTGGGTGGGGTGTAGTGTATGGTATGTGTGCATGTGTGGCAAAATGTGTGCTCCTGGGTACAGGGTCAGTGAGGGGAGATGGAGGCAGATAACCAGTAAGGAAAAATAGCGAAGAAATTACCCATTGTATTCACTGGGCATGCCCAGGGGTGCTCTGTGCAGTCTAACTCAGCTTGGGAGGATAGGATGGCCAGGCTCATCACACCCTCTGACAATGGCAGGACCGCCCTGAACTCCTTCCATTGGAAGAGCCACTGACCAACAAGGCTAAGTCTCTGCTTAGATGCAGCAAAACATTCTAACGCTGTTATCGTTATACACCCTCTTCTGATGGATAATCCAAATCACATATGGATGGAGCTCCCGCCTGTCCATCAAAGCCTTGCTTCTTAAAGGAATGAGCTAGCAAAGGAGAGCCAGTGAGCAGGAGAGTCCTGACCACAAGGATGGATGAAAATAACCTGTGTCTGATTTACAGTGATTCCCAAAACTCATTCAATTTCACACTTAAAAATGGCAATGTTACTGAACCACACCCCAGGGCAGGCTCGTGCCCAGGAGCAGTTGGCCAGCACAAAATGAACTCAGTGGTGCTTTTGTGGGCTTTTTGTTTCGTTTTGCTTTGTTTTGGCATTTCTTGTCTTACTGCTGTTTTACATGTTGGTTGATTTGTTGGTTTGTTTTGATTTTTACTTTTTTATGGTTTGGAAGGGTTGCTTCTTGCTTGCTTTTGTTTTTGTTTCTTAAGTTTTTATTTTTAATTTTTTTAGAGAACAAGACAAAACATAAATTTAGGTATATTTGGAGGTGAGAGCGAATAATCTGGGGATGTAGCAGGAATCTTAGAAGGTCTTATTAATAAAATCAAACCTGAGGCCAAGTATTGGGGTGAATGTTGGAAGATCAGAGAGACAGAACAAGCCATAGCTAACCTCATCTGGCCAACTTCTCAGCTGGTCTTGTTTCCTCACACTGGAAGCCTCTGAGTCCTCATCCCAATGGCTCTCAGCTGAACTGCTGCTAGAAGCCTGAAAGCTTAACCAGCCAAAATGCTTCTATTTTCTTTTCTCCGTGCCTTATATACCTTTCTGTTTTTGCCATCACTCCCTGGGATTAAAGGCTTACTTCTTGGGATTAAAGGCGTGAGTCACCATGCCTGGCAGTTTCCAATGTGGCCTTGAACTCAGAGATCCAGAGGGATTTCTACCTCTGAAATACTAGGATTAAAGGTGTGAGTGCCACCATTTTCTAGCCTTTGTATATAGTGGCTGTTCTGTCTCTGACCCCAGATAACTTTATTAGGATGCATAATATTTTGGGGAACACAATACCACCACATGGGAGGATTTGGAGGAGGAAAAAATATAATTAAAATATATTGTATGAAAAAATAATTAATTAAAAAATAAAATAAAAAGCCACAGGCTGGTAGGCATGCCAACTAAGAAAACACGGCTGAGGGGAAGAAAGCAAACGGGTCTGATGAGAGGAAGCCTGCTCAGAAAAAGGAACATGATAGAGACGGGCTTCCTGGAAGCCTAGAATGGAGAATTATAAATAGACAGGGCAGGATGATAAAACGCATGACCAGTGTGCAAGGAAGCTTGACGTATTCACTTCCAAGAGGTAGATGTGAGAATACAGAGAAAGCCCCGGGAGGTCTGCATGAGCAAGGAAAAGAGCAGGGAAGAGGGCCGACCCGAAGCCGTTCACACAGTCATGGACTCCTGGAGTCAGGTGTTCACCCCTTCACACACGAGGCATGCTGTGCCCAGTATTCAGCTTGTACTTACCTCACGCCGCAGTCAAGGGCAAAGAGGTTTATCAAAGCCAGACCAGTTCTCTCAGAGCAGCGTTACTCGACCCATTTCCTAGTTGCGTGTCCCATAGCTGTTCCCTCATGCCCTAGTTAGCTGTAACTGTCAACTTAACATAGCCCAGAGTCATCTGAGAAGGGAGCCTCAACTGATGGATTAGCCAGATAAAATCACCCATGGGAATGTCTGGGGTGGGAGGTCCTGCTTGTTAGTTGATGTAGGAGGGCTCAGGGTGGTGACCCAGTCCACGGTGAACAGGTGGTCTTGTATAAGAAATCTAAGAAAGCTAGAGAGATGTCGATCGGGCTCAGTGGTTAAGGGTACTTGCTGCTCCCTCGGAGGACCTGGATTCAGTTCCCAGCACCAACATGGTAACTCACAAACATCTGTAGCTCCAGTTCCAGGGAATCTGATGGCCTTTTCGGGCCTCCCTGGGGAACTAGGCACACAGCTAGTACACATACTTATCAGACAACTTACCCATACATATAAACATAAAAATAAATAGATCAGAAAGAAAAAGAAGAGGGGAAAAGCCAAGCATGAGTCTGTGAACAGGCGTCCCTCCATGTTCTTCATCAGAGTAAGGCTCCATAGGCCAGCAAATGGACCTGCCTTCCAGTTCCTGCCCTGACTTCTTTCAATGATAGACTGTGACCTGAAAGATTAAGTAAACACTTTACTTTCCAAAGCACCCTTAGTCACAGTGTTTCATCACATCAAGGGCCATCGCACTAGCACACCTCCCGTTTTTGTGTTCCAGACCTGAAACAGAGGTCTCTTCATTCTCAGAGTAGGCTGGGCCTGCTCTCCACACAAACCCTAGTTGTGCTGAACCCGCTGTGGAAATCTTACCCTCTTCACTGGCGGTCAGCTGGAGATGGGAATCTATTTAGGTCCCCACACCGAGACGTAGAGGGAAGCCGAAAGGGATTCACTTTCTAAATCAAAAGACAACCACTGTGTCAGCTCCTTCCTTCCTGTTTGTGTCGCTGAGAGGAGATTGTGCCATCAGGGGCTACATCAGCCATCTTGTGGTCATGAGGTGATAAATATAAAGTTTTGTTTTCTGGTCCAACTGGCCAAAGACCACAGAGAATGAAGACTAGAAAAGCTCGGGTCCCTGACGACAGGAGCCACCCGCTGCCCCAGAGATGAAACCCCACCCTGGATGGTGGATGATACAGAGGAGGATGCGGTGGCCCTGCCGCTTGAGCCATCCTGTCTTCTGCTCGTTGGCATCAGTTAACTGATCCATGGAGCAGCGCTAGAGCAAAGGAAATTCGAATGAGAGTCTTAGGTTCCCGTGTCAGCCATGACCTTTACGGCTGTGTCCTCAGCCCTCACCCTTGAGGCTCAGCAGAGAAGTGGAAAGAAGACAGTTAGCCGCAGTGAAGAGGAGGGGAACCTGCTCTGGAGTCAGGGAAGAATTTGTCTCCGCCATGCTGAACTACTGGGGACATGGCCAGTGGCGGAGGATGACAGGATGGCCAGTCAGCTCTGGAATCTGGAACAGATGGGTGGCGGTGAGTGCCGCAAAGTGAAGGATTGGATGTCAGAGAGAAAAGTCTAACTAGTCATAGAGACCGAGCCTGGGTTTTCAACATGGAGGATGAGCCAACCCCAAACCATCCTAAGGAGCTCATCTGTGACAAGGACACAGGTGATTTGCAGGGACATCAGTTTCCATGTTGAACAGGGGCCTCTGAGGAAGGCTCAGATCCACACAGGTGCTGTGGCCACTGGCCATGGCCTTAAAAAACGCTAAGGGAACAGAGTCTCAGGTCTCTCGCCTGGTTCAGGTGGGTTTGAATGATGAGCCAGGTGTCCTCCTCCTCCTCCTCTTCCTCCTCCTCCTCCCACTCACCATGCTCCTCCATTTCCCATTATTTCACCTCCTCCTCCTGCTCCTCCTCCTGCTCCTCCTCCACCCTTCCTCTCTCCCCATGTTCCTGTGCTTTCACAAGGCCTCCCTGCCAGTGATTTTCCAGACAGATGAGGCCAGGAAGCAGTACAGAGAGGCTTTTAAGTCTGCTTTATCAAACAGTGGAACCTCTTAAGAAGCAGCTTTGTCATATTGAAACTAGGTTTTCACTACCTTGTTCTGCATATTTTTCATTTTCTGTTTTCCTAAGTCAACACAAAGACAGAATTGACTATCTCAGTTTTCTACTTTTATTTTTACAGTACTTAGGATTGAACTCAGAGCCTTGGGCATACCACGCAAAAGCTGTACTACTGAACTATACCACAAGACATTATGGTAGTTTTTAATGCTGAGATAAGTTCTCTCCACATTGCCCAGGCTGACTTTGAACTAACTATCCTCCTCAATCAACTTCCCCAGGAGCTGGGAAATCAAGTCTGTGCCACCAAATTGGGTTCATTTTTCCTAAATCTTTCTTGAGGTCCTATTTCCTGGAAACTGGGTACCAATCATGTCTCTCTCTAGGTCATCAACAGTTCAACTCAGATATGTCCAATGATGGCTTTCCTTCTTTGTTGTGTGTGTGTGTGTGTGTGTGTGTGTGTGTGTGTGTGCGCGCACGCAGGTCTATATGCACACATGTGCATGCATGGCAGCCAGAGGAAAGCCTTTGACGTTCCAGGAAGGTTATCCACTTCCCCGGAGAAGTTGCCTCATGGACCTGTCACCGCTTTGCCCAGGCATCCTCTTTTGTCTGCCTTCCCAGTGTTGGGCTCACAAGGACAGGCCACCACGCTCCATGCTTTTCTGTGGCTTCTAGCTTTTGAACAAAGCTCCTCACTCTTGCGGGACAAACACCTCACCAGCCAAGCCTCTCCCGGACCACAACTTGCCTTCTTGCGGCTGTCACAGCTTTGCCTGCGCTGACCGGAAACCAAGGATCCTGAGCTTTCTCACCCGAGGCCGAGAGAACAGGCAGATGTGAGGTGAGGGAGAAACACCTGCGTTAGCCAACGTCCTCTCATTTGCATCGCAGCTCCTGGTGTCTGGCCTGTGGACAGTCGTGAAGAACCAGGTGAGCAGCCCCACACAGCACTGTCTTCTAATCGCTGAGAGGAAGCGGAGTCCTTCTTTCCAAGCCTGCTTTGCGGGGTTATTATACAAGGTGGATTGCCATTGAGTTCCCACCACCCTTTTCAAGTAAAGAAGAATAACACTAAATGTGACTGTGTGCTTTGGTCACTCGGGGATGATCAAATTGTGAAGAATTTATGTCATCCTGCTGTTTTGTAACAAAACCCAGGACAAAAATTTAAAAACTCTTCAGGGGTTTGATGCCACAATTCAAATAAACTTGTTTTTTTTTAATCTATGAAATTACCTATTCTAGTTTCTATATTTATACAGAAAATATAAATCCATAAATAGAAAATAAAAATCCAAGTCAAAATAAAAGCATAAATGAATTATAAGCATTTTTATTTTATATGTTTATTCTGACATGTGATTACTTTTCTCACTGATCATTTTCTAGTGGGCAAAAAGAATCTATTGCAATGATATGAAAATTGAACCCATGGCCAAGATCCATCAGCTCTGTCCAATAGGATTTTATTGTCTTAAGTGGGAATTTTAATTGAAGTATAATACAGGTATGTGCAGATTCTGTGACACTCAATTCATCACAAGATGGCCAAACTCATAAACAATTATTTTTTATTTATTATACTCAACACAAATTTTAAAAAAGAAACATTGTCAGGGTCCCAAACTCCCCGGTTCTCCTTTGCTGCCTGTGATGGTTAATTTTGACTATAAACATGAAATATAAAATCACCTTGGAGATGGTTCCTCTGTACATGTCTACAGGGGTTTATCTTCACTATGTTAACTTAGGTGAGAAGACCTGCCCACTGTGGGTGGCACCATTCCCTAGGCTAAGGTCCTGGTGTGTATAAAAAGGAGACCATGAGCTGGGCATGACATTCACTGTTCTCTGATTCTTGATTGGGGTGCCTGGGGATCCGCTGCCTCAAGGTCTGGTCACCTCTGCCCAGATGGACCGTACACTCCAACCCTGAACCAAAATAAACATTTTCTCCTTTAATTTGCTTTTGTCAGATTATTTTGTCATAGCGACAAGTCAAGTAACTAAGACAATAGCCCCACGTTCACACTCTCAGCATGGACTAAGTGTGCATTTGGGTGAAATTGATATAGATGATGACACAGGCTCACCTCAACCTTCACCTTGGGATAGACTTTCCTCTGTGTACCAACAACTCATTTGCTCATTTATTTTACTGTGTGGTATCTCATTCTATGAACACGCATTTTATCCATTCCACTATTGTTCAATATTTGCGGCTATGAAGAATAATGCTGCTAAGAGGTTCCTATACTCCTAATAATATTCTGTACATGTGGCTTTGGTGTTGCTGCTCATAGCTGCTCTTCAGTTAGGGATATTGTGTAGCCGTTTCCTCAGGATTGAAACAGTCCATCCTGTAGGGAAGCTCCTAAGGCCAGAAAGTAAACAGTTCAAAATAGCTTCAGGAAGTCCCTGAAACTGATCAGACTGATTAGGCTCCTCCCTGCCAGAGTAAGCAATAAAGCTGGCTGAGAGTCCCTCTCCGAAGACCCAAGCTGCAAAGAAGACTGTGAGACCAGCCGAGCTGCCTGGAAGAGGTTTAGGCCAGCGAGACCCCTGGAAAGGACGCTCTCCAACCTGCTGAGCTGCCAGCAGGCTGTGCAGTGTGCTCCAGGTTCCCAGCTTTGTGAGCTGCCACCCATGCTGGGGTGGGCTTTGGTGATGGAGCTAGTGGATCTGTCCTTGAGTCATTTCTGCTCCTGTAAGTGACCCCTCACCCATATTCCTGTAATTAACCCTGATAAAACTCATTGGTTCACCAAACTGGACTTTGGTACTATCCATTCTTTGGTCTGTACATGGAGACTTGGGTGTTGTGTCTCCCCAAGAAAAGTCTTGTCACACAACAATGTAGAAATCAAGAGTCCAGTTTTTTCAGTTCCCAGTTAGGGGGCATGTATACATCCTTCAACTTTAGTAAAAATGTTCAAATATTTTCCAAATCAAATGCCGTGTGTGTGTGTGTGTGTGTGTATGTGTGTGTGTGTACCTCTTAACAATATAAGAACTTGAGAATTTAAGCTATGCCTAATCTGTAATTGTGTGAAAGTGAAATGCCCCGACACCAGGTTTGGATTTTTGAACACATGACCCTCAGACTAAGGAGTTCAATTGGGAGGTTGTGGTACCTTTAAAAGGCGGAGCCTAGCTGGAGGAAGAGTTCAGGGAGCCCCTGGGGATGATAGCTAAGCCCCAGTTCTGGCCTGAAACTCTATTTCTCATCCTCCAACCTGTGAGCAATCTCCTCATGCACCTGCCGTCCCATGGTCCCCAACATAAGGCACTCTGCCCTCTGGGCTGTGGGCAACCCTTCCTTAAAGAGGTCGCACCAGGCACCCTGCTGCAGCAGCAGAATGCACTGACCTACTGCCGGTCATAATGCTGGCACTGTGGGTTTGGCTGGCTCACTCTGGTGGGAGAGTGGTGCCAGTCTGGGTCATGTTGTGTTGCCATGGCCTCACGCGACTGGAGCATCTTCGCATTTCCCAACGACCAATTATTTCCTCTCAGTGTCTATTTAAGATGTTTGCTCCTTCTCCTGTGTGGTTGTCTTTTTCTTGCCGATTCGTTAGGGATTGGGTCCCTTGTTAAATACGTGCTCACAAATCTCTGTGTCCCTCTGCCTCTTTCTGTATCTCTCTGTGTCTATGTCTCTGTCTCTCCCTCATGTGAGCGCCTGCACATGCATGAGTTTTACCCATTTAATGGTGTCATGTGATGAACAGAAGTTCTTAATTTTAATATGACCCAATTCGACAAGAGTTTACTTAATACTTGAAGGATCTGTGTCTTCATTAATACTTTTTTGCCTGTTCTAAGGAAGTGAAGAAATGATCTAAATTATCCTCTAGGGGTTTGAAAGGTTAACCTTCAACTTCCATAGCTAAAGCTACTAGCCACCCATAGTTAACTTGTTTGTGTGGAGTGAGGTGGGGTTGAATACACTTTTCCATGGCTTTCTTTCGATTCCAAATATATATTTACTTTTATTTATGCTGAGTGTTCAGTATGTGTCTCTGGAAACTCTCTTCATTTCTCCTCCAGTCTGTGGGATGCATTGCATGCGTTTCCCTGATCAGGTCTGTAACTCAAGGTTTCGCCATGTCCCTCTTAATCCTATTTGTTTGTCTGCCTGGGAATCTTACTGAACCCTAAGCATTAGTTACTGTGGAGGAGGAGTGAACTTTTTGATTAAGCTTATACACTTCAAAAACAGTTTTCTTTGTCACCTTCAAGATGACTGACATGGAAACAGATCTCTTGATCCAATCAAAGGCTGAGCTGCCTTGAGACTGAATTTTAGTCTCTCTAGGACTTTGCCCGAATTGGCCAGTCCTCACTCCTGAAATACAGTATAGTCCTTCCTCTGTGTCTGTAGGTTCCAGACCTCAGAACCAACCAATGATGACTCAGAAAAGCTTGTGAACAGTCACATGTGGGAAGACATTATAGTAATGCCGATACTCAGGAGGCCGAGGCAGGAGTTCAAGGCCAGCCTGGGTTCATAGTGAGTTTTAAGCTTAACGGGGCTAGATAGTGAAACTTTCTGATATTGATGGTGATGATGACGATGATGATGGCTGTAAAAATCTCCAGAACAATTCTTAAATTTTCTGAACTGAGCACTAGGCGAATGGAGAGTTGTGCAGGCACCCCACCTTCAGCCCCTCTCCTTATCTGAACATGGTTCATTTTGAGTCTCTGTGGTGATTATACTTAGGCCTATGATTGTATCTATGTGGAACAAGTATAGGCCTTCCTTTCCTGTCCTCCTCAGAGACACAGCATAACAACAATTTGCACGGCACTGATGCTGTGGTGGGCGCTCTAAGCAGCCTGAAGACGATTTAAATTACAAGGGGGACGTGCACCGGGATTACGGACCCACTGCACTGCTCTGCATAAGCAACCTGCGCACACATGGACTCGGATGCCTGTAGGGGATCCCAGAACTAATCCCTAGTGGATACGGAGGGATAACCGTACTTGAGACATCCCCGCCCCCGGCTTGTTAATTATGCTCCTCTGGTTGGCAAGTCCTGAACTCATTCATTTTCTCATCCCGCTATCATGAGTATCTGAGAATTCCACGTCTATTCTGTGGACTTTAGACAGCTGTTTTCTGCAACGCTTCTCTGCACCATAGAGTGCTAGGATCTCCTTTGTGCCTTCCTTTGCAAGACATCAGACCCTGAGCAGACTCACTTTAGTGGCTTTCACCCAGATTGCGTGCAGGCGCATGCTCATCCTCCATCTGGCCTTCCTCCTTCTTGATAACAGGGCTGCATCACCTCAATCAGTTAGCTGAAGCTGCAGATCCGGGCCTGGGAATTTAGAACCAAAGACTAGAAGACTCAGTAGTCTTTCTGCTCACTCTCTGATCCCCTCCGCAAGATGGTCTGGAAGGATCTACTCCCCTCCATGGGACAGAAGGAGCAGAGGAAGCCTGGAATAACGGCTTCCTCTGGAGAGTCCTGTGACACTGAAGACTGATGCACAGCCACTGTCTCCTTCCAAAGTCGTCCCCCTGCATTAGAGCAGGAGCCCTGAGGCTGCCACACATGTGGTGCCATTACCACTTGCTCCAGGCACCCTGGTTCTTCTTTTTTCTGACTCTTCCACCCTGGCCCCCTGTGCTGGGAAGTCACAGTGGCCAATACATGGTGTGTGCTTGTAAAGGCCTGGCTTTCTGGTTGGTCCCTCTGAAATCTCCAGAGGTCTTTCTCTTCTGTCTCGGTGGCTATTAATGTGCTAAACAGCTCTTGTGCCAGAGAAGCAATGATGGCAACGTGGAAGAAGGGATGTTGTAAGCCACGAGGATGGCACATCAAGAGCAAGAAATTAGTCTTGCTTTGAACCACTGGAATTGGGGTACTATTTGTTACCGCATCATAACACAGCCTATGGTGACTGGTACCTTAAAGGAAGTAGGTGCAGTTAGGCTGTTTCTGCTTTCTGGCTATTGTGAGTATAGCAGCAGTGACCAGCATGAGCAGGTGTCTCTATAATAGGATCTAGAGCCCTTTAGGTATATACTCCAGAGTGAAATAGCTGGATCATTCGGTAGGCTTATTTTTAGCTTTTGGAGGAACCTCCACACTGATTTCCATAGGAATCCCATTTTAATGATAAAATAAATCCTCCTACAAACACAAACAGTGTCCTTACTCTGACTTATTGGCCCTTGACTTAAAGTTGTTTTGCTAAAACTACTTCCCACAGAGGATGTCTGGGGGACTTTCAAGATGACTGGTCCAACGAACAAATGAATTCCTGTGTATCATTCAGTGTGTATGGAAGATAAGGCTGTATGCTGTGGTCTCATGGACAACTCTGGGCTCAAACTGCAGGTCCACCACCAAGTGTGTGACCCTGTGCAAGTGTCCGGAGCTCTCTAAGCAGCTCTTCCTTAGCAAAGAAATGGGAAAACACTGCCTGCTTCCAGGCGTTGTTGTGAGGATGAATCGGGGTGGTATTTGTGCTGTGGTCTTCATAATTCTGGCCCATGCTGTTTGCAAAGGGCATCTTTTCTTAGTATTATAAATCAAAGCTAGTGGGAAGAAAAAATACAGGAAGCCATGCAAGTGAAGGGTATGGGGTTCTCAGGAGTCATTCATACATTCCCTTCAGATCACATCCAAATCAAAGTCAATGAGAGCAGAAGACAAAGCAGAGGCATTTTTTTTAAAAGTTCCAGTAATTGAATCTGTTAACCCATCTAAGGAACTATGAAGTTAAAATGAGTGATTATTAATAAGCATGTATCATAGTAGATAAATTAAAATGAGTGTGATTCATGAATGTTTATACACAGTAGGTATATTTAAAGCACAGTTTAAATTGGAGATGAGTTGAATGAATAGATAGACAAATTGATACGATAAACAGATGACTGATAATAGCTAGCTATATAGATAATAGATGGTAGAGATAATTATTTATTTATTATTTTTATATTTATTGATAAATAGATAATAGATTGATACACAGATAATAGATTAATAAACAAACAATTGCTTGATAAGTGATAAATACATAGATGATGATAGTGATGAAGATTGATAGGCAGATAGATGGATGGATGGATGGATGGATGGATGGATGGATGGATGGATGGATGGGTGGATGGATGGGTGGGTGGTAGAGGATACATTGATGAGAGATTGATAGATAAGTGGTAGGTAGATAAATAATAGATGACAGATGATAGATAGATGGATGATGAAGGATAAATAGATAGATAGATGATGGATTAATAGATGATAGATGAGCTAGGTAGTGGTGGTGCACAACTTTAATCCCAGCACTTGAGAGACAGAGGCAGGTGGATCTCTATGAGTCAGAGGTTAGCCTGCTCTACAGAGTGAGTTCAGGAACAGCCAAGGCTACACAGAGAGACCATATCTTGAAAAACAAATGAGAGAGAGAGAGAGAGAGAGAGAGAGAGAGAGAGAGAGAGAGAGAGAAGGAAGAAAAGATGATAGATGGATAAATAATACATAGTAGTAGAATAGATGGATGAATAGATAGATAGAAAGAAGATAGATAGATGATAGATAGATAGATGATAGATAGATAGATAGATAGATAGATAGATAGATAGATAGATAGATAGATAGATAGATAGACAGATAGACAGACAATAAGGGTCTTACTCTAAGAGCACACCTCTCTTAAATCATGTCATCTGTGACATAAACAGCTTCTAAGAAGACAGCGAGTGTCTAAGAAAAGAGAGAAAAGACTGTGCAAGGCATTCATGTGTGGCATCAGTCATATAAAACTTCTGAAGATTCATCTGATGGACCCAGAGCTGCAACAAACACTTTAATATTAACAAAGGTTTTCTAGAAAAACAACTTTTGAACTCCAGAGAAAAGACTGGTAAGATGGGAAATGAGTCTCCGCGTCAAGTTTGAATGGGCTACAGTCCAATATGGTGCCCTCACAAGGGCCATAGCAGACATTGACTCTTATCTTAGGACCCGACAGGGCTGCTAATTGGTCTCCACATTGCTGGCTAGTTTTGGGAGGCCACCGTGAAGGTGCCAGTCCACTTGAAGATCAGATCCAAAACTGCTTTAACATCACATTCACCAAACTGCTTTGGCCAAAGCAGTCCCGGACCAACATAGACTCCAGTGGCGAGGAAGCAGGTCAGTCTCTGGACAGGAGGACCACCAAAGAGCCTGTATCCACTCTTGTTTCCCATTATGCCAAAAGATGATGCTGAGTACACATACTATGTTAACAACTGGATGAAGAGACAGTTGGCTACCACAAGCTGTTTCCCGTACGCATGCTGTTCCCTTCTTCTGCCTGGATGTAGAAATTTCCCGTGTTAGAATTGTTTTTAATCCTCCAGCTGGAGAGATGGCTGGTCACTTAGTTCTTCTTGCCTTGCAAGCTCAAGGACCTGAGTTGAATGCTCAGAACCCATGGGAAAAAATGCGACCTGGAAGCATGAGCTTGTAATTCCCTGGAAGAGTCAGGGGGATCCCTGGGGCTCGCTGGTCAGCCAGGGGAGCCTACTTGATGAGTCCAGGGAAGGTGAGACCCTGTCTCAAAAAGGATGTGGAAGATACCCTCGTCCTCTGCAGTCCTCTGGCCTTACACATGCACACACACTCCTGCACCCCACAGAAAAACTACACTTTTCCATTCTTCCCCTCTAGCCTCCCTTTGCTGTTTTTCCTCTTGTCATTTTCCCTGGGGAACATTCCCTCTCCCTTTCCTTCCCCTTCCTCTCCTGGCCCCCTCCTGTGAAGAACTATGACAATAACATGAGAGGAAGATGGGTACTGGAGCCCGTTCGGTTGGTACAGACTCTTCTGGTTAGTTGCGTGGTTGCCAAGTTGGCAACCCCGTGTCTTTGAAGCCCGGGAAACAGAGAGAAAGGAAACAGCAAGTGCATATTTTTCCTTCATTGTACAAATTTGTGGCTTTAAGTCCACCCTTCACAAAGTATGATTTCCCTTTTTCAAATTAAGAGCAAGGAAGACGGAGCACTCCGTGAGTCACAGAGGCATCCCTGGATAACATCTTGATGACTTAAGTGTAAATGGATAAGAAATCCGTGGATTCCGCTCCACCCAAAACACACACATCGGATCTGAGAGCGTGGCATCTGGCAGAGCCTGTCTCTGGTGTGGTACAACTTTGACTGCTTGGGAGGTATAGTTTGATACATGAGGAACCCAAACTCCAAATGTGGGCAGAGCTCACCTCATCCCCTCCAGGCCAGAGCGAGGTGGCTCATTCGTATTCAGTACGCTCTGCTTAGGTTGCCTCTTCTTTTTCTTCACATTATAGATTTGGCCCAGTTTGAAGATTCCTTCCACTCTGGGTCTATATGAGCTCTGTGTCCTGGCATGTGGACGGTAATCTAACACAAACTGACATAAAGTTTGGGAAAACTGACAATTTGATCTCATGTTCACTTTAATATGGAAAGGCTGAATAATGTTCGATTGTAACTCGGTCCAATTTTGGTCTTCTCCATGAAAGTTGAGAGACAGCTAAGGAGAAGGGAGAAGGAGGAGGGTGTCCTCATCTGAGGTAGCATGGGAATGGGGTGCTCCTGAGGCCAACAGCAGCAAAGTCTGTGCAGTACAAGGCATTTCATGTTGATAACCGTCCATCTTTCTTTTGGTGGTCTGTTAATTCCCCATAAGCATTTGATTTTAGAACCACCTAATTCCAAATTTGACCTTGAGCATCAAACATCTCTATGCCTAGCCAGAATTGAAGAGCAAGAGTAAGGATCCCCACATCTCGTTCTGACTCGTGATCTGCCGAACCCCAGCAGTGGTTAGAAAATAAGGAGGAATCGGGCCATGGTTTGAATGTGAAATTGCCCCCCCACCCCCCAAAACACTCACTTTGAACACTTGGTCCCCTGCTTATCGCATTGTATGGAACAGTCGGGGAACCTCTAGGAGGTGGAGCCTCCTGGAGGAAGTGGGTCACTGGAAGTGAGTCTTGGAGTTTTATAGCCCAGCCCCACTTCCTGTTCACTGTCTACTTCCTGACTTCAAATTCAGTGCGACATATCAGCCTCCAACTCCCGCCACCATGCTTTGCCGCCATGAGGTGTAAGCTGGAGTCACCCTCCCTTCAGCTGCTGCAGGTCAGGGGTTTGTCACACCAACAAACCAAGACTGATGCGGATACCATCTTGGTTGATTTATACTCTTACATCCACCACGCTTTCTACACCTTGACGTTACCTTAACTCCACACCCAACCCCTACTCTGCACACAACTGCCTGAGCTCACTTCTGAAAAGGCAAGTGTGACCACACCATCCTAACTCAGCAGCCCTCTGTGGCTCCCAGTGACCAGAGACCTGACCTCAGCATCGCAGAGGGGGTGCAGGACCATTGGTTCCAAGCCTACCCCTCTGGCCACACCCTCCATCTATTTCAGCTTTAACTCCTTAGCCTCCTCTGTCTCTCAGCTTCCTCTCTGCTGGGAACACCCCTCCGTTCTCTGTCTCCCCCACTTGCTTGGTTCACAGTTCTTCTGCCAATCTGAGATCAGCCACCAGTAGCCTCCACAACTTCGGGACACTATAACCTCCATGGCAGCTTGGGTTAGGTGAGCAATCCCACTGTATAGTCTTAACAACACAGGCCGGGTGGTCTGTGCCCACGTTGTATCTCCAGCAAATAGCACAGTCCAGATGCCCACGTCTCAATGACAGCCCCTGCGTGCTGGTGTGTCTGTGTGGCAGCTCACTTCATGTGTCAATACAGTCTGGTTGGGTATTATTGCGAGGGTATAATTTGCATATGATTAATATTTACCTCTGCAGACTGTGAGTACAGTAGGCTTATCCCCTGGAACAGTCTCCTCACTGACAGGCTTAAAGGTTAAGTCTGTTGTGGCCTCATAAGGAATTCTCAAGCCTATACCACAGAACACTGCACTGAATCCAGCCTCAGCTCCTCCAGCTTCAGACCAGCTGGGTCTACAATGCCGTGTGTGTGTGTGTGTGTGTGTGTGTGTGTGTGTGTGTGTGTGTGTGTGTATGAGTATGTGTACATGTGTGTATGTGTGTGTCTATCTCTATGAATGCGTGTGCATTGTGTTTCTATGTGTATGTATGAATGGAAGTGTGCGTGAATATGTGTGAGCATGCATGTGTGTGTATGTGTGAGTGTGTGTGTATGTGCACGTGTGAGTGAGTATGGATGTATGTGTGCACACATGTACATGTTCCTAATGGTTTTGTTTCTCTGGCGAGTTCTGACTGATGTAAAGCAAAAGACAGCACCTCCCACTTCTGTCTTTCAGTGGGATGGGAAGCCCACCTCCTCTCGCACTGCATGACCCTCTGCTCCAAGGCTCTATCTCAGACATTTCTGGTACCACAGCAAGCATGGGTGGGACAGCAGGAACTGTGTCTTCTGGCTGTCTCCTGTCTCTAGGCAGGACACTGCTGTGGTGGTTGCCACCTCCCCTCCCCCCACCCCCACCCCCCGGCACTCCACAGTAAGCACGGATTCTCAATGCTCTTCAGGACCCTCCTCAGCCCAAACACTGCCTTGCAGAATAGAGGCTTTGGAGAGAACCAGCCCTGGCTGCCTTTAACCCAGACAGCCCTTCGCTCCAGTTTCTTCCTTGTTTACCATGGCCTCATCCAGGAAAGCAGGCTGACCATGTCTACCCAGGAGGACCCAGAGGAAAACAAGCTGACTACATCTACCCAGGAGGACCCAGAGGAAAACAGGCTGACCATGTCTACCCAGGAGGACCCTGAGGAAAACAGGCTGACCATGTCTACCCAGGAGGACCCAGAGGAAAACAGGCTGACCACATCTACCCAGGAGGACCCAGAGGAAAACAGGTTGACCACGTCTACCCAGGAGGACCCAGAGGAAAACAGGCTGACCACGTCTACCCAGGAGGACCCAGAGGAAAGCAGGCTGACCACGTCTACCCAGGAGGACCCTGAGGAAAACAGGCTGACCACATCTACCCAGGAGGACCCAGAGGAAAACAGGCTGACCACATCTACCCAGGAGGACCCAGAGGAAAACAGGCTGACCACATCTACCCAGGAGGACCCAGAGGAAAACAGGTTGACCACGTCTACCCAGGAGGACCCAGAGGAAAACAGGCTGACCACGTCTACCCAGGAGGACCCAGAGGAAAACAGGCTGATCACGTGTACCCAGGAGGACCCAGAGGAAAACAGGCTGACCACATCTACCCAGGAGGACCCAGAGGAAAACAAGCTGACTACATCTACCCAGGAGGACCCAGAGGAAAACAGGCTGATCACATCTACCCAGGAGGACCCAGATGAAAACAGGCTGATCACGTCTACCCAGGAGGACCCAGAGGAAAACAGGCTGTCCACATCTACCCAGGAGGACCCAGAGGAAAACAGGCTGTCCACATCTACCCATGGGGGCCCAGAGGAAAACAGGCTGACTACATTTACTCACCTGTGAAAACGGCCTTATTTAGAGATGCTGTCAGATGCTGTTGCTGTGGTAAAACAGTCTGATCAAAATCAACCAAGGGACAAAAAGATTTATTTCAGCTTAAACTTCTAGGTCACAGTTCATCATTGAGGAACTCAAAGCAGGCTCACCTGGTATCCCAGCAGGGCATTACCTCCCACCAAGAAACTCACTCAGCCAAGAAATGACAGCGGAAACCATGCAAGAACATGCCGCACTCACAGGCCCATTTCTTAGCTCGCTGTCTTTATACAGCCCAGACCAGAGAAGAGCACTGCCCAGAGTGGGCCGGACCCTCCTCCATCAATTCACAGTCAAGAGAGTCTCCTGCGGACATGTCCACAGGCCAGTCTGACCTGACAAACCTCCTAGTTGAGACTGTCTTCTCTGAAGTCCCCAAGCTGTGTCAGGTTGACAGCTAACTATTTCAGGGTCTTTACAAATGTAGTTAGGGATCTGGAGATGAGATTGCCCTGGATATCCAAGTAAACTCTAACTCCAACAGCAAGTGTCCAACAGAGGAGGCGTGGGACACTGAGACTTAAGTTGTATGGCCAAGGAGAGGCAGGAAGGGGTACGAGGAAGGGCATCCCTGCAAACAACCTTCAGTGTGGACCCCAAAATCCCAAAACTACAGAGACAATAACCTTCCATTCCTGGAGGACACTAATTGGTGGTCATTTGGTGCCGCCCATGTGGTCTTTGCTCAGGAGGGCTTATTTTGTAGCCAGTATGGGGTCCCAGTTACCTCCTTTTCCTTTTCTTACACATCATAAGATTCTTTGCTCTGATGTAAATACCAGGAACCTTCTCCATCCCCTTTGGGAATGAGGCTGTACTCAGAATGTCCATCACAGACCCACTGGCTGCGCATCGGGGGCTCATATAACAAGAGTAAACTATGTGATACCAAGGAAATAATTTACAAATGATTTTTATTTTAAAAAAAATTAAGAAGTACAATTTTTCACTGAAACTGTCTTGAATTCTCACTTGGAGGACAAAAACAGAGTCCAAGAGACATATAGCTGAGGAATTCAAAACGCTGGTCTCCTGAAGATGGAAACCAATCCATCTCTCCTCACGCATTTGTTTCTCATAAGCAGGAAAAACTTGGCTAGATTCTCCCAGTGTGTGAACTGACTGACTGTGACCAAAAGAATGGCCATTAATGACAGGATTGTTTGTGTGGTGACACTTCATTGGCTCAGAAGTCGCCCTGATCATCACTTGTCATCACCACTGCGGATCTCCGTCGCCTCTCTCTGTTTCGTGAACTCATCTGGCTCTCTTCTCTCTGCAGCAGAGCAACTGCCAAGCCTTCACCGTGTCCAGGGCTCAGGAGAACGTGCCAACCCTGGGGCCTTCCTCCTGAACGAAGCTGTAAATCATAGGGCCCTGCAGTTCCTGGGCTGCCTCTGCCTCTGGGTGGACCTGTATTCAAATTTCACATTTGCTTGAATAACTGCTCGCTTTGGATTAATGTGGAGTAAGAGATACAGTAGCAGAAGGAATCGGCACTGAGAGCATTCTATTTTTTTTTTCTGATGAACACATCTCACTCATCCCTACAGTAATTCCTAACCAGCCATGATAGATTATTACGTCAGCTGCTGTGTAGACATATAACCTCCTGCACAGTTACTTCTCAACATACAAATGGCTTGTGTTGCCATTTCTAAGTGAAAAAAGATCATATGGCCCCACTTTAGATTTGAAAAATACACAAGAGCCTATACAAATTCTCGCATAAAAATTTATAGAAGAAATGCAGTTTAGAAAGGTGTACAGAAAAACCTGAATAGCAGGGGAGCTGCTTGGCTTTTCTCAACTTGACACAGCCCAGAGTCGCCTCAGAAGAAGCAATCTCAGTTGAGTAATCATCTGATCAGATCGGCCTCCGTCCCTGTCTGTAAGAGAGTGACTTGATTGATGAGGGATGCAGGAGGGCCCAGCCCACTGAGGGTGGTGGTACCATGCCGAGCCAGGTGGATCTGTGCTATACACAAGACTGGTCATGAGTCAGAGAGTGAGCCACTAAGCAGCCTTCCTCCGTGGTTCCTGCTGCAGCTCCTTGTTGATTTCCTGACTTGAGTGATGGACTATGACCTGGAAGTAGAAGCCAAAAACATCCTTTCCTCCACAAGTGGCCTTTGGTCAGAGCATTTTATCTCATTAGGAGAAAGCAAAGCAAAATGGTATTTGCCACTAATTGGTGACATTTGTGGGTAATGAGCTTTTTTTTTCCTCTTTATTTTTAAAGTTTTCTAGATAGTATACTTATAATCAGAAAAGTGGTTAGCACAAGCTTTGAAGAAGTCACTCAGACTGCCTGCTTACCAGGAAATGGGGCATGGACGGTACATATTCAGATCAAGAAAGAAAAGGAAACATGTAGATCTGAGTTATGGATACTTTACATTGGGTTAGTAGAGGTTTTAGTAAAATGAACAGAAGTCCACATGCTCTAAGCATGTCCTGTGTCGTGTGCCTGTGAGGGATGCATGCCTGAGTATGGCAACTGGTATAATCAGAGCTGGCTTCTCCAGCCTGTGCCCTGAGAGCTCACCCAGGCCCCCATGCTCACCCCGGACTAAAGGCCCTTCAGTCAACGTCTTGACATTCTAGTGAGTTTTGAACAAGAGAGCCATGTTTTTACTTTGGACAGGATGCCATGGTTTGACAGTGTCCCTCCAGTTCAGGGGCTGGGATGTTAATCCCCGAGTCAGCAGTGCGGGGAAGGATCCCTAGCAAGAGGGCTGCTGCAACATGGGCCTTGCCTTAGCAAATGCCACTGTCTGGGGAGCAGTTGTCTCAAGAATGCACCATCATGAAAGCTTGTTGGGCCCCTTCTTGGTTTATTTCTCTTTCCCTTCTGCCTCCCATTATTTCCATCCTACATGAGCACGGGCCCTAACTAAGTCCTTCACCAGTGCTGTCCTCTCAGACCTCCCAGCCTCCAGAACTTGGAGCCAAACAGGCACCTGTTGTTTATAAATGACTCAGTCTGTTGTTCTTCATCGTAGCAGTAAGACTAGTCAGGATGCTCACAAAGTATAAAGACTCCTCTACATGGAGCTGGGTGGAAAAGTCTGTGAGGTTTTGGGCCTACACAGAGACCTTGAGTGTTCTGTGGTAAGAATGAAAGACACGTAGACTCTTGGGATGCAGGGAGTATGTGGGGGTATAGCCAAACACTGAAGAAGCCATGAGCAGACACAACCAAGCAGGGATGGTAGCTTGTCACTTCTGAGAAATCTGTATCACTCTGGCAAGAAAGGATAGTTAATGATGTAGATTAACCTAAACTCCGAGTAAAGGTCTTCCTCGAAATCCATATCCAACATCTGAGAATGTGCTTCCGTTTTAGATAAAATCTGAATGAAACTGGCTGAGATGCCTATAAAAATAGAAAGAAAAAAATTCTTCTAAACAAGTCAGTTTGGCTGTATGAAGGAAATGCCTTCCTTAGGAAGACACCAACATCATACTGTCCAAAGGATTCTTTGCCACAGAAGACAGTGAGATGATCTATTTATCCGGAGATAAATGTATCATAGGGATTTGTGTAAGGCTTGGCTGGATGCCCTAGGCTTGGCTCACCCTGACTCCCTCTGGAGGTTGACAGAATGGGGTCTGTGAGGGAGGAGGGGTGATCATGATTGGCTGTGCTCACTGTATCTCAACCCACATGACTGGCTGATTTGAAGTTGTATTTGCATACGGCCTCCTCAGACTCTGAGGTGATGTCATCTTATCTCTCTGGGAGGAACTTGGCCACTCTCTGTTACTGAATTAATTTGTTCCTCTCTCAGGAAAGTACTGGGTTTCACACCAATTAATTGAAAATCTAAACGTTCAAAGTCAGGGTTACCATCTTGAAAATTACTCAAACCATCTCTTTCTCTCTGTTGTTTTATAATTATTATCAATATATTTTAAATCACAATAACTATTCTTTAATTATGAAAAAGATAATACAGAACATTTTTTTTTTGCCATAACATTTGTGCGTTGGTTGATTTTTGCCAACTTGACACAGGCTAGGGCCGTCTGGGAAGAGGGAAGGAACTTCAGCTGAGGAAATGCCTCCATAGGGTTGGCTTGTAGGCAAGTCCCTGGGCATCCCAGAGGGCCCATCGTGCAAAGGGTAGTGTGCTACCCCTGGGCAGGTGGTCCTGGATTGTGTGAGAAACCAGGCTGAGCAAGCCAGTAAGCAGTACTCCTCTGTGGCTTCTGCTTCAGTGCCTGCTTCTAGGTTCCTGCCTTGAGTTCCTGGCCTGCCTTGCTTTGATGGTTGACAGTGGTGTGGAAGTGTAAGCCAACTAAACCCTGTCCTCCCCAAGCTCTTTTGGTGGTGGCGTTTTATCATAGCCGCAGAGAGCAAACTAATACAGCTTGTCTTTCTGAAACTCTGCCAGCGCTGCAGAAGCAATTGCAAATGTCTTGAACCCTTGTATCATTCACAGCTCCGGTTACTTCTAGAAACTGGACAGTTTCAGAGTTCATAAGTGAACGTGGTGATGAAAGAAATAGGATGTCTCATCGGTTAATCAAGGGCAGAGTGGCTCCTTGGTCCCTCCAGAAAATGCCTGTGTTTGTATCAGACACATGCTAATGTTATTGTTTTTATTCCAATCGCATCCTTACAGGTATGTGTTGTATGCCCCAGCCACACATGGAAGAGCTCATCAGCTCCACTAATGAGGTCAAGAGCAGGTAGAGGGGTGGCCCTGCTGAAGACCAGAAAACACTGCATTTGTCTAGGATGCCATGATACACTTAGAATTCTCTTAGAACTAGGAAAAAGTGACCTCTCAAAGGTCACCCTCAAAAACTGAAATTGCTTTTAATTTATTCTTACAGGGGATTTATTTTGTTCGGTTTTCCACATTCCCTTACTGTTCGGTTCCAAGTGGTCAAAATGGCAGGTGTAAGATGCTCACAGTTTTGTAGCTTTATAATAGCAAGCAGTTTGGCTCTATATAAACCCTTTCTATTCCTGAAAAATGAAAAGTGCTACTGGCCTATGATTATTAGCAGAAATTTTCAGAAAACTAAGCCAGGTAAACTGTCTAGTGTATCCTTCAGCTTGTTAGTGTCCTGTTTCTACTGTAACAAACCACAGAGAAATCCCCCCATTCTCTTCTACAAGTTCTTGAACCAAATCACAAGGTAAAGGTCTTTTTCCTGCTCTGGCAGTCAACTTAATTCCCTGAAAGGTGATGAGTCACACCCGAAGACATTGGCTTTTCTTTCTCCCACTGAGAATTGAATTCCCTTGCCTGTAAATGGGTCCATGTTGGAACCCAAAGGCAAACTGGTGACCAGAAGCAGACAGCCTTGTCCTGTGGTTTAGGCTGGATAAACTCACCGAAACAGTGGCCTCCTCAGCTGAAGGTTGAACTTGTAAAGCACAGATCTGAGTCCTGTAGCTGTCCAAAAGAAAAAAGAAAGGAAAAAAAAAAAACAACAAAACATCAAAAGCATGAGGCCTGGGCGTCTGCTTTCTGTATGCCTCTCCCCAGCAGGGCAACCCTGCTTCCCTACCTAATCCCCGTTTCTTGTCTCTGTGCAATCACGAAGAGCTCAGAATAGAAATAGTTTTGTCTGTATGTAGTGGAAAACACCAGTTTAAACAGGATGTTGGAGATCAGGGCGCCTGACCCAGAACACGGGCCAGGGCAGACATGAAAGCCCACTTCGTTTCATTCACAAAGGTTTTCTGGGACCAAGCTCCTTCTTAGCCTAAACAGAGTCACGCACAGCCTGGCCCTGTCGCTCCCACGCTGCTTCCAGGAGGCAGGCAATCTCTTTGAAAGCCCTGCCGAGCTGCAGCCTTCATGGACAGCAGCCATGAGTGGGGCTGGGAGCAATTACCCCTCCCAAGAGCGCGTTCCTCTGTGAAGGAGCCTCGCTGCCAGGCCGTCCCTACCCCGAAGAGCAGGAGGGAAGCAGCGGGGCTGTCCCAGGCTGCCTTGCCTTCTCTCCCTTCGCTGGGGCAGTTTCAACTGATTTTGATTACCCTGGCGCCAAATAAATGAAAACATTTCATAGATATATAATCATCCATCACTGTGAAGAAAGGGAAAATGTTTCATGTTCAGTGTGTTTATAAATACACTTAATGAAAACAGGACAGCACTGTCTCTTCCAGCACCGCGTAGCTGCTGCTGTTGGCCAGATCTCCACCAGATTGCCCCGCTCTGGTCATCTCCAGACCCCCAACCAAGCAGCCATCAGCCCTTTGGTTCTGACAACTGAGAGTCCACAGGAAGGACCTTCCGTCCAAAGCCACCTTCTCACCTCCTGTTTCTTCCCACAAGACTGGGACAGGACATAGCCAACCTGTGTCAATCTGGCTCAAGGATTGCACATACACACACACATACACACACACACACATATACACACATACACACACACACATATACACACATACACACACACACACACACATACACACACACACACATACACACACACACAAACACACATATACACACAGACAGACAGACAGACACACACACACACACACACACACACACACACACACTTGCCCGGGGTTGGGAGTTAAATAAATGGCAAGTAGAGCCTCCATGGGCACAGGAGTGCTGTCAGTACTCAAGAGGAAGACCCCAAAATTTCTACTGTAGGTTTATAAATGACATTTTTGTATATTCCATATGTAATGACATTTAAGGTGACTTTGGGTTTTGGAGTGTTATACAAGCAAGGCACATCTTATAGACAAGGAAATCTGGGGGCTAGAAAGACAGCTCAGCAGTTAAGAGCACTTGCTGTTCTTCCATAGGTCTCAAATTCATTTCCTGGCACCCATGTGGTGGCTTACAACCTCCTGTAAATCCAGCTCCAGAGGATCTGACATGCACTTCTGGCCTCCATGGGCGCACACACACACACACACACACACACACACACACACACACACACACACACACACACACCTTTTTTTTAAAGAGAGAGAATGAATTCTAAAGCAAAAAATTTTCCCTGACATCTCTCTTATCCTAGGACATCTTTTAATTTGGGATCCCACATGTTTTGAGATACAATAAATATCCACAGATCTGGCCCAGAGGCATGAACTGATGACTAAGAGTTCCATATGTAGAGGCAGACAGCGGATGCTGTCTCCAACACAAGTTCATCCAGGCTGAGTCTTTTTCTCTGAACGTCATTGCAACGTGTTAAATATTTACACCCTTATTTGACTCAATCTGGATCAGATGACAGGATGGGCAAGGGGCTCCTCATAATTCATTTGTGAAAAATGCACTATGACTATTACTATTATCACACTATTTTCTGTGTGAATGTGTGTGCACACATGCCACTGTGCGCATGTGGAGATCAAAGGACAGCCCGTGGGGACGCATTCTCTCCTTTTAAAATGTGAGTCCCAGAGATCAAACTCAGGTAGTCAGGCCTGACAGCGAGCGCCCTGACAGGCGACCCGTCTTACCAACACCCCTATTATCATCTTCACTGTAAGGAACTCTGAAGTGGAAGGAATACAGTCCTTCAAATACTCACAATGACATTCTTACTAACGTCATCAGAGGTTATTTCTCATTTCTACAAGGGCATAGAGTAAAGAAAACCACAAAGACAGAAGGCTGTAGGGGCTAGAGATGTAAACTCAGTTAACTGAGTGCTTGCTTGGCTTACACGAAGCCCTGGGTTTGGTCCCCAGCACTGCATAAAGCAGGTGTTGTATTTCAGTTTCACGCCTGTAAGTTCATGGTCATCCTTAGCTATGGAAGCAGTTCAAGGCAAGGTTGAGATATGTGACATCCTGTCTCAAAAGCAAGAACAACAAAAACCCACCAACATGAGAGAAAATTCTATAGCGTGCTGTCGTCACAGAAGTCTGTAAAAAGAGAAGTAGCTCTGTTTTTAAGAGTTGATCCCACAGGTAGAAACAAATTCAACATCGGTTTTTCATATGCCACCCTCCTCAAACATGGCAGCCAAGCAGGCAAGCAGGCATTTCCTCTGCCCAAAGGTGGAGGTATAGCTCCCATCTAAAACCTCTGTGTTTCTCATCCTTGTGAGTACTCCACTACCCCAGGCGGCCATTGCTCATTCTCGGGCTGGAGTGGAATAAGAAAATGATCATTTCTGTGCATTTACACATTCTCTGTAGTGATTATTTAGGATCTGTCCATTTGGGGGAGGTTGTGGACAGGCTCCCTGACCCCTGATTAGATTCCATCAGTGAGGACTCACGTATGCATTGAGAGTTAAAACTTAGGAAGCCATTCAATGAGCATTGTCCCAGTGGTTTCCTGTGATAATTTGGGAAATTGAGAGACTGACCAAGGGTGTAAGGAGACCAGTTTATGGTCAAAGAAGTATGTCTGATTCAGTGTTCTGTTGCTGTGAAGAGACACCATGGCCACAGCAACTCTTTTTGTTGTTGTTGTTGTTGTTGTTTTGATTTTGGTTTTTTCGAGACAGGGTTTCTCTGTGTAGTGTGATGATATTGTGTTTCCCAAAATATTTTGCACTCTAATGAACTTATCTGGGGGTCAGAGAACAGAACAGCCACTAGATACAGAGGCCAGAAAATGGTGGCGCACGCACGCATGCGCGTGCCTTAATCCTATCACTTGGGAGGCAGAGATCCATCCAGATGTGAGTTCAAAGCCACACTGGAAACAGCCAGGCATGGTGACTCATGCCTTTAATCCCAGGAAGTGATGGCAGAAAAGCAGAAAAGTATATAAGGCGTGAGGACCAGGAACTAGAGCTGGTTAAGCTTTTAGGCTTTTGAGCAGCACAGTTCAGCTGAGATCCATTTGGATGAGGACTCAGAAGCTTCCAGTCTGAGGAAATAGGATCAGCTGAGGAACTGGCGAGGTGAGGTGGCTGTGGCCTGTTCTGCTTCTCTGATCTTTCAGCTTCACTCCAATACCTGGCACCGGGTTAGTTTTTACCAATAAGAACTTTTAAGATTCTTGCTACAGTGTAGTTTCGGTGCCTGTCCTGGATCTCGCTCTGTAGACCAGGCTGGCCTCACAGAGATCTGCCTGGCTCTGCCTCCCAAGTGCTGGGATTAAAGGCATGTGCCACCACTGCCTGGTCACAGCAACTCTTATAAAAAGAATTTAATTGGGGCTTGCTTACAGTTTCCGAGGTTCTGTCCTTTATCATGGCGGCACAGAGGGCATGCACTGGAACAGTAGCTGAGCACTACATCCTGATCTGGAGGCAGAAAGACACTCTGGGCTTCCGGTGGGTTTCTGAAGCCTCAAAGCCCACCCCTAGTGACACACCTCTTCCAACAAGGCCACATCTCCTAATCCCTTCAAACAGTGCCACTCCATGTTGAAGAAGCATTCAAATCTATGGGCCTCTGAGGGCCATTCTCATTCAAACCACGGCAAGGTGTGGAGAGCTTAGTCCTGACCCAGGCTTTGTTCTCATTCACTCTTCTTTGCTTTTTCCCACGCCAATAATTATCTTCAGTTAAGAAACTGGGAACTGGGCCTGGAAAGATGGTTCAGAGGTTAAGAGACCTGGCTCCTCTTCCAGAGGATCTGGGTTCAATTCCCAGCACCCACATGGTGGTTCACAACCATCTGTAACTCCAGTCCCAAGGAATCCAACACCCTCTCTGACCTTCAAGGCAACCAGGTACATATGTGGTACACATATATACATGTAGGCAAAATATTTACACATGCGAAATAATAAAAATAAACAAATCTTAAAAAAAATCTTTAAAAGAAACTGGGAACAATGTTGAACCAACTGGGAGCGTTTTTATTTATTCTCCTCTTGGTCTATTAGTTCTATACACACCCCAGTTCTCCCCCGTTTCTTGCAGACATGCTCTACAGACTGTGATTGTGAGTCTGAGTAGCTTTGCCCAACATGGACTGTATCTTCCAGGCCTTGGTCTAGGCTTGCTTTATAACTTGCTTTAGCTGATGGAAAGCAGCAGACATGGGAACTGCCCCTGGCAAGCTTTGATCAGAGAGCTACACACGTATCTGCTCATTCCCTAAAACCTCCAAGTGAGCCGACATGAGCCAATATCCTAGGAGGATGGGAGGACATACCACATGAAGGAGACCCTTGCTGATTTCAGTCTCCACATGTGAAAGAGGCAGCCAGTGTCAGCAGGGCTGCTCAGCCAACCTGCCGTCACCCATAAACTCCTAGGCCTCTTGTCCAACGGTGCTGACCCACAGACCTGAGAGCAAGGACCTTCATGCAAAGTCTTTTCTCTGGGTGTGCGCGTTATGCAGTGTGATTGTGGAAACAGATAACCAACACCCTCCTCAGCACAAATGTCTTGGGGACCTAGTACTTACAAAGCTCTAAGGGCATGGTGATATCCATTGTCAGCCCCTTTGTAGTTCAAATACTATAGACTGTCAGAGAAGAGAAGACCAAAGCCATCAGCCAGGCTTGGGCAGCACTGATTTTGTGGATGGTTCAGAAGTGGCCAGAGTGTTTGGAGGCAGGGACGATTTGTCACTGGGAATCAGTTCACAGAGAGTGACTGGGTCACACCACCTCCCATTGAATAAGATCTAACGTGACCCAAAGGCACCCTGCCTTCCATAAAGACATAGACAAGTGCAGGCCTGGACATGGCCAAGCTATATTATCCCTCCACAAGGCTTTTTAAATCTCCAAGGGAACCTAGGACCCCTTTGTAGTATAATTGAACACCTTATAAATAATATGTACCGTGGAGACAAAAGACAATAAAATTGGGCACTACCTCCTACGAACTCTCTGAACTTTAAAGAAAATAACTTCTATTCATCTCAAGTCAATGGTCCCAGAGCGGATCTATGGAGCGTGTGAAAATTGAATTCCTGTGGAAATAAATCCCCTCTTTCCTATCTCAGACGGTTCCCCGGGTAAGAACTAGAATGGAGAGCGAAGGAGACGCTGTGGAGTGGTCTGAGCACTGCGGTCCCGGTCCCCAGAGGACTGGGGCCATTTGGAGCCAGCCCGCCTGGGTGGGGAACCATGGCTCTCCACATTTGCGACTCTGCAGTTTCTCTCTATCTGGTCTTCTCGTTTGCTAAGTGACCCTCTTAGTCACTTTCCTCACCGCGCTGGCTGACAGTGTCTGCGGGAGAAACAGCTCGGGATGGCGGTCTTTTTTGTCCCATAGTCTCAGAGGGTCCATGGATGACAGGGGCCTGGGACGGGATAGTAACATTCTTTATGGATAGAGATTGGAGACGAGGCAGAGGAGGGGACTGGGACCTGGTCCCCAGTAGCCTACGTCCTCTTTGTAGGCCCTACCTCCAATTTCCACACCACCCCCAACAGTGTCAGCAACTGGGGACCATGCACTTGACACATGGGCCTGGGATAGACATCCTCCACTCAAACTGTAACAACAGGCCAAAAAGTCATGCTGTAAGCATCAGATAACATGAGATACTACAAATATGTAATGTAAGGTAATATAAATCCACACAACAATAACCATCAGGAGTTCAGCAGGTTATCAACTCATGGCAGCTGTTACATTAACCAATCCCTACTGTTACTGTTGATTGGTTTATGAGTTTGTTGATTGATTTTTTTTTTAAATAAAGGGTTTCATGTAGCCAAAGCTGGCTTCAAACTGACTATGTAGTCAAAGCTGGTCTTGAACTCATGATCCTCCTGCCTCCACCTCCCAGGTGCTGGGATTATGGGCTAATGGCACCACATCTGGCTGTAATCAGTAAATTCTTACTTAATTTATCCAAGTGTAGATGAAGTCACTAATGAGTATTTGCCTATCAGTTACCCATTACTTCTTGTTTTCCTTTTTAAAGTTTATCAACTTGATAATTAAATAACTACAGAAATTATGCTGGTTAGTTTTTCTTCAACTTGATGCAAGCCTGAGTTGCCTAGGCAGATGGAACATCAACTGAGGGATGGTGCCCTCACCAGACTGACCTGTGGACATGTCTATAGGGCATTGTCTTGATTAGTAGTGATGTGGAAGTACCTAGCCCACTGTGGGCAGTGTGACCCCTACACAGGTAGTCTTGGATTATATAAGAATGAACAAGACAGTCAGCCTTGCCCCTCAGCTTCCACCTCACCTCCCACCTCAGTTCCTGCCTCGGCTTCTCTGGATGATGGACTATAACCAATATGAAACATTTCCTCCCCCAAGTTGCTTTGGGTCTTGGCGATTGATCACGGCAACAGAAAGCAGGCTGGAACAGAGCTCTGGCCACTCTGCAAGGAAAACTAAGATTGCTAGAAGATAAATTTTTGTTATTCTGTGTCTTTTGTGTCCATACGGGCCTTTACTTGAGCAGAGATGCAACATTTCATATCTCCATCTATACAAAAATGTTGAGCTTGCTTATTCTAGTGTTTAAATTAAGAGAGATTAGAACCCAGTAAAATTGGAATTGGTTGATAACCACATATCTATTATACCCAGGATCCTGGAAAAAGAATGATCAAGTTTAAGGAAATTTTACTCCCACACTACTGTCCCCAGTGTCTATAAAAATACAAGAGAGCAGAAGAGCAGAGAAGACTCCACCCATTGTCTGAGGAGTTCTGGCAAGAAAAGAAACTAATGTGTATTGAAAATTTATATGCAGCATTGACTGTTGTTGATTGTTTCTTCTCTTTGGCTCTTAATTCTTTGGCTCTTTGCTCTTTGGGGGCCCACCACCCAGCTCCCAAATAAATATACATAGAGGTTTATTCTTTCTTATAAACATCCAGCCTTAGCTTGGCTTGCTTCTAGCCAGATTTTCTTAACGTAAATTATCCCATCTACTGTGGCCTCTGAGCTTTTTCCTTTTCTTCCTTTTGTGTATCTTACTCTTACTTTGTGGATGGCTGTGTGGCTGTGTGGCTGTGTGGCTGTGTGACTGTGTGGCTGGCCCCTAGCATCCTCCTCTTCTCCTTTTTTTGCTCCTTGATCTCTCTTGTTTCTCTTACTCTTTTCCTCCTTCTATTTATTCTCTCTGCCTGCCAGCCCCACCTATCCTTTCTTCTGCCTTGCTATTGGCCATTCAGCTCTTTATTAGACCAATCATGTTTTTAAGACAAGCAAAGTAACACAGCTTCACAGAGTTAAACAAATGAAGCATAAAGAAATACAACACATCTTTGCATCATTAAACAAATATTCCACAGAATAAACAAATGTAAAAACACATCATAAAATAATATTCTACAACAATTAACCATATGGATATTTGGAAGAGGGGAAGAAAACTGAAGGAAAAAAAACTTATCGCCTGTCCTAGTTAGCTTTAAGCATCAACTCTACACAGCCTAGAGTCTTCTGCAAAAGGAATCTCAACTGAGGAATTGCCTAGGTCAGATTGGCCTGGCAGCATGTCTGTGGGGGGTTGTCTTGATGGTTAATTGAAGTAGGAGGGCCCAGGCCACTGTGAGTGGCACCGTCCCTAAGAAGGTGGTCTTCAGCTGTAGAAGAAAGGTGGCCGAGCATATGCCAGCCTGTGAGCCAGGCAGCGAGCAGCCGCCACCGCCATGGTTTCTTCCATACCTCATTTGGCTGTGAAGTGAGTTCCGGGGTCAGAGGTAATGCTGTATAGAATAACGATCGGGCCTGCCTTCGGGTTCTTGCCTGAGTTCCTATGCTGATTGCCCGCGATGGTGAACTATAATCTGTAAGCTGAAATAAACCCTTCCCTCCCCCTAAGTTATGTTTAGTCAAAATGTTTGTCATAACAACAGAAAGTACGCATTCCTCTCCAACAAAGTCATGGGATGTCAGACCAGAAGAGATCTGATGAGTCATGGTATTTATCCCAAGCAGAGAATCTACTGGGGTCTAAATGACGAGCACTGGATCACTCACGGTAGAAGGGGGACAGCAATATGCAGTAGGAGATGGATTTTTTAGAAGCCCATGTTTAGCCTAGAAAGTCGAGGTACAATGGCTCCTTTTTACATTTGCAACCTATATAAATGTAATGAAGGAGAGTAACCTCAAAATATGCGAACTCAAACTATTATAGACATGAATGATTAAGTTTGAGCTGGATGGTAGAGTATAATATTACTTGGCCCAGCAAAGGAAATGCCTAGAATGTCACATGCTTTCTTTCCAGGGTCTTCTTTTCATTATCTAAGTACCCTGAGGTCAAGAGCCCTGTCTCAATTCATTTCTCAACTACCCATTTTTTCCCCAGTACCAAGTTCAGAACCCAACACAGGTTTGGTACTCCTTTAAGATGTACTAAATAAATGAACAGGTAGAAGAATGTCTAACTTACATGGCCAGTGCATCCATAATAATTTAGTGAGATAATTGGGTGGGATGCTTCCCTTCCTTTTAGCAAATGGAGCATCTGTGTTTCCATTCTGAGGAGCCAGCTAACCAAAGATCGATCTTATGAGATAAGGAGAAGGGACTTGTTGCATCTTGGTTGAAGCCAACGATGTCAGCCTGGTGAACTTGACTATTACCACAAACTATCCCAAGGTCAATGGCTGACTTGTCCTTTATGTAGCATGTCAGTGGCACCTTAACTGTGTCGTGTTGCCAATCTCTAGAAGAAGCAAAGGAGCAGGATGTATGAACCACCTGGAATACAGCATATTTAGTCCTAACAGCCACTGAGGGAGGCTTCCAGGGCTTTTCTCATTGCTGGGGCCGAACTCCTGGTAAAGAGAACTTAAGGAGGGAAGGAAGGAAGGAAGGAAGGAAGGAAGGAAGGAAGGAAGGAAGGAAGGAAGGAAGGAAGGAAGGAAGGAAGGAAGGGTGTGTTCAGGCTCACAGTTCAGGGTACAGTCGATGGACTGTGATGTTGGGGAGAAGGGGCAGAGGCTGGATATGAGGCAGCCGGTCACATTGTGTCTGTAGTCAGGAGAAAAAGGGTTTCCAACCTTGTCCTTTTTATTCAGGCCTGGACCCCAGCCCGCGCAATGGTACCACCCCCATTTACGGTGTGTCTTCCCACCTCTATTAACCCAGTCAAAAAGTTTTCTCACTGGCATGCAGAGTTGGGTTTCCTTGGTGACTGTAGATCCTGTTAAGTTGACAATCCATTTTCATTTCTAGCTAGATGGTAATGAATATAGATGTTTTGACTGATGGTTCATATTACTGGTATTCTAATGACATTTGGGGAATTATGTAAAGAAATAACGTTCTTGCTATTTGAAGCCCAAAGTAGAATGCGACAGAAACGATTCAACTAATTTACTATTTCTTGGTAAGTGGGAATGTGAATGCAATACGTCTTCCCAGTCTCCTCGTAAGTTTGGAATTATTTTTTCATTCCCCATCATTTACAGAAAGGATCACACGGGTAGCACATTTTCTGGTATTCAAGAGCAGCACAGAAGCATCCTCAAGAGAGCCGCTGTGTCCACGGTTTACACCAAGCATCTTTCTAAGTGCTTCTCAAGTGTAAACCAGCTTGGTCCTCACCGTGACCCTACGTGGGGAATACATGTCGTTACTACCATTTCATGGCGATCTTGCAAAGACAGAGTGGGTTCCTCCCCATTCAGCCAGTGAGGAAACCAAGCACACATTCCTTAAGCCACTGATTGAGGACAAGTAGCTTGTAGGTGGGATTCAACCCATTCGCAGTGCCTTCCAGTTCACGCTAATGTCATGACCTTCTTGCTCCAGAACGTAATGATAAAGGTCTGTTTTCCTCCTTTGTTTCTCACTGACATGATGCCTGGTACGTAGGAGCTGCACCTCGAGTCTTTAGCGAGTGGCTGGTGAGGATGGCCTCAATGCTACCACACCGGGCCGTTCTCCAGCAGAGTTCTCACTCACCCTCCACGGTTTTCAGTGTTGCTCTGGAGACGGAAAAGAGGTGTGTGTGTGTGTGTGTGTGTGTGTGTCCGTGTCCAATTTTGCTTTTAACACTTTTGCAATTTAATATGTCATAAACGACAAACTGGTGATGTCCTCTACCTCCTCGTTATTAAGTAGTTTTCCCAGCACCACACATAAGCAGGACCAGCTGTTTGCTCCGAATGAATCAGGGGAGGCTTCCGAACCATCCCTGGTTGCTAGCCACACTGACTTGAGCTGCTCAGGCTGGAGCGGGGAGGCCCTGAGGCAAGCCTGCAACCGGCAGCCGCCCATTCTGGGGTTCTGTTTCTGAACGTTTGCTGCCTGCCCTTGGTGGTTGGTAATTGCTGGGTTCATTGTGAGCCTCAGCTCTCTCAGGTGTGTTTCCTAAGCCAACATGAAAAGAAAATGATAAGGGCCGGCACAGGGAGGTGTTTATGTTTTTGGCCCTGGCCAATTGTTCCTGACCTAAAACAACAGTTAGGGCAGATGGAAGGGTCGGGATTATAACGTGGACCACAATGGAAACCCAAAACTCTCCTTGCAGAGTGTGCCCAGCACCCAGCTGTCATCCACTTGCCGCTAACGTGGCCACCACCCAGTAATTAACACGCCCGGGCTCCCCTTTGGAAAGAGGCAAAAGATCAATAATGCACGTGTCCTTCCAGGCCAGAGGCAGGTGAGTCCAACCTCGAAAATCACAGAGGAAGTGATCCCTCTGGCCATTGTTCCTTACAGTTGCGCAAGCCACTAACAAGGTGAGGCTGGTACTTAACACCCCTTCAGGGCCTTGGGAAGGGGCGCATGGCAAGGAAAGAAGAAAAGCCACAGGAGCTATGGGAGGGACGGTCCTGGGGGCCCTCAGTGCCGCTCTGGATATTAAGACAAGCCTCCCTCCCCAAGCGCCGGCTGCTAAAGCGACAGACACACCTACCCACCTGAATCTCACGTCTTGGCCATGGGCAGAGGTTTACACATAAGTGAATATAAGTGAAATGGATTAAATTAAAACTTGCCCAGTGGGTCTGGGCAGATGCCACCGTGGATAAAAAACACTTGCTGCTCTTGCAGAAGGGACCTTGGTTCAATCCTCAGCACCCACATAAAGTGGCTCATGACCACTTCTAACTCAAGCTCCAGGGGCTCTGACACTGTTTTCTGGCATACTTGTGTGTTGCACATACAGACAAGCACACACACACACACACACATACACACACACACACACACACTGACATAATTCAATAAAAACTTAAATTTATCTAGTTAAATTTGAATTCGGATCACGAAGAGAAAACACTTGACTCTTCCATATTCCATACAACACCGGGGCATGTACAAACTTCCATTGTCTCTAAAATTCAGAATTAGTGATACATTCCTTTGTGGTGTTTTTGTTTGTTATCTATTTATTCTGTTCTGTTTTCCCCTGCTAACTCTCAATACCCTGACCTCATTATATCAGCGGTAAAGAGAAATTTTGGTAAAGAGAAATTTGAACTTCAGAGTAAATATGGCACCCCATTAAGGTAAGGGCTTGGTGGGCATGCAATGGAGTCACATGACTCTTTCCAGTGTCTTTAGTTTAATCCTCACCCCCAAAAAAGCTAACGTTGCCTACACTATTCAGTGGGGTGAATAGAAGTAAACATCCCAAAGTTTAACTGTGTTTCTGCAGTTGTGGACTCTGCCCATAAAATCTCATTGCTGCCGCCTCCCCTGTTTCCTAAATGACAACGTTCCTGTGTATTTCAGGGTCCACACCACCCAGAGTTGGGCACAGCACAGTGTCACAATGCTCTCCACCTGGGGTCATAACTAGGTTTCTCCGTTTGCATTTCCATTGGCGTGTCTGGAACGGGTACAGTGGCAGACATTTGTGACACAATGGAATTTGCCCAATGCCATGGTTCCTGTGGCGACAGAAACCTAGAAGGCTGTTGTTAGACACCTGAGTGGGTCAAAAAGGAGACAGTGAGCTGTGGTATAAAGAGGGCTGGTCACAACTGCCCACTGCCAATCAAACACGATGGTCTCCACCCATGAAGATGGAGACGTCACAGGAAAAAAGATCAGTCATTTGAATTAGCAGCAAATCCATGCCCCCCTCTAGATCGGCTCTCCAAGTAGCCAACTAACTTCCAAAACGCCACCAGGCATGGTGCTGCTCACCTGCGTTCACAGCACTCAGAAGACAGAGGTGGGCGGCGCTCTCTGAGTTTGCAGCCAGCCTGGTCTATCCAGGGAGCTCCAAGGATGGAGAAGTTTGGACAAGAAGAAGTTGGGGTTTGCCAGCACATTTCTGCCAAGTGAGACATTGTAAAACCAGAAGCCAGCACCCTGGACTCAAGGGGGTATGGACTGTGTGTGGAGGTCTTGATGGTTTTCAAAATCAGCTTTGCTACAGGGAATTTCCTAGAAAGGAGAAAAGGACTTATGTTTTATTTTAAGTAAGATCCAACTTGGGGGGCTGAAGAGACGGCTCCTGAAGGGTGGAAAGTGGTTATGAATAGTTGCTGTTCCACCAGAAGACCCGGGTGTAGTTCCCAGCACCCACATCAGGAAGCCTCAGGTCCAGGAGATCCAACACACTTTTGGCCTCCTTAGGTACTTGCTCACACCTTGACATGCATGCACACATGCGCGCACGTGCACACGTGCGCACATACACACACACACACACACATTTTTAAAGTTAAAAAAAAAAAGAAGAGCTAACTTTGGGCTTGTGTGTAGGTAGGCAAACTACACAGACCACAACAAAAGCACAAACCCTGAAGCACCCCTCACTTTTCAGGACAGCCTTCCTCACGGAGGCAGCGAAGACTGAGGACGTGTCCACCAGGTGCTGAGCGCTGCCTTAACCATGGCACACTCTGCCTCAAACAAGTCTTCTCAAAGGACTCAAGATGTAAACAGACCACAGTAACTCAGTCGCATAGTGGCAAGAATTGTGCCTTGACATATCTGTTTCGAAGAGTCCCACCCTGACTTGCTAAGAGGACAGGACAAGCAGCCGTAATAAAATCATCCCCTCTGCTAATCGACCAGAAGCTGCGTGGAACGCTACCAGAGTCCCATTGTGGTTTAAACAGTTACTTTGGTCACAACGAATTCCTTGGGTCTAATGACAAAAAGCCACTTGTTTTGTTTATTTTAATTGTTGTGGTAAAATTAATGTTCACTAGGTAACTCTTCCTAAATGTGCAACTCACTGGCATTGGCTACATTCAATGTTGTGCAACCACTGCCTCTACCCAGCTCCCGAAATGTCAACTTCCTGTTTGGAAATTCTACACTCAGGGGACAGTGGCACGCCATTCCCCCTCCTCCCAGCCTCTAGTGACGTCCCTTCTGTTCTCTGTGAACTTGTCTCTTCCCAACCCCTCGTATCATGGAGTCACAGTGTTGGTCGATCTCTGGTTTATGTCACTAAGCGTGCTTTCCTGGTCTGCCTACGTTGCAGCATCCCTTTCTGGGGCAGAATAATGTCCCACCATATGCGAGTACCACATTTTGTTTATGCACAGCGATGGCTAATTTTGGAGGTCAGTCTAACACACCTGGGAGAAAGGAGGCTCAGCTGAGGGAATAGCCTCATCAGATGTTAACTCCGTGTGTGGGGCTTTCTCTTGATTGTGGCCTAAGGTGGGAGGCCAGCTCACTACAGTGGTGCCCCTCCCCCAGCAGGTGGTCTTGGGACGGTGACAATGTTCTTCCGTGGCCTCCCTTGCTCCTCTTTGAGTTCCTGTCCTGGATTCCCTCAGTGATGGACTTGTGATCCGAACTTGTGAGCCGATTAAACCGTTTCCCGTCCAAGTTCTCTTTGGTCCGTCGTCTGTCGCTGCCTTGGAGGAGCCAATGAGAACATCCATTCAATCTCTCGATGTTGGTGGGCGGTTGGCGTTGCATTTACTTTCCTGAAAGCTATTTGGCTTGTGTTCCACACTGCTGTATCCATTTTTGTTGTTTTGCTTCATGTTGACACAAGGCCTCACTGTACAGACCAGGCTAGCCCTGAACTCATGTTGAACTCCAAGCGTTGGTACTGAACTGTCCTGTCAAGACCCTCTGTGTGGTGACCCTTTCTCTACTGCTTGCCTAGATAAGAAAGGTCTTGTGACCAGTAGACCACAGTCTCAGATGCCAGCTTTATTGGAGCCAACTGTAGGCTGCACGGTGAGCTAGTAGTGTAAGCTCTTTGCTTCCTACAGGAGAGTATTTCTCTGTCTACCTCTACTTCTTGCTAAGCAAGAACCCTCACACCTCCATGCTCGCCGGGACAGGGGAGAAAGGAAGAGGGCGAGCAGGCCGCTTGTCTGTGCCTGCCTGGCTTTCTCTGGGCCTCACGCTTAGCTCAGGTCTCCCAAGTCCTGCAGATGCTCCGTGCACCTCACTGGGCCCTTCCCACCATGTCCACCTCCAGATCGGCCGCTCCGGATTAAGGTGGGGCTCACGAAATGTCTGCTGCTCGGCTGAGGGCAGATGTTCTCAGCTGTGCAACTGGCTTTCTTCCATGTGTCTGACCCCCGCTGCACCAGCCTGGGCATAGTCTGAAGGGCAAGCACTTCCATTTCAAATCTCGGTGTGTGGAGTTTGGGATTATCCCGTTGGGCCAAGGGCAAGCCCTGGGCTTGCTCAGTCCGAAAAAGGTGGCCAAGGTGTGACTGCAAGGAGGCACGAAGTCCCAGGGCCACTCAGGTTGTTATAGTTCCAATCCCACCACTCACCCCTCAAGTCCTTAGCCAGGGGGTGGGGAAATGGGGGGGTCCATCACTCCACGGTTAACACAGCAGAGTCTCTGCTCCCCCTTCCCTTCAGTTCTAATACGGCATTGTGAAGTTATTGATCATCAGATTCTACACAGTACAGGATGCTGGAGCGCGGGAACCCCAGTTTCCCCTCCCTCCACCCTTCCCAGTTCTCTGCCTATTCACTATATATACAAATATACACGTGAGAACCCCAGAGGATGAGAACCCCAGAGGATGAGAACCCCAGAGGGGCCCGATCCCATGATAGCGTCTATGGCAGGCACGCAGAGACAGCCCCTCCACCAGCTGTCACAGCCAGCCCCTCGGCACACGGGTGATGTGCTCCGAGGTAAAGCCTCAGTTTCCTTCTCTGCTGGAACTAACCAAGGACCTGAGGGAGCAAAATCGGAACCAGAACAATGGACCAGCTCTTCCCGCCTGCTCTTTCCAGAACCCCTGCCGGTCTCCAAATGGTCAGCAGGAATAGAAAAGAATTCAAAGAGAAGGAAATTAAAACGCACACCACATCGTTTTAAGTGGCAATCTTTTTGTTTCTCGGTATAGTTCATTTGTTTTTGACATTTTGGGGTTCTGAAAGAATCTTGGCCTGCATATGTAGGATTAAGTTTTATTATTTCAAACCATGGGACTCAATGGATAACGGAGGCATGAGGCGGCACCTCTGTAATCTCAGCAATCAGGAAGCAGAGGCCGAGGATTGTGGTTTTGAGGCCAGCCTCACCTTAGATATGTAGTGAGACTCTATCAAAACAAAACTGGAGCTGGGGCAATGGCTCAGTGGGAAAAATGCTTGCTGTGCAAGTGTAGGGATCTGAGTTCGAATCCCCATATTCCACATAAAGCCAGGGATTGCAGAGTCAATCTGCATTTCCAGTGTTCATAAAGTGAGATGGGCATTGGAGAGAGGTAGTATGGTATAGTACGTAAAACACAATCAAATAACAGAGGGACCCTGCTTCAAACAGTGTGGAAGGTGAGGACACACACACACACACACACACACACACACACACACACACACACGGATCAGCACTTGGGATTTCTCTAGCATCAACTACACAGGCTGTCTTCAACTCCAGCCTCTGTGCTCCTGGCACCATGCCTGTATGATACTTGGCAAGTGTCGATATTAAAATTCACATGTTAGGTGTTTCCATATTGAGATGCCAGCCACAATTCTCTCTCTTAGTTCATTCAAAACCATTTTGCATAGTCCAAACAGTCACTGATCCTCATGGCACCCTAGTGATAAAAGTAGCATTATGCTTTGCCCCGTGGACGGCTGTTCATTTGCCTGACACCAGGAAGAGCAGCGACACTCCGTAATAAAAGTCCAAAGTTCTCCAAACCAAGTGCTCACTGCATCCCAGTCTCAAAGGTGCAGCCTTCTGACCCGGTGAGCCCTGGCTTCTCTCACAGGAACCTGAGTTTCCTTTGGTGTCCTTTGCATGATAAAATTAATCCACCATTGGGCTGGGAAGTTGATCACTAACTGCCGGACTGTCGCCATTGCTTGACCAAACCTTGAACACTGTATATCTCTACCATTCGAAACGGATTTGGGTTGCCCAGTTTTGCCTCCTGGTAGTAAGCAAAAAGCGAGAACAGAAGGGCCAGCCCTCGGTAAGGAGAAGCTATTCAAACGTCCTCTGGCCTGAGGCAGGCCTGAAGTGATCCAGGCGCCTCAGCAGACAGTTGCCAGCCTCCTGTGTGTCTGTGGAAATGGAGCCTCAGGCCCAGCAAGGTTAAGCTGCTGGAAATACGGACAAAGGAGGTGAGCCCTTCCTTTGAAGCAAAGACCAGAGGACAGCAGCAGGGTGGCGGATACAGCAGAGCGTGGACAGGAGCCAGGGTGGGACCCAGGCCCAGGACCAGCTGCAGGGTTGCCTGCTTCTGGGACCTGTGGTGAGTGTCTGGTAAAGCTCACAGCACTTCACACACATTCAAAACTACAAATTCAGGGAAAACTGAGTCTAATGCCCCTGCAGGAGGAGCCCAGTGTTTAGACCCAGGTGGTCACCAGCTAGAGAGCGCCTAAAAGCCTTCCTGTATAGAATGCCACACCTCACCAGCACAATGGTGTGGGGTCCAGACAACCAGCTAAAGTGCCGCCTTGGATGACACAAACCAGCCCTTGTGGGTGGCTGCTGTCTGGAAACACTCGGGACTTGAGCACTCGTGCTGGGGCAATAAGACAGAGCTGGAGGCCTCGGCCAGTGCTGGGGGATGACGCCGTAGCAGGGACGGCTGCCTCCCTCCTTGTTCTTCTTTCCACGTTCTGGAGTATCTGGAGGAAGTCCCTCCCTCTCAGGCTTCTCCTTCAGCTTCCATGTGCACAGGAGTTGGGAGCCTGGACTGTGGCTCGGTCTGCTCCCGGGCTGAGGACGGAGCCAAGGCTTTGATTGCTAGCGAGTTCCCAGAAGGGATCACGGCTGCGGGCTCCGGGCTCCATGGACTGCGGCGAATGGCTCAAACTCCAGACCTCACAGGCTGGCCTGCAGGTCTTCAGACGCGTTCTGTCAAGGCTTGGTTCCCATGCTTCCCTCCCTCCTCTCCTCCCTCTTCCTACGTCCCTCCTTCCTGTTTCCTGTTTCCCTCACTGCACTATAACATCAGCTAAGCTCACAAATGTCTTCTAGGGGCTAGTACTTGTACTTTTAACTTCTGCCCAAATGAGGGAAACTCCAGGGTTGTTTGCACACACACACACACACACACACACACACACACACACACCACATACACCACACACACCACACATACCACACACCACACATACACACACACCACACAAACAACACACACACACACACACACACACACATCACACATACACACACACACACACACACACACACACACACACCACATACACCACACACACACCACACAGACAAACACCACACACACACACACACACACACACACACACACACACACACACACACACACACTGCACTGTGTAAGTATCCAGAGAGGAAAGCTGGTAAGTTAGACTTATCAGGCTCTCCAGTCAATTCAAGCCGTCAGATCTGCCGGGAGCAGGTCCCGTCCAGTCCACAGAGCTTAGATACCAGTTATGAATCCCTGAGATCATTGTTGCCATAACACAGGCTGCTGCCTCCCTCACAGAGCAAAGACAGAACAATAGCAATCGACGACGACGACGACAGGTCTGGGGAGATGGCTCGCCTGGGAAGTGTTGGTCCCCCAAGCCTGAGGACCTGAGCTTGAGCCCTGAGCCCGCATTAAGAAGCTCTGGTGTGGGGGTGTCTGCACTAGGAACCCCAGTGCTGCAGGAAGGGACAGAAACAGGAGGGTCCTGGGGTTTACTGCCAACCGGCCTAGCCTAACTGGTGAGCCCTGGCCACTAAAGACCCTGTCTTAAAAAGGAGAAATGAAGTGGACAGCATTTGAAAAAGACCTTCGGCCTCCATGCACCTGTATACTCATGGGAATACAGACACATGTACACACACACACACACACACACACAGTCCACAGGTCTGCGGAGATTATATTCACCGATGTTATCATAAGATGATTTCTGATACTATCTAACTTGGGAGTACCCATCTGTGCCCATATTTTCTGTCCAGAGAGTCTGTGTTATCTCGGTGTGGAGCTCAGAGGCAGCTGGACGTACGTACGGTACGATGGAAAGGCCAGCCTGAGAGAGTGTTTTAATTGGACGGAGTTGCGCACAGAGCTCTCGACATTAATTACAGGGTTACGTAATTCCGCATCTTCCAACCTTTCCTGGTGTGTTTATAGGGCCATTAACAAAGACACCTGAGCGTTTCCCCGCCCCACCCTCAAGAGTGGCATCTCAGTAACGTTGCCAATCAGAGGATGAAGATTGCTGTGGCATTATTTGGCAGAGCCAAGTCCCCTGAAGCAGCTCCAGTGTGGTTCCCAGGCCGGCAGCCTGGGGTCTGAGTCACCAACAAGAATGAGGCTAGATAGGGTGGGTCTACCTGAGAACTCAAAGAATCCTCAACAGTTCTGCCTAAAACAGGATTAAGTATTTCTTTGAGGCTGTTCACTGATGACAGACATGTCTTTTTGTCCTGGGCTCCTAAAGAAGGGTAAAGACCCAGTTTGCTGGCAGCCAGCTGAGTCCTTCCTTGCTGCCGTGGAAAGACCCAGAAAAGCCGTAACTGCTGCCTCAGTGAGCCCTGAAGTTGTCCTTGGGGTTTTCGGTCACAGGACTTGCGGAGCACTCAGGCCTTTGAACTCTGCCCCCTGGTGCCTCACTGCATCCAGGGCCCTTGTGATGACGGCCTGGAGGGGGACTGTTGGATGGCTACCCTGAGAGCCTTCCTCCCTCTGCCTTGCCCTGTGGAGACCTCCGAAGGCAAAGGGATACTCTGGGCATCTAAACTGCACTTGTGGGCTTGTGGACACCTAAAGCTAAAAGCATTTGGGAGTTTCTAAAGTGAAATACCTACAGGATTAATCTGCATGGACACTTGAGTTTCTCCCTCCGTGGAGTGAGTCACCTTAGAGAAAGCAGCTGCAGCTCCAGCCCTTGGCTCCTAAGAGCGCTCTCCGCGGAGGAGCAAGGGCAGAAGACCATGCAGCCTGGCTGGAGCCTCAACGCGGCGGCCTGGAATTTGTTTCGAAGCACCAACAGCACAGAGACATAATGAGGATTATATTAACAAGGGATTTGAATGATGAGGATTATATTAACAAGGGATTTGAATTGAGAGGCAAGGTGAAGCAGGCACTGTGTTTAGATATTAATAAGCTTCATAAAAGATGTACAGCCATTGTTTTTCAAGTATGAGCCAAGTGTGGGCATTTGCTGCTGACTGCTCAGCGTGGCTGGGAGAAAGAACTCCCCAGGTTTCTAATTCCTGCATTGGTTAAAACAGGATTAAGTAAAAATGGAGCCTGGTCTTTTAGAAAGACCTGTGGCACTGAAGGTAATATCCTGGGGCTCGGATATTACCAAAATTAGCTCAATGAAAACCGAGTGAGGTCGTCCTTGGGGGTTCGGACTTAGGGAAGTGCCTTCTATGCCTGGGGCTTGGCATCCAGGGCTGGAAATTTGGACCTATGATGTTCTCGTCAGGCTGTGCCTTGAAATTGAGGGAAATTGATCAGAGGAAAAGAAAGAACCAGGTTATAAAAGGAAAGCCACGCCTCATCTGGGAACTACAGACAGGGTAAAGTTGTACTTGTCAGCAAGCAAAGCAGAGAGACTGGAGAAGGTAAACCTAGGGAGCAAGATGTCTTGATTGCCTGCCTCCACACACACATGACTGCTGAAGGCAGAAGAGCTGTGTAGTTTTCCCCTCAGACAGCTGGGGGAGGCAGGTCCTGGGCAGTCGCTAGGAGCTGCTAGTGAACTCAAAGAGTGACCTACCTAGGAGAGGTGTGGATCAGCCTGTTCATCCGAGGCTATCAGCAGTTCGTACCGTATCAGGTACGACAATGAATGGACCCCTGTACACTAGCCTCAGCTCTGCCTTGTAAGGAGAGTCTTCTTTCTTTATTTTCCTTGAAACGAACTTCCTGATATGAGTGCAGGAGTCAGTGCGGGTGTGCAGAACATGCCACGGTTTTCTCTGTTTACCAAAAGAGATCCATGCTAAGTCTGTCCACAGAAGGGGAATAAAGCCTCATCATTTGGGTTTTTATTAAAATGGTCTTTTCATTCCACAATTAAACCATTTTATTTCTTTTTTTTTTCCAAGCTTTGAAATGGCAGTAGATTGCTAGCCCCTTCCAGGGTCAGCCACTCACAGAAATGGTTCCTTAATCTGTTTTTTTTCCCCCCTTCTTAGTCTTAAATGCTTTTACCAAGAACCCAGCTCTCCAAGCCGATGCCCAGCAATGTAAGAGATGGAAGCCGCATCCGGCCTCAGCAGCGAGTTGGTGCCAATGTTAAATTACTATTGGATAAACAGCAAGGCAATCTTTATCTAAATAATCAGCTGTTCCCCAAACCACAAATAACAACAGGATCTGATCTCCACTGAGTCAGTGAAGAGCAGCCGAGACATCAAGAGAAGACTGAGGCAGGGGATTTTGTTTGTTTGTTTGTTTGCGTTTCTTTGACAGCCCCCTCTTCTAAGCTCTACTCAACTTTTTTTTTCTTTTACACAGCTTAGGGGAGGGCAGGTGGAGGGCAGGAAGGGCACAGCTCAGAAAGTTTAAAAAAAAATTTGACATCACTTAAGTCACGTGATTGACACGAGCCAATGGTGATGGGCTGTGGAAAGGGGAACAGTTAAATTTGTAATTTGGGTTGTGTGAAAACTTCTTTGGGTCTCATAAACAACCACAGAACCACAAGCTGGGTAGCCTGGCAGTGTCAGAAGTCTAAACCCGGCACAGTGGTCAGCAGGCAGGGCGAATCACACTGAATGCAAACCACAGACTCTCAGAGCGGTGAGCAGCCCAGCCCACAGCCCAGGCGGTGCTTTTTTTTTTTTTTAATCTTTAAGAATTTGAATGTTTGTTTCTGCAAACTGCAAATGCACTTTTCCCCCCCCATAGGGCCCATGGAGTTCCAGGGGTGTTAAGGTTGGGGGAGAAAGAGACTTCGGGAGCCATGGTGGGAGGTAAGGTCAAAGGAGATGACCTTTCTTGGTTTTTGCTCTTAAGGTAAAAGAAACCATTGAATCCCCCCACCTTCAGAAGAGGTGCGTTTTCGAAAGGAAACGATGGCTTCAGACAGCATTTTTGAGTCATTTCCTTCATACCCACAGTGCTTCGTGAGAGGTGAGTACGCTGATCTTTTTATATCTGATTTTATTCAGCTTTGCACAGACTGAAATGGCAGCCAGGGGACCCTCGGGTGCTTGCCTGGGGTCCCTGCCTGCTTGTGGGGAGGCATTCAACCAGAGGCCTGTGATTATGAGGCAACTGGATTATTTCTTTGTTGGACTCTGTGCTGCGGAGATGTTTTGATAAATGCTTAGTCGAGCTGCTGAAGTATTTGGTCGCCGAGGGAAGCTTGTGTCAAGTGTCTTGGACTGCTCTTGTGTAAAGTCCTGGAGATTAGAGGCTGGCACCGAGGAGGCTCGTCTCTGGGTTTGAGACGGCTGTCCGTTCCCCTGAATGACTCTGTTGGAGTTACTCTGAAGTCAGCAAGCGGTCTGGCCCTCTGGGTGAGCTCAGCTGGCCCGGAGCTTAGCAGGCTCAGGTACTTAAGCTGACCAGGACGGATGGTGCCAGTAGGGTGGGCTGGAAGAGGCAGCTCGCAGGTATGCCTTGGACCCGCCAGAGAGTTCAGGGCCAAAGTGGCGACTCCCAGAGAGCAGGATCTGGGCAGACTCATTCTGGGAACAATCGTCAGAAGGGGCTGCGCTGTGGTTTTTCTTTTAGCCTCAATTACAAAACGGCAGCCTGCATTGCTCAAGACAGAAAGCCAGCAAACTGCGGCATACGCAGTCGCTCTCGGAAAGAGCTATGGAGCCACTTCCTAAGTCCACACATTTTCACAGCTAAAATTACTAGATGGCAGACTTGGAGGTGGGCACCCCACAGGTCTCCAAACCTGCCCACGTTTTCATAGCCAGCCTCTTGAAACTTAAAAAGCCGGAGTTGAGCCATGAGTGGCCATGTGTGTTTTGTGGATCTTTCATGGTAAATGGGGACTGAGCTTAAGCAAATAACAACAGTGCCATAAAAATTTCATGAAGGTACAGCCGTGCGTCAAGACATGCTCTTTGACCTGTGCCTGCAGCTTGTGGCTTGATGGTTTGGCAAAGCTGATATGGAGTGGAATTTGATGGGGGGGAATCATTCATTCTCTGGGTACAAACTCTTATGCACACCCAACCAGTATCTGTGAATCATTATTTATTCACGCAGCCAAGCACAGGGGAATGCAGAGGTTTGACAGTCACTCTGTCCGAACAGATGCTATTGAGGATGTCACAGTGCTTCTATGTGGGAATATAAGAACTAGGGCAAGGTGTGTGTGTGTGTGTGTGTGTGTGTGTGTGTGTGTGTGTGTGTGTGTGTGTGTGTGTGTTGTGTGTGAAGGTTGGGGGGGTGGCATCAGCATTTAAGGAGAAAGAGAAGAATGCAAGCCATTAACCAAATCCAAGCTTTAAACTAAAAGGCTTCCAAGTGCTGCCTTACTGGCAGCGGAGGAAATTGAGTGAGGTTGAATCATGGGCATGGGTGTGAGTCACACATCTCACAGTGTCCTGCAGAGGGATAGGCAGAGACACCAGCCCTGGGGCCCCTGGTAAAAAGCCACCAACTGCTCACTGGTACGTTTCCTCTGGGCTCCCGACAAGCAAAGGAAGCAATATTTGTAGAAAAATTCCTGGCTTACTCCACTCCCAAGCCTGCTCCGAATGTTTATTGTCTCCTATTTGATGAACTCAGCAAGACAGAAGCAGGGAACTTTGAGCATTCTGCTGGGGAGTAGGTTGTACTGCGGCCCTCGGTGCTGGCCTTGGGGATGTCTTTATGGGCCCAACAGCAAAGACAGTTAGGGATGTGGTAACCAGGAACTCAAAGGAGCCTGACCCCTGCAGCCAGCTGCCCCAGCCTAGGAGCAAGAGTCTGATTATTTTCAAGCAGGCTACCTGGACAGACCTGGCTCCTATCAAAGTTCAGGAAGACCTGGGGAGATGTATAAATACTTAACCATGCAAGCGTGAAGACCCAAGTTTGAATCCATGGAGCCTTCAAAAAGCCGGGTGCAGCCATGTGCTCATCTGTAACCTACAGGGGGACAGGAGCTACAGACAGAGGCACCCTAGAGGTTCACAGGCCAGCTAGCTGGGAGTACACACACAGGGCATCAAACAAAGACGCCCTGCCTCAAACAACATAGGAAGTAAGGGCCAACGTCTAAGGTTATCCCCTGACCTCTACAGGCACGCTCTGGCACGTACGTGTCCACATTCCCCCCACGTGAATGCACATACATGTACATAGCATTGCACATACCACACACATACTGATTTTTAAAATAATCAGCGTGGTTTATTTGAAAAGGCCTCACTTCCTCCTCTGAGCAAAACGGACCAGATGGAGGGAGAAAGGTCTGTCAGAATCCACAAGCTGATGAATAACATGGAGATTCAGTATCAGAACCTCAGCAACTCCCTGGTTAATATTTCCTCCGAATGACCTGGCCACACAAGGGTTTAATGACCCACATTGGCTGTCCACGATATGCCCCACTCAGAACTGTGACAAAACATTGCTGGGTTTTTTTTTTTTTGTTTTGTTTTGTTTTTTGTGGTTGTTGTTGCGATGGTGGGGTTTTTTGTTTTTTAGGTTTTTTTGTTTTGTTTTGTTTTGTGTCCTTTTTTGGTTTCATTGGGAACTGGAGCCAGAACCCACCCTCTCCTCGCCCGCACCTCCGTCGCACAGCTCATCTCCTGGCCCCGGGAACTACAGTCTGGCCGTTCACAGGGTTCCCCATGGCTGCTCCCTTGCCTGTAATTTATGGCCTTGTGTTCCCTCCCCAGCAGCCACTGTGGGCTGCTCACAGGAATCTTGTTTTCCTCCCGGGATGGTTCTTTATCAGTCTCTGCAATCCTCACAGGAGGAAACCCGTAACTCATTCTCAGCCTGATACCAGTGTGGAAACTGGGAGAACACAGAGATGGGGAACCGAGCAAGCCATTGTTCCCTTTCTCGTGAGAGCTGGGCCAGCCAGCGTCTGAGACGCTGGCACGCAAAAAGAATGTGGTCTACCACAGAGAACTCCCTCGTCTCCCCATCACCCCACGCCAGGCTCTCACTCAGTCTGCCCGAGACTCCCAGGAGCTGTCACACGTGGTGGAGGGCATGAAACCCTTGCAGAACCCCAACCTGCTCCCCTCGGAAGGCGCAATGCACAGCACAAAAGAGATGTGACTGGGGGGGGGGGGGCGGGGAACTGCCGGATTTTTTTTTCTCCTTTTTTTTTTTTTTTTTTTTTCAAAATGCCTCAGGTAGCCTTGTTCTTAGAAGTGGCTTAGTGGTCTAGGCAAAGCTTGAGTGCTGAGATGCCTGAGTTCCTAGAACCACGGGTAAAAAATCTCAGCTGTGTAGCTCACTCTGTGTGAGCCGCTCCGGCAGAGCCGTTCAACGGGAATCAGAGGGCTGAGGCTGACGGTGTGCAGTGCATTTTCCCCATCGATACGAGTTTACAGCTATTGAAAGACTTGAGGACACTTCCTCTCACACCACTGAAGGCCTCGGGGACAGAAAGCCATAGATGAAATTACGTGTGGCTTTGTCCACCATGCGAAACCTGCTAGTGAGTAATCGGGCTACAGCAAAAGACCACGGACTTTGGGGCCTTGGAACACAGAAACGTGTTTCCTCGCGCTCTGGAAGCGTGTAAGAAGTGTAAGGTCAAAGCGTTAGCAGCTTCGGGCTCCTGTGAGGTCTGGCTTGTGGCTTAACTGTTACCTCTCCTCTCCTGGTTCGTTCTCTCTCTCTCTCTCTCTCTCTCTCTCTCTCTCTCTCTCTCTCTCTCTCTCTCTCTCTCTGTCTCAGCTCACTCTTTAGCACAGGCTGATTGATCTAGCCCTCACAATGTAGCCCAAGATAACCTTGAGTCAAAACAATCCTCCTGCCCCAGCCTCCAGAGTCTTAGAATTACAGGCCTGATCTACCAGCCCAGCCCCTAAGCTCCTGTTATAAGCCAAGTCCTAGCAAGGCGCACTCTCCTACTTCCTTCTAGCTAAATTACTTCTGGAATACTCTATGTCCACCCATTACAATCACATTCTGAGGAACTGGGAGTTAAAACTTGAATGTACAGAATTGGAGGGACAGTGTGACCCCTGACATGGTGGCCTCGGCAAATCGTCCTCCTCTGGTCCATAAGGAGACCAGAATGAGGCACATGGCCAGCTGCCTCCCTGGACATTCAAGAGTCAGAGCCTGCCTTCCCTCGTGAGATGAAGTCTCACATCGGAGGCTACCCACACATTACGAAACTAATTTTCAAGAGGTGTTAAAAATGGTCTGAACCCTCCCTCATAACCTTTGCCGCCTCTCTTTCTGTGGACCGACCGAGAAGCAGCTGACAGTGTGCAGTCATGGCTTCCGAAGAGCCCATAGTGGTCTCTAAAGAAGCCACCGGTTCTGCCCCGCTCTCTCCAGCAGGGATGCTCTGTGCTTCAGGTTGACCCCAAGGACACCTTGCCAGCCCCGGCCAAGGGACTGTAGGGGAGAGGGGTGACCCTACAGCAGTTCACACATTAAATATGGGACAGGAAGTAGTAGGTGGAACTGGAGAGGTGCTCTCTGGGTAAAGCCCTTCACACACAAACTTAAGGAGCTGAGTTTGAAACCCCAGAACCTTCTTAAAAAGTCAGACGCTCATGTTCGTCTGTTGTCTCTGTGCTCCTGCTGTGACATGGAGGTGAGACAGGAAGACAGGGACCCGCAGTGGATGGTGACCTCCACACGAGTGCCGTTACCACACCCATGTACACACTCACACACAGAAGCAGCATGTACACACACAAACACCCCACCCCCACCCCCCCCCACACACACACGCACACACACACAGGCACGCACAGAGATTAAAGCCTATAAATGAGTGAGTAAGCAATGGCTGAATTGAACAGCAAAAGGAAGCAACGTGACTGACTCCTCTGTGTTCTGGAGACAGACCTGAAAAATGGGTTCGAGAAAGCCGTGGCCCTTTGCTGTGGGGCAGCAAGGCTGGCTGGTGCCGGGACAGACCAGGGGCTGCAGTGCCCACCCAGGCTTGCAGAGAGAAGCCTGGTGTCTGTCTGCAGAAGAAAGACAGCAAGGTTCAGGACGGTCGCTGTGAGCAGGGGCAGGGCTGGGAGGTTTGAGGCGGAGTGTGCTCAGTTAACACCACCCAGGCCGTTTCTCTCCTTTCCGCCATGGCTTCAGTCGAAGCCGAAGGGCTCCCTGGAGCCTCGTTTTTCTTTGTTTCCTTCCATTCTCGCTTGGTTTGCTTAAGGTGTTGTTGTATTTGGAAAGTGGTTTGGCTGGTTGGTTTTACTTGTTTGAAATGGGGTTTCACTGTGTCACTTAGGCCAGTCTGAAACTCACTGTGGAGACCAGGCTGGCCTGGACCTCACAGAGATCTGTCTTCCTCTACCTCCGAGAGCTGGGATTAAAGTATGGTTGGTCTGGAAAGAGTTGAAGGGAAGAGTTGGTGTGAGTATGATCAAAATAGATTTTATTTAATTCTCCAAGAAGTCATAAAAATAATTTTAAAAAGAATAAGGCATGCACCACCATGCCTGGCTGAGCCTCAGGGTGTTTTGTTTTTTTTTCCACCTTGCAGTCCAAATTATTAAAGTATCTGAGGGCCTGCGGGAGAGTTTAGCCTCTCTACAACATTCAAGTGATGTTAACCGTGGCGAGCTCTACCAGTGAGCTGGTCAACCTCTGTCCACCCTTGGAAGAAAATAGCTCTCAATACTATGGAGGACACCAGGAAAGCTCCCTGAAAGAAGTGGCAGAGTTTCTGGAAGCAGGGAAGATAGAAAGAAGAGGGGAGAGTCGTCCAGGCAGAGGACCCAAAGTAGAGTTGTGGAACACCCCGTACACACCCCAGAGACACGGGAGGCCAGGAGCTAATCATCAGCACCCCGGGGGGCCTTCAGCATCCACACTTCCTCTCCTTGTCAGTGGCCACAAGAGGAGAGGCCCAAAGCCCACTGGGCAGGTCCAGCAGCGCAGTTTCTGTGGATGGAGGCTAAGCCTCAGGTCAGGACACAGAGGGAGAGCAGAGGCACTTCTCGGGGAGTTCTGGTGCAGCCTTGGGGTCTAGACGGCTCTTCCAAGGAAAGCCATTTTGCCTGTTGAAGCTCATGCAGGTCCCCTGGTTTTCTCAAGACCAGCAGCTTCCTCTTCTTTGTGACATTTGTCATTGACGAGTCCTCTGTCGAAGCTCAACGGTAAAGGCGCTTTGGGTTTTTGTCTGGATGGGGCCAGGCGGAGAGGCCCACACAGGAAACTCATGCGTTTCTCAGGTAACTTCCCAATGACCTAGATGAGTCAATAATGTCGCTGGGTCTACTTTGAGTTCTGCAAAAAGGGGGTTAGTAATGTTTGAGAAGAGCTAGCCTGCTGCCCAATGACCAAGTTCCTGTGTGAAATCTTTGAACCCCTTAGAAACCATAAAACACATTCTAGCTCCCCAACACAAGGAAGTTTTTGTTGTTATTGTTTTAATGTTTTACTTTGATATGAAAAGTTTTGTACTATTTCATACTTGGAAGATATTTTCAGACACTTCCGTGTTTTTTCTATCTTCTAGTTTTCTAGAAAATCTCCTGAAGCTGCTCTCCTACACAAACGTATCGACCCCACATCTCTCCCACCATTCCTGTCCCCAGGCTCCCACTGTCCCTTCTTCCTGTGAACCAGCAACCACATCTTCTTATATTCTACATATAAGAAGCAGAAAAGGCACCTGCCTTTAATCCTAGCCCTCGGGAGGTAGAACCAGGTGGATCTCTGTGAGTTCGAGGCCAGCCTGGGCTACAGAGCGAGATCCAGGACAGGCACCAAAACTACACAGAGAAAATCTGTCTCAAAGCCCCCCCCCCCCATAAAAAAAAAAACAAAAACAAGAAGCCTCAGGCCAAGACAAGATGATATGTTTTTTTTGACATTTTTAACCCTGCAAAAGTATAATCATTATGCCCTTTGAGAGGCAGAAAGGGAGTAATTCCAGGCCAGTGACATAGCCTAGTTTGGAGAGTGCTTGCTGTAACACGAATCTGCCTGCCGTGTACCAAGCCCCTGGTACCATGACTAGCACTACAGAAACTGGGGGAGGTGGGAGGTAGCGTACATACCTGTAATCCCAATGTTTGGGAGCTGTAAGCAGGAGTTCAAGCCATTCCCAGTTACGTAGAGTCTGAGGCTATCCTGGGATACAGAGAGCCTGTCTCAGGAAAGAAAAAGAAAAAGGGAAATGTGTGTGTTTTCTTTGGGGTCTTTGGAGACAATGGCTGCAGTCAGGAAGTGTTACAATGGGACCCAGGGATTTGGCAAATACAAACGGGATTCTAAACCATCTATCACCTTTGGGGTCAGACAGGCAAGCTCAAGTATTCCTGCAGCCTACTCTCATACTCCCTTGGCTTTCTGGTCCCTCCTCCTCTCTACCCTCCCCTTTCCCTGTCTTCCTCTCTGCTGCCCTGATAACACTGAGTGGTGCCGAGGGGCACAGGACAGAAAGAGGAGCGCTGTACCCAAGTGCGATGGGAATGGATCATTTTAGTGTAAGAGAACAGAACTTTTGCTTGGGTTCCTCAGTGAGTGTGTGTCAGCTGGGTGGGAAAAGCTGACCACAGTGGCCCCTGCAGACAAGAGCTAGTCTGTGTGTGGAACCAGCAGCCCAGAACGGGTGTAGGGGACACAAGACGCCCCTGGCTTGGGCCCCACGATGCTGGGCCGGGGCCAAGATGGCTGAACACCAGCCCTGTCCAGGCAGGAAGGAGATGGCAGGCCTCTGCATTACATGGGGCTATCTTTTTATTCGGAAAGAGAAGCTTCTTTTTATAACTTTTATGCTTTTGAATATATATATATATTTCAATTTATTCTTTGAGAATTCCATACATATCTACAATGAAGTATAATCAAACCCATTCCCCATTTCCCCTTCCAATTCCACCCATATCTTCCCCACATACACCTCTTCCCAACTTTATGTCTTCTTCTTGATTGATTGATTGATTGATTGATTGGATGATTGATTAAATGATTGATTCAATGTGTGTCTATTTGTGTCTGAGTGTATGTGTGTGCAGGAACCCATGAAGCTAGAGTTGCAGGCAGTTGTAACTCACTGTGTGAGCGCTGGGAACAGAACCCAGGCCCCCTGGCAGAGCACGAAGAATTCTTAACCACCGAGCCATCACTCCGGCCCTTCTTTTCATTTTTAACAACCCACTGAGTCCAGTGAGTGCTGCCCATATACACAGGGGTATGCGGCCACTGGAGTGTGAGCAACTATCAATGGCCATACCCCCAAAGAAGAAGAACGTGCCCTCTTCTTATCCATCAACAGCAACAGTTCTTCAGTTGGGGCTGAACATCCTTAGTTCCTCCCCAGGCCATGCTGGAATTTTAGCTAGCTAGGTCTTGTGTGGGTCTTGTGCAGGCAACCAGAGAACCACACTTGCTGTGAATTCCTGGGTTCAGAGGCCACCCCTCATCCGGACAACAACAAGCATTTCACAGCCCTGCTCTATGTTCTTTGGCTCTTACATTCTTTCTGCTCCCTCCCCGATGTTTCCTGAGCCTCAGTGGGGCAGTGGTGTCGGGGAAGGAAGCTGATAAAAGACGTCTCACTTAGGGATAAACACTCATTTGTCACTTTTCTCAGCACTTTTTGAAGTTATGGGTCTCTGCATTAACTGCCCCCCATGCAGAAAAAAAAAAAGCCTCTCCCCCATGGTTGGGAGCCACCTAGGTCTGTGGATAAAAAACGCAAATATTTAGAAGGCAGTTGGACAACAGGAGCATTTAGCAAAGCAAGGGAAGCTTCCACACCATGTGGGCCAGCACCGTGTTGTGAGCCTCTGGCTGGAGAGCAGCCAAGGAGGACAGGGTTGTGTGCAGAGCAGAGAGCTGGGACGGAGAAGGCTGGGAGTGGAAGGACAGGGCAGCAGCCAATGGGTGAGCTCCCAGGCTGCACCTTCCCCATCCTGTCTTGTGTCATTGTTTTCTAGGTTGATTATGCTCGGCACATGTGATTGGCTCTCTGTATCCCTGGCTTCTCCACCCATGGATGCAAACAATAACAGAAGGGAAGATATTGAGGGAAAAAAATTGCATCTGAACTGACTATCAGACTTGATTTTTCTTATCTGCTTTCCCTAAGCAATATGGTTCAGCCTCATTTGCATAACCTTTACATAGTATTAGATATGTCCGTCATCAGGGGACTATTTCACATATCTAGGAGGATGTGCATATGCTCTATGCAAATAGTCTGCCATTATAAGAGGGACTTTGTCCTCCGTGGAGGTGGGGACACCTGGCACTCCCCCCTCGTCAGGATTCTGAGGGGTGCATGCACATACGCACCATGTTCCTCCCTGGTCCTCCTCGGAAGCAGCAGATGAATGCTGGGGTGGCCATGGAGACCTGGTTCCCTGAGACAAAGCAGCAGGGAATAGGATAGGGTAGGGTAGGGCTGGAGCTGATTCAATGGGGAGCAAGACCACAGCAATTCACAGGGTCAAAATTCAAAATCATACTTAACCCTAGATATGTTAGAGGTCCAAACCAAAGTAGACTCTCCTCAGAGCCACCACGCCTGGCCAGGGGCCAGGAAATTCATTTGCTTTATATAGAATTGTTTTCCATGGTGTTTTCCTTCCTCCTTTCCTCCCTCCCCCTCCCTCCCTCCTTCCTTCCCCCTTCCTTCTTCTTCCCTCTCTCCCTCCCTCCCTTCCTTGCCCCTTTTAATTTTCTTCATTTTTCCATGTGGTACTGGTGATGGAACCCAGGGCCTCACTGTTGCTAGAGTTTTCTGCCTTGCCCACAGTCAGGACAAATCTTTGTCACCCGCCAGTCCCACAGCCACTCAGACCCAACCAAGTAAACACAGAGACTTATATTGCTTACAAACTGTATGGCCGGGCCGGGCAGTGGTGGCGCATGCCTTTAATCCCAGCACTCGGGAGGCAGAGGCAGGCGGATCTTTGTGAGTTCGAGGCCAGCCTGGGCTACCAAGTGAGTTCCAGGAAAGGCGCAAAGCTACACAGAGAAACCCTGTCTCGAAAAACCAAAAAAAAAAAAAAAAAAAAAAAAAAAAAAAAACAAACTGTATGGCCGTGGCAGGCTTCTTGCTAACTGTTCTTATAACTTAAATTAGTCCATTTCCATAAATCTATACCTTGCCACGTGGCTGGTGGCCCACCGGCATCTTCACATGCTGCTGGTCATGGCGGCGGCTGTCAGTCCTTCTGCCTTCCTGTCCTTTTATATCTCCTCTCTGTTAGTCCCGCCTATACATCCTGCCTAGCCACGACCAATCAGGTTTTATTTATTGACCAATCAGAGCAACTTGACATACAGACCATCCCCCAGCACAGCCAAGTGCAGACCATCTCAGACACCTGCACTCAGGCCCATGGTCCTAATCATCCTCTATGCGGACCTGCTGGGTAACGCCACAAAGAACCCAAGAAGGGCTCCCACAGGACATACAGAACATCCCACAGCACCTCACACATGCTCTAACCACTGATTTTCACCCTAGCCTTCCACCCCTGTATCAAGTGAAATTCGGTTTTAAATGACTTACCTTAAATTTACTTAAAGATGTTTTCTTCTTTCATAAAAATAAAAAAATAACAGATAATGACCAGAAAATGACCATCTTTCTAGGGTGGGCGGTTCTCATTCATACCTCATATTACTGCAAAGAGAAGGTTGTTTTTGCCTGGTAATTACTGGCCCTGTCGGCTTCCGGAATCTGGATGCAAATCTTTCTCTATCTCTCTCTCTGCTGAGAGAGTCAATGCTTCATTTAAAGAAAAAAAAAAGATAGGAAAGAAAGAAAGTCCTTATTCAGGTTTCCTTCAAAAGAGGAAATAATACGCACCTTTCATTTCACGTTGCTGCAAGACGGGTGCTCATATTGAGGACTGTGGGCTCTGCACATGGCACTACCCTCCCATTTCCAGCCCACTGGGTGCCTATTTTTGGACAGACTTCTTTTAAACCAACGATTCTCCCAGACATTTTAGCCCACCCCCCACCCCATTAGAAACGGTCATTTCCTCCTTGTGTTTGCTGAGCGCTCTGCTGCTCCTAAGACTGACATCAATTTGTGCAAACGTGAAGCCATGTTTTGTGGGTTCCAAGTCAAAGCTCCATGTGTGTGTCAGCCTGGAAACTGCACAGGCAGACAGGAATGAGCAGCTCTCGTACTGTACAAGGCCTCTGATTCCCCCTCTCTACCAGCCATCAGGCTTTCACACCAGGTCTTTTGGAAATGTGCGCTGGGATTCCTTGGAAGGGACTTTTCTGGATGGAAAATAAAATGATGGGACATGCACATTTATCCAAACTAACCAGGAAACTGCTCTAGGAAGCAGTGTTTCCCTCCTTCCTTACCAGAAACATGGCCACAGTAGTGCAAACAGCACTCTGAAAACATGAGAAGGAGGACTTCCTTATGAGAGCCCACAGAAAAATCTAGAAAATACTGTAGTACTCAACATGCTAGATAGGGGTATGAGATGAAGGACAAAGGAATTCAGGCCCCACGTAGTGGCTCAGGACTCTTCTTTCAGCTACTTGGGAGGCTGAGGCAGGAGGATTACAAGTTCAAGGCCAGCCCAGGTGACTTAGTGAGATCTCGTCTCAAAATACAGAGTGGAGAATGGGTGTGTACATTCATGTGTGTGCGAGGACAGTGCACATGCACACGTGTGATGTGGGTATACAGAGGCCAGAGGACAAAACCAGCTGTGCCTCCTTAGACAAGCTGCCCGGAGCTTGCCAGGCTGGCTGGCCAATGAGCCGCCCCCACAGAGACAAGCGCGGGTTACAATGCCTGAATTTTTAAATGTGAGTTCTGGGGGACTGAACTCAAGTTCTCGTGCTTGCAAGACAAACACTTTATATTTATTTATTTATTTATTTATTTATTTGTTTGTTTGTTTATTTATTTATTTATTTATTTATTTATTTATTGAGCTGTCTCCGAGGATCCTAACAGGAGTTTAAGAAATTCCATCAGGGCTTCAGAGAGACTGGCCTTCCTAAGGTCCCATCTGAGTCAGACACTAAAGCTAGGTCCCCTTAACCTCTGTCTCAGAGCTTTGCCCGACACCACACCGGAGTGGTTGATACCATTCAAGAGACACAAGTAATTGTCTGCCTTGGTCAGACCCAGGGTCCTTTGCATACCAAGCATCTGTCTGCATGATACACTGTGTGTAAAGTCCCGGAGCCACCGGCATCTTCCTCAGACTACGATAGGAACATGGGTCCTATGGAGTCTCCGTTTCCCATAATCCCAACACTCACGATATTCCCACCAATGTGGCGGCCAGCCGGGGCTTGGTTTGTGAGTGTCTGTGGTGAAATTTAAAGAAGCAGAATTCTGAGCAAGGTCATGGCTGCAGAGAATAGTCACCAGGCTGATAGCCCCCAGATCTGAGGCAGGGGTGGGGGGCAGTGTTGAAAAGCAGGAGAAAGGGTATAGAAGATTTGAAACAAGACTACAGTCTATACCAGGAATAGATGTATCAACAGAATGCCTGACTCTAGATGAAGCTCAGGGTTCCTGATTCACAAGGCCAAAAATGTCTTCTCTGGGGAGAAATGAAGCTCTCTTCTCATACCACCAGCACATGCACACAGGCCAGGACTCAAAATGTGCATGCCTTAGGGAATCCACTGAGACCTCTCAGGACATACTGGACAAAGCTTTCTCCATAGGCATCAGGAGTAGCAGCCACCTTGGGCTCTTGCATTACTATGAATCATTACTAGCTGTTAAACAAGCCCACAATCTTTGCATGGGTCTTTATTTACAAATGATATGCCCGTGCCACTGTTGAGACAACTGTAGAATGTGCATTATAAAATACACACACCCCAAAATTGAAAAGCTTCAAATACAAGTTCTAGTGTGTTTTCCCACCATTCCATGGCCTTCCCATTTTGAATCAGGTAACTCTCACAAGATTCTGCCTTTCCTCCTGCATGTCCATTTCTTCATCCAGAAGACCATTCCAATCATTCTAGAAGGCATCCAAGGGGATCCAAGTTTTCTGGATTACTAGGCCCTCTCCAATGGGTCATCTCCAAAGAGGGACTAAAATGGAGACAGGACCAGGGCAGACAGGTGCCGAGGGGAAAGGCTTTGCATCCAGCCATCGGTTCACACCCTGTCACCACAATTTACCACCAGTGTCGACGAGGGCCGTGTTTTAACATCTTGGCAGCCCACTTATAAAGTAAGGAGATGGTCCAACCTTTGTACACTTGTCGGAAGGCTGGAGATAGAATATATGAGGTGGGAGACCCCGGAAGGAGGCAAGAAGTAACGGGCAATTGTGGAAACTGCCATGGATGTGAAGGTGGGGAGCCGCCTCTGTTAGCTTCAGAAGGTGGCTTTGTGGTGTTTCCTGGAACCAGGCACCTGTGAAGGAGAAAACAGCCTGCTGTCAACGTGTGGCGAGCTTAGTGCTCCTCAAAGAGCGTTGAATGTAAAGCCATTTAAACTAAGCGTAGGGCAACAAGCATTTCTTGAGTGCCTACTAAGTGTGAGGGAAATGCACATATAGCATTGAACCCTTCAAATGACCCATGAACTGTGTTCTGATGATAACCAGTCTCATGCAGAAGCAAGAGAAATGGCCTGGGGTCAGGCTTCAGGGACACGTCAGCCAAGTCCAAACAGAAGCATTCAGGCAGGCTATAGAGCCCAGTGTCTGCCTGCAGATGGTACACGGGACGGGTTAAGAATATTTGGGGGGGGGGGGCCTGGGGATGTGGCTCAGTTAATAAAGTGCTTGCCTAGCATGCATGAAGCTCTGAATTTGAGTTCCAGCACTGTCTAAACTGGGTATGGTAGTACACACCCACAGTCCTGGGACTTCAGAGCTGGAGGCAGTGGGATCAGAAGCCTGCGGCCAGCCTGGGCTACATGAGAAACCCGTCTAAAAAAAAAAAAACAAAACCAAAACCAAAACAAACAAAAAGATCACTTATATGATACTCAAGGGAGTCTAGCCTCTCAGAGCGAAAGGCTCGCCAATGCCCCTAGATCACGAGTGGCAGGAGGGGTGGGTCCTATGTCGGGATACTGCCTCCCGTCCTGGGCTGTTTGGGTGTCTCTGGAGGAGGCGTTCAGTGGTCTCTCGTTCTCACCATGGGTGGCTCTGTTTCCTTTCTCACTGTACTCCTTTTCAGGCCCCTCCCCAACACAGCTGCCCTTTGAAGGAGACCTTCAGACTTCTCCCACAGGGGTCCGTCTGTCCATACTTCCCCAAGCCTGAGTGCCCATGCCGGCCGTCTTAGCATGCTGGGGACAGGCACCTCTTCAGTCTTCCACAGCAGTCTGTGGCTTCCATTCGTCAGTCTTGAGATCCCTCAGGTGTAGAAGGAAGTAACATTTTGGACATCTCTGTGACCAAGAAGATATCTAATAGGGGTGCTTTCGGGTTTATTTCCTGTGTCTTTTGTGTTTTATAATTTCCTGGGCACGTCCCATGAAAATCTTAACGAGGTGTTTGTCAAAGTTGCCCAAGTCTGACCCTGAACTTGCGTGACCTTGACACATAGCTTTAGCTTTCTTTCTGAGATTTTTTTTTTCTGACTCCATCCAAACTCAGGCGAAGAGTCCATAGGATGGCCCACCACACAGTCCATCCTTCAGAAGGCTACGAGCCTCTGAGAGCCCGCAACCTCATTACCCTGACAGTGACCTCTGACCTTGACCAGGGTTTGCACCAAACACTTCAATGTCATTGTTTCTGTGATTGAAATGTCCTGTCCAGAAGCCGTGGACTCAGCTGTGACAGGAAGAAGCGGCTGTGAGCTGGGACCTCCCTCTCGTTATTTGCCAATCACACAGCGGCAGAGATGTGCTTCCTACAGGGCCTTTGAGCATGCTAGGTCTTTCTCTAGAAACATTTATCATCTCAAAAGTCCCTGCTGTCCATCCTTCAGCATCTCCGTGAAGCCTCTGTTTGTGTCAAGTCACTGTGTATGTGGTTCTCGTCTGGTTCCTTCTTTAACCTGTGTTTGTCTTAAAGGCGCTTCTCACCTGGATTCCCTGCCAAGGATTAACACATTCACCCTAATTCCACTCCTTTCTCTGCCGGCCCCAAGGGAAATTGTAGTAGTGATGAGTCCCCATGCCAGCTCCTGCTGGCTCTGCAGAGACTCCCTGTGCAGATGCGAGGCGCTGCCAGCCTCTAATTGTCGCTGTGTAAACATCTTGATGGGAAGAAATTAAAAGGTGCTCAAGCTAATTATTCTTCCGTAATAAAAAACAGTAATAAAATAATAAAGCTCACTGGAGAAGGCCAAGGAGCTGCTTTGCCTGTGCAGATGATGGACAGGGAAATCAAAACCCCAGGGATTTGATGGCACTTCAGAGCCCTGCTGGGCTTCTTCATGCTCTTTTGGGAAGTCTGTATACACTCCAGGGCCAGCCCAGCCCAGCTCCCCTCTGTCCTCCTCTGTCTTCCCTCTTTCTTCATGATGGCATCTGCTGTTACCTTCATCAAGACTTGGGGCCTGCCTGGGGAGTCTTCCAGCATCCCATAATGGCCATCTCTGGACCAAGAAGCAGGACAAAGATGACACACCAGCTGTTTAAATGACAGGTTTGACTCTAAACAGACATGGAAGTCACGGTTGAGTGTGGGCACGCAGGCACACACGCTCGTGGGCACACAGGCGCACACACTTGTACGCGCATGCTTGTACGCACATGCACCGCAGGGAGAAGCTGATACAGACCTCCACCCTGTCCCTAACCCCTGCAATCAACGAGAAGGAACGACACATAGTGGGGAGACTGGAACAGAGGCACAGGTGGCAGGAGGCTGCCTCAGCTTCTGTCTAGAAGACAGTGACAGACTGAAAGTCTGGGTCACGGCTTTCTGGGGAGCACAGCCACTCTGGGGTCCATGTTCCCCACATCTTCACCAGCTCTGGAGTCTCTGGGCTGAGGCACCCTTTCGCAGAGGTTTTTTCTGCATTTCCCTGATGGTTAGGGGTGTTGATCAAATTTAAATACTTGGCCATGCATCTGTCTTCTGGAGAATATTTTGCTGAGCCCTTTGCTCGTGTGTTAATCTGGTTATTTCTTGCCTTCCTGCTGAGTTGCTGGGTTCCATGTATGTACTGGAGAGGAAGCCCTTAGCGGACATGATTTCAAATGCGTCCTCCGGTTCAGTAGGATGCCTTCTTACCCTGCTGATGGCTTTCCTAGAAAGAGTTTTCAATCTGATACAATCCCATTTGTCTGCTTTTTTCTTTGGTCACCTGTGCCTTGAGGGTCTTATATGAAGCCTCGTTGTCCAGACCAGTGTCAAGAAGCCTTCCATTTCCGTTCAGTGGTTTCAGGTTGTTTGTGTCTGGAGTTCATCTGACGCTGACTAATCTCCTTGCAGTTTTGCTTTTTCTTAAGAGTTGGCCTTTCTAGCAAGTCTGTTCACTCATCCCTCACTTCTTCAGGTCATATTTAGACAGCTTTCCAGAGTAAGGTTCCTTATCATTTTTCTTCTACACCAAGAGAATGTTATACGGCCGTGGTTTTTAACAAGGGGAAGGAAGCCATGTGAGGACGAGAAGCGACTCATCGATGCCTGGCATTGTCTGTAGTGGCCACCACTCGGGTGAGGGAGAGGAGAGGGACAATATTAGCAACTCAGTGAGTCGGTGGGGTCCAGAGATGCTACTGCATGCACGGCAGCTTACAGGACAGCCCCAAACAAGGAATGCTCAGGCCCAAATGAAGACAAAGGAGAGAAATCCTGCCTCACACTATCACTAGCACCACAAGAGAAAGTTCTTTTTCCTTTGCACTCTTCCTATTTTATTTCCTAGAAAGCCCTCCCAACACCAGAGAGAGAGAGAGAGAGAGAGAGAGAGAGAGAGAGAGAGAGACCTGCAAATACACTCACACACATACCACCACCAAAACTGGAAACGCAACTGGGCCCATCTCCAGAGCACAGCCAATTCCCTGTAAAAGCACAAAGAACTTCAAAGGTCTTAGAAATGATGGCGGCTGAGCTGCTCCGGCCTTTTGTGGGAGGCAGAGCTCAGCACTGTGCCAGGGATCTTGCTCCCTGTGTCATTCAGGGAAGGGAATGGTCTGCAGGCTCTCAGAGGGACTTCGAAGATCAGAGAAACAAGAAGATAAATGGAAGACACAAGAGTCCAGCACAAAGAGGGACACCTTTGGAAACTGAAGATCAAAGGCTAGAGGGAGAAGATAAGGGGAACGGAGGGGTCCTTGCTGCTGCCGGGAACACAGAGGACCTGGTGAGGAGGACGACCAGATGACAGATGGGGATATTCTTACATTCCAGAAGGAAGGAATTCCTACAGAAGCCAAAAGATTCCCTTCAGAGGGAAACTGAAGACTAAAGGGCAGTGGACGGGTAGATGAGGCAGTAGAGAAGGAACCCACGAGAAGGAAGGGGTGGGACAGATGCGAGTTTTTCTCCAGGCAACAAACTGCAGGGAGGGGCTGGGCACCCCAGGTTAGCCCCACTTGGCTTTCTCAAAAGGTCACCAAGTATCTGCCATGCACCCATCCAAACCCTCATGAGTCAATACGGTCATAGCAACTCAGAAGTGAACTCACTGAGCCTCGGAGTTCAGCTGGCAAACCAAGACCATTGAAGGTTAAGAATGAAGGCCATGATCACACAATCAATAATTAGCTTAGCCATGTTGGGATAAAATGAGGTGTGTCTATTGCTTTTCCTAAAGTACTTTAATCCACTTCAACTATATACAAGCATGCCTTTCATTTGCCAGACTATGTGTAATAGACTAAAAAGGTCCTCTAACTTGAGCTTGGAGGTGAGGGTCTGAGCTGACCACCAACCAGGCAGAGAAAATGGGAGGCCAACTAGAGCAAAAAGAAAGAGCCACTCAGGACATTCACCATTGGAGGGTCAAAGTGTAGAGGAAACACCCATCGTTTGGTCTATGGAGGTAGTCAGTTGAAGCTAAAACATGGTGTAAAGTATTGGTAACAAGAAGCCACCCCGCTGCAGTCCACACAGCAGACAGCTGAGCAGAGGGTCCACACTCCCCCATTTTCACCACTTCTTTATAACCATATAACCAGGTTCCCATGAAATTCTTCCACCTGCTACCCCATTTTTCTTCCCAACTTCTTCTGATCCCAAAGTCACATAAGTGTGTGGCTGCTAACTCCCTTAGTAGTTGTGAGCATCCATAGCTCTGCTGGGTGGCCCATGTGTATGACCCTGTGCTATAAAACACCTGCAGTGCTAACACTGGACTGCCTACAACTGCCTCCAAGATCCTGCCATCTAGTTAGAGAGGCAAAGCCCAAGTCAGAGACACTTTGTGAACAAAAATTTAACTCATCAATCCAAGAATGGCATCAGACCAGGCCAGGGACAACATGTTCTATGCTCAGAAGGTCCCAGTAAGATTGTAGACTTGAACTTTGTAGACCTGGGAGTCCTCAGCGTGGCAGTACATAAGAAACCCTTACAGCAAATTCCCAGATTTCCAAAGCCCCAACTGAGAAACCCCAAGTCAGAGGGAAGACAAAACATCTTAACTGCCCTGTAGCCTTCAAGGTCTTTGAGTGACAGTCTGCAACAGGAAGCCTTGACTGGTTTTGATGAAGTCAAAATGGAATCTTGATGCAACTTCAGGCCTGAGCAAAATGTAGCAGAACCTAGTTTGTACATAGAGCATCTGGCGGGTTTCTGCCTTCTCCCTGGTAAGAGAGTGGACTTCCTACCCTGCTTTCTCGGCTCTCGTATAAGACAGCTAATCACATGCAACTCAAAAAAAAACACCCATTTTTAAATTCATGTCACAATCCTAGACTCTGTTTGAGAACAAGTTAAGTCTTGGGCTCTGAAATCTGGACTATAGATTCTGTGCCATTACATACAATGACCCAGTTCCTGAAAACTGTGTCTGTGAAGGTCCAATGCAAGATGAGGATGTGTTCAGGGACAGCCAGGACTCCGGCTCGGCTGCGTATCTTTTAGGGTATTTTTTGTCTTATCTGTCATCGCTTGGCTGAAACCCTACTTTAAATTCCCCCCCAATGTCTGAAGGTGTTCCCAGCTGGGATCTTGCAAAAGATTTTATTTTCATTATTTTTAATGTGTGTGTGTGTGTGTGTGTGTGTGTGTGTGTGTGTGTGTGTGTGTGTTCTGTGAATGTATGGGTGCCTGAGTGTGACTGCAGACACCCTCAGAGGCCAGAGGCATTTGATTGCTCTGGAGCTGGAGTTTCAGACAGTCTTTGCCACCTGAGGTGGATGCTGGGAAAAGGACTTTGGTCCTCTGGAAGAGCAATAAGCAGTCTTCGCTGCTGAGTCATCTCTCTAGCTGGGATTTTCAAATCCTTTCCAGTTTCAAATCCCATTCCTTCTAGAACATAAAGGAATCCCTTTTCTCCATTAACAAAGTAGCTCCCATTAAACCAGGGAGTAAAATCACACCCCCACCCCCACCCCCATTACATCTTTGCACACCATTAGCATTTGAATGCAAGCTGTCTCCAGGCTCCCCATCCCAGGCCTGGCTGGTCTTTGGACCAGCAGGTTAGCATTTGGTGAACCTCAAGTGTTCTGCACCCACTGAAGTTCAAAGGCACGCTTCTCGATGCCCAAGGTGTCTGTCTTCCTGCAGTGGGAACTCTTAGCCTTGGAACCCATGTAGAGGTGGGGCCCAAGAAGTCCGTTTGAGCTCGGGTGGGGGTGGGGGGGGTGTAAGTTTCACCCCCGCCCTTCCTGACACTCTCCTGGCGCCCAGCAACTGCACCTGCCGGGTTCTCACTTCTCTGGGAAGCCTCTAGAAACAAGACCTCCCGCCCCTCCCGGCTGGGCCCTAGGGTGGGGCCCTCACTACCTCTTTTCTTCTCAAAGAGCCTGGGATGCTGACAGCCTCAGATGGAGGCATCCTGTTTGTCGAAAAATAAACCGGCAGTTGAAGCTGGGTTGCAAGAGCGAGAAAACCGCAGGCCTGCGCGCCACTGATAACGCGGGCTGCTTGCTTTTGCAGCAGTTCCGAGATGCAGCGGCCCCGCGCCGCCGGCCCGCGCCACCGCCTCCCTTCCTGCCCCCGCCATCGCGCCACGCGGGCTCTATGGGCCACTTGTGGCGCCCCTTCAATCACTATGACCCTCTCTTTCCTTAAAAGACCCTGAGTGCCATGTAGAACTGAGTAGAGGGTAGCAGGGAACCCCACCCCTGACTGGCAGCTGACTCCCCTGGGCCAAGGCTTGCAGACCCTGGTCCTGAACTAAACTTCCTTGAAAATGACTCATTTAGGAGCTAGAATAGCTTGTCTTTCTGCATCGCGGGCTACTGTGACCTGGTTTTAATAAAGAAAACAGACAGACAGACAGACAGGCAGACAGACAGGCAGAGACAGAGAGACCACAGATACAGAGACAGAAACACCAGATTCAAAAGAGAAGGGGACACCGGAGTCCAGCATGGATGGTTTTCCTTCTCAGAGTTATGTGTACTGGCCTGGTTCCGTGCACGGACTAACTCTGTGCCCATCTTCGCCTTTTGGGAGGGGGGTATTAAAAGCTCCCCCCTCCCCCATTTGCCTGTTATCAGACAAGCTAGGCAGATGAGAAGCCAGTGGGTAACCGCAGCTACAACCACAAATTCACTGGAAACCAAACTGCTTGACCCTCTGAGGCAAAGGGTGTAATTGAGACTTAACCTGAAAACCGTGTTCCTTGCTCCAGAGGACCTGCTTCTCCAGGCATTGAAAACAGACACGGCCAGGTGTGGTGTTCCAGACATCCATTCCCAGCATTCAGGGAGCAGAGGCAGGAGGATGGCAATGACTCTGAGACCATCCTGGGCTACAAAGTGGACACACACACACACAAATACCACACACACACACACACACACACACACACACACACACACCACACACACCACACACACACACACACACCACACACACACACACACACACACACACACACATACACACACACCACTAAAGAGGACATCTGATGTCACAGCAAGTAGCTCCTAAGAGGCCGATGGCAAGTCCCCTAGGGAGGGGCCTCTGTGCAACTACATGATGGGGTCCCCTTCATCACAGACCCCTGAAGGCCTTATAGAAGCCCCCATGTAAACTGGAGTTTCAAGTTCATTTTTTTTATGTTCCAGAACACAGGGGGAAACCACCCATACCCTTCATTAGTGTTGTGTGTACCTGATGAATACAAAGCCCGGCAATAAAAAAGTACATCTATGTCCTGATAGCAGAAGGGGGACCGTGGGGGAGGGCAGTGAGCCAAAAGGATTTGGAACATGATAGAAAATAAATATGAACAAAATTTAATTATATATATATATGTATGTATATATATGCACATATATTATAAAATCTTTGTTTTATATGTGTGAAAATGCCATAGTGAAGCCTAGTGCTTTGTATGCTAACTCAAAGATTAACAACAAAAACCAGAAACTAATCTGGAGGCCGGAGAGACGGCTCAGTGGTTAAGAATGTTTGCTGCTCCTGTGAGAGAACACGGATCCAGTTCCCAGCGCTCACACAGCAGCTCACAACAGCCTGTGGTTCATTCCGGGGAACTCGACACCCTCTACTGACCTCTCCCGGCACCGCACTCATATGTCCATGCTTGCACTCACTCACACAATAACATAAAAATCAGTCTTGGCTGGTGTAAGGAATCCAGCCCATTCTTGAGGATTTCCAGAGAACTCTATCGGTTTCCCATCCCCTCCTCCAGAAACCTCTTCAAACTGGGCAACAATCCTAGGAGCAAGTTGAGTGGCTGCTCCCTCTGCATGACTCTTCTCCGGACGCCTGTCTATTCTTCGACGTCACCCCACCATCCTTCTTCCCATGACCTTGCTCTGGTTCGGTTTTTCTCATCTGCTTCCTCTGACATGCTTGTGCCCACCACAGACATCCCAACATCTCCATAGTTCACTAGTTCCGACAGTCGTGATAAGTGGCTTAGCTTGATAATCATGAAGGAATAGGGATTCAGGCCAAAGAATGTCCACCCCTTAGGAGTAGAGAGAGAGCAAGTCCCAGCTCTGTTGACTAGTGAGATGGAGACCACTGGGGAAACCCAGCTGTCTCCTGAGATGGGTGTAAGATATGGGAAGCCCTGGAGGAGGCTTGGATGCTTCAGGCTACATGGAGCACAGTGGTAAGAGAGTGTGTGCAGGGTGGGATTGTTAAGGAATGGTCCAAACTGATGCATTACTGTTGCCAGTCCTCATGAATAACTCAAGTGGGCTTCCTTCCTTTTGAACCGTTATCATAAACAAATGGCAGTGTGTCAATTGAGAGGCTGATTCTAAAGATATGTGTCAGAGTTTCCACATACGCGTCAGAGTTTTGACTGTGCCGTCCAAAGTAGTCCCCAGCAGACAAAACACCATTTCAACTGTGTCATTCTTAAATTAAAACATTTGGGGTCTGCTCCTTTGACATGACTTTTTGCGTCATCAAACTGGTTAAAAGAGAGAAACTTCTTCTTCCTTTTAGATCCCACCTCATTTTTTTACCAGGACGAGTGCAGATAGACCTCCATGGGCGCTTGTCTTCAGTGGCTTTGGGCTGTTTCTGAAATTCAGTCCCCTCCACTCATCCTCCAGACGTGGCGGACATTGGAGAGAACACGAGCCATGCTATAATTCCTAGTAGATATGGGGGCTTCTGCCTCTGGGAGGAGAGTGGAGTAGCAGGGTGACTGGGGTAAAGGACGGTCATTGCCAGTCTGCTGTAGAGTGTGGATGTGTTCACAAGGTTACCTTCGCTCTCAGTCATTCCTAGCACAAAAAGAAAAGAACACAGCCCGGCATAGCGGTCAGGATGGGCAGCCCTCCATTCTCCCAGCGGACGATTCCAAAGACAGCCACCTACCCCCGCCCTCGCCCGCTTGCCTGAAACCAAGAGACATTTGTCTGATTACTGAGACAGATACCAAGGCACTGATGGAGAGTAGCATACACAGCATGGATACTCTGAACAAAGACAATGGACGATTCAGGTGTGGATGGTGTGGGATGACATTTTTGTCAGACCATTTAGAATTATGCAAAGTTTAGAAGTTATATTTATTTCAGGAATCTTCCATTTAATATCTTCAGATTGTAGTTAGTTAACTTTGGTTAACTGGAATCACAGGAAGAAAGACCACAGAGAAGCAGAGAGTGCAATAATGTGTTGTTTTCAGGGCAGGATCCTAACAACAGCACTAAAATTCACTGCTGGAGAAGTTAAAGGGATTAGGATGCAGAAAGTGAATTAAAATTCCATGAAGACTTTTAGAGAACACCCAAAAGTCTACCTTTATCATAGATTTGCTCTGGCTTTTACTAGTAGGTAGATGATAAACCAGTAGAGCTTAAGCAAGAGAGAGGTATGAGGTGTGTTTCTCTCTCCTGTAGACATGGCATCTTCACTGTGACAAAGAACAAGGCTTCTTCTACCTGGACAGCCTGCCTTCTGTTATAATTGTCTCTTAACACCTCATTCAAGATGAGGTGTTAAGAGACAATTATACAGCCTCATTCAAGGCTGCTGCGTCCCCAACACCTTGTCTCTACCCCCTCAGGCAAAATTGAGAGACTATTGAAGGGATCATGCGTTGTTTGCTGTAAGAACATAATCTGTTCATAATTCACTGACCAGAACCTAAAAAAAAAAAACCTCAGAAATACTGAGTAGTAAAAAATGCTGGGAATGTAACCTTCTGCTGTGGAGCCATCCCAAGCTAAATTTGTTTGCAAATTTATATCTATTTAATATACCAGTATAGGTGTATGTACACTTGGTACAAATGTAGTATATAGTAAAAAAGCAGGCTATATAATGTGTAAACCATGTGAGTATAATAAAATGTAAATATACAATAAATTCATAGATGTGCAAGCATTTTTATAAAATGTTTTTAAATGGATGCTCTTTTTTGTTGTTTAAAAAAGCAGTCTGGGGCTGGAAATACAGCCATTTGATAGAATGCTTACCTAGTATGCATGGAATCCTGGGATTCAGCTCCAGCACCTCATAAACAGAGTGTGGTAGCACACACCTGGAATCTAATAGTCAGAAGGTGGAGGCAGGAGTATCAGAAATTCAAGGTCATCCTGGGCTACATACCAAGTTCTAGGATAGCCTGAGCTACATGAAACCCTATTTCAAAAAAAAAAAATGGACATAGCCCATGATACCCTACAATCTCTGGTACCTACAGATGCTGTCTTCAGTCTCATGTATCCCACACAGCAGCGGTCCTCTCTGTGCGTCACAGTGACTCCCGGGCCCCCTCAGTTCTCCACACTGCTCTCAGCCCTATTACTTCCAAATGTCTCCCAGTGGTTCTTACCCACCTGCTCTCATGAGTGTTGGTTGCTAATTTCCAGGAATTTTGTGTGTTTAAGCACATATCTTCCAAAACTGAAATTTTAGAAACAATAAAATACTCAGATCGCATCTCTGCCTAATGCCGCCTGACTGCCCCCAGCTCTCCGTGCTCTGGGATTACTGCTGTCCTCTCCACTCTCTGTGGCTACGTCCACCGAACCGGGATAGTCCAAGGAGTTGGCTGCAGTCTGCAAAGAGCTCAGCTCCAGACTTCTCACTCTGCAGAGCCAGCTGTGAAGTGTCACCCACATCTGTGGGTCTGGGTGGGAAGGTGTCAGGGGCTCAGTCCCACCCCTGTCCTTAAGGCCTCAGAGTCTCAGCTCTTCTCACTCTGTAAGCTGTTTTCTCTCCTTTTCTAAACCTGTCAAGAGCTCAGTAACACTCCTCCCCTGGTCCTCAGCCCCAAACTAAAGCCATGTGGGCTACACAGTAGGACGTCTTCCACTCAGACATCTTTTGAGAACCTGTAAGGATGCAAGGTTGCAGGATCCAGCTCTTACTGGAGCATCATCATATAGCTAAAAGACAGAGATACGGGAGTAAGCCACAGTGATGGAGGACAGTGATGGGTCACAGGGAACATACAGGATGAAGAAGAGGGAACAGACCTCTCCATAGAGAGGCGCTAGTCCAAGCCGATGACACAAAGCAGAGCCCTAGGGATGCCCTGGAACTACCCAGAGAGTCTCCAACTACCAAGACGGATTTCAGATTCCTGTCTAACATTTTAGCATCTCAAGGCTGGTGAGACAACTCAATTGGTAAAGTTCTTTCAACCTCTATGTCAATAAGCCAGGCATGTGGGGCTGATCATAATCCAAGCTACGGGAAGAAGGAGACAGGCCGGTTCCTGGGACTCACTTGGTAAGTCAGCAGAGCCCATTCGGTGAGGTCCAGTTCCTTGGCTCAAAAGAAAAAGAAAGAGGTGGTCGACTCCTAGAAAACAATAGCCAGTTGACCTCTGGCTTCTATGTGTGTGCCCACACACACAGACAACACACACAGGTTCTACATGTGTGCCCACACACACAGACAACAGACACACAGGTTCTACATGTGTGCCCACACACACAGACAACAGACACACAGGTTCTACATGTGTGCCCACACACAGACAACACACACACACAGGTTCTACATGTGTGCCCACACACACAGACAACAGACACACACAGGTTCTACATGTGTGCCCATACACACAGACAACAGACACACACAGGTTCCACATGTGTGCCCATACACACAGACAACAGACACACACACAGGAAAAGAGCGAGGAGGAGGGAAGTAGGGAGGGAGAAAAAGCCAATAAACAAACACTTTCGCGTGTGCACTTTGTCACGCTGCAGTCGCTCCTCGGGGGCAGACAAACCTCTGTGAGGCTGACTGATAGTGCAAAGCTGCGTACAAAGTTAGGTCTTGACACCTCAAGTTTAGGACCTTACCATCTCTACAGACAAGAAGTCACCTTATTGGGGACTTTCTTTCGTCTCTGTTGTTCAGCTAGCGTGTATCGTTGCCTTCCACGATTCTCCTCGTGGGTTGCTTCTCTTGGGTCACGTAGGTGTAGGAGTGGTAGCTACAGTTATGGGTAGACATTATCCTATGTGTGAGATACGCGATGATCAGCAATTCTTGTTAACTTGATGACTATGTATGTCAAGAGAATTGACACACTAAAATAGATAACGTGGCCTCCAAGTCAAACTTTGCGTGTTTTGGGTTTTTGGTTTTTGTTTTCTGTTTTTTGTTTTTTTTTCTTTTAGACAAGCTCTCATCTAGACCAGGCTGACCTCAAACACACTGTGTAACCCAGGATAACCTTTAATTTGTACCTCCTAAGTTCTGAGATTAGAGGCATACTCTACCATGTCTAATTTATATGGTACTTGGGATCAAACTAAGGGTGCATGCTAGGCAAGCACAATACCAACAGAGCTACACCCCTACCCTCTCTTAGGTGATCCAGATACCCGATGCATCTTTAGAGGTGTGTGAGGGTCATTACATAAAAATCTATCATTTATCATGGCTCTTAACTGCATAAGTGAAAATTGCAGACCTTGAAATGTTCTTTAAAAGTGACTTCAAAAGCTTCGCTTGGTGATGAAATCCTGTAGCCGCATCTGTTCGGAGATTGGGACAGGAAGACCAGGAGTTCAAGACCTGCCTGGTTACAGAGCAAATTCAAGGCCTACCTTGGGAAGTGAGTGAGTGGGATCCTGTCTCAAATTTTTAAAAAGTAAAGGAGGTCTAGGAGAGTAGCTGAAAGGCAGAGTACTTCCTGAACAAGCACAGGGCTCCGGGCTCCATCCCTAGCCCAGAAAGAAAAAAAAAAGTGATTTAAACAATAAATATCCCCACGCTGTTTAATATTCCACCCTTTTGTGTCTCACAAACAAGGAAAAACAATGCCTTTGGTATTTTAGATTGCTAGGCCTGGTAGCAGAGACTTCACTGAATTAAAATATAACTCCTGGTGGGGGGTGGAAAGACAGACAGACAAATGACAGGTACACATGCCGACCAAGTTTTCAAACCTTGCTGTTAAATTTGAACCTCACGTTTGCTTTGGGGGAATTAAGCTAAAGATCGTATTTACTTTAGTCCCCTACTTTTTTACTAAACTACCCTAATTCACAGTTTGCCTCTGACCAGCTCCCCCCTTAATCCCACAGCACCTGCCGGGAGACATCCAATAACCCATTCTTAGGGCCAGAGCACGCACACAAAGAAGGAAACAGAGTCCCGATCATGTTACAAGCCAGCTGCCTCCCAGGGGCCTTTGAGCTTTGGGGTCCACATCTCTTTCTGTGGCTTTCTATAGACTTCATTTGAACAGAGAAGTTACAGCAGCATTACCCACTGAGAGCCCAGGAGTGAGGCTGGCTGCGGGGGACAGATGGGATGTCCAGAATCCCCTGTGCCTTAAAACAAAAGTGGAGTTATAAAAGTCTTCCTGTTCCAGAGCCAGAGCCACTCTTCTGGTCCCACTCATCTGGAAAGGATGAAACCCACGCAGGACATTTGGTGATCAGTAGGGCTTGTTTCATAGGCTTTGACTCTCCAAGGCTTGTTTTGTTTTGTTTTGTTTTGTTCCTATAATTCTGTCACCCCTGCTCCTCTCTGCCTGTGGCCATGCTAGGTTTTCTTCTCCATGTCAGCTCCCCCTACCGAAGTCCATCTCATTTGAATATATTAGCATATTCGTTGTCAGAAGGGGGAAGGGTGGAGACTTGATCACCCCATGCAGCTCTTAACCCCAGTGCCTAGAGCTGGGGCTCCAGAATCCCTCTCTGTAGGGCGGTCAGGTGTGCCCTGGGGCTGAAACTGGGGGTAGACATGGGATGTCTCTTTCATTTCTGTTGGTGGCTTGTGGCTGTTCCTTCCACTGGACACAGTGAGCAAGTACCCTGGTAGAGACAGGGTAACTGGCCATCTGTAACGTTCACCTGTGGGCTCACTTAACAATATTCAATTAACCATAACAAACCAAGTCTTGCTCCAGAAGCTAAGGAGAGAAAAAAAATCCCAAACCCAAACAGAAACATTCTCGTCAACTCTTACCGTAATCACTAGGGCATTGACAGTGGGAGGTCGCGGAGCCTGTGATTCTCAGCAACTGGGATCACTGCCTATTTAAAATGAACCAGTGGTGAGGGGCTTGATTAACAGTAAATTCCCAAGCCAAGCAGCATGGCACACACCTGTAATCCCAACATGTGAGGGGTAAAGGCAGGAAGATCAGGAGTTCGAGGTCATCGTCAGCTGTGTAAGGAGTTCCAGGCTAACTTGGGCTACATGAAATCCTGTCTTAAAAACAAAAACAAAACAAAAATGAGAGAAAAACAAAAACAAAACATTAAACTCCAGGCCCTGATAGTCATTACTATGGTATTGAGGGCTTCTTTTAAGTCATTCCAGGATTTACAGAGTAATAATTCTTTGCTGATGGAGGAGGTGTGGTGTGGGAAAGTGTCCTTGAAACCAGAGTGTGTGAAGTGGCTTTCATGTGTTTTAGAACCCGAGTCCCACCCAGCATCAACCAACATTTGGTCCTCATGGACTTCAGCACTTTCCCTGAGCACTTCTGTCTGGGGACAGACCTTACCTGGAATATTTAGACAGAGTGTGGTTTGCATAATTGCTGTGCGTAGCATAAGCTGATAGGATGCTTAAGCTTGGAAGTGCACACCCCCACAAACTCACCTTCTACGCTTGTGAAAACCAAGCACAGCAGCCAGCGTGTGGCTGGCACTCCATTTCCTCAGTGTGAACATCCTGAGCCACCCTGGAGAACAGGAACCCAGACAGTGTGAACATCCTGAGCTGCCCTGGAGAAGAGGACCCTAGACAGTGTGAACATCCTGAGCCGCCCTGGAGAACAGGAACCCAGACAGTGTGAACATCCTGAGCCGCCCTGGAGAACAGGAACCTAGACAGTGTGAACACCCTGAGCCGCCCTGGAGAACAGGAACCCAGACAGTGTGAACATCCTGAGCCACCCTGGAGAAGAGGAACCCAGACAGTGTGAACATCCTGAGCCGCCCTGGAGAACAGGAACCCAGACAGTGTGAACATCCTGAGCCACCCTGGAGAACAGGAACCCAGACAGTGTGAACACCCTGAGCCGCCCTGGAGAACAGGAACCCAGATGTGTCCTTTAAGCAATGCGCCCCGTGCTCCTCTCTATTCCATAACCTTCAGTCCTTCGTGATCAGAAGCATGTACCTTGGTTACAGATGGGGCCTGGGGTCAGGGATGAGCAAGGATGACTCAGACCAATCCATGGAGAAGGTACCAATTGCTATCCAGCCGGCCTCGCTTTGCACACCATTTGAACCATCTGGGAGTCTATGTTTCAGCGAGGTGTGCTCCATCACTGTGTTGATAAACTCCAACATTACAGTTCCCAGGAGTATACAGAAGTGTAACTAATGGTCAAATTGCATTAGCGTGACTGTTGTTCTTTGATGAATTAAACCACAAGGTCCCGTAGCACTTCAAGATCACCGTCTTGGTGGGGCTGAGGAGATGGCTTGCTGCTCAGCAGGAGGACCTGAGTTCCATCCCCAGCATTCATATCAAAAGCTAGGTGCCACAGGGCATGTTCCTGTAACCTAACACTGGGGGCAGAGACAGGCACATACTGGGAGCTTGCTGCTGCTCAGCTTGTCGTGAGCTCCAGGTTCAGTCAGAGACTGTCTCAAAGAACAAGGCAGAGAGGGTTGAACAAGACACTAGCCTCCACATGTGCACATCCTACTACACACACATGCACATGCATGCAACACACACGAAGAATTAAAAAGACATCCTAGTGAATAACATTCAGTTGCCTTGTCTAATATGGAGGATAGACTGCTGGACAGCATGAAAGACATACAGCAGGGTTTATTTCAGTCTAAAAACCAGATGATCTGGTACAGACTCTTAACCTCACATCAACTTTTACCAATAATTACTAGGCAGATTTCAAGAATAAGAATGCACCATGGAAGGATTTGGGCCCAGCAGAGTTGGCACAGGATTAAAAGATGCTGTAGGGCTTCTCTCCTTAGGATCAGGTTCCCCTTTGACACGTGGCTCTACATTAGGGCCATCAGGGAGTCCACTGATAATTGCTTGTAATTCAACACACATGACCAGCCATCCCAAAAGCCAGCAGCAAGCTCTCTGTTACCAGTGGGCCTCTGTGTTTTCTTTCTTTTCCTTTGTATTTCCCCTATTGGATCAGTAGATCTACTCAGGCACAGTTTTGCATGACAATCTAATAGCTATGTAATTTTATCTCCTCCAGAAGCACTCATATTCTGTGTTCTTCATGATCATTCTGTAATCAGCATGGTTAGAAGAGGTAGGGTCACCGCAGGTCCTATCCATGTTGGAGGAGGGTAAGGTAAGAGTGGGGGAATAATGGAGCCCAGACACATCCTGGGCTCACCACAGCTGACTCTGACTTTGGCAGAAATGGCCTCACCATGCACATTCAGCTAATATTTAGATGTAGCATAATAGAAAGTCTGCCTGTACACAGACACACAACCTAATTTCCTCTCTCTTTCTAAATGTTACTGGGGTATGCCACAGCCAAGTAGGAAATCTCTCAGTCTCAGCTGAGAAAAGACCAGCCAGCCGTCCTTCCAAGAACATACTAGGTTGACATATGTCATTAATCCAGCCCTCTGTCATACATGAAGTTCCACGTGTGAGTTCCAGTTATTAGGAAAGAAGGCATGTCAAAAGATGGAAAAAAAATAACCATGTAGTAAAGGATTCTTCCTCTCGGCAGGAAGGGAGACTCCAAGGAGTCGAATTGAATGTGTCGTCATGGTGCCATGATGAAGGTGTTAGCGTTGAGGAAAGATGGAGGGGTTGTGGCTGGGGAAAGGGCTGGGGGAGCTTAGAAAGATGTGGATTTTAACTCTGCCCTTAAGTGGGGTAGCTTTCCAAAGCACACAAGGAAGATCAGATGGCATCAGTGCACAAAGCTCCACCCATAAAGCCATGGAGAGAAAACAGCATAGCATATGTTCACCGAAAACAGCAAGGCCATGCTGGTGGGACATGTGAGTGATGAAGGCAGAGAGACTCGGGATGAACGAAGCTGGGCCTGTAAACCAAGGCAGAACCTACAGGGCTCTGAATGGCAGAATAGAGAATTTTGACAACACAGAGGCTCAAGGATGTTGTTTAATGCTGAGGCATGACAGTTCTGGGTTGTAGGAAAACCTCATCAGTGTTGAGGGGTGGTGTGAAGAAAAAACCTCTCTGGAGGACGTGGTTGCAAAGTGGTGAAAAAGTTGCAGCCAGGACTTTCTCTTTGTGGGAAGAAGTCCCACAAAAACCCAAAGAGTTTTCCATGATTCTCAAGCCTGTCAATTTGACCATCAAGGTTAACCATCCCGTGGGAGATTGATTTGATTCCTATTTTTATTGAACACATTACAGCTAAATGTTTTCATTTCTACGTATGTTCCACTTCTATGTATGTATTTCCAGTGGCTAATGCGGTAGTTTATGGTGTTTCATTTTTGTATGTGTCCCAGAGCTGGTGAGTATTGACAATACTCACAGGCCGTCTCCATTTCAGACCAACCACCTGTTCATCAGCTGGGAGACAGGCTGGGGGCTACAGTAGTTCAGCTGGGCAATCAATGCACAGATCAGGCAGCTACCTGATCTATGGTTGGTTCTCCTTCAAGGGTCTGCTCCTGAGAATGGCATAGTCTATAACAAGAGAGAAAGCAAGAACTATCCAGTGCCAGTCAGGAAGGGTGGTGTTCTATACTTTCTTTTTCTAACTCCTTCATCCAGGTCATTAATACCCACTGCCAGTTTGACAGGAACCGAGAATCATCCATCAGACAGACCCCTGAGCTTGTCTGTGAGAGGGTTTCTAGATTTGGCTCATTGAAGTAGGAAGGCCCATGATCAATGTGTGTGGCTGACATCCAGACAGAACAAAAAGGAGAAGATGAGCGGAGCACCAGCATTCATGGGTCTCTGCTTCCTGGCCGTAGACAGGAGGTAACCAGCAGCCTCACCCCCTCCACCACACCCTCCCTAGAACTTTGAAACCCAGGAGATCATTCCTCAAGTTGGTTTGTCATGCATTTTGTCACAGACAAAAGGAAAAAAGGAATTAATACCAGAAGCATTTAATTTCATTCCTGCCCACAATCTCTCTAACACACTAGTCTAAGCCTCAGGATCAAAAGATTTACTGAAATGTTTGCCCTGGGCTGATATTTAGCAGTCCACAAAAAGACATACTAAATCTTAATATCACCTAGAATGGACCAAAAAGGTATGTAGTTCTGTGCCCAGCACTTCACATGCAATAACTAAAATACTGGTGTTACTATTTTCATAGGCTCAGAGGGCTCACCTGACTTCCCTAAATCCCTGTAGATCCCAATCTCAAACCCTCCATGTTCTTTACCTCTGTACCACATGAGAAGGTTTCTTCTATGCCTGCTAGAGAAAGGATGCTTTGGAAAGTTGGGTAGATGGAGAGGATGCTGTGCTTTTATACTAGCCAGACAGGATGCTAGAGAAAGGATGCTTTGGAAAGTTGGGTAGATGGAGAGGATGCTGTGCTTTTATACTAGCCAGACAGGATGTCCTTCTTGTTGTATTTTCTGAAAAAGACATTTAGATAAATTTGCCACTTGGGGCTTTTGTGGAAGCAAGGTAATTTTTCTATCCATATACTGGGAACATTCAATTATTTTTCATCTTTGGTCTTTAATGTGTGAGTGCCCCACCTCCTTCCCCCATATCCCTTCTCTCAAAGACAACTCATCTAAAGGCCACAAAGCACAGCCTTGGCTGCTCAGCTGCAATGTCATCCTAGGCTCTGAACGGCCTGGTGGTAATGGCAGACGATCCTTTGTCTTCTCATCTCAGAGGATGACTAAGAGGGGATGTGCCTGCCAATGATCACGGGAGGCCTTTCAATGATTCTTCCCAGATGGGACGATGTCATCCAGCAAAATCCAACCTCGGGCATTCCAGCTGAGGAAAGCCAGGGTAGCCAGGAGGCTGGCTGCCACATTCCAGCTGAAAAGTAAGTGTGAACATGTCAAGGTCGTGTGGCAAACCTGCAAAGCGCTGTAGGAAATAACATAACAATGTGTCCAGTCCCTGGCAGTGACGTGAGATTCAGAAGGTGTCTCAAAGGTATGCCAGGGATGAGAGCTTCCAGCTGCAGTTGCAAGCCCACTTTCTCCTCCCCCAGGTTCAATATTTACAGCAGCACAAGGCATTGAGCCCAGCTAGCTCCACGCTTGTGAGAAACCCCATGCAGGCTCTCCCACCAGAGGCTAGGTTCTCACAAGAGCTAGCTGAAGAGGAGCTAAGAGAGATCGAATATCCCTTACAAAGATGGTGATTAAGTGTTGGGGACAAGAATGGGACTTCAGAGACTCTTTTAAGTGATGCATATTATGTTTGAAAAAACATAATTCCCAGGCTTAAAAATAGATGAATGGAGAATATATACATTATAAAATATTTAACGTGGAATGTCTTAGAATGATGAAATCATGGGTAGAGTCTTGGGGGTATACAGGGATCTAACTCAAGTCTGGTGTGTAAAACATGATGCTCAAGAGGTAAAAACATGATTCTTGGGACATAAAATGGGTTGTACAGAATTCTCATGAAGTTTATAGGGCTTTGGGCAGTGTATGGGATGTGGGTAAAATGTAACCGATCTGTCTATCTGTCTATCTGTTTATCTGCTCATCTACTCACCCAACCTTACCCATCTACCCGTTCATCCATCTGTCCTTCCGTCTGTCCATACAGTTACTCTGTCTCCATCTCCCCTGGCCCTCCACCACTCTGTTGAATAGGATGAACATGTCTGAAAGGAACAAAATCCAACCCCAGCAAAGAATAGATTCTTTGAGAACTTTGTAGATCGCTCTGACCTAGCTGTGACTTTTCGATCCTCCACCCAGTAGGGCAGCAGTCTAGGAGGCCTGTAAGGCAGGTGGGGAACGATGCGGCTGAGTTAGTTGTGAGACACTGAGGCACAGAAATTGAAACTCGAAATGTCCTAACCCGGGTGGGGCCTTGGGAAGACTCAGAGAAAAGTCACCCAGTTACAGAGACCCGGCAGGAACTTAAAGCCAAGGTCCTTGGAGGCCTAGTGTGTCTTCCAGGGCTGAATGCTCACTGGAAGCACAGGACAGGCACTTGCCCAAGACACCACAAGCAGGAGGCTGATCTGTGAGCTCTCTCCATTCTGAGCATCCATGCTTCCTCTCTGAAGAGGCATGGTCCCACCACAAAAGGAATTCTGAAGACACAGGATGAGGCGGAAGTAGGAGGCAGGAAGTTGAGGTCCCAGTTCACCTCATCGCTGATCCACTCAGGAAAGTGGCACAGTCCCCCAACAATGAATGAAGTGTTGAAGGTGGAGTTAGTGAGCCTGAGCTCGGTGTGACCTTTATCTGCCACTTGATTCAGGATTCAGCCTCGTTTTGTCTTAAAATTCTCACAGATGGGAGCTGATTTTATTCAGGGGCTTTTGAGATGTGCTGTGAGACTAAAGCCTACATTGTGAGGCCATGCCAATGACTGGCTACTCTTACAGAGCAACCCCTGTTCCATTTTATTATTTATTGATTTGTTGATTTATTTATCTATCTTTGCTTTGTTTGGTCCTTTTTGGTTGGCTGGTCTGTTTTTGTTTGTTTGTTTGTTTAATGTTTTATTGTTTTGGGGCAGAGTCTTGCCAGGTAGCATACGCTATCTCCCAGCCCTTTGTGAGAGCTTTGAAGACTCTTGACATTCAGCCTGGCCACATTTTCAGGTTGGGTACCTCAGCCTGTTACGCATTTCCTCAGGGGAGGAAATGCTCCTTGCTGGTCTCAGGGAGAGTTCAGCCCTCTTTCCCTCCAGTAAGAGCTGCCCCTGAGAATGAAGAGACATCCTCATGAGGTGCTGACCCTCATGAGCTGCAGCTTTGGCTTCGGGATGTTCTCTAGGAGACTTCCCAGCTTCAGGGGGTCAGTGATGTAATTCAGGACAATGTTCCCAAGACTGCTCTAAAAGAAGAGGCGGGTGAGTCATCCCTTCGCAGACAGCTTTCTCCTTGGTCACTCATCATCGTCATCATCATCAAAGAGGAAATCACCAGTTAAGCATGAAATTGAACATTGGTTTGGACGTAGCTGCGTCTACAAGTACTAAGTGTCTCACCTCGGGAGGCTCCCATTACAGCTCATCCTCATCACTCACTCTCAGACACTGCTGCAATTTTCTTGCCAGCTGTCGGCTCCTGGCTATGGAGACTTGCTCTCACCCAGCTGAAGCCAAGTCCTGGCATCCCACACAGTCATAATAAGTGCATCTCCACTCACAGGGCTTCTTTGCCATCGATGATTAAGATGGATTAAGATCCCTTGATGACTTTCTCAGATGGAGGAGTGATTTCATGTGTATTGTGATCCAGGTATAGCGCCTTGGAAGCAGTGAGAGTCTGAAAACAGCCCAAGATGATGAACTTGCCTCTCAGATAAGAGGAAGTAGAAGTCAGCCCTGCTCTGGTGTGTGGTGATATCTCACTGTCCTGGCACCTCTGTGCTGAGCTGTGCAAAAATCCCCTTGGTGGTCACCTGCTTTATCGCAAAAAGCCAAGGTGCAGATACATTTATCTCCTACAGGGTTTACAGCCATGTGTGCGATCAGTAAATAGTTATCCTGGGTATTGTCTATGTGCTTATTATGTGTTTTGTCCTGGAAATGTAACAGTGAACAAAGACACTCATCCTGGATGGTGAGCGTTACATTAAGTGAGAAAAGACAACCAAGTGAGTTGGGGCCAGTAATAGAGCAGCAGGAAAGAATAAGACGGAAGTGTGTCTGGGTGTGCAAGGGTGATGGAAGGCTGGTCACACTGAGTGGTGCTGTGCCATGTGACTGGGGAGGTGCACGTCTTCACCAGAAGTAAGACAGGGCGCTGTGCAGGTGGCTGGTACAAGAGGGTACCAGATGATCCAAAGAATACTCAGCAGAAAAAATGGGTCACTGCTTTAGGAAGGGTCTTAGTATTTTGGTTTGAAAGTTTTTTCTTCTTCTCAGTGTTGGGAGAGTGCTTGGTAGTGTTTGCCTTGTAAGCATGTGGACCTGCATTCCATTGCTCGAACCCCCATTAAACAAGAAGAAACCGAATACGACAGTACCACTCTCTAGGGCAGTGATTCTCAACCTTCTAATGCTGTGGCCTGTTAATACAGCTCCTCAGGTTGTGCTGAGCCCCATCATAAAATTATTTTTGTTGCTACTTAGTAACCATGCTGTTATGAATAATAATGTAAATATCTGTGTTTCCCATGGTCTTAGGTAACCCCTGGGAAAGGGTCCTTCAACCCCCAGAGGGGTCGTGACCCACAGGTTGCAAACCTCTTGTCTAACGAGTCTTGGGGTGAAAAGTAGGAAACACTCTCAGCTCAGGTGACCAGCTTCACAACAAGGAAGCAGCAAGCAGCTGCCACCCAGCAAAGCTCAGAGTGGACTCCCTGGAACAGAAATCCGTTCTGTCCTGGGCGCGCCGAGTTTCCAGTAGCTTTGGTGACCTGTGATGAGTCCTCTTCCCAGAATCCTAGATCAGTCAGTTTAAAAAAAAGAAAAGGGAGCTGGCCAGCCCATGGTCTTGGGTAACTGGGTTTATGATGGTGGAGGGCAGGCCCCCTTCCTAATTTTAGACAAAGAAATGGAGTAAATAGGCCCACAGCCTCCAGTAAACATGTTGAGGTTCAGCCTCGAGAATATCTGACCAGCCTGGACTAGCCAGCCAAAATGGGGTCCTGCTGGCAGGAGAAAAATCCTGCCAGACCTTTCTCTCAGATCAGGGAATGAGGAAGAAGCCCAAGGTCTTTATTATCTATGCATGGCCCCTCTCCTTATCTGTCGGCTTGTCCAGGATCAGCCTGGTTTCTAGTCCCTCAGTGGCACACAGTTGGAATCCCAGCCCTGGGGAGGATCCAGTTGGATCCCTAGGGCTTCCTGGCCAGCCAGGCTTGCCTGCTGAGCAAGTTCCCAGCCAGTGAGAGAACCTGTCAAAGGGGGGGGGGGCAGGTGGCACAATGTCTGAGGTTGTGTGCCCCCACCTCCCACCTCCACACCACACACACCTGCACACATACGCATGTGCACCTACACACACACACACACACACACACACACACACACACACACACACAGGAGAGAGAGACATTCCATTGGGATTTCAGTAGGAACCACGTTCAGTCTATGGACTGTTCACACTGTCATCTCAATAGCATGGAGTGCTGTCTGTCACTCAGTGGCATGCTCTGTCTTTCCATTCACTTGGATCCGTAATTTCCTGGCTGTGTTTTATACTCTTCAATATTGGCATCTTTTGCTCTGGAGTTAATGTCCTAGGGACCTGGCTTTCTGTGTGCAAGCTCTTCTGTTGATAGCCCGTCCAGAGATCTCTTGCTCTCATTTGAATGACAGCTGAGGAGTGGCCTGAGGGTCTCTGTCAAGGCAGCCTCAAGCAGCAGCTGGCTTGCATGCTTATCCTCTGCCCCCAGCAAGATGGAGCTCTCCTTGTTAAGAGCCACTGAAACCGTCTGGAAATTTCCACTTAGCCTCTGCACTACAGTTCCTCTTTCTGTGGAATAGTATTGGCGACCAGTTACTAAGAAAGTTCAGGGGACAGAAAGAGTCACATTTTTAGATGGAGGAAGGATGGGATCCGCAGGCTCTCACAGTGGGAGGGAAGGGAGCCAGGCAGCCTTTGCCCTCCTTCTCAATTTCATGTGTTTCCTCAGAGGTGAAGGAAACCATGTGTGGTCACAAAACCCAGTCCTGAAACAGCGTCCTCTCTTTCATCTGTCACCGCATGCTGAACACTGCAGTGTGTGTGTGTGTGTGTGTGTGTGTGTGTGTGTGTGTGTGTGTGCGCCACTCTCAAAGCGTCCAGAACACATGTGTTCTTTTTAACTCCTACCAGACCTTGAGATCTGCCAGCTAGAGAGAGACCATCCTGGAAGGAGCTCGCAATGAGGGCAAGTGGTGAATAACAGAGTCAGGAAGCAGGGGTCTCCTGGGACAACCCCTAACTCATTCCCGCTCAGAGGCAGGCGCTCCCCGACCTCACCGGGTCTCTGTTTTGTTGCCCATAAACTAGATAGGAACAGTTGCAAGACATATACTAAATGGAAGGCATTATGTGATCTTTGCGGACAAGGCAGACTGTTAACATATGCTAACAATGTGTTATTCTGGGCTGGGCCTGGAGCCACAGCCACCAGAGTTGCTTAGGAAACATCTGCCAGGAACAGGCAGAGCACTCAACCTCCAAGCCCCATCCCTGGGTCCAACTGGCAACAGATAAAGGCCCACTGTGCCCAGCTGTCTGTGCCCCGTTCAGCCTCAGGCCTGGGTTCCAGAGTCCTTACGCTGACAGCCACTGTAACTCACCTATGTACCAGGGGGACACCTGCCTGGAATCCTGTCTACTCTCCCTCCTCTTAGTGACGGAGGGCCTTAGGGACTCTTGGACAGTCACTTCCGGGTGGTGCTTACTGTGTATGCTCCAGGGTGAGACAGGGACAGCCACTTCAGGGTGGTGTTTCTTAGGATGTATGTGCTGGGGTGGGACAGTTTGTTCTTTGCTCAGGACAGAAGGAAAATAGAGATGACTAAGTGGATGTGGCTCTCCGACTCCCTCCTCACTCTCCAAATTTGAGGCCTCTGGTGCCCAAAGCCTAAGAAAGATCTTCCAAGAAGAGGAAGATGAGGGTATCGGGGGAAAGGAGGAAGGCAGGACCAGCAGGAACTGCCACTGTTATCTCTGAATGTCCCATGGTGGTCTCTGGACATGTGGGGTTTCTGAGGAAGCCACAGGGGCCTTCTCGGGGAAACAGGGCTGATCTCCGCGGTCCCCGCTTGAGTCAGACTCTTCCTAAACACTTTCCTTCTTCTCTCCATCCCTTTTCTCGAACTTTCTTGTGTCCTTAAATGCCTTCTGAAGAGGAAATCAGGGCAGCCAAGATATTAATAGGAAAAATGCAACCCTTCCCTGATGGGCCCACCCAGGATGTGATCATTACCCCCAAAGCGTAAATCCTGGGGGGTAGATGCTTAGATACAGTAGCCAGGGAAACACGTACAGGGGGAGAAAGAGAAGGGGAAAGGTAAGACACACCCCAGCACCCCAGGTGACTACTCCCTCAGCCCACCCCAGCGTGCAGATGCACCCCAACTTCAGAGAAGACTCTGTGAAGTATCGCGATGGAGGGAGGGAGGGGGAGGCGTGTGAGGGATGATGTTCTCCAATATGAAAACCATCTGAGAGCATCTTAGAGCACAAGCCAGGTCTGTTGACTTCAGGATTACATGGGGCTCCACAGCAAGAAGCAGCGGATTTGAATATCAGCGTGAAGAGTGTAAGGTAGTCAGCACAGGACCTCCAGCTGCGAGCTGCGGCGCAGTTCTGGAAGACAGGCAAGCCTGTGGAGTAAGCCGTTCTCTTTGGAAGTAGTAAATAAGAGTCCATGTGAGTAGATGATCAGCAAGGTCCTTGCCAGACCAGAGCCCAGGCTACCTCACGTCTAATTTTAGCAATCCCCCCAGTTATCTGTGGTCCCCACACCATTTCTTCTGTTTCCTTTGATGTTAGCTGTCTCTCAGAACTCAAGGCCAGATACACTGCAGGAAGAGACCCATCACTCTGCCCTATCTCAAGACTACGTGTTCTAGATTGTCAAGTACCAGCTCCCAGTTTGACTTGAAATATGGGCTCTCAGGTTGAGGGGGATGATCTTGGGGCCAACAGTAACCTGCAGTAACCTCGTCGCCGGCTGTTTGGATCTTCCTTGCGAGATTTTGTTCACGATTTTAACAGGCTATGAGTGATGTAGCTGAAACCCATCCTGTAAGGATAAAAAGTGGTGGGAGAGCCATGAGAGTATGTTTCTCATTGTGAAAACGACAGCTTAGTCATTTTGTTCTCCCAAGAAAATGTCTTCACTTTGGCTAAGGGTTTTTTTTTTTTTTTTAAAGAAATATTAAGTTCAGAAGGACTCTTTCATCTCAAAAGTTAATCTCATGGAAAATGTAGCAATATTTCTGAATTTTGAAAAAGTATTATGATGGTATCTATATCCTGTTGCTTAAGACCTAAACGAGTGTGTGTGTGTGTGTGTGTGTGTGTGTGTGTGTGTGTGTAATTGGTTAGGTTATTTGTGCATGTACGTACACATACGTCTTTTCAATTTTTATATTCACTTGCATGTGCATGCATGGGTGTGTGTTTCTATGGGTGTGCATGTGTGTGGGGGGTGAAGGCCAGAGGTGATTCCTTGGCTGCTGCCTACCTTGTCTTTTCAGCCAGATCTCTCATTAGTCTGGGCCCCCCCCCAATTAGTCTGGCCAACAAAACCCAAGGACCCTTCTATCTCTACTCCCTGGTCCCCATGCCAGGCCTGGGATCGCAAAGTGTTTGTTTGTAATCCAAGCTGTTCTACATGGGTTCCAGGAATTGAACTTAAGTCCTCACATTTCTGCAGTGAGCATGTTCCTGCCTGAGCTGCCCCAGCCCTGTGTTTCATTTTTAACCTCTTGACCTCACTGTGTAAAGAAAAGTGATAAGCTTGGGGAGGGGGAGCTGAGCCAGAAACACCCGATTCCACATCCTTTTCAGTAACACTTTCTGGACCGAGGACTTTGTGAGACTCACTTTTCTCCACAAACTGTGTCAATGAATGCTCTGTGATGGGGCAGAGTCCATCCAAGCAGGGCAGGGAAAGAGAAGAGCTTAGGATTCTTTTTTTTTTTTTCCAAGCTAACTGTTATTTGAGAAGTGTCAACACTATTCCAGGAACTCTGCTTCTAGGCCAAAGATTCTGCCCCCAGAAGCTCGTGGTCTGCTTCATAAACATGTCCACAGTGCTTGAAAAAGAGTCACCAAGGGTCAGACATGTGACGTGGCAGGTACTGCAGTCTTAGCCCCGGGAGAGGACCAAGACACTCCCCAGGTCCCCCAGCCACAGCCTCCATTTCTTCCCATTGCCTCTTCTGCATCCCGGCACAGGCTCCTCTGTCTGTCACCTCAGCCAGACTCCCTTCCTCTCCCCTGGACTCAGAGTCCTGTCTGAGCCCCATCGCTGGGCCGAGGGACTGGATCAGAGCTCGGACCTGCTTCAGTGGGGCCTGACTCTTGGGGGAGCCTAAAGATGGTGCTGCCAGGGACAGTTGCAGCCCAGTGACAAGGGGAGACCACGTCAACAGGGCCACTCCTCCTGGCCTGGCTCTGCAAGATTTTACATGCCTGTGGACAGGAAACAGGAGCATCCAACAGTCATGTTTCTCTCACACAATTCCATGTCCAAACTTCTGAAAAAGAATCCTACCTGCATGTGAGTAAGGGTGTCTCAGGGAGGTAGAGTGATAGGCACCAGAATGGGGGTCCCTACACCCCGACATGTACATGAGACAGAGAGGGCATAGGGACAAAGTGGAGGAAAAAACCATTAGCTCCCAATGCCCTGTCCCAGAAACACCATGATAGCAGAGTACAAGAAAATTACAGCATTTAAATTTTAAATTATACCCAAGAAAGTACCTAGTACCAATCTTTCAGCAGGACAGGGTCACCCCCTCAAAGAGAGCTGTGATTACTATTGGTGTGTGTGTGTGTGTGTGTGTGTGTGTGTGTGTGTGTGTGTGTGATCTGTCTGTCTATCTGTCTGTCTGTGCCTGAGTGGTGCTAAGAATTGAACCCAGGACCTCAATCATACCAGGCAAGCATTCTCCCACAGAGTTACATTCCCAGCTCTGTAGTATAATTTCATATGATGATGCTAATGTATTACTCAGTCTATCATTTGAATTTACCAAAACCAATAAGAAGTTGGTTCCCAGGTCATTCAGTTCCACCCTTTGTGGTCACAACTGGAAGAGCTGAACGTCTGCTGGGAAGGGTGGAGCATCATACGTGTGGGTCCCTGGGACGTTGTGGTCCACAGCCAGGCTCCGGAGTCAGACACATCCCCTTTCCTCACTCAGCCCTGCATGATTCTCCCAGAGCCTGCTGTGGACTTCAAGTGGCCAAGCTCCCTTTCCAGTCCCAAGGCCACCTGGTACCAGCCGCCCTGACTCATGCCCTCCTGCACTTCCTGCCCTTCCTGCACCCTGCCCATGCGCTAGTCTGAGGAAGTGTCACAATCCCAGGCAAGAAACCAGTCACTGTCCCAGAATTTGGCTGAAGGCTCGGGGTGAATGCGGGCAGAGTGGCCAGTCGGCGTTTAGGCTGGAAGTCACTCCCGTCTCCTCGGGTGACTTGCAGCCATCCGCTCACCAGGCCCAGGGCTGGCTGTCTCTACACAGGAGTTTCAATGACAAAATCCTAAGATGTGGATGGAGTGTAGGGGCAGAACACTTGCCTGGCACACACAAGGCGCTGGGTTCAGTTCCCAGTACAAAATCATCATCATCATCATCATCATCATCATCATCATCAAGTCTTCATCAGTAGAAACAAAGCAATGTTCCCTTTCAGTCAGGGAGCTGACAACCTGAGTGAGTGTTTTATCCTTTTTGCAAACTTGTAATGTTTCTTCAATAATTATTCTGAGTTTTAAACATTGAGTTGCCGCTGGAAAGAAAGTGACTCCCTTCCCTGGATGTTCTGGAACCCTGAAACAGTCCCACAACTGTTGAAATGAGTTTCCCGTCTGGGGTCATGACCTCAGTTTTTCCTCCCTTCAGAGGGAGACGCCTTGTTGGTGTGCTGGCAGACCCTTGGAGAGGAGTCTGTGGCAGCCACTCTAGAGATCATGACTTTCCCCAAAGCCACTTGCCTGGCTCCAAAGGACAGGAGGAGGAATATCCAGGAGGCCAGAGTCCCAGGAGGTGACTAGGAAGAAATCAGAACATGGAGTTTATCCTAGGCCTTTACTTCAGTCGAGGTGTGTGTGTGTGTGTGTGTGTGTGTGTGTGTGTGTGTGTGTGTGTGTGTGTGCTCATGCCCACGCACACACAGGCATAGCTGAAGACCAGCACACAAGGTCATCTCCCCTGGGCTCCTGTCCTGACTCAGGTAACACTGAGAAGGTAACGTCAATGAGAAGTCACTGAGAGGCAGGGAACCCACGCTCAGGGTAGTTTTGTTTGCCTTTAGGCTCCCTGATCACCCCAAAATTGCTATTTTAAAACCATGATTTTTGCTATCCATCTTTAATATGGCCGGTGTTTTGTATCGTTCTACCTTCTCACTAAGTCTCTTGGCATGGATTTAATCCTCCCCATATTTGGGTGGCAACCACTAAGACACAAAGCTTGTATTTGCCTGGGACCCCCTGGAGGCTTTTCAGTCCCTAGAATTGCCACATCTCCTCCCCCAAAGAAGCACCTGAGAAGCACACACAGGGTGGAGTATCTGAGAAAGGTGTGGAAGCGACCAGCACCTCTCCCACCAACCCTACGCTCCCCTCAGGTCCCAGACGCTCTTCCATGCAGGAAAAAAAGCATGGTCCTTTCGGGGAACCCTGGGCCTGGCTGCCAGCTCCCCTAGAGGCTGGGCACCAGGGAGTCTCTGTGTTCCTTCCGGCCAAGGTCAGGGCCAGCCAGCTGCCTGCAGAGTCATCCTTTTAATTGCCGGACTTGTGGAGAAACCAAACTTACAAAGGCCCCTCTGGCCACAAGTTGGCTTGCCCTGTAACCTCGGCTGGACATTCTGAAAACTGGCTGAGTGTGAACCAGCCAGGTATTATTGCCAGACTGTCGAGAGGACATGTGTCTGAGCATGTGACCACCACATGGCCAAAGAACATCGCCACCCAACGTGCTAGCTTTGCCGTTTGCCTTGCTTGATTTTCTCATCATTTTTTTTTCTGAAAGCAAACTTGATTTTATTGCCCTGTTACTCTCTAAAATTGTAACCTATCTGCTGATTGGCACGAGGCCTTCTCCTCTAGGGTGTTATCACCATGGGATGCGGCCTGCCATCAGTCTTTCTGCCTAACCTATTTCCAGTGCCTAGAACCACACCAGATTCCAGGTCACCTAAGGGGTCATTTTTTAAAGGAGAAATTAAGACACCAGTTGGCCACCTCCAGCTGCAGGCATGTGACCTGCGTTCTTGGCTTTTGCTCCAGGTTGCTGGAGTTTCCACTTAACACCAGCAATAGTGAAACTATCGGTCTTTCACACCTCAGTATGAACTAAGAGGATGTCTCAAACAGGATGTAGGGTGATACAGGTCATTATAAGAGCTCTGTGTGTACCATACTAGACCTCCCCTCTCTTCTGAATTCAATCTTTGATACAATACCCTTTGAGGACCTAAGGGTCCACAAGCTAGGAAAATCACGTGCTCTAGCTTCTTGCCCAATTTCCCCAGGTTGCCCTGCCTATGGTCAGCTACTAGATGAGCACCCTGCCTTGGCACAGTCAACTGGATTCTCAAGGGACTGTCACGTACAAAGTGTCAAAGGCACGGGATGGTGTGATGGGTGTGAGAGAAGTCTGTCTAAAAACTAATCACAGGACCTCGAACCTTCATCGCTGAGCTCTATAGTGAAGGGGGAAATGGGAAAAGTCTCTGTAGAAATCACAAGCTACAGCTCTCTGCCTTCTGGTCCAGGCTGTACCTAAGCAAGACTTGGGGCTAGGAGGATCTTGGTAGATAGGAAAGGTGAGGCACAGGCGCAGGAACACCCTGAAAGCAGTAGATGATATCACAGCACTGGCCAGAGCAGACCTGGACCAGCAGGAGTCGATGGAATTCAAGGGCGTCCTGAGCCCAGCCTCAGCCAAGGCTCGTTTGCACATGTCTGTGCTTAAATGGTCATGTCTAGAGAACTGGACTCAACTCATAACTGGTAGCTCCTGGGAGCACTTTGGCAAACTCCCGCCAGAGCAGAAGGGGCCGGCAGAAATCAGAAACTAAACCCAGATCTATGACTTGAGGGCTACCCCTGTACTCAGGATGGAAGCTGTTTCTCTGCCTGAATCTTGCCTTGTGACTTAGGACTCTGCCCCATGGACCAAGCGCACCCACAATGCAACAGCATCCAGGTCCTCCAAGAAACTGGGCCGTTTGTTGTTTGCTTGTTTGTTTGACTTGGCTTTTTCTTGGCGATGGATTTGACTGAATTCCTGTTCATGCTGCAAACCACGAGCATCTCTCAGTTCATTCTTTGTTACCTTCTTAGTCTGGATAAAATCAGCCTCTCCTCCCTCCCTCCCTCTCTCCGCCCTTTTTGGTTTTATGTGAATTTTTCTTAATGATGTCAGACTTCAAAGGAAGCTTCCCGACCGTTTCTATCCCCAGCAGACCTGCGCCTGGGATTCCATCTCAGGCTTGGTGAAAGGGCAGTGCTACTAACATGTGTCTCACCTCCCGGTGACTCTGGCCTCCCTCCGTCTCCCCTCAGTCACCAACAAAGCCCTTCACTTTCTCTCTCCCTAAATTACTGTGTCAGGAGTCAGCAGCTGTCCCTGCTCCAGGCGCTGAGCCCCGGGGTGACTTCATTCTTCCCCGCTCTCCCGACACCCTAATCTGCCTGCTCCCTGCTTGTGTCAGCGCCTTGCGGCCCTGGCATGCCTGGCTTTCCTCAGCAGTGGCCTAAATGCTCCTGTTCTCCCTCAGTCCCCAAAGGCCTGGCCACAAGGTAGAGGAAGCCAGAGCTAATTGAATCTTTGGGTGATGATTCACAGAAGTAAGCCTGATTGTCTGACCCAAAAAACCACACGGTGGGGAGTTTAGACACCAACAGTCAAAACAACGTTCTGGGTTCAGCCATTGATTGAAGTTCAAAGGAACACAGATGGGAGGGAGTCAGAAAGCCATGACAACGAGGGCGGGCCCAAGAAATACACTCACCTGGGCATGGAGCCTTATGGCTGAGGCTTCCTGAGCCTTTAAATCACGCTAGTAACATTGGGACTGGCTCCAGGGACAGTGTGGCCCTCTGGGTGGAGATTCCTGACGAGGCAAGAAAAAAACTGGGTGGCCAGGGCCTCCAAGGACTGCTGGAACAGATCACACAAACAGGGCGTCTGAAAATAACAGAAATTTGTTCTCTCCCAGTTCTTGGGTGTGAACGCTCCAGGTCAAGGGATCACTGGCAGCCGCTCTTCTCAAGTAGAGAACAATTCCCCATTGCTCCTTCCAGGATCTGGGGATCCAGACACTCCTTGTATGGATTATAGCTGCCTGCGTGGTTCCAGGCCATGCCTCTATCTTTATGATGTACCTTCCCGCATGAACCTCTGTGGGTCTCCTCTTCAGAAAAGACGCTGGCCATTGCGTTAGCACATACCTGGGTCACTGTGACTGTCTCCTAACTCATGGCGTCCTTAAAGACTTTGTTCTAAAAGGAGTCAAGAGCCCTGGGAAGACCTGAACATTGGGGGGATGACAAGGCCCCCAACTCCTTCACTGTGTGACCCATAGGCTCCTGTGTCCCTGTCTTTGGGCCCTGGCAGTTGCTATCCTCGATTTTTGAGCCTGTTACACAGTCTACATGATGGTGCTTGGTGCTAAATCTTGACCTTTCACGAGGAGGCTGTGCCAACCTTGACGTATGACCAGAGGGATGAGGGAGTTGAAGGAGAGAACAGAAGTTAACGCAATGCTCCCCGGAAGGTAGAACCAGATTTTAAGAACCTAAGTGATGGACCCAAGGAGTCAGGTTATAGAGTTCTATAACAGAGACCACCAGACACTTCTAGAATACCACACACCACACTTGATGCCCCGTGTAGAGGTGGAAATGCTGGTTAGGGGTAAAATGTCTGAAATCCTCCAACACAGGAGTGAGAGGATTTCCGTATGTGAGGAGGAAAACCAACCCACTGAGGGTGACTGTGGGAGCCCTGTAAGGATACTGAGGACCCCCCCCCCCCCCGCCGCCCCATTCCAACATGTAAAGCCAGGTCAGGACAGGATTGAGCATGGCTGACCTTGGAATGTTTCAGGGCTCATCGTAGGCTAAGAGCTTTCAGAACAGATGTGGTGCTGTCCCCAAGATGCCACATTCTGGAATGTTCCTCTACTTATCTCCCATCCTCATTCCTATTGGCTGTACTCTCCATCCTTGTGTGGCCACTTCTGGTCTCCGTGTATGGACACCTGTGGTCATCTCTGTTCAGCCATGATGGTCCTGAACCCTGGGCTTGACTAGAGAACAAATGTTTCCCTAGCTACACCCAATCTGTAGCTTCCTGCTCCACAAATGTGTCATGAGCAACTGCGGCTGGACTGTGGAAGAACAAGGGACCTTTCTATGGAGTGTTCCTACTAACTAACCCATGTCCATCTTTCTGCAGACATCTTTACCTTCTTGAATGATTCACTCAGAGTGGGAGCTGTAGCTAGAGAGTTTTCTTTCTGGGTCCCACCAAGTCCTGGCAGTCTGACAGTCCACTTATAAAATAAACACACAGATGCTTATATTATTTAAACTATTTGGCCTAATGGCTCAGGCATCTTGTTAACTGTTCTTATATCTTAAATTAACCCATTTCTATTAATCTATACCTTGCCACGTGGCATCTTCACATGTTGCTTGTCATGGCGGCGGCTGGCAGTGTCTCTCTGCCTCAGCCTTCCACTTCCCAGAATTCTCTTCTCTGCTTGTCCCACCTATACTTCCTGCCTGGCTACTGCCAATCAGTGTTTTATTTATGAACCAATCAGAGCAACACATTTGACATACAGACCATCCCACAGCAGGGACCTGCAAGCTGCTTTCCGTGCAAATGCTGCCACTCCCTCACTAGTCTGACTCAGTTTCCTAGGTATTGATGGAATCACAAAACAGCTTGGGTGGGATTGTGTTTCCAGTTTGACATGGGGGCACTCGAGACACCACTGTTCCATGCATAGCTCCCCCACCCTGCTTTATTTCTCGTGATGTTTCCAAACCTGGCCCTGGGCTGTATCTGACCTCATCTCCAAGACCAACCACTTGGAAGTCCCTTTCTTGAGTAGAGTGTCAAGGACTAGGGAGAGTACCTATTCACTCCACCAGTGCCTCAGTCTTCTCTCAATCAATATTCCACAGGCTCTGGTTCCCAGAGACCCCTCTTTCCTACTTCCTCTCCAAGGAAACATGAGCTCCACATGCCTTCTCTCCATCCTCTGCTTTACTCTTCTCTCCTCTCCTCCTCTTTCCTGAATTCTCTCCACCAATATGCATTGCTCTGATCTTGAATTACCTTCTTTCTGGCTCTGCTGCTCCTTCAAGCCTCCGTCTTCATTCTTTCCCTTTTACTGCTTACTCTGAAAGCTTAATTTGTCCCCAGCCATTTTCCTTCGGCAGACACCAGAGTTGGAACCAAGGCAATGTAAACTGTATGGCTAACTGTGCAGTTCTAAGGGTCCATAAGGCCTGATCATGCACTCCAAATGACACACATGTACACACACACACACACACACACACACACACACACACACACACACCCTTCATGACTTCATACTTGAATCCTGACTAACCCTGGGACCCCAGTAAGAGCTCTCCTCCTTCAACAGGAAGCTTTCTTGAGCATGTGTCAGAACTGATAGTAAGATAAGGAGGTTGGACTCAAAGGTCCATCTTAGAAATGTGTGCCCAGCACGCAGCAGAGGAGACTACAGCTCAGGAACTAATGGCGACTGTTCTGCCTGCATAAGACTGGGACAGGGAGGGTGGAGATTGTGGATGGATTACAGACAGCTAATGGTGGCTGGGGAAAGGAGTGTCACTTTCTTCAGTGCTGTGGACACTGGTAAGTTGTTCTGCTGCAGACAATCACCTCACACCCACACTCATTAGACAAGCAGATTTCAGCTCAGTGCATCACACACAGCAAAGTCATGCAATTAGGGGAATTTGTTAGGATGGGCTTCAGGGGGGAAAGAGGGGAAGGATCAGAGGGGGTGAGAAGGACTAAAATCCATCATGTCCATGTATTAAACTGCCAAGGAATAAGAAATTGATCAATGCAATTTTTACTAAAAAGGAAAAGATGTAGCAATTGGGAGTTATATCACCAGAGGACACATTCATTCATGCATGTGATGATGTGATGAAGGAAACCAAGCAGGACTGGAGGGCGGAGTGATGCCCTCCTCCTGTGACTGCCCTCCCCTGTGTGGCATGGCCCAGGCCACCTGCCCTGGGAGCTCCACCTCACTTTATGTGGCATGGTGGTTAGGCAGCTGTGGTAAGACCCACCCTTTGGGGGTTCTGGCCTAGCATTAGCCCCTTTTGAAGAAGGGACTTCATGGAGGACACCTGACTATGCTCATTGCAGTGAGGCTCTGTATACCAAAAGTACAGGTCTCAGAAACTTTATATTGCTAAAGGAATAGACTCCTTGTATAACCGAGGCCAGGCTAATGTGTTGAAAGGAGATCTGGAAAAGAGAAGGAAAGCCCACGGATGGGTAGTTCGGCTGTGGGGATAATTAATCCAAATGGACAGAGTGAATTGTCAAGTAAACTCTCCTGTGAGAAATCAGTGACTAGCAAGGCAAAACATAGTATTCACTCGAATACCGTGACTTAGGTAGATCTAAATCTTAGCACAATCTAGTCATTAGTAAACCCTCAAGTAACATGAAAAATACACAACATCAACTGAACAGTCATTTTCAGACTCTTCTGACAAATGTCCAAGAGAAAAGAAACCTGTTCCTGGATGAGCTGAGTTCATCTTCTGAACAGCACTGGCTGTCCATTCTCTCTCTCTCTCTCTCTCTCTCTCTCTCTCTCTCTCTCTCTCTCTCTCTCTCTCTCTCTCTCTCTCTCTGTGTGTGTGTGTGTGTGTACATGCACAAGCATTCATGGAGGCCAAAGGCCAACCTCCAGTATCTTCTCTTGAGAGCCATGCATCTTTTTGTTTGTTTTGCTTGCTTGCTTGCTTGCTTGCTTGTGACTGGATTTCTCAGAAGGACCTGGGGCTTGCTGTTCTCTCCTCTTGTCTCTGCCTGCCCAGAATTAGGATCTTGAGTGTACAGCATCACACCTGGCTTTTCACATGGGTGCAGGGAATTGAACTTAGATTCTCAAACTTGCGCAGCAAGGATTTACCAATTAAAGCTGGCTCCCTACCTCCCAGGGCCTTATTTGAACCGTGCCCATTGTTTTAGGTAGGCTCGCACGGTATTGTTACAGGTTCTTGAGTCCATTTATTTCTCAGTATGATAACAGAATCAAATTAGCATTCCTCAGTATCCAAAATAATAACACTCTTGCCGCTGCCAGAATTAAACCATAGCCTCTGTAGCCTTCGGCGGTACACGGGGCCCCAGAGAAAGCAACTATTTTTCTCACTTTAGACTGTGTAGAAGCCATGGAGTTCAAACCAAGTCCCCCAAGATGTTATTTCAGCCACTTCTCCAAATTTGGAACCCGGGTGGCTGTTGGTCCGAAAGGGGCCCTTCCCAAACCTCCTCATGCTGTCCTTTGATGTTTCAGCTTCGTCATCATTTTAAGTCAACAGATCCACAACTGACAGTTCTGCTGATGCGGTCCCTTCATAATGATAGAGTTGGTGCTGAAGTTTCCGCCTACGTCTTTTCGGAGTTGGTGACCTAATTGTAGCCGATCTTTCCAGTAGAAATATTTACTTGCTAACCTCAAGTTATTCCTGGGCTCAGCTGAAATGAAACAAATTGCTTTTTAAGCTGACGATTCCAGGTTCTGCGTCTCATTTTCCATCTCTGCTTGCCCATTTTTCCATGTAAGTTTTATCTGCTACCTATAAACCATGAAAAACAAATTGTTCCGTTCGAATCTTTGGAAAAGGCTACTGGTTGACACAAAAATCGCATGGGCTGATACTTTTCTCTTGTTCAGAGTTTCTGGAAAGGAAATCCTCTTGAGAGGGGGGCTGAACTTTCCATCAGCAACAGAGAAACTGTTTCTCTCAGGATAGGGGAGGTGGCTTTACAAGAGAAACTCGCTGAAATGACATCTGCCCAACTGAGTTTCTCCTTCCAGTCTCTCTCTTCGGTGGCTGTGCCGGTGACCTTTGTCAAAATACCTGACCAAGCCAAGCTAAGGGAGGGGTCATTCAGGCAGTGTGAAGGTGCAGCCCATCAAGACGGAAATTCATGGTGGTGGAGCCATGGCGGCCGGAGCCTGCTGGGGTTAGTGGCGTTGTGTCCACAGTCCCGTAGCAGAGAGTGAATGCTGGTGTACAGCTCGCTTCTCTGTTTTCTTTGATCTGGGACTCCAGCACAAGGCTGGGCTTCTCCTCGCCCAGCTGAACCTTTCTCGAAACACTCTCACAGACACATCTTGAGATGTGCTCCCAAGTTTACATGCCATCAAGTAGACGGTGCAGATTAACCACCCCATCACGTTACCAGTGGCCCCGTCTCTGAGACAGGAAGGAATAAAGAGGGACATTGAAAGGCCATGGACCAAAGAGCATGCACAGATTTGAAATGGCTTTTGACACCCAAGTGCTGTTTCAATGGGGCGGTTATAGCATGGACCAGCTACCGGCCCCTTCACGGGCAGAGTCCCCATTCCCTGTCTGTCTGTGTGCTCAGGACAATGCCGTGTTGAGAGCCACGCTAGCCTGGCCTTCCCACAGTCTTGTGGGAACAGATACATTTCAGTCTCTTCCTTTGTGTGGCTTTCCCTCGGTGGCTATGTTAGTCCTTGTTTACAAACCAGATACATAGTATCAGCACTTAGCCTTCAGTCCATAGAGAAAGAGTGAGACCCAGAGAGGTCCGAATGTCCTCAACAGCAAGACCAAAGTGATGCTGGCAGGTTCGACGGCCCTCACTCACAGCAGAGCACACTCAAATGCTGCGTGTGTGTTGACTTGACGTGTCCAACAGCTGGCCGTGAGTGTGTGCTGTAATCTCATCTTAGTGGGTAGACTCCTAGGCCAGGTACTGACAGGCGCTGAGCTGTGCTCAGGACGAGGAAGCCTGGCCCCAGAGTCCCCAGGGCTCCAACAGGGGTGACTGGCGCTCTCGGCTCTCCATCCTGCCCTTTGCACTGTGTCTACTATGTTGTTTGGGGAGCAAGGGGCGGAAAGGTTGCAGACAGCGATCTAGTCCACCTTTCCGAAAACCATCTTCTTATGTCACGAAGGCAGATCATCAGACTGTGATCCGATGAACTTCAGGACAGATGTCAATGTCAAGCAAGCTTACCAGATGATGGAGGCTTACATGGTACCCAACGGTGTTATAGTCAACAGTGGACCACGTGTGTGCAATGGTGGTCTCTTGAGGTTGTATATCACCTGGCAATGCCAGCTCTGCCTCAGCTTGTGTAACTACACGCAGTGACACTCACCCAAGAGTGCGATTACACATATCTCAGAACATGTGCCTGTTATTAAGTGACCCATATATCTTCAGGGAAGGTGATCAAAATATTAAGGATCAGGTACAGAACATACAATCAAGGAAGGCAGCCATATAGAGCAGTATGTCTGGCTCCGGCACCCTGGCTGTTGGTCTGGTGGTTTGATATCGGCACCTATTTATTCAGGTCTGCCTGAAATAAACCATCACGTCCATGCCATGAGCATACCCTCGCCATTCCCTGATAAAGCACTTGGCTGAACACAATGCAAACTTTTCTTAGCGAAGGCTGTTTGCAATTGTAATCACACAGAATTCTTGGCACTGGCCTCTGAGTGATCACCCTATGCAAGCAAACAAACAAACAAAAAGTATTGACCATTAAGATGATGACTTACAGGAAAGACTTAAGAGGGTTTTCCAGTGTGTAAACAAAGCTTGGAGCATGTCTCCAAGCAGAGGTTCTGGAATCTCCTGTCATCTCTGGGGCTATGGGGTCACAGGAGACACCCCAGAATATACACAACTGCTCTGATCCTCAGTAGCTCCAGTTATCCACGTACAGCTGGAGATTTCAGAATTTCAAGCTTGGTCCAGAAGGACGCAATCTTGATTCTCCTCAATACGAAGAATGGTAATCCGTCTCCTAGAAGACATGGGAGCCTGCCTGGCCCAGCACAGACGAAAGTCCTGTCCTGTCTGAGAATTCTGGCAAGGGAGAGTCTGAGGTCACTGAAAACTGCTTTTCTTTTTGCATCCAGGTGGCTCAGGAGAGCATGTCTCTGTACAAGAAAAATGAGCTTTCAAGTAGACCGAGATTTAAATAATAGCACAGCTCACAGCTTATCAGAGCTGGCAGAATCTCCCGTCTATCCCTTAAGCCACTTCTATGGCTGGTCATAAATGCTGGGATTTTGTTGCCTGGATCTGGCTCACAAGTGAGCAGCAAAGGTTAGGGGCAAAGGCAATGCTTTCCAACCAGGAAACACAACTGTGAAAGATGGGAAACTGAGGTAGACAGGTAGCCAGAAACAAACAAGCAGACAAACAAAATAAACACAACAAAATAATGCTCATGGGCTGGAGAGGTGGCTCATGGGTTAGGAGCCCTGGCTGCTCTTGCAGAGGACCCGGGTTCCATTCCTAGTGCCCACATGGTGGCTCCCAGTTGTCTGTTACTCCATTTCCAAAGCATCTCACACCTTCTTCTGATCTCAACGGGCACTGTACAAATGTGATACACAGACATACAAGCATACAGAACATACATGCACATAAAATAAAAGTCAGTCAGTCTTCCTCCAAAATACTAATGCTTGCCCAGTACCCAGGTTACAAAAATGACTCCTTAAGTGTGACAGTATTCTTTCTCCTCCTGGAGCGGTGCAAAGGTCAGCAGCTCACAACTAGGCTTCTGTTGTGTATTTCAGGGCAACCAACAGGGAAGAGATGTCTGTTTCTTTTGCATTTACTAAGCAGCATTCCCATTCACCTGCCCCACATGGACCACTTACTTTTGAATTCTGTAGAAAGCCAGCAGAGGCGTGCCCCTGTACACCGTAAATCCCTGCAGAAGAACGTTTTCACAGAGTCCACATTGGATGTAAGGCCGTGCCTACTCCCATGGAGACTCTGAATGTTTCCTGTGCTGCCTCGTGGATTCACAGCAAAACTATGGAGCACATGAGGTACTGGCAGCACCCCATACATAACTTTGGGTCACAGGAGGACATTGGTCAAAGACAGGCACTGAATCCAGACTCTCTGGTTACAGGTTTGCAGTCCTGTGGTGCCAGTGTGTTTCTCCCACGTCTTCATGTGTGCAGCATCTGATGCAGTTCCATGCACACAAACAGCGCAGCTACATAGACCCAAACCCACAGCAAATACCTAACTGCGCCATTCATGAGTGTCTGTGTTGTAATGATGGCTCAAAGTCAGGGGTTGAATCTCAGCCCTTCTCCCTCATGACGTAGCGGGCAATAACTCAGGGACGATGAACTGTTGAATTAAACCTTTGACCGGAAGGATGGTGTCAATGATTTGACCAAATTGACATTTCACAAAATTGGCAACTGGCTCAGAACTTAAATCCTCATCTCAAACACAAAGATTATCCTCTAGAGATGGGCTCTAGTACTGCATTCTCTAGTGTACACACAAAAACAGTAGCTTTCAAAGAGATGCGTGTCCACCAACTGGAGATTATTTAAAAATAATAACACTCCTATCAGTCGTCTTCATGTCAATCAAATATCCACTCTTGGGAATAATAAATAATTGATCTTTGAGTGGGGGATTCAGCACCACATAGATCTTGTAAATTTTCCCATATTTTGCTTTAAATTTGAAAGCTAAAATAAATATTAATAGAAAACATGAGTATTTGTGCATTAGGTACACTCAATAAATCCCCTGTGGTTTAGACCAAAACTGTCTTACAAAAATTACTTTCTATGGTTCTTCCCTATAAACTCCAGCACCTCCCATGCCTCTCTCTGCTTTCACCCACTCATGTCTCTTCCAAGATTGTCCTTCCTCTTCCCTGAACTCCAGGACTGGTCCTTCCTCTTCAGAGCCCCAAGTCCCCATGCCTCACAAAGATGTTACATTCTCTACCATCTCCACCCACCTGCCTTTCAAAAATGGAAATGATCCCTCCCCTCCTCTCCCCTCCTCTCCCCTTCTGATCCCCGCCCCCTTTCCCCACACAGCTGCCCATTATAGAGCACAGCGTACTCACCAGTTCCTACCCATATGTTATGGTGTGGCTTTAGGTGTATCTTGTGATATGCTTGACAAGTTGAAAAGTTTCTGAGAGACAGAAATTTGGCAAATAGAAGGAATGAGGACAAAATCTGGAGACATTTTCTTCTACCACTGATCAACTGGTCATCTATTTAGTGTATGGAGGATGTCAGCAACCTGAAAACATGAAATGGTCACAATCCAATATTTTAGAGCCCTGCACTGTCTTATGTAAAAACTCCCACTACTGAGTCAATACATATCTGAAAAATATTACATGGTGGTGGTTAGGTTTTGTCAATGTCCTACAACCTAAAATCACCTGAGAAGAGAGCCTCCACGGAGGAATTGTGTAGCCGAGGTTGGCCTCTGAACATGTCTGTGGGGGACTGTCCTGATGGCCAGTCCACTGTGGGTGCCACCACTCCCGAAGCAGGGGGTCTGGGGATCCTGAACTGTGTGACACAGAGAGATCCCGATGAGTACAAGCACCAAAGGTGCACATCATTTCACTTTTCTCTTGAGTGTGGCTACACTGTGACCACCCGCTTGGGGTCCTGCCGTGGACTCCTCAAAATGGTGGACTGTAGCTTGGAGTTGTAAGCTGAGTGAATCCTTCTCTCCTCAAAGTCACCTTTGCTCAGGGTATTTGTCACAGCAATAGAAGTGACATTGGGACAAAAATAAAAGTCCTATTAGCCTATGTATGCAAGGAAAAAATAAGTGAAATTCATGCTTAGATTTGGGTCTTAGGCCAGCACTAGATACTTCATTATGTATATACAAATCCTCTAAATACAAAGAATTCTGAAATCCAAAACACTTCTGCTTCCAAGTAGCTCAGATAAGGGGTGTCAGCCTGTATTAGATTTGCATGCCTTCTCTCTTAGTGTGCGGACAAGCTATCCAACTGCTAAGAACTTAGCTTCCTTGTCTGTGAAATATCATGATTCACTCCAAGGATGTGGTAAGTTCACGTACGTGGTACATAGCAGACTCCTAGAGTGTGGAAATCCATGCATGCATAATGTCACTGTCCATTGCTTTAAAATGTTTTCCTCTAAACTTTCAATAACTGTGAGTCACAAAAACAGATTTATTACTGGATTTATTAGCATAAACAAGAGCCCAATCGCCTTTGCTATTTTTGAATGGTATTAATAGCTCTCTTCCTTGAACAATAATTTTAAAAGTCTTGCTGTTTGAGCAATCCTTCCAAGGAGCATTGGGAGAAGAGGCAGCAGACAGAAACTCAGAGGACTGCATGGCCCTGGAAAGCTGAGATTGTCTTCATCTGCACCCCATTTCATGCCAAGCTCCCTTTACTCATTGTATGCCCCTCATTTGACCCCCGGATTTCAGGTCTGGGAAATAGAACCAAATGGAACATGAGAGGCAAAATGAGACCCAGCCACACACCGTGAGCCCTCTCTGTCTTCAAGTCAAAACTTGGCGAAGCCACAAAGCTTCACCTGGTTTTGAGTAAAAACCACACCGAACCACCTTTTTTTTTATTCATGGTTTCAGTTTGAAAATGAGGTTTCATGCAAAATCTGCCCCAGTTTCAGAAGAGTGTTCCTTGGCAGAGCTCGGGCACATCTTGAGCTAATGTAGACTCTGCTTCATTGGCACCTCAGGTCAGGCAGCGTGAGGGGGTGCCTCTGGGTCTGCCTCTGAAGGTTCAGGTCTTGAGCAACCTTGCTTATGCAATGATTTACGTGGCTGAAAAACATCAAGCATAAAAGCAAGAAGGGCCATTAATTAGTTCATCTCTTTGCTCTTGGATTTTTCCAACCAAGAACAACAGCAAAACAAGAAGAAATGGAAAGACAATGAATAAAAACAAGAGAAGAGCTTGGTCTAAAAGTTCCAGATACACAAGGAAGCAAAGGAGGAATATGAAGTAATTGCTAGAGTAATCTGGGCTGGGCCCCCAAGCCTTCAGAATCACTGAGATAATGGAGGCAAATGAACAGTAGGAATCCACATGAGCATGGATGAACACAGACCAGCTTTCCCTCCCTGGAAGTATTTTCTTTTGTGTGTGCAAGTGCACATGTGTGTGCACGCACGTAGAGACCAGAGGTCAACTTTTGCTATCACTCTTCCAGAGATACCACACTCTGTTTTTTGAGACAGGGTCTCTCGCTAGGACATGGAACTAAGTAGACTAGGCTAGATGGGCAGCAATCCCTAAATACCGCATGTCTCCACCTCCCTGTGCTGGGATTACATGTGTCTTCCAGCACTCTTTTTGTGTGGATTCTAGGGATTGAACTCAAGTCTTCAGGCTTCTACATCAAGCAGTTGACTGACTGAGCCATCTCTCTAGCCCCTCACTGGAAATATTTCCATAGCTTGGTGTCAGGGGTATATTCCAACCTCCTATAATTCATACCTGAAATTGGCAATACTGGAAAGGGTCAAAATGGCCCTCTGATGCTAACAGTGCTGATTGAGCCCTTGGCCCTGAGTGGTGATGACATTTGGAATAGGGTCGGTCTTGTGAATTTCTCTTGGGAAGATGAATAAATGTTGATCTACCTCAGAAAGGGAATCTGTGAGAGACCAAAGAAACCATTTCACCCTTGCCTGGCTTTGTGAGCCAATAATTTTAATTATGGTTGTTTACTTAGTGTGAGCAACTTAGAGTAGCTGTAATACTGAAGAATATATCTCTCCCACAGCAACTGTTAACCCTATCTATACCCTCAGGGAGGACCGGAGCCTGTGATCCCTTCCCCTACCATGACAGAACCATTGGTTCTCAATTATGTACAGTTTTCAATGCTGATAACCACAGCCATTCGGGGTTCAAGATGGCAATGGCCATGCCATTCCCAGAGGACAGACTTTCACACTCACCAATCTGAATTGTCAGTGACATGAAGGGAGGCCATCACTGTTCTCTTGGTGAATTGAGCTAGTGCCTAGACTGTGAAAGGGGAGTTAGAGAGGATTCTTGTCCAGGAACACAGGAGAGAATGCGTTGACTATGCAGCAAGACATTGATTACATGGAAAACTTCTAGAGAAAAGTGAATGACGTGCTAAAAAGAGCTCAGCCTTGTGTGGTGCTGTAAAATCCAGACACAAATATTCCACACATATGATTCTGCGGGATCTAGTCCCCAGAGACATTACATGAGGTGACCAGTCCAGGTTGGGGAGCTTGTAAATTGCAGACACTTGGCCATCTGTATGCCTTCCCCACCCACAGACAAAACCTGTACCAGACTGTGCACTCCAAGGTCTCAGATGCCAGGGTGGGAACATCTTTCAGGAGACTGGGAACCTGAATGGAAGACTCCCACACCTGCCTCCTCCCTCTGCACAGACCCACTCGAAGGAACCTAGGGAGAAAGCCTTACAAGGCGCTTCCATCCAGTGAGCTTGAAAAGTCTGTCCACACAAGAGGCTTAGTCTGGGCTGCTCTGATGTGAGAGACTCTCATGACAAATATAAGGTTTGATGATCTTTCAGAAATTTAAGTCAGGAAATCTGAGGAAAGAGTTCAGTCAGCCGACGAGAACTGATTGATCACTAATGTAAAGTCGTGTTTAGTGACAGGACTCAGAAGTCGCTGAAGTGCAGTGGGTCAAAGGTAGCCACGGGCTCTCTGGCCCATGGGTTTAATCTTTGTCGCTACATGAGACAGTAAGGAAGGTTGGTGACGAACGCCCACAGTAGCACAGACTGCTGTCCACCAACTGGAAGGTGAATTCTCATCGCTCTGCAGAGATGATCAATATCAAATCCCAGACCACTTTCCCCTAAGTAGAGAGTCATGTCCTGACCAGCCATTGATGTCTATAGTCTATAATAAATAAGCCTAATACATAAACATCTGCTTTACACAAGACTGATCAAGGGTGCCGTGGAAGTCTGACACAAAGTTCATGTCACCAAGAAGCAAGCAGAATTTACATTTCCAGCTCTTTTTAGGAGCATGTGTTTGCTTTGGGGTGTTTCACGTGTTTGCTGTGTGTGGCAGGTGCATGTGACAACTGTCTGTATGCAGAGAATAAAGGGGGTCAAACGGGGCCAGTGAATAGAATCGATCCCACCCCCGAGGCCTCTTGGCACAGAGCGTAGTAAGAAAGTCTGTTTATTCAATTATGATGGAATTGGAAGACAGTTGTTCTAGAATATTGATGTGGAGTCCAAAACCAAATAGACATCTACACACACACACACACACACACATGAATTCTAGGCCCCATGGGGTCAACATTGGGCTCTCTGATTCAGTATGTTATAAATATCTGAAAGTCTAAGCAGTGAGCCGTGAAATTTCCAGTTTTCCTAGTGAAAATGAACTCACCTAGGAAAGGCAAAAGGATAGGAAGCAAAGAACTCGCCATGGGATGTAAAGGCGTCACGTGACACTCAGTGGTGGACTGCTAACGAGTCCAGGTATTCTAAGCAGTAGTGAGGAGATTACGGCCTGCCAGTGATCAGTTACAAGCACGCAAAGGGTCGTTAATGATGTCCCAGAAGTGGCTGTTTCAAAGGAGACTACAGCTCAGTGACTGCCTCATCTGGGCAGCCACAGAAACCCTTCATAAAGTGCTGGTGAACCACACAACATGCCCTGATGCTTGTTCTGTAAAATACGTGGTACTTGAGGTTTGGTTGTTGCAATCGGGGGCCTCGGGTAAGAGGTGTATACACCTCCCTCCCTGGCTCTTATCTTCCTGTCTCCTGCTCTTGTGCTGACTAATCTCTGACTTCTGAGAGTTGTGTACGCAGCTTCTCCCTCCACTCAGCAAAGAGAAGGCATTCATGCTCCCTTCCACAAAGAGCTTTGTTTGAGCACAGGACATACGGTATACACAAGGCTGATGGAAGGACAGCCAGGAAGTGGATGGACTAAGGGTTGAGTGGATGATGGATGGATAAGTGATAGGTAGACGATTAATAAAAATTTTCAAGTGCCTTAAAAATGGTCAAGATTAGCCGGGCGGTGGTGGCGCACGCCTTTAATCCCAGCACTCGGGAGGCAGAGCCAGGCGGATCTCTGTGAGTTCGAGGCCAGCCTGGGCTACCAAGTGAGTTCCAGGAAAGGCGCAAAGCTACACAAAGAAACCCTGTCTCGAAAAACCAAAAAAAAAAAAAAAAAAAAAAAAAAAAATGGTCAAAATGATGATGGAGGCAGTGGACATTAGGAGGCGTGGCCTCGTTGGAGGAGGTGTGGCCTACATTCATCATCTTGATCATCTATTATCTAGAAGTCAATTAAGGGAAGTTAAGCAATGCCAAGTTCCGTCCTGCCTCTTTCAAGGTCTGGGTTTTGGTCGGCAGCTTCCACGTGTCCTACTAAAATCTCCTTTGCTGTGAAGAGCGGAGCCAATGTTGCCTTTCTTCACAGCTCTGTGGAGCTCGACACTATGTTAATAAGCCCATTCCAACTGTGGGCTAGTTCAGCACAGGGCACACAAGCACGTGCTTTTATTTTTTTAACTTTTTATTACACTTCTTTATTTACGTGTTTGGGGCAGGGGCGCATGCACCCTGGTGTGCAGGTGGAGGTCAGAGGACAGCTTGCAGAAGTTGTTTCTCTCTCCATGTGGGGCTCAGGGATCACACACAGGTCACCATGCTTGATGGCAGGTGCCTTAGCCACTGGGCCTTCTCACCAGCCCAAGACTTTTATTTTGATGTATTATTTAATCTCTCTGAGCCTCATGTATACAATTGTGACAAGTACTTAATATTTGTATAACTTTATAAGATTTCAGTGATTGAATGGGCACATAAATACATGTGTAAAAACATAGATGATGTGCATGTATATGTATATGATGCACACACACACACTCATCTCACTTTAGAAAAAGCCCATCTGTGGCTGATCTGGTACTGAGACCCAAGATATCTAAGCGTTTCCATCTCAAGTTTTCTCTGTACAGTTTGGCATTATTTACAATAATGATGTGAAGACCGTCTCCACTCAGATTAGCCAACTGTCCACATCTTGTCACAGGCCCTCAGGTTATTTCATATGAAGGCTATGGGTCCATAATAGTCAGGGAAGTGGGCTCTTCCCTTAGTGGGAGGACCATATGAGCTCACAGACACAAAGAACGGGGCCCAGGCCTTGACAGTCATGGGGTGCATGGCAGGGCGGATGACTGCCACAGAAATGCAGAGGAAGAAGAGGGCCTCCTCCAGGTGAACCAGCCTTGGAGGAGAGGAGTGCTGAGGTCCACCAGGTCCACCCAGATATTCAGTGTCAAGACAAAGCAGGCGTGGCCACATCTGTGTTCTCCAAAAGGCGAGTTTGACTTTTATAAACCTCAAAGGGATTGGGTGTATCGGGAAAGATAAGCGCTGTGGGCCGAAGCTAATTCTGCTGTTGTTCATGAAGAAGGACCCCTGTGCTTCCAGCCCTTGTCCTTGCAGGGAGGGCTCCTTCATCGCACCCCTCACACTGACAAAATTCCTGACTCCCCAGCTCTGGGAAGTGACTTTCTCAAGGCATCCCTTCCATTCATTCAGCTGTAAAGTCTTTATGAAGACGGAAAAAGTCCCACTCCATCTCATCGCTCACACACGCCACTCCAGAGTGTAGCGTGCTCTTACAGCAATCCTCCCGGGAGACGAGCTGTAAACCCCAGAGGCAGAAATTCAGCTTCAGCATGCAGCCCTTCTCGTTCATGGAAGAATGAGCGTAGACGTTGCCAGAACAGATCCGATCCATACCTTGTAACACGCTCTGTATAGCATAAAAACCGCCCTCGACATGACCAATTTTGCAAAGTAAGCGTGACCCAGACCCTGGTCCTTCCCTCGGTCCTCACGGGCTTGTGACTCGTTTGTGGGGAGTTATAATTAGATTGGGCCTTTTTGCCTTTTCTTCTGTAACTGATAAAGTGCTAAAAATCCTGGCCCTGCTCCATGAGCGCAGTCCCTTACAAATTTTGCTCTTTTTCTCTTCTTTCTTCCTTTTCTTCTTCTTCTTCTTTTTTTTTTTTAAACACATCACACCATATGCAGGCCCGGCTGAGAGGCATGGTTCCGTCTTCCTGGCATGCAGGAGAGTCGATGAGAGATATCATATGGTCTCCTGGCAGAAGTACAAAGTGCCTCTTGCTGTTTGATCTTGTGTCTCAAACTTAAATGTAAAATCTGATAATTGGGTCAGGCAGGAGAAGAAACCGCGCAGCAAAGTCTTTTCCTTTCCTTACCTTCTCTTCCCCTCTCTCTCTCCCCACTGCTCCCTTTTCATCCTCCCTCCCTCCCTCCCTCCCTCCCTCCCTCCCCCCCCCCCCTCTCTCTCTCTCTCACACACACACACACACACACACACACACACACACACACACACACTTTTATCTCTTGATAAAATGCTCTGCAAGTATACTAACTAGAAGAGAGGTTGGAAACCCGTCAGCGGCCTCTCCTGTTCATTCCCCTTTCAGTGAAGAGCGCTTGTCCCATTAGCAGAAATGCCAGGGGACGGTCTCAAGTGAGAGAAGGCCAAGATGGAGGCACGTTTACTTGTTAGGAAATGGTATCGTTGCCTTTTCAGACTTGGGTTTGTTTACTGTAAAGGGAATCCATCTTCCTCTCTCTGGCTCGGGCCATTAAGCTGAGGGAGGTGGTACTTCAAAGGGCTCCAGTGATAACTGCAACTCCCTCCTCTCACAGAGGGCCTGGGATAGGGGAAGCCTGACTTAGGGCTCTGTGCTCAACAGTTTCTAAACGGGGACACAGAACTCTTGATGTCATCACGCCAAGACCTGTTTCAGAGGTGCCTGTGTGATGGCTGAACGGCTGTAATCTTGTGTAAGCTCAAACATGGCTTCTGAAAACTCCAGACATTCAGCCCTCACCCTTCTGTGTCTCAGAAGACTCTCTGTCAGCATCACCTATTCAAATCACAAAGGGCCGCCTCACCCCACTGAGTCCCTAGGTTTTTCTACACAGCTGGGACACTTGCTCACTGGGACAGATGCTTCACTGACTCTCCTACAGCAGCGCTAGAATGTTCCAGAAGCCTCTGGTACTTGAGAAGGGAGTGACTGGGAATGAGGTACACTAAATCACTCCTCATGTGCACTCCATTATCAATATTGTCACCTGGACTCGGGATAAAAGAATGTTCTTGAATTGAAATGGCAATGAAGAAGCCACTTGAGCCAATAAGGTAGAGGAAGGCAGTTGCCTCTGTGAAGACAAATGTTGGGTCTTAGGAACAAAAGCAAACACAACCATTCGGTCCCCACACCAATGCCTTCCCAAGTCACTGAGTTTTAGAGAGTCCTGTCCATATTTGGCCTCAGTAGAACCTACATCAAAGAACCTTGTCAAGCACAACCTTCATTTCTGAAATTTCCCAGCATACATTTCAGTTCACCCCATGCTGCTTTGCAGGTCTGGCATACCCTATATTGAGAGGTATTGATTCCAAGGGATCCTGAGGCCAAAGCAGTGAAGTCTCCATGGAACCTGCAGAGAGCACAGAACCAAGCGCTTATCTGGTCCTGGGAGGGTAAACTGATGTTGTCCTAGAGCTACAGCAACCTTTTAGTGTCCCGAGAGCACACTAAAGCCCAAGCAGGTTGTGGCAAGCTGGACACAGGGTATGAGGCTGGAAGGAACCACAGCAGCCCCAAATGTCTGTCCTTGTTTGGCACGGATGTCCTGCTCTGGAGCAAGGAAGATTGGGGGCAGGGAAACACCTGCTGCTTTTACAGTAAGTTCCCCTCAGCACCTGCATTCAAGTGGCCCAGAACAAGTTTTCATCTGTCACCAAAAAAAGATGTCCCTCTAAAATGGATGACAGTGTGATCACAGCAATGGAAACTGCCTTAGGAACAGGTGGTCACTGTCCTCTCAGAGTGCAGCATAGGTCTGTCTGTCTTCTACTTATGCTCCTTAGAGCCAAGGCAGCAGAGCCTGAGAGGGCATCTCAGAGTCCCCCAGGACCGCATCCATGGTTCATCCAGCCATTAGAATCACACCACACCTCATCATGCTGTCTAAGCTAACTGTCGCTTTTCACCGTTGTAGGGCTAGAAGACCCTCTTCATCTTTAGAACAGCAGGAATGGCCCTGGGCACCTTGGGTATGCCTAGGAAAAATTCTGTTTCTGGGGACTTGGGACCAACTTCAGCCATCAGACTAATGCTGACTCTTGAGAGAGGGCCAGCTGCCTGTCAGTGGGCACGCTCTATCGGCACGTGTGTCCATCCAGCAAAACAAAACACTGCTTACTTTTCTATGTCCAGGAATTTGTCTCTCCAGTTACAGAACACATGGGGCACTTGTCTGAATACTTGTCCTTAATGTGGTAATTGCTGGGCTTAAGCCTTACATGGATGTCCATAATGGGGGTAGTGCTTATGTGTCTCCCCATTGGGAGAGGTCGGGAGGTCAGGCTCTGGACAGCTGGACAGTAGTTAGACCAATGTTCCTTCTCCCTTCCCTGACGATGTGGCTTCTGGCAAACCATTTAACTGTGGGGCTTGATTTCCACAGTTGCTCACTGGGGGTAATAAAAGTACCCATCTTATAAGACTGTAAGAATTAGGCAAACTGATGCATTAAATCTACTTACAATGGTACCGGAAACTTGGTAATACACCCATCACCGCTTATTATTATCTGCTTCTTCAGCTATTATTTTTCTTTTCCTGCCACCGTAGCTAATGAACTAGATTTGGACGTATGTGATATAAGTCAAGCTCTGGCTCTTCCACTCTTAGCTGTGGTGAACTCGGGCAAATGTGCCTCTAAGCCTTAGCTTCCTTATTAATTAGACATGGTCCTGCCATTTACACAAGTGTGCAGATGAAATCAAAGAAGGAGAGCATGTTGGCAGGACATTGTTCTGCCGAGGGCATCAGGGTGGCACTGTAGGGGCAGCTTCCTGGTGGCCCACATGGGATGTGGCTAGTCCCTAGCCATCTCTGTCCTGAGCAGGAATAAGGCTGGGTGCTATCAGGACAACTTTTCCCAGTTGTCCACCAAGGTGTACAAACCCCATCCCCACCCAACCCAAGCCCTCCTTAGGTTTTCCCCAAAACTGTGGAACCAGGTCAAGGGTGATGAGAACCAAGGAGGTGGATGACTGATCTGGAAATATCCCTGATGCACAGAGCCCCACACAGGATTCCTCTGTTGTGCCAATACTCGTGTGTGTGTGTGTGTGTGTGTGTGTGTGTGTGTGTGTGTGTGTGTGTTCACTCTCTGTATTTCTGATTTTCATCTGGTGAGCTCTGTAGCTGGTGAGTGTGACCACCAGGAGCCTTAGGAAGGAAGCAGGAGCTCCACCTGAAGTAAACAAGATCATGCCGTTCTTTATACAATTTTCAGGACATGCCATGCATCCTTTAAAAATTGTTCAAGTTTCTTTTTCTCACAGAGAGGAGTAGAAGAGTCTTTTCCCCTTTATTCTTTTTTCTCACCTTTTCTTCTGTGGCGAAGTTCATTCTGTCAGCTCAGTTAATACTTTCTTTCCCTGGGAGACGTATTTGTGTAAAGTTGAAGTATCAGGCCTTGTGGGGCAGACAAGGGGACTAATCCAGGTCCAGAGGATCCTCAGGACAGCGTAAAAACACTCCAGATGACTTTGATACTTAGTTCCTGCCTCATCTGTTCCTGCTTTCTGAAAGTGTGTAAATGAATGGAAAGTGGAATGCTGGCCTTGTCATGTGTGTGTTTATGTGTGAGAAGAGATTTTAAGTACATGTGTGGGCAAGAGCATACATACGAGACAAGGGGCATGTGTATGCGAATCTGTATGTACACATGCCAGAAGTCATGTAAAGGGGTGTGTGTGTGTGTGTGTAAGGGAGAGAGAGAGAATGAGCAAGAGAGAGAGCACTACATTCACTTGCAAGTATATATGTACATCTGTCAGCACCTGCATACTCCTGTTTATATCTCCATACATGTGTGTGCATCCACAAATTCAGGAACACTGCCTATGTGAGTGTGTACATGTCCTGTGGATATAAGCATACATGTTCATGCATGTAAGTATGTGTCTGTGTGGGTTGAGACCCCAGAAGGTATGGGCCATTCTGCCAGGTGCTGTTCTCTCAGAGGGGCCAGCAGAGACCCGACAGGTTTGCAGTCCAAGCACAGATACAAAGCACAGGTGAAGACAGCTCAGAGAAAGGCCAGCTATACCTGGTCCCCAAGCTGGCTCCTTCAGGCTGAATAACAAATCAGAATGCTCTTTCCCTCCCACTGGCCACCTGTCCCCACTTTGTGTCTTCTGTGAGAGATCACCACCCCAGAGGTCAGCCAGTGACACACGCACACTCCACCCCTGGACCTCACATCCTCTTCTAGATCTTTATCACCTGTCCTGGGGACCAATGGGTCCTGAAGGTGTCTTCCATCCTAACAAGACTTCAATGCCTTCTACATCATACAGCATGGGACCTTGTTACATCGTCTATCCTTATAACTTTCTGAGAAAGACAGCTTCAAGTGCGTCAGTTGAGGAATCACCCATGGGACCACTCAGTTGAGTTGGTACATTTGTTCTTAGGTCCTCAGTGGTTAGCACAAAACTTCTGACTGTTACCAATTGACCGTAATCACACAGAAGTGTCTTGGAGCCTTGGAAAGCCAGAACAAGCTTTCAGGAACTGAGCAGTAGGCTCCTGCATATGCAAGATATGTGTCAAGCATTCCTTCTATGTTACAGAGACACAAGGTCACAGGCCTGGACACAGGAAGATAGCCTCAGAAGCCAGTGTCCTAAGGGCTCCAGAACTGGGGATCTACTCCTTGACTGCACATTAGAATGCTCTCGGGTATTTAAACCACACCAAGAGCAAAGTGCTGCTGACCACGACTGTCATAGGCTCTCCCCATCTGCTCTCTTATGGGACAGTAGGGCTGGCTTGCATTTTGACTGGCAATGTGCAAGAATCTACATCCACATTTTATCCTCATAGCTGTTCATTTAAGATTCTTAGGAGACTGACCCTGCAGGCAGGAAGATGACGTCTTTAGATCAAGTTACACATGTGCTTCCCAAGGAATATCACGTTGTCCATCTCACTCACTTTTTACAAAACGGTTGCAATAAGAATTTAGGTTTGTGCCTAAGGAAGTATGGAATTGCACAGCCCATAACTGGACCACACAGCCAAGACCTTCTGGCTTACCCTTTTAGACTTGAGAGGGCCTTCAAAATGTTGTAGTGAATGGTAAAGAGGGAGACATCCACACAACAATAGCATCAATTATCAAGAGACCCCAAGACTTTGAAGAAGGCAGGAGGAAAACTGCCTCATGATTCCAAATTTCTACAGGTCATTTCCTCACCAAGTGTCTGATGGTCCGGGTTTTCAGATCCCATCAGAAGGAGAAAGCTAATGCCAGAACTAACTGTAGAGACAACCATTTTGTTTTGACCAATCAGACAGTCCCATTTGAGTCCTCAGCAAACTCTTAAGTTGCGAAGGGAGCTTGGTCCCTTCTTGCCTTTGGCTAAACGTGATCTCTGCATTTAAGAAATGTTCAGTGGAAGCAGACACCAAAGTGCAGTGAACTTCTGAGCCATCAAAAAATCTATAAATTTAGAAACACAAATAGCACTTCCATTAAAATGGAAAAGAGCTTTGAAATTCGGAAGATCCAGATGGAGAGCAGTGTGGTGGCTCAGAAACATAATTCACCAAGAAAAGAGTTCATCCTGAAGACCAGAGAGATATGCGCCCCCCCCCCCCCCAGCTCTCACAGAAGACTCACTTACTCCTTCCTCAGACCGAGCCATGGTCAGACGTGATACTCTTCAGAGCGGTCCCTGATGGCCTTGTCCTGTTAATGTGGTCGTTAAGTGAGAGTCGTAGGGTCCTCGCAAGTTCCTAGGGACTCAAGTTCCTTGAGTGACTCTCACTGGGCTTCAAAAGTCTTCTGTGGAGACTTAACCCAGACCATGCATGCATCGTAATTTATCATGCTCTCAAGTGCTGAACCAAGACATTTGGGAAAACCATGAATATTCTTGGTTCGAAAAGCTCCCTGGGGTCTAGCAACCAAGTGCTACTGTGCAAGTGTGAGGACCTGAGTTCAATCCCCCAGTCCCCACATTTATTAAATCCAGACTCATCAGAGTGTGTCTGTAACTCCAGTGCTGGGGTCCAAAAAAAGGACAGCTCCTGGGGCTTGACTGACAGCAAGTTTCAGGCTCAGTGGGGGATCCTACCTCAAAATATAAGGTGGTGAGTGACTGAGGAAGACACTCTAGGTGGCCTGTGGCCTCACATCAAGCCCACACACATGAGCACATGTACACATGCAAATGCTAAGTGCTAGGCTTTGTCAAAATCAGGTCACGATAACCATGCTACTTACGGCTTCTTATGCTGTACGCTATTTTTTATCTTCAAACTAAGGCCATGGGGGAGTCAGTTGATGAAATACTTCCTGAATAGAAGGACTCCTTTATAGGTCAAGTCCTTTCACCTTTCACTGTCACATACCTCCACCCCAAGACGTTGAGGAGACCCCCGTTCATTTAGTGTTCTCTCCTGCACTTTCCATGGTGTTTACAAACACATTAAATGCTAAATCATCTAGTCTGATCATAAACATCCCCATACATAACTCTAGGGGTAAAAATTTGACATAGTTGACCAAGAAATGCATTCTTAGAAAATGCAATCATCTTGCTGGGTAGTGACTAAATGTGGGAGGGTTTCCATTGTTATTCAAGATCAGGAAGATCTCAAGATGTTGTTGCTCTTGACCTTAGATTAGCCCTGTTCACCACAGCTACACTCCAGCTACTTCAGTAACATGAACTGATTTACTAAAGAAATTCACATGTCCAAGTGGTTTTTTGCAGCGTAGTCGGCCAGCTCTTCCTGATCATGTCAGAGACCCAGGCTTCGTCTAGCCTGGTGCTCTGCCATGTTCCAAGTTCCCTGTGCTGGTCTGCACCAAGCTGGCAAGAGAGAAAGTACAAGGAAGGCTTGGGGACCAGGCAGGAATGATGCCCCCATTTCTGCTCATATCAGTGGCCAGATTCAGTCACACCTCGGCTTCTGATAAAGGGTCCTGTCACTTCCTGTCAGAGAGGCAGGAAGTGGATTCACTTCACACATGACTTTGTCTCTGCCCCACACAGAAAGCTCTGCTCCTTGAGATATCTCGAGTTTGTCCTGAGCCCTTTCTGGTGACCCATGCTCCTGATGCTGTGGTGACACCCCATCTGTGCTTCTGAGTCCTGCTCTCCTGGGTCTCTGTATAGGCTTCGGGACCATTTCCAGGTCATTCTTGCTCTATATCCTGTGCTCACCTCCTTGTAAATGTTGGCATCCATGGCCCAGCTTCCTACTGGACCTCTCCTCCTCTCTTAGCCAGCTCTACACTCCCCTGGCTCTCCCTCACCTCTCTGTTCTCCAGTGCCCAGGTTCCAGGTGACCCTCTCTATGCTTGACATTAGCTTCCACTTACATGACCTTCCCTCTATGGTCACTGCTGCTCTGGCTCGGGATTGATGGGCTCCTAGCCCTGCCACCTAGGATCTGTCCTGGAATGCTGGTCAAGTTCTTGGTACTCCTGCTTCCACTTATAGCTCCAGGCTCAACTTTTCTCCCTCAGACTGTTCATAAGATCCTTTTCCTCTTGTTGTGAGAAAGTGCTACAGCAGAAGCGATTTAAGGGGGAATGGTTTATTTGATTTGAGTGTACGGTTTGAGGGTACAGTCCATCACGACCACGACACCATGTCATCAGGAGCTAGAGGCAGCTGGTGACAGTGTATCAGCAGTCCGAGAGCAGAGAGAGAGGGATGCTGGCACTCAACTGGCTTTTGTCTTCTCATTCAGGCCAAAGCCCCAGCCCATGGAGTGGTACCACCCACATAAAGTGTGGCTCATCCCACCTTAGTGAACCCCAACTAGCATCTGTCCTCCATGATTCCAGACCCCATCAAGTTGACTATCAAGATCGACTCTCAGGTTCCTGAAGAAGTTATCTCCACCATAATTCATCTCCACCATAGCTCATCATCTCCACCATAGCTCATCACCTCCACCATAGCTCATCTCCACCATAGCTCATCATCTCCACCATAGCCCATCTCCACCATAGCTCATCATCTCCACCATAGCTCATCATCTCCACCAGAGCTCATCATCTCCACCATAGCTCATCATCTCCACCAGAGCTCATCATCTCCACCAGAGCTCATCATCTCCACCATAGCCCATCTCCACCATAGCTCATCATCTCCACCATAGCTCATCATCTCCACCATAGCTCATCATCTCCACCATAGCTCATCTCCACCATAGCTCATCATCTCCACCATAGCTCATCATCTCCACCATAGCTCATCATCTCCACCATAGCTCATCATCTCCACCATAGCTCATCACCTCCACCATAGCTCATCATCTCCACCATAGCTCATCTCCACCATAGCTCATCATCTCCACCATAGCTCATCATCTCCACCATAGCTCATCATCTCCACCATAGCTCATCTCCACCATAGCTCATCATCTCCACCATAGCTCATCACCTCCACCATAGCTCATCATCTCCACCATAGCTCATCTCCACCCTGGCACTTCCAACCCCTTGTGAACTTTTTTGAAACATCTGCCTTCTTTAGCACATTGAAGTCTTCGTCTTCTCTCTTTTGGTATTAGCTTTGATGCATTTGTGGCTGGCTCAGGGACTGGACGTCAGCTTCCTTTATCCTTTCCTCTAGCTTGCTAAGGAACCCATGTTTACCCATGCAGCACTGTGTTATGTGCCTGGCACTGTTTAAAGTGCTTGACAACCACTGGCTTACGTAGTCCTCACACTCCACTGTAAGCTCCCCTTGGAGGAACAGGAAACTTTGTCACAGGCATGTCACGTGCTTTGCCCAGGCCATATGGCTGGCAGCATCTTCCACACAGGACTTAATACACTTTCCTTTGTCCCTGACAGAGTGATTTAGACCTAATTCAGAAAGACATTGTGTCTTTAGAGCCTTCTTTGGTAAAAAACATGTATTTGAATGAGGGGGAGGCTTTTATTTTACCACCATCCTTTGGAAAGATTGGAGACTTAACCCTTGCAATGCCCACTGATGCCATGAATGGCAAAAGTTTTAATATTGACCCGGAAACCTTGTCCAGCTCTTCAGAATGAGGCCATAAAATCAGCCACATACTCTTTATGAGCCAATGACCTCAGAAAACCCAGAAAAGGTTAGAGATTGCCATGGTAAGAGAGCTTGGGTTTGTAAACACCATCAAATGGCGAGGAGGTAAGCCTCCTTCTAGGACCTGTGCAAGGTGTCAATATCTGTGACCAGAAGGGGGTGTCAAGAACACATGAGTGGTCCAAAGATCTCCAATTAGCACATTGCTACTGTTGCTATGATAGAGGTGGGGGAAGGTGATGGAGGCTCCCAAGACAAACTGAATGGGGCTTTGCCTCCATCGCACCATGGGGCACATGCTCTGAGTGTGTTCCTCTTAGAACCCCTCAGGTACTCGCTACCCAGAGTCCTGTTGGTATTTAAGAATGCAGGTCCCGTGGGGCAGTGGTGGCGCATGCCTTTAATCCCAGCACTCAGGATGAAGAGGCAGGTGGATCTCTGAGTTTGAGGGCAGCCTGGTCTACAAAGTAAGTTCCAGGTCAACCAGGGATACACAGAGAAACCCTGTCTTGAAAAAACAAAAAAAGAAAAAGAAAAGAAAAGAACAGGTCTCCAGAGAAGCCTCCTCCTCCTCCACAGTTTCCTTCCTTCAGCTCAAGGACGCCTTTACTTTCCAAAGTCCCACAAACTCTTGGGCTCTCCCCAGTGATGACACTGTGTCCTCACCTTTCACAAGCCACCTTGGCTCCTGGCCTCCTGTCACAAGCATTTATATTTCCTGCCGGTTTGTCCTGAGTTTTCCAAGGGGTTGTGTGAGGTTTTATACTGATAATTATTGTACTTAGTGCCCCATAATGCTTTTCATCTTCAAAGCAGTCAGGGAACATTACCAAACCCTCGTAACACCTGCCCTGACTAAGTCAGCACTTCACTCCCCGTCTGCACACCGTGAGGGACTGAGGTGAGACAACTCAGGCCACAGGTCAGGACAGGCATCGTGACAGCGAGCTCAGAGGCTGGGAGGCAGCTCTGTCTCCTGTCACCTTCCCCTGGGATCCAGTTAACTCCTTTCCTAAAGTACCAGCCTCCCGACAAGAACAATATGATGAGTGCCCTGGCGGTACCGTCTGTGCTCTGGATCCCAGGGTCCAGCCACATGGAAATGGCTTACTTTTGACTTCATTCCTCACAGCAAGCCTGGTGGGCAAATTCAAGGCTGAGGGGGAAAGAGCAAGATTCCTTCACAAGTGGAAGTCATTTCATCAACTATGAGGACTGAGACATATGGTGCCGTAATATACCCTGCATAGCACTGTGTGTATGAGACTAGGGGAGGGGAGGTGGAGGAGAGCAAAGACTAACTTCCAGCAACGGAAGCCCGCTGTGCTCAGGGTCCATCCACAGTCCGTGAGGGAAGAGGGTCAGTTGTCTTCACCCAAGAGGAAGAGACTCACAGCATTGTGACGGAGATGTGACTGAGATGTCACCACGGCTCCACAACACTGGCTGTGAAATCTGATGGCCAAAAAGACTGGACACAAATGTAACACTATGTAGACAGGGATGGGGCCCTACCTGCCTGCTCTGTGGCTGTGTCTTTCTGCATGTACAGATTTAAAGGAGGCTCTGGAAAGACCCTCAAAACTTGAGACATTGCAAGAACAGTTCTAACACCAACTGGTAGTTTTCCTGTTACTTTTATTCCCAGTCTTTGGGGCCATACTTTCCTCCTGCTAATCCTTCAGATGAGAATCTCCATGGATTTTTTTTTAAAAAACTCCTGCTAATTGTCATCATCCTGACTGTGACTGCCCATCTGCTCAGCGTGGAATGAAGTACTTGACCCTCCTCCTGCAGAGGAAAGAGGAGCGCACAGCTGCCTGCCTGGGCCTTTGAAGAGCTTGCCCATCCCCATGATTGTGGCTTATTTTAGGGCTTAACACTGCTCCAACCCACACCCCACCCTCTAGCCTCCCTCCCCAAAATAAATAAATAAATAAATAAATAAATAAATAAATAAATAATAAATGTGAATTTTGCTGATTTTGTCGTGGAAGCATGAGCCCCATGTTATAAACATGCTGTTTTATTCTGACTGCTAGTCGCCCTTATTTATTTATTTATTTAGACTTCTGCTTACATCTGCAGGAGGGAGGAAGTATGTTAGCTGAACTAAGAGAAATTTGAGCCAAACTGCTCCTGACAGTTAACCTGGTTGGAGTACAGTTGACTGCTTGTCTTTTCCAGAAAAGCAGCTGAATGTCCCCTGTAGCTCCTTAATGCAATTACGTGGTGGGATTGAGGCATTTCATTTCCTAACCGCTACAGGAATAAGCAATAAAGCTGTCGATAATTTTCAGCGGAGCTCCCGGCGCCATGCCTGCCTCCAGCCACACCTTCACATCTTCATTAACAAGGTCCCAGCCTCGCATGAAAACTCACCTTCCTTCCTGCAGCCTGGCAGTCTTGAGGGATTTTGCTGCTGGCAAAGGGACCATCTCCTTCATCTGTCCTCAGGTCACTTTGTCACTAACTACACAAGACATCACCGCAATGGACCTCAACCTGCCACTGGAGCTGAAGCAGGCTGCGTCCAGTGTGGCTTCTCTCTAGCCTCCGCTGAGGTCTAAAGAGAGCAAAGATGACCCTCTCTTTCACCTTACATGCGCTTGCCCAACTTTTCTGAGTAAACCAACGTCTACATCCCTGCGCCTTCAGGAGACAAAAATAATGTCTCCCGTTTATTGGTCATGAACCCTGACACTCCATTCATAGCATCTCGTACAACTCTCACTGCCCCTTTAGAACTGGTCTCTCGGAAACCTTTGTGAGTATGGGGGTCACCTGCAGAGTTCATTTAAGAACACAGAGTTGTAGATGAGGAAATAATCCCATCACTAAAGTGCCCGTCACGCAAGCATTAGGACCTGAGTTTGATGGCCAGCACCTACGTACCAAGCTGATCATGTAGTGCCTGCTTGCACTCCCAGTGCCATGGAGGCAGACACAGACAGATTTCTGGGGCTCGGTGGCCAACTAGCCTGGCTGACTAGAGAGCGCTGGGCCACAGAGAGACCTTGTCTCAGAAACTAAGATGGACAATTTGGGAGTAATGACTCCTGGGGTTGACCTCTAGTCCACATGTATACATGTGCACACACACACACACACACACACACACACACACGCACGCACGCACAGGCACACATGGAAACACACTCCCACACAATCAATTACTCAGTTATTCATTCATTAAGACAGACTTGTGTCCCCGTGCCCATTTCATAAATACTTGTGATCAGGATCTCCTAGGTGGACACCCAGTACTGTACACTTAACAGAACTCAGCAGTCCAGAAGTTGTTTCTGATCCAAGCAGTCTGTGCAGGCAGCCACATTTCCAAAACCATTACCCTGTCAAAGGGGTAAAACTACATTTCCCGTCATATAGAGGCACACCTGTCACCGGACAGATGTTTTTCTTGCCAGTCTACCATCAGAATCAGTGTTTAACGCCACCTGCCCCATAGCAATCCCTATGTTTGAGTGATGGTATCCAGCTGACACCTGTTTCTGTCTCACACAGAGACCCACACTTTGAAGGCACACCTTCTGCAAGAACCACTCAAGGCAGTGACTAGAAGTCCTAGGCTGCTTTTGTCCATTTTGCAGCTGTGGCATCTGAAATGCAAGATCTAGTGTCACCACAGTGGGGAAATGGGGCTGGGTGACCACATAGGACACTTGGGAGTCTCAGCTTGGAAGGACCCAGGGCCTGTGGTCAGCTTGGAAATGGGTTTCATCAGCCTCAGGGGTGGGGCCTCCTCTTTCAGCTCATCCCTTCTGCTTCCTGCCTTTCTACCACCTGCATTAAGAGCTGCTTTCCAGCATGGTCCCTATAATGCATCAATGCTCAGCCTCTGGGTCCTGACCCCTTTAGGGGTTGAATGACCTTTTCACGGGGGTTACATATCAGATATCCTGCCGATCATTTATATTGTGATTTGTAACAAGAGCAAAATTACAGTGATGAAGTAGCAATGAAATAAGATTATGGTTGGGGGTCACCACAACGTGAGGAACTGTGTGAGAGGGTCACAGCATCAGAAAGGTTGAGAACCACTGACCTAATGGACCAACGGTGAATGCCTCCTTGTAGACTGTAACCCAGAAGAGTTCCACAGACAGAAGGCTTCCCCTCCCCACTTCTCCTCCTACCTGGACCAAAGAAAGCTTTTTAACCTAGGAAACTAAACTTGATAAACAGCCATCTCTACTCAGTTATGGCCAAACTCATAAAGGAAAACAATGCTTTCTATAACTTAAAATATCGCCACATAAGTGATATGTTCAGAGAGAGGGACTTGAGGATGCTGACAGACAGTGTACCAGATGACCCATGCTAACTTGCAGTGTGTTCCGGATCAGGACCCACAGAGCGAAGTCCATGCCTGGTGGGGGTTGGTACTTGCTGAAAACCCCAAGAGGGTCATCTCTACACACCAGTGCTATTCACTCCTGCAGGTCCTCAGCTGCTAATGCTTAACTTCCTGGTATCCAGGCTTTTCCTAGCAGGCTATCCTCTTCCCCTTCCTGTCTCTACCTGAGCACTTCCTCAAGATTAACTTTAGCTTTTTCTGGAATGTTTCCCACTCAGATTATGCTTCCATTAGATCAAATCATATTCTGACCCACATTAGTGAACTGTGTTTGCTGTCCCCAGAGACCTACTCATGGGTTTTGTTCGGCTTTCCTGCTTCAGTAGTTAGAAGACCCCAGAAGAAAATAACAGCTGAAATAAGATCAAATTGTATTTATTTCACAGGGTGGCATTAGGGAACACAAGGTTAGTCTCCTAGCATGTCACCAGGGCCCTAGGCACCTTCTGCCTTCCATTTGTATCATCCTAATACTTCTGTTCACAAGGATCTTCCATGGGCCAAGATGGCTGCTAGAGCTCCGGACATCGTATCTGTGCAGCCAGGCAGAAGAGGAAAGGACTTCCCCAGAAGCGCCGTCCATAACATGACCACCTGGCAACAAGGAAAGATAGGAAACTGATGCTGTTTTTAAGATAGTAGGGAAAATACTGGACACTGGATACCAGACAGAATTCATATAAAACAGCCACTCCTCACATTCAGTGGACTGAATGAAATTAAGTTGAATAGCATAATAAAACTGTAGGATGTCATTTTTTAAATACCTGCATGAACAGCCTCATCACCCAAGTCATTCATTCAACCACAAGTCACCCTTTCAGCCACATGTCACCCATTTAACCACCCAAGTCACCCATTCAACCACCAGAGTCCCCCGTTCAACCATAAGTCACCCATTCAACAGCCCAAGTCACCCATTCAACCACCAGAGTCACCCATTCACCCACAAGTCACCCATTCAACCACAAGTCACCCATTCAGCCACATGTCACCCATTTAACAGCCCAAATCACCCATTCAACCACCAGAGTCACCCATTCAACCACAAGTCACCCATTCAACCACAAGTCACCCATTCAACCACCAGAGTCACCCATTCAACCACAAGTCACCCATTTAATCACCCAAGTCATCCATTCAACTACCTGAGTCACCCATTCAACCACCCAAGTCACCCATTCAACAGCCCAAGTCACCCATTCAACCACAAGTCAAACATTCAATCACCCAAGTCATCCATTCAACCATCTGAGTCTTCCATTCAACCACAAGTCACCCATTCAACCATTTGAGTCACCCATTCAACCATTTGAGTCACCCATTCAACCACCTGCGTCTCCCATTCAACCATGCCTTCAGCCAAGGCTTTGTGCCTTCCAGTCTTTTCAGAGTGCTAGAGACAAGTGTCTCGTGACTTGGTAAGAACAAGGCATAGACTAGAGAGTGAAGAGCATGCACTATTTAGTAAAGAGATGAATAGCTAAGAGCCAGTTAACCAGTCACAGCCTCCATGACTTGGCTCCAGTTATATGGCTTCTGGAACCTCCAATCTGGAATTGGAGGTAAAAGACCAGCCTCATGGTTTGAGAAAGTAATTGATGAGGAAAGCAGGCAGTGACCCAGTGTGTGTCCAAGACCTGCCAACTGTCAGACCCTGGTGTTCAAAAAACAGGAACTTCTCAGGCAGAAGAAGGTCAGCCATGGCCCTCTGGACACAGTAAACTCAGTTTCATTTTGTCTAAAATGAGGACATTATTTCTCACTTAACTACTACGATTTAATGAGATAATTAATCAAGAGAACTGTAGAATTCATAAAGCAATTGCAAACTAACAATGAGTCCCCCTCTTCAAATAGTGTGACTTGGCTCTCCAATCCATACCAGTCATCACTGTGTGTGAACAACAAGCATGCTGGGCATGGTGGCACACCCTTTAACCCCAGCACTCAGGTAAAAACAGGTAGATCTCTGTGAGTCCGGGGCTAAGTTGATCTACATCACAGATACCAGGCCAGTCAGGACCACGTAGTAAGATCCTATCATGGATGGATGGATGGATGGATGGATGGATGGATGGATGGATGGATGATAGATGATGGATAGATGGATAGATGATAGACAGATAGATGAGAGAGAGAGAGAGAGAGAGAGAGAGAGAGAGAGAGAGAGAGAGAGAGAGAGAGAGAGAGAGAGAGATATGTAAGTATCAAGTGACCCCAAGGACCTGATATCTCAGGGACCCTGCATGGTGTCAGGCCAAGTCTAAACTCTCTATTTAAGTGTCTTCCTAGTCACTGAAGCACAGTGTGTCAGAAAGACGAAATTCTATTCAGCTTCTCTAATATAAGCAACAGGGCAACTTTGATAGCATGCTGTCCTGTAGGTGAAAGTTTTCCTATGCTCACCTGGCTCCAGCGGCCTCGCATTCCCGAGGCCTCATGATCCTGCAGCCACTCAGACCCAAATGAACAGACAGAGGCTTATATTAATTATGAACTGTATGGCCTGTTGGCTCAGGCTTCTTGCTAGCTAGCTCTTAAATGAACCCATTTCTATAAATCCATACTTTGCCCCATGGCTCGTGGCTTACTGGTATCTTTACATCTTGCTTCTCGTGACAGCAACTGGCAGCGTCTCCTCTGTTCTCCTTTCTCCTTCCTCCTCTCTAGTTAGAATGTCCCGCCTAACCCTATTCTGCCTCACCATTGGCCAAACAGCTTTATTTATCAACCAGTCAGAGCAACATATTTTTACAGCATACAGAAAGACATTCACCCATCACTGTCCTTCCTCTCACTGCTTTGGGAGTCCAACAGCAAAGCTTCAGAACATCTGGGCCCCTTCTGGGAACCGTCCCCGTTGGCAGAAAGATGCAGAACGCCCCTGCAGGTGTTGCCATATAAGCCCATACCTTGCCACCTGGCTTCCAGGGGCTGTCAACAAATTGCTTCTCATGTCTTTCCTAATTAATGAGCCTCATGATGAGCTCCCGGGAGCAGAGCATCATCAGCACAATGAATTTCAGGAATGCCAACAGACTGAGACTCAGAACTTGAATTTCCTTCTTGGGGACTCTCTAATACTTTAACGTCATCCCTAGGCCATGCCGGAAGCTGGCTCTGAGGCAGACACTGGGGATTGCAGTGCAGGTCTTTGGGTGACTACTGCCTACCACAGATATTCTCTGAAATGCCACTAAATCATCCCATACTTAGATGCATAATTAACTGGCACTTAAGTCCTTCCTTATAAAGAATTGAGATCTTTTTTCATTTACATCCTATTCTTGTAAAATATTTCTTAGATATGCAATACAAAATCACTTTCCAGTATTTCCTTGATACAGTTTCATAATTTGTATCTATTATTTATCATACAATTTGAAATATAAAATGCTAGTTATGAATACTAAACAAAAAATTGAAATATGGGTTATGAGTATTAAACAATCTTTGGAACACACAGCTATAAGACCTGGAGTAATCTTTTAATTTTGTATTACTCTGCCTGCTGTGGAAACTGAGAGGCCTAGACACATAATAACAATGTTTGTTTAGCTCTGGGCAGTTTATAAGGACCTACCACAATCATTTAATTTTGCTTGCCAAAAGATCTTTAAGGTCCCATAATAGTATCAGATCCAATGATCCCATGATGTCAGTTAAACAGCAACTCTGCAGTTCCAAGTACAAAATGTCATGGTTGCTATCACCTACGTAAGAAGGACACCTCACCTCACTAGGTCTGGAGGAGCTGTATAGCCCTGCAAGGGGAGCCTGGAGCATTATTCATCTCTGTGCCCTCAGGGCATAGCACTTTGCTTGAGAGCTATGACTAAAAATATTTGGTGCTAGTGGGCTAAATGTGGGGCGGGGGAGGGGGCTCTGGCACATGGCTATGCTGGCTTTCCTTATTGGGGTGACTATGCTATAGTGGAAGCATCCCCAGAGCTGAGGGGAAGGGGGTCACCTTCCTGGTCCTTTACTGCCCAGCAAAGTGGCCACCTAGAGTCATGATGACGTTTTCAAAATGTTAACCAAACCAGTCCCCAGCCACAGCGTTTAACCTAACCATGTGGAATATTTTCCCACCACTACAAGTTACTTCTCTCTTCTTAGGATGGGGAATTTATGTTTCTCTTTCTTTTCTTTTTTTATCAAATTTACTTTATTAAAAGTTCACTTCACAGTTCAGCACTTGGAGCTACTTAGTCAACAAGGCAGAGATTAGTGGTCTAAACGGTCATTAGTGAAACTCCCCACCCCACGAAGGGACTATGGGGATATTTAAACCAACAGCGACATCCATGTTGTTTAACAAGAACTTTCGAGTGTCCTTTAGCCCGCTCCTCCTTCAGGGACTGAGCCCTCATACACCTGTTCTTCCCTGCCTTCCGGCTCTGTCCGTGCGCAGTGTAGCTGTTTTGGTGAATAAGGCAGAAACATCACACGTGGATTAAAGTCTCCAGTCAGGGACGTCTCTCTTCCTCCTCTAACCTCAGCATCTTTGAGCCCAGCTGTTAACAGTCCGCTCTGTGTCAGTCCCTCCAGCTGCCCAGCCTTGTCCACTAGTCAGTCCCTCCCAAATTAAGACAGCTCCGATCAGCTCGCTGGCTCTGGCGAGTACATAGTACATTTAAGTACTATGTAAGTACTTCTGAAAAATTCTTCACTTAGAACCCGGACCAAACCAGTGGGAGCCTTCTCGGGCTCCCTTTGTGGCCTTGAGAGGAGGACCCGGGGTGAACAGAATCACAGCCTTGCTTGGGGTAGTGCTGAGAAAGAAGACGTCAGGCCCAGGCCTATGAAATCCAGTTGTGTCCGCATCTGCTCTCTCTCTCTCATCTCTGTAGCTATTGTTGAATATACGTGTATAAGCAGGTGTGTACTGGATGATGTATCTCCGTCCTAAAACACCAACCTTCATTTCGAAAGAGAAACCAAACGGAAAAGAGAAGGATGGCTTCTTAGTCCTGACCTGGGAGGGCGCCGAAGCCGAGGGCAGAACCTGTGAAAGACCCGTGGGAACTGTGAGGAGATCTGGGAGCTGCAGGTGGGCCCCACTTGGACCTGAGGTCGCGCGTGCCGAGATCTCGGCTCAGTTCCCAGTGCTCGTTTCCTTATGGCGCCTCAAAGGCTACCGGTGTCTTAGCAGAGGACCGTGTTCTTGGAAACGTCTCTACAGACCTCGAAGGCAGCATCCAGGGACGGTTGGAACCCGGAAGGGCATGTCTGTGAGCAGCAAGGCTGAGAGCATGCGGGGAAGAGAATGTAGACCCTGAGGGAGGAAAGTCATTTTGTATTACTGGCTACTAGGGTGGATGCAGCCCCGATGGAGTTTGTATTCCACGTGGAGCACATTCAATGAACACGAGTGGGGGGGCGGGGGGGAGGGATAAAATTATATGTGTGTGTGTTTTATAAGCTGATATATACATGTATCTTTATACACATATATCACAGTTTTTAAAATTAGAGATTTTCTTGTAGTGATGGGGACTCTGCTCTCAGGAATGAAATTTCTCCATGACTCGAACTTATGCAGATAGCATTTGTGATCATGTATGTGAGCATGCAAGTGTGTGTGCGTCTTTCGAAGACACCCTATCTAGAAGCCCTACAAAACGACATGAATTTGGGGCTGGAGAGATGACTCAGCACTTAGGAGCACCTGTTGCTCTTGCAGAGGGCCCAGGTTCAGTTCCCAGCACCCACATGGTGGCTCACAACCGTCTGTGAGTCCAGTTTTAAGGGGGTCTGACATCCTCTTCTGAACTCCATGGGCACCAGGAAAATGTGCAAGCAAACACTCGTATACACAAGAATAAAACAAATCACAAAACAAATTTCAGAAGGGCATAAATTCGTGAAGCATATTGGTAAACAGATACTTGATTTTAAGATAACACATTTATAGTGATGCCAACATTTCTAAGAGAAATGGTGGCCGAAGGAATCTGAACCGCCTTCCTTCCGTATTTACTTAGTTATTTGTTAAAGAGCTTGCACAGAGCTTGCTTGGGTGAGCAAAGGGGCCACGGTCTGGTTATGTCAAGCGCTAACACAGAATGAAGCTTCTGGCCAGTCATTCGGTGAGATGACGTGCATAAAACAATGGAGGATGTTAGCGGCCATGTACGGCACAGACATGGTGTCACAGATGACCAGACAGGAAAGAAATGGGTCAAAGCGGGTGTCTTTAAAGGATGTGCTGGCTTGGCCCAGGTGAGAGGTTGCTGAGTACAGACCTCGGGGGCACCGGGTAGGAAGGACGTGCCTAAGCGGGACGTTGAGATGGCAGAGCCCCACCTGTACAGTCCTGTCACTCATCAGAGCCTCTGTGATGAGCAGCAGAGTCTAAAGACAACCATGGTCATGGCGCAGATCCCCCCGGGATGCCAGCCCTGCCTGAGCAACGCCAGCCGTCCGTCCCCCTGACTCAGGAGCTCTGAAGCACTCGGCTCGCAGGGCTGCGGAAAATAAAGCTCCCCTCTCAGCAGCCTCTTCCTCAGTTGGGTTGTCACCCATGTGCCACTGTGTCGATAGGAGACGCCACTCATCTTGTTTTTATCTGTAATGCACCAGTCAGGCTAAGGGGAAGAAAAAGCAAAGACTGTAATTTTCCAAACAAACATGAAAAGAGGAAGTAAGTCTGATGACAGAACTGGGAATTGAAGGCGGGACCAGGGCCGAGGAGGGTGAGGGAAGATGCCCCACGCAGAGGGGCAGAGAGGGAAATGGGGCATGTGATCTGAACTCTGCCGCCACAGCCGTGGGGCCCAAAGGACTGTGGTTATATTATGTCTTAGGAAAGGCAGAAGAAAAGCCTAAAGACGTGAGGTTGGCTGTCGGAATACAATGCACTATTGGGGAAGGAAGAAATGCACAGTGATATCATTGTGTGTGTGTGTGGGGGGGGGTTAGCCTGGTGAACTTGGAGCCTGCAAAGGGAATACAGTCATGGGGAGCAAGTGACAGAGGTAATTACTCAGTGGCTAAAGAGAGGAGGTGGCAGACAAACCCAAAGGTTACCCAGGTGTTGATGAGTACAGAAGGAACAGAACCAGTCAACTACCTGAAAGGAAGAAGAGGGGCCAGAGCCAAGGCAATGGCCACGGCGAGGAAGCTGCCAAGGAAAGGGGGTCTGGAACTTACGTCATCAACACCATCATTTGACAGTTTCACTCACATGGTGATCTAGGGGCATTTTTACCAACAACCTCCTCCCTCATTCCCTCAGAATGTCCTCCCCTGTCCTTCTTAAACCCCTTTTAGTCCCTTTGAGCAGCGATTTTCAACCTGTGGATTGTGTCCTTTTTGGGGGTTGAGTGGCCCTTTCACAGGGGGTCACCTAAAGCCATCCTAAAATCAGGTGTTTACAAATTCATAACAGTAGCAAAATTACAGCTATGAAATAACAACAAAAGCAATTTTATGGTTGGGGTCATCACAAAAAAGAACTGTATTAAAGGATCGCAGTGTTAGGAAGGCTGAGAACCATTGCCTTTGAGGGTTTCTTGATGGCCGAACATGATCAAGAAATGAGTGTTCAGCTAACAAAGGGAGATGGAGGGCTGGAGCCCAAGGACAGGCCAGGTGTGGAAGAAGATCACTGACAGTCGCTTCATAGCTACAGTAACAGAAGCCCAAGAAATACCCAAGTTCTACTGCAGATGGCTGCGTCAAGCGAATAATTAAAGGAACAAGCAAACATAATGAAGATTGTCTTCTCTGGAGGAAAGGGCAGAGATGGGAAGCATCCTCAGACAGGGTGAAACCTCAGGTTCTGCCACATGAAGGATGAACCAAGACCAAGAGTCGGCACCAAGACGGTTGCAAGGATGTCTGGATGGGAAGAATTGACTCAGTAACAGTTGACATGCGGTGACATTTGAGAAAGACATTTCAGGAGAGCAGTGGGAGGAGAGGGCAGGTCCTGGGGCTGAGGAGTGAGAATTTTGTGGTGAGAGGTGGAGGCGCTGTGGTAAGGATGTGCGGCAAAGAGGCACGAAAGGAGAAAACATGCTCTTAAAAGAAAGCAGGTAGCAGAGTCGATAAGGTGGTTTCCATAACTGGGTAGGAACCTGAGCACGTTGGCATATGTCTGGGAGGTGGTGGGATTGTTTCGTTACTGACAGAAAGAATTCCAGGGTGCCTTTGGCTGTATTTTATGTAGTTGGAACATTCTAGTCCATCTGAAACTTTAAAAATGATCATAGTCTACTCAGAAGCCATGAATAATTGGCAAAGATCTACTACCCTACTCCTGACACGCGGGGGTTACTCAACAAATACTTCTTGGCAAATTACCTGTCTTGACAACATCCCCATTGACACATCTGTATTCAACAAATGACTTAGCGTTACCCATCAACTTTGAGTGTCAAAGATAATTTAGAAAAGAGTGCAGGGACAAAAAGATGAAGCACAGTCCTGATATAACTATAATTCCATTTTCAATAGTATGCCAAGACATCAGTAGGAAGTATGCTTGGGATGCCAGCCTTTCCCATGACTGGGGACATTTGATACAACACTCTGGGTAGCCGAAATGTGCTCAGACTGCAGTCAGTCCCCATCACCAAGGGAAGCAATTCACTGAGGTGAGCCATGTAACCAAACTACGAGGTTCTGGAGGTTAGGTAGTCAACGTTTTTTCCAGGTGCAGTATTTTGAAGTGATGATACTTAATAATTGATTACTGAATACCACCCAAAGAATATATTAGAGTTGCACGTTTGTTTTTAACTGCTCACTGGTAACTGAAGATGAAATAATTCCCTTTACTTCACTCCCCCCCCCCACTCATCACTAGGTGGTTTTGATGTGGTGTGAACTCCAGACACATCCATGCAGCTGTCCCCAGCTCCACCATTCCCAGCAGCTAGCACAGGCCTTCACACCTGGAAGGAGAAGACAGCTTCTCGTCCCACCAGAAGTTTTCATTTTTCCAGTACTGGGAATTGAACCAGGGATGCTGCCTGTGCTAGGCAAGCCCTCTACCACAGAGCCCTGGCCCTGGCCCTGTGGATTTCCTTTGGAACGTGAGAGCCAGGCCTGCCATAATCTTTGCATTAGAAGAAGCATTCCTAGTAGACTGATAAAGTAATACGGTATCTAGCCACAGACTTCCTGTGCTGGCACACTAAGGCACCCAGATGTTAACCAGTTGGAAACAGTGAATGTTCTCTCTACCTACTTCTCAGAGGATCATATGATCTAAATCCAGCTTGCTCTGACTCTTACATAATTCAGCATCATTTTGCATTATCGTTCAGTAAGGGTGAGAAGCTCAAAGGATAAGAAAGTTGCAAGGCCAGGGAGATGACTCAGTCAGTAAAGGGCTTGCCCTGCAAGCGCAAGGCCCTGAGTTCAGATCCCCGACACCGACAAAATGCAGGCATGGTGGTGAGCACTGTCTGTAATCTTAGCAGGGAAGGCACAGCACTCGGGTCTCTGGAGCTCACTGACCACCCAGTCTACCTGAATCGCTGAGCTCTAGGCTCAAGGAGAGACCCTGTCTCAGAAGAAAAAGACTCAGGAGAGAGACTTAGGGGAGAGCCGATGTCAGCCTCTGGCTCATACACACCCAAATGCCCTTGTACACTCACACCTCCCGACACACACACACACACACACACACACACACACACACACACGCATAAGCACATGAAAATTATTTCCTCAATTCTTTCTTCATTGTTAACACAGAAAAGAGGAAGAAAATCTTTGAAGGAAGACAAAGGTGATATCCAGCAAATGCTTCATTTAGGCAAATCTCTCCCATAGCTGCCACCACCCCGTCACTGCCAAGTGACCACAAAGTGAAGAATATGTAGTCCAATCACGTTTATACAATGGATTCGGTAAAGTTCCTGGCTTTATAAGACCCTTTTGCCAGGTAAACTGACACACAACTTTTACTTAGGCACAATAGAGCAGGTTCCAAAGTCCCAAAGCTACACCCTTGTAAACCCCTGATCTTCACGGGGTGAGAAATGTTGGCATAAGTAACGTGGACAGCCGTGTGGTCTCCTTGAGCCAAGGCCACAGCCTTTCTGTAATGTCTCTCTCTTGTTTTAAATAAAATGGCTTGTGATGAGTTAGATGCCCCCCCCCGCCCCCCCTGCCCCCCCCGCCCCCCTGTCTTTCTTCAGGGTAACAACTGGAAATTCATGTGATGTACTATGCCAGGCAGATTGTAAAGATGTTTCTTTCTTTCTTTCTTTCTTTTTTAAGCTTTAAGAATTCTGGCTTCAGTTCCCATGTGCTGGAACAGAGCTCAGGTCCACGGTGTGGTTCTTGTTGGCGGCTGGCTGGGGTACATCTGGGTAGGCAACATCTGCTAAATACAGCAAAGAAATCAAGGGGGGAAATACTCCTTAAAACAGATCCACTTCTGTTTTTAGTTCCTGGGCACTTCTTTGTATTTTTCCACAGAGTGTGAAAAAAAAAGAAAGAACATGGTCATAAACTGAGAAGAGTGGAGCAGGCAGGGTGAGATTTAGTTTATATTCACTAAAACATTTGTGGTTGTATTCTTCAGAAATGGATCTTGCTGACGTGATTGATTGTACCCTATGGACCTTTTCCATTTATGCTTTCCATATATTCCAGTTCCTTGGAGATGAGCGGCGTGCTGATACAGGCAGAGGGACATATACAGAAAAGCCAGGAGGAGTCTCAGACTGCTCAGTAGGCCTGCAGGGAGGCTTGCTAATGACTCCATGGAACTTCTGGCTTTACACTCACTGGAGATGTCTGCTATGGGAGGCAGGGGACCAGACTTACTTCAACCTGACCCAAGGCTTCAGCCCACATCCAGGCTCACATTAGAGACACAGGGCTGTGCCGTTGCTGAATACAGGACCCTGGCTCTGAAGCCGGTGGGACTTGCTACGGAATGCACACAGACTTGGGCATCAGAAGGCGGCTGCTGTCATCTTGACACTGGAGAGTCCATTAATCCCCCTAATTGTCCTCGCTACTCTGTCTTAAAAATCCCTGTTTGCCTTCCCCTGTGGATGCAAAGGAGCTCTCATCTTCAATTTGTGTCCGATCCTGGCATTTGATGCCATTTGTGTTCATCAGACTAATGGAGCTGTCAATTAAGCCCAATCCAGACTAGCTCTTAGCAATAATGGACACCTGGACCTAAACTTGGAGCAGAGTGGAGGAAGGTGTGTGCTTCTTGAAGCAATTGGAGACTGATTGTCAAGTGACTATGAAACCTGCATTGAGGACCAGTTAAGTGAACATATTTGTACAACTTCATGTGCACAGTCTTACCAGACGACTGAGTCATCAATGGGTGGATAAATGTATAGATTACTTATGTGTAAGTGTATTAGCACAAGACCAGAGTGATGCCTTAGAAATCTGAATATAAATAATGTATGGAAGATCATCTGAGCTAACAACTGAATGTTTGCTGGAGTCTGTTCTCACATTCTATTCCTATAAATACAGGAGTTCACCCCAGGCAGGGCAGGGACCTCAGGGAATGATTTCTAAGCATCCCATTCCCGGAATATCTCCAGCATTTGAATCTCACTCATTCTCTCCTGGATTAGATGGAGGTGGCAGGAGAGACTCTTCTAGCTTGTAAAAGTAGCTGCTGCTTCCTCCATGACCACCACCTCCTCCTCCTCTTCATCCTCCTCCTCTTTCTCTTCCTCCTCCTCCTCTTCCTCCTCCTCCTCCTTGGGAACTCATGCCATATTTTGCACAGTCCAGAATGCCCTCCAAAAGGAAACCAACAGTCGAAGGAATTTTCTGCATTGCTGAGATGAAGAAAGCTTGCACGCTGTGACTCGCTGCATGTGTCTCTCATTAAACAATCCTCTAGACTTAAAAAAAAAAAAAGAAAGAAAGAAAAGGACTCATCATCTATAGCTAAACATCAAACAATCAAACTATTTTTAGCCTTGCATACTATTAAGAAATTAGATTCCACACATTCATCTTCAGTTATCTGGCTTTAGTAAAATGACCTTGATAAAGAATGTGGGTAAACAGAACCAAACGTGTCCTGCTGAGCTTATGGGCTGGCACTCAAGAGAGCTCTTTGGTAAACGTTTTCAGGAGAAATCAGGAAGTTTGAAAGCCTGACTGGCAGGTAACCCTGGGAACCAAGGAAGACTATTGTGCAGGGCTTCGTGCCCCACAGTCAGACCCCTGTGCGGGAGCGGTCAACCCTTGGAGAAGAGGAGGCAGATAGTCTCAGGTCAACAACTTGGTTTTGTTCTGTGTTGTGTTGTGGGGTGCACTCTAAAGAGGTGCCGCAGGGGCAGAGGAGCTGAAGCTTTGGGAGGAAGGGAATGTCTCACTTCAGACTGGTGTCTTCGATGTGATCTTCAGCAGTAGGCATCTCCTTCCACAGGGACCCGCCAGGGGCAGCCTCGCCCTTCCTTTGAACTATTCCTTTTCCCTCAAACCTCTTACCTTAGGAAAAGGGAGAGGACAGAGGCAGAAAGGTGAAGTGCCCAGCATGCTGAATGAGAACAGGAGGCCGGTAGATGACCCAGTTCGTAGACGTCCTTACATGGCTTCAGGATGGCTACATGAAGACAGATGTGGTGGAGGGAGAGAGGAGGTGGGTGTGGGAACTCAGGAGCAAAGAGGAAATTGCCCCAAGCCTCAGAGCCAGGATGAATGGATAGTACCAAGAGTGTCCAACCTATGACAGGAAGCTACACGTAGCCCAGGATGGCTCTGAATGTGGCTTATCACAAAACTATAAATTTGCTTAAAACATTATAAGGGGTTCTTTTGGGTTTAGGGTTTAGTTTTGGTGTGTGTGTGTGTGTATGTGTGTGTGTGTGTGTGTGTGTGTGTATTGAAAGAGGATCTCATGTATCTCAGGCTATCCTTGAATTTGCTATGTAGTAGAGGTTAGCTTCTGATCCTCTTGCCTCTAACAAGTACAAGGATTATAGGGATCCCCACTTCTGGTTAATGAGATGCTAAAGATAAAGCACAGGACCTCCTATATGGGTTCGTCCATCACTCTACCCACTGGGCGGCAACCTCAGCCCTGAGGGTTTGCTTTTCAAGTACGAACTTGTAGATGACCATGTCTTGTCACTCCAAGATGCTGGACACGCCTGAGCAGGCTCTGATCCCCGCTTGGTTCTCTTCCTTTGGCACCAGATTGATTCCGACCAACATCTCATGGCCTTGCTCTCTCATGAGCCTGAGTCCATCATGAAGCCTTTGCCATCCTTGTCTGGGACCCCCTGGGGACAAAGAAACTTCAGTGGCTGTCGGACAACAGAGTGGCTGAGCGTAGCAATGGTCCTGATTCTGGGTGAAGCCTTTTTGGAAGGAAACTTTGCTTGTTGCTACCCTGGTCACATAACTGAGGCTAGAGAAAATATGACTCTCTAGCCAGACATCAGAAGGCAGGGACTTGAAGAAGAGTCACTCCTGCCTCTTGGGTTCAGCAGTGCCCATAATCCTCATGTGGTGGACAGATCAGGTATTTCCAGTTCTCTGTGCTGATGTTTTAATAGTATCAGGTCATCACTCTCATGGAGGCAAACGTGGACTGAATTTATTTAATTTTAAGTTGAAAAGGGCAAATCTCTCTTGGAAAAACCAGAAACACAAATTAAAGGGTTCTGAGCCCAGTGGTAGAGACACCTACTAATTATCACTCTTTAAAGCTCCCAAAACCACTCTGCCCCCTCATGGAAACCGGGGTCTACCAGGTAGACCCTCCACTCCCTCTTTGTAGAAGCAGAACTGTTCAAGGCTCAGTGGGGTAACTCACAGTGAGACCCTTGAAAAGCCTGCAAGCTTCCCACCCCCAGAAGAAAAGGCCTTGTATCTTCTCCCCTGATTGTGATTTAGGACTTAGAGATACATTCAAGCATTCAGTGCAAACTTTTCATAATCTATGTCTTAAGGTTACCATATGCATGTATTCATTGTCCTTGCACATACAAGAATATGGACACTGTCCTATCAAAGAAAACTGACTTTTAAAATCACGAGGATAATTATTCCTCTTTGTGCCACTTACCCTTCTCTATGTGTTTATGACTTGGCTTGAGAAATTCTAGATTTTGATGACGAATGTGAAACACATTTAACTGGGACACTGAAGAGCTAATGAATGCTTGCCACTTGGTAGACCACAGGCAATCCTTTACTGATGGTCCAAGAATTCTGGGCTGGTACTTATGTAGAAGCTGCCATTATTAATTTGCCTCATAAATCATTGCTGCTTCTACATTCTATTGACAGCTCCCATTCCACAAGGTTCTCAATAGCCACCTTTGGGCAGTCTCTCCACAGCTCAACCGCCCATTCCCTGGACACACAAAGTAGAAACATTTGGCATTAACCATATGCCAGAAGAAGCTAACACTATTTTTTTAACACTGTAAAGAATCCAGAAAACTTAATAAGGGTGAATGGTTTGGTCTCCTCATTGCTGCTGATTTCCCTTTAAACTCACAACAAAAACAAATATTGAAGAGAGCGGCATGGCTTGGTTAAGTTACACAACTACTGAGCTAATCTGAAAGCACTTCTCTGGGAAGAAGACTTTTTTAAAAAATAAAAGTAAAACCTGGAAACAAAGTGATCCAAAGATCATAGAACTTAAAAAGTTTCTGAGTTTTCCAAAACACCTATGTAGAATTTGTTTCCGGTCTAGCATCCCAGTGTTTTGAAATGTTACTGTCTTTGCAGATGCATTCAGATCCTCTTTCAAGCAAATGCTAAGCCCATCAGCCAATCCTTTTATGGCCAAGAGAGTCCATGGTGCCTTTGTTACAAAAGTGGACTCTTTGCTGCACAAGGCTGAACTCTGGGGCCCACATGCAGTTGGTTTAGGTGCTAAGGATGGAGACGGGGCCTTCCATATCTTTCCTGCTCCAACATGGCAGGGGTACGCCCTGTTTTATGCATTTCCTGCTATGGAAAGGGTATTCTTGTTACGTGCATCACAGCAGGCATAACAGTTTTTACCAATAGGAGGAATTCAAAGCCCGATTCAGCTGTAGATAAAGCCATTGATGAACAAATTAGAAGCAAACTGATGCTCCTGTCTATGGCAGGAGAATAATATTTGGGCATCAATTGCTCATCTACACAGCTTTGAAAGCAAGGAAGCATACCCATTGAACTCAGCTAAATGATAAGTTATCTCATTAAATTATTTGTTCTGTTATTATTTCTATTCTATTATTCTATTCTATTTCTATTCTGTCATTATTTCCCTGTTATTACAGGGATGATGACCTTATGGAAACCCCACCATGTGGTCTATTAGGGTTCCCTCAATAGGTCAAGTCTCCATTTACTTATCTATCTAAAGCATCCAACGGCCATGAATTAATCTTCTGATTTACTTATAAAGTTCATCTGTAAAACTTTCATGAAGATGGCATTTAAAGCATAGAATGTGTTCTCACGGGAACTGAATCTAGAAAAAAGAACTTAGAATGATTCTGGTCAGTAAGGGGAATGTAAGGCTTCTTTGGACCCGTCGGGGTTTTTTTGCCAGATAAGCAACGCAACCAGAATCCTGCTTCCCGAGGTGCTTGACTGCCTGTCTCATTAAAGGTTATCACCAGAAGGTTTCTCCTTTTGGCACTCTGTGGGCAAAGACATGGTGAGATGCTATTATTAAATGCTAATATTGAGTGTGCACACCAAAAAAAAAAATGTGTTGAGAGGAAAGAGGGTAGCTTTTGCTTTAGAGATTTTAATGAAGGGCTAAGTTTCCACCCTTATTTTTAAACAACGTCTGTTCAGCATTTTGACAGATGTGGTATTTGGCGGGTCAGAAGGATGCCCGCATATAGGAAAGCATTCATTTCCGAGAACCAAAGAAAAGGAGAGCGAATGCTAAGCAGAGGGAAAATTAAGGAGAGATATAAACAAAACTGGTCTCACTGGAGCCTGAGCAAGATGTCAGGCTAAGAGAACTCAAGCTTAAGAGAGAAAAAACTGATCCCAACTTTTCCTCCTAATGAGAACTAATTTAGCCCTAAATTAGAAACAGGAGGATTTGAGGTAAATATTAAGTTCTGAGAGAGGATTTGCTGACCTTCTGTTTCGATGGAGATGAAAAAGAGTTTATTGTCCTTAGAAACACAGTTGACGTGAGACTTTCAAAATAAAGTCACATACGAGGTTTCTTCGTCGTAGTGTGATGAGCTTTTCACTCTGAATATCGTCTCTAAATCATGGTTTATTAATTGATCCTATTCATCAGAAGGTAGACTTTGGAAACTAGTGATCGTCCCAAGCTGCACAGGGTCACGCATATCTGCATGCAGGCTGCCTGCAGGCTGAGAGCTCGTGTCTGCAGATAAGAGATGCTTGGGAAAGGCAAGCGGCAGAGGTGCTAAGTCTAACCCCTCGTTTCTCTGAGATGTGGGGACCTTGGTAAAAAAAAAATCCATGGGCCAAAGAGAGCGCAGTTCTGGAGAAGGGACGAAAGCAAATCCTCACCTAGCGTTTTATGGAAAAGTAAGTAAGACATAGAAAACGGTGTGCCTGAGTTAGGAGGACCTTTCCTCCTCCCGCATCCAGGTGCAGAGCATGTTCTTCCTTTTTGTTTCTTAATAGGCCTTTTGTCACCTAATGCTCCAGCATGACACTTAAAAAAGAGGAATCCACACAGAGCCCACTCTCCCAGGTTTGTCAAACTGGAGAGAAGTGTGCCTTCAATGTCTAGATAGGCTGATCTCAAGTCTAACGTGACCACAGAGAGGGGCTGCTCTGAGGTGTGCCCAGGGTGGGGAAATACGGAAACTGAAGAATGAAAGAGAAATGAATGGATTAAGTTGTTACCATGATTGCAGAGACATCCCCAGGCCCATGGCCCACAGAAGAATTCCAATGCAACAATGCATTATTGTGCTTCTTTTTTTGGCCTGCAGCCACCGTGTTACAATGGCGCATTACCAGGTCCATCTGTGTTTTTAAAATATTACAGTAACAACAATAACAACAATACGCCTAATTGTTTGAGTCTTAAGAAAGGACTGCATGAAAGAGAGAACGCTACCTTAGTCAGGCCCCAGAATAAATGATAACCTGGCCTTTGATTCAGTGAGTCTTTATTGGGTGACAAAGATTGGATCCATGTGTGTGTGATGCAGCAGGCCCCAGGCAGGCCTCTGTCTCAGACAGGGCACGCCTAGATCGGGACACAATAGGACCCTTTGTCTCTGCTCTAGGCAGGAATTTTCTTAAACAAGAAAAAGCCAGAGAATCCATTTCAGTCTTTAAATCAAATTTACCTCTCCCCTCTTCCCCAATAAAAATACCATAAATAGTCTGGACGGGGGAGGGGTCTTCTAAGCTGACAAGTATGGTTACAAAATTTCTGAAGATATTATGCGCGCTGGTAAAATCAGGGAGCCTTAGAATCCAGCACCGACTGTCACCCACCTGTCAAACATTAGCAAGTTTCACGCACCCTCAAAGCATTCACTGGGTCGGTATTTCTTGCTACGTTGAGATGATTGCTGTTGTTTTGAACGGTCAAGTGTTCGGACAGTTCCCTCTCCGGGCCACCAGAGCACCCTAACAGCACACCTGGACAGCTCACCTCAGCCCGCATAGCAGCATTTTAGCACAAACGCCTTCCGCAGGAATGCTGGTCCTGCTTCCATTTAAATGTGAGAACATCTGTTGAGCAGGAGATGGAGTTGCTACCAAGCACTACTGTTAGATTCTCGCCAGCAAGTCTCATTCCTTCATGTGGTTTCTGTTTGCTTCTTTAAACAGTTAATTATGTTTTATTCTTTCTTCTATAAAAGCTAAATTTAGCCAAGTTTTATACTAATTTAAAACATTTTCTGGAAATGACAGAGGGCTATTGTTTAAAAAGCAGCGGAGAGGCTGGGTTCTAGAGGGTTGCCTCATAGGGGCAGGGGCAGGAAAATGATCATGGGAGCTTGTGGCTTCAAGTCTCAAATTTTATTTGATGTATGTGGACAAATAGCGATCGGGTCATAAATCAGTTTACACTGCTACTCACATATGTATCATGATCCAGAAGGCAGGGAAGGGTCGTTTCCCAGATCTCTGTGTTATTCTCTTAGTGTGGTTGGAAATGCAGCTGCAAGCTGTGTGTGAAAGTTAGCCAAGGCTGCCCTGTGGACCTGCTGCTATAGTGTACCTTTCCGTTTATGGGGGTGTCTATCACCTTTACCTTCTGAGTTTCATTCAAAGCATTAACAGACTGACGGGACACTGTGGCTCCCCCGGGCACACCCTGTCCCACAGTCCCCATCTAATAAGGACTTTACCCAGGAGTAGGACGTTTGACAACATCTGGAGACATTCTTGGCTACGGCATCAGAAGCAGGAGGTGCTACTGACTTCTAATAGGTAGAAGTCAAGGGTGTTGCTCTGCAAACAATGCACAGCAAAGCTGTCCATGCCAAAGAGTCATCGAGCCTCAAACTCCAGCAGTACTGAGAAGAAAGTCCAAGCTTCGTAATAATTAAATAGCAGAAGTAGGATGTGTGTGTGTGTGTGTGTGTGTGTGTGTGTGTGTGTGTGTGTGCAAGCATGCGGGTATGCTTGCACATACACGTGTGCCTCCTGAGTACAAAGACCAGAGAACAACTTCAGGTCTCATTCCTCAGGCACCATCCACCGTGCTTTGTGAGTCAGTTTTCATTGTCCTGAGCTCACCCTTTAGGCTAGGCTAGCTGGACACCAGGCCCTAGAGATCTGCCGGACACTGCCTTCTCATACTGAGATTGCAAGCTTACACCACATGCCCTGCATCTTCCACGGGTTCTGGGAATTGAACTCTAGTTGTGACGCTTGCAAGACAAGGACTTCACCAACTGAGCTATCCGATCCCCTCGCTCCCAGCAGTACCTTTTAAATTCAGGTTTTTGTCCTACCCCACCCCAGTTACGAACCACCAAAGCTCTGTGGTAGAAAATCCTGCCAGGAGAGGACAGCCCCCAACATCAACCTCCATTACTTGATCCTTTCCACGGTCTTCAAGAGCACATCCAGCGGAATCAGTCAGCATATGGGCAGCACGTTACTTTCATTATAGACGCGCACTCTGGTTTCCTCTCTAATCCTCTTTATTAACTTCATTCTTTTTCTTCTTAATGTCACTGGGCTAAGAATTTATTAAGTGTAAAAGAGGTCATATTTTGAGCTAGCAAATTTATGATGAAGACAGAATGAAAAGTCGGAGGAGGAATACTGTAGTGGAGAACGAAAGAGTGAACGCAGGAACGTCCAACCAAAGGAGGGGGCTGGGAAGGGAGGGAGCTGCCTGCTGTCTCCTGATAGGCAGAAGAAAGTCTCCCACCTGCGAGGCTCGGCAGCCCACTCAGCCAGCTGTCCACTCTCAGCCCAACCCCCAGAGCTGTCTCCATCCCTAACTGACACCCAGCAGCCTCCTTCCTTCCAAGACAGTTAAAGTCCATCAGAGCTCTGACTCCATGCGTCCCTCACTGCCACACTTGTGAGACCAGGGCCACAGATGACCCCAGACTTTCAATGTCTGCTTCCCCGGCGTCATCTAAAGCCTGTGTGCTCATTTCTTAGAGCCTTCAGTTCATGAGGCATCTCCAAAAACAAGTTTCCCAACACTTGCCAAGACCCTGCAGGCTGAGCCAGCATTTGGGTGACAGGCTGTGCATGGCTTGAACATCAAAGCCAAGCTTAACTGAGAGATTCTGGTCCCCTTGGCTAAGCATTCTCTGTTGGCCAATTGGACATTTTATTCAGCAAACATGAAATAAAGACATAGATGTTCTCAACAGAGGGGTAAACAGGGCACATTCTCTGCACTCCAGGAGCTTATAGTCTAGTAAAATGTTCAAAAATGTGTCTTGCCCTAAGATGAATGAACAGATAGTAGAACTTATGGCCAAAGATCCCATGCTAATGCTGTGTGGGGGTGGAATTGTAGGCTGAACAATTTCGAGGAAATAAAGAAGAGAAAGAACCATTAAGACGGTCAGGGCTGAGTTAGCCATGACCTGCAACAAACACACCTTTGAACACTTGACATGTCAAGACATATTCTAAAAAGATGTGTGAATCTAATGTTTCTTAGAAAAGGGTGAATTTCTGGATCCCACCTCCCCCCATCTCCTGTTTGCCATGGATTGAAAATTCACTTGGTAGGGAAGCCTATAACTGCAGGCTGCTGCTAGTCAGCACCCCAAGACAGCCAGTGGGTGAGAGCAGCATCTCTGCGTCCTGCCCAGAGAGCACACTGGTGTTTCTGGTGTCTCACTTCACACACACACACACACACACACACACACACACACACACACACACACAATCAAAACTTGGCTAAGTTGACAGTAACCCATCACTCCTAATGTTAGATGCTGGGTTCGGCGGTGGTGACCTAAAATCCTAGAGACTGTGAGTCAGAGAAAATAAAATACAAATGACTGCAGAATGCCCGCCGTGTCCTGGCTCCAGATGCCATCTGACCCCGTGGTGCCGACGTTCAGAAACACTGGCTCCCGCTCACAGGGCTGTGGGTGGCACCTAACAAGTCCACAGCTCACAGCATACAGGAAAGGACAGCCCTGGAGAAGGTAGCGGAGGCTGCCAAAGAATTGTTCCGTTCTCACCCGTGGCCACAAGTGCCACAACCACTAATTTTCCAAGACAGAGAGTCACACCTTGGGCCTATTTCCTTTATATTCAGTTTCCGCTTCAAGTCAATAGCTTTGGTTGAACACATACCTCAGTGTGTGCAGATGTGTCCACAGTTTCATGTGTGTAAGGTGCCCTTGTATGCACATGTGTGTGGAATCCAGAGGTTGACTCTGGTTGTCTTCCTCAGTCACTCGCCACTTGACTTTTTGAGGCAGGGTCTCTCACTGAACCGGAGCTGGTTGATTCAGACAGAGTGCTGGCCCATGTGCGTTCGTGATCTGCTCGTCCAGCTCCCACTCCTGGGTTACAAATGTACACCAGGTCCTCTCCCTGGAATGACAAGTACTCTCTACCCACTAAGCCATCTTCCCAGGCCTCTGACTACATTTTCTTACGCGGGTTGTTTTGGTACTCCTCCAAGTGCATGCAATAATCATAAACATACATGTGTCTGTATCCGTGAGTGAAATAGATATGCAAACTTGAAAGAGGATGCAGAGGCTATGAGGAGAGAGATGGAACCAGAAGTAAGAAGAGCGGCTACCTGGTCCGAGAAGCAGGGGTAAAATGCGGGATGTGGGGATGGGAGGCATGGGAGAGGAAAATAGAGCAGATGCTATAGTTTGGATCTGAAAGACACGTGTGACTTGGTCTCTAGCACGATGTCTGTGGGAACTGGTGAAACTTTGAGAAGGCCAGAGGTCAGGGTCTGGTGGGAAGTTTTAGGTACGCCCTCAAAGGAGACTGGAGCACCCTGGTCTATTCCTCTCTGTCCTTTTGCTCTTGGCTGCAAGCTAACAGGCTTCCTCTGCCATGATGAACTCTCTTGCTGCAGACTCAGAACAGGGCAACTGGCCAAGGGCTGAAACCTCTAAAATTGGGAACCAAAATGAACCTTTGCTCTTCCTACATTGATTGGCCAAGATATTTGTTACAGTAACGGAAAACTGATGACCATGATGAGAAAGCAGTATAGAAAATTCAAGGAGGGCGAAAGAGCCTTGGGGCATAATCAATTCACAGAAAGCAGCAACAGAAGATATGCACGTTTTAAAAAATTACTATAACTCTTAGCAATTTGAGGCAGAGTGAAGAAAGGAGACAGGAATCAAATGTGTAGGGACAGGAACTCAACATTGAATCCCAGCTCTGCTACTTTACCTTCAGTTTTGTTCTTGGTAGGATATAGATATAGGTATTAGATATAGATATAGCTATTAGATACAGATGTAGGTATAGATGTAGATGTAGATATAACGTCAAAGAGCCATGAAGGTTGGCGGACACATTGTACTCCAAGTATTAGCACCGAAGAGAGCTCTCAATAAAGGTAATTGTTCTGCACAGGGAGAGACTAATGGAAGGGTCCTAAATCTCATGTGTGCTTTATGGAAATCTGCGGTCATGAAGTCATTGCCTTGGGGAGAAGACCCTCAAGCCAACTACGGTCACCATATTTGCAGAAGACCAGAGAGCTCCCTTGGCAGTGGGCAGCATCCTGCAGGGTCTGTCCATACCCAAGCTCATGTCTACACAAAAGCCTGTCCACTTTTCATCCCAACCAGCTCTTCTTCCTCAAGTTCATGAATGTATTTGTTCACGCCGTATCTCTCATTAATTATTTTCATAATGTCTGTGGTGTAATAGTCACTTTACCGAAACACAGCTGAAAAGAGGAGGGTCATAAGTTGATAGCAGCCTACTGATATAATTCAACCCCACCCCCACCCCCTCAGCTGGGTCAGAGCCTCCTGGCCCTCACTGCCTCTAGGCAGTGCCTTAGGCCCTACATCTGCCCTGTCTCTTCATTTTGGCTTGACTGTCCCACCAGCTCTCACATGTACAGCCAGCTGCTTTCCTATGGGTTAAATCTGTTGGCATTGCCGACATGTTAAATCTAGTCAGGATGCTCCACTGTTCAAAGAATTCCATAAAAACATCCCAAGATCTCTTTCAAAGTGAACTCCACCACCTTGTGATTTCCTACCTCCTACTGTCCCTTCCCTGTGTCTAGGTGTTTAAAGATTTGGACCATTATATACAGCCACATCTTCTTCACGTGCCCACTGCAGACATTAATAACTGACCAGTACTCTCCTTTCCACTGTGCTACTTCAAGGTCTCAGAGTCTTCTCCTCAGACAGTACCAACCACTCAGAGGTGCAGCTCCAGATGAACCTTATTGGCCATCCCACCTCCAAGCATCTAACGTGGATTTAGACTACCTGTTTACTGTTGCTATTAAGCTTAAGAGGGAAAAAAAAAGACTTGTTGATTAACTCATCCTCAAATGTAAACACTCCTCAACAAACCTAGACACTACCTTCCAGACACTTAGAAAAATAATAATATTATTAAAGGAATTTTAAAAGCCTGAGTCACCTCTCAGCCCAGGTGTGTGAAGACGACAGGTACGGAGCACTATAAACTTCCTGCTGTGTTCCCCAGGGTCCTGGGCACTGAGAACCACACAAGACATCTCAAAGGTGAATTAAATAATCCCCCTACTATACAAAACCCATCGGACCCCAGTCAAGTGTCAAGGAGATGACGGTGATCCAGCTTTCTTCACGGGGAGCTGAGCCTGCTCAGTGAGCTGCTAGGATAGAGAGCATGCCTTGCCTTGTGGATTCAACCAGGAAACTTCAGGGATGGGCTTGGGAGCAAGACTGTCCTCAAAATCAAGCAAAAGATGAGTGTGGCCTTGGAATGACACAAGTACCTTTAAATACAGTTCAGCTGTAATCTTTTCTTCTTCTCAAAGCTCAACATGCCAAGCTATTGGACTACATAACAGATAACACTGATTATTATTTATCCCTAAAGGATGTATCTTTTATCCTTAAACAAAAAAGAAAACCAGAATCTTTTACAATGATGAGCAGTGAAGCTTCAGAATTTCTCAGAGTGACAACATTTCAAATATATAGATGGTACCTCTCAGAGCTCTGAAGAACCCATGACAAGGGTGTGTGTGTGTGTGTGTGTGTGTGTGTGTGTGTGTGTGTGTGTGTGCAGTGAAAGCCTAAGAAAATGGCAATAAAAGAGACTCTCTTCAGCAGTTCTTCAGCTGTCATCTTGTACCTCACTTCCCTGAAGTGGATCATCTACAGAATACATTTTTAGAACTATGCTTTGTTCCTTAGTTATGTGTATGAATATGGGGTAGGAAGTGTGTGCCAACAGATGTGGGTGCCTGTGGAGGCCAGAGGTGTTGGCTCCCCCGGAGCAGGAGGGCAGAGTGGCATAGCTGTCCCTGGCAATCCAACTCAGGTCCTCTGCAAGAGGGTGGCTGCTGAGTCAGCGCTCCTGTCCTGAGAACACTTTCCAGTATTGTTTACTGACTGGTGTATTACCAAAACCTGTGCTGTCCTGTCCACTAGGAGTCACGGGGTTCAACAAAATGTGTGTCTCAGAGCATTGTTGTGGGCTCCTTGAGCACCATGAAGCTCTACGGCAAAGTCCATTAAATGTCAAGAACTTGGGAGTCACTCTTGGACAAGGAGTACAGGGAAGACAGCGTCATTCTCGTTGAGACCCCCTTTCTCTTTAGTTCTGTACTCACTACCCCAAAAATGTTTCTAGAGGTATCATTTCTGCTGGTTCAAATGGAGTCAAGCCATCTGGGTGAAGCTGTTCCCAGGTAACACACTGGGCCCAGTCCTGTGTTTTCCTGACACGATTCATCCTGTAGTGTTGCTATGGGCACATTTTACAAAGAAACCCCTCAATAAATGCATTATGACAGATATCCACTCAGAGCCTAAAGGACAGCTCTGAACTTTGTCCTTTACTAAGTTAAGGGGAAGCCCACTTCTCATCTATTGCTTTTGGGTAGCAAGTCTCTCCTAATGGATTTACAGCTGGGATGAAGGACCATGTCTAGATGCTTCCTACAGATTCAATGACCTATGCCAGAAGACAGAGTTCTAAAGAGGATTTATTTACATGAAATCCCAGAGATCTAGACAAATAAACACAACACTTGGGGCTCCTTTTTGATCCCTAAACTTATCAAAGTTCTGTTTGTCCCTTTAGTTGGCTTGGCCATGAAATAGAAATAGTCACCATGGGAAATTCATTAGGCCATCTTCCCCGAGGGCTCTAGAGAGGACATTACTTTTCTGAGATGAACATCAGATCCATTAATCCAGGATCAGGCTGTGACCAGAACATCTTAAATAAATTAATTTAACTTTATCCTTTTAGAAACTAGTGACAAGTTAAAAGAACTAAGAGCAAGGACATTTTACTTACATTTTTATTGGTGGTGTGGTCATTGGGTGTTTATTGAAGCCATGTTAAAAATCTACAACTCTAGATCCAGGCAATACAATAGACATTTCTAAAATGACATGTCCTGACTCTGTGTAATCCATTGTAGCAGCCGCCATCTACATGCTGCTGTTGAATGACATTATGTATTCGTTCAATTTGTATGGAGCGGGTGCCGTGCAGGCTGTATTACTCGAAAGTGCTGAGTGCTTCTCAAACAAGCCTGCTTGGCTGGCTTTTCTTGAAGAGTTTGTTTCAATACCGAGGACTAATTTCTGGTCCCAGAAATATCCTAGATGTGACATTTTAAAGAACACTTTAGGTCATTGGTCTGAGGTCCTTTGCCTATTGCTGTGATAAAATACCATGACAAAAGCAACTTAAGGCAGAGAATTACATTTTGGGGTGCAGTCCATCAAAAAGAAAGTCCTGGCTGTTGAAGCTTTTCTCAGGTATCTGGTCACACTGAGTTCACTGCTGGGAAGTAGAGAGATGGGGGTTCCTACACTCAGCCAGCTTTTTCCCCCTTTGTGATGGACAGGACTCACGACTAGGGAATGGTGCCTCCCACTTTAGGGTGGGTCATCCCATTTTAGTTAACTTAAGATAATCCTCCATAGATATGCCCAAAGCTCGTCTCTTGGGAAATTCCAGGTCTTGTCAAGTTGACAGTTGGTATCAACCATCATGTCATCACCCCAAGCAATCGCTTGTTCTAGAAAAGATGTTGCCAGGACCAGCTGAGTAGTCCCTGTATTAGCACAGCGACTTGAATCCCTGAAGATCCTCCATGCAGTATGCATCTCATGCCTCCGAAGCATGCTCTTTTCAGAAAACATGTTTGAAGGACAGAGCCTGTGGCCGGCACTGTGTGTAATCTATTCTAACAACCCTCACTGTCATCTAAAACTATCCCTCCTATGATATTATGCTTTTTTTTTTGTTTTGTTTTGTTTTGTTTTGTATTTCGAGACAGGGTTTCTCTGTGTAGCTTTGCGCCTTTCCTGGAACTCACTTGGTAGCCCAGGCTAGCCTCGAACTCACAAAGATCCGCCTGCCTCTGCCTCCCGAGTGCTGGGATTAAAGGCGTGCGCCACCACCGCCCGGCTGATATTATGCTTTTGAAAATGACTATCAATGTCTAGTAAATGGTAGACTCAAGCTGAGAGAACCTCATGAATTCAGGGTCTGCGTATACATATACAAGCTATCTGTAGTCAAAAGAAAAACCACAGGAGCAATGAACTGTTCCCTGACCTGAACCCACCCAGAGCACAGAACATGAGATAAACCATCTTTAGCCTGAATCCCTTGCCTGTCACACACACACACACACACACACACACACATCAGCAGGTTGCATGACACTGTCAAAATGTCTACACACAGCCTGGAGGCCTGTGAGGTCTCTGTTGCAAGGACCATGTCGAGAAAGGAGACAGGGCCCCTAACCATCAGTCAGTTTGTCCTTCACTAGGACTCACAGGTCTGACTGCTTTCCTGGATCTACAGTGTGCAAACCCGGATTCTTTAATCGCCTCACTTTCATTCATGAATCATACATGCACGCACGCACACACGCACACACACACACACACACACACACACACACACACTCACACTTTTTCTCTCACCCAGTGGCTCATTTCAGCAGTTGCCCTGTTGACAGCGACTTTAACCAAAGCGAGAGACTTGGCACTCTGGGAAAAAGAAGGGCAGAGAGAGGAGTCGCTCTGGGCTTCCAGGCCACCCCTTGCAGACAGCGTGGCTGCCTTCCTGTTTTTCTCTGGGATGGCTTTGATGGTCTGCACAAGGGGCCGTTGTCTTTGGGGAGCATCTGTCTTCGCTGTCTGGCCAACAGTCTCAGCTAGAAGCTATGCACGAAGAAGGCTAAACAGCATCTGACTGGAGAGAACAAAACCCTGTCTAAAACCCTGGTGTCGTGTATTAATACATATTAAGTCCTACTATGAGAGACTATTACACATACCTGATCTTCAAAACACTGACTAAAAAAGCCTGCCTTTAGGAGAGCTTTAGAAAACTCCAGTTTGTGTTTGCTGTGGATCAAAAAGCTGACCGACTTAATCAATCAACAGAAAATATGGGTTGTCTATCCATATTAGGCACCCAAGACGTTTGCCTTTTAAAAGAAAAAAAGATCCTTCTCACTGTGAAAGAATACATGTTTCTTTCCAACTAAAGCAAAAAGTTGATCAAAATTGTCCCAATTATCACCCTCTGGAGTTGGCTTCTGTTAACAACTCACAGATGTTCTGCTCTTAGTTTTGCTTCTAATGGCCGAGGAGAGGACACTTTAGATGTTAGAAAACTGTAGTGTCCCCATAGCCCAAAGACATGGGCAGGAGGAGTGCCTTGTGGCCCTGAAGTTTGGCAAACACAGCTAATCCTACCCTGGTGACAGCATAGGCACAAGCCTCCTTCATGTGCTAACACACACACACACACACACACACACACACACACACATGCATGCACGCATTCCATGCACCAATTCAACACTCAGTAAATATTTTGTAGGCACCTTTTCTGAGCTGTGCTTTAAAAATGCTAAAACACTGTATCTACTTCGTGCCTCTAAGGAACAGACCACTGATGGTAGTCTCATATATTGGATTTTCTCAGGCTATTGTTAAGAAAGTACCACAAAGTAACCAGATTAAAACACCAGAAACGTATTGTCTTGGTTCCAGGGATTAAAAGTCAGCTACTAATGTGCGGTCTGAGCCACACTCCCACTGGAGAATCATCCTGTCTTTCCCATCATTTGACCTGTAACTGCATTCATCACTCTAGTCTCTGCTACTGACATCACGGGCCTGTCTTTGTTTTCTCAATGATGTTCTGATCCTTCTGTAATGTCTCTCTCCTTTTCTTGGGAAGACTATTTCTATTCACCCCCAGATAGCCCAACAACAGCCCAAAGAAAGGATTCCCTCTTAAGCTGAGCCTGATGGACCAATGTGTTTGATGGGGCCACTGATGGAGGCATGGGGGAGGGTCTCTGGCACAGGGGTTGGCTCACTGGTGACATGGGCAGCTCTGTCACAACAAAGTTTATGGCAGCATGAGTGACAGTTTATAAAAAACTGTGCCACTCAAATCCCCTATTCAACTTGGAGGTGTCTACACCTCTGAAGAGACCCTCATCTCCTTGCTAGTGACCACTCACCGCCTGTATAACCTCATGGAGGGGCCTCAAGAGCCTTGTGAGCTTCGTGAATATTCTGAGCTTTCTCCCTACGACCACAAAGGAATGCTTCAACCTGGAGGAAACGGCCACACAATCTATAAAGATCAGCCATGCCGGATTAGGGGTCACGCTAATCACAACTCGATTACAGTGGTGAAGACATTACTTCCAAAAGCAGTCACCTATACCAGTCCTGAAAATTAGGAGTTCAATTTAGCTTGGCATGGAGTTGAGGGGCAGGGGTGCACATTCAGCCTATAACACCGAGGAGGTCAAATTTTTGTTCATCCCATTAGAGGATAATGAAAGGTCCAAGTAAGGTAAGTCTTCAGATACACAGTCCAAACCATCATTGGTATGGAAATTCCCGTAGTTAGTCTAGGAGAATGAGATGGCTTGGGAACACTAAAGTGTGGTGATATTTTATTTGTGCTCTAATAAATAAAGCTTGCCTGGAGATCAGAGGAAAAAGCCAGACATTATAAGTAAACACATAAGTCATGCGATGTTAGCACATACACCTTTAATCCTATCACTTGGGAGGCAGGGATCTGTCTAGATCTCTGTGAGTTCAAGGCCACACTGGGAACAGGCTGGGCGTGGTGGCACACACCTTAAATTCCAACACTAGTTAACATGGGGTCTGGAGGTCTGTACAGACAGACAGGAGGTGACAGATCTAGGCAGGAAGAGGAAGTGATGTAGCTGGACAGAGAGAGCAAATCAGATGCCAGAACAGCAAGGCATGGGTAGACAGGAAGTATCTCTCCTTTGGAAGCTGCGGAGTTGGTGAGGTGAGGTTAGCACGTGGATGTTCCCAGTCCTCCGATCTCTCTCAGGTTTTCACCCCTGTATCTGGCTCCATGTTTTCTATTAATAAGACAATTTAGAAATTCGTCAACACTAAGAAGTTTATGAAATGTGTTGTGCTTGGGAGGATCTTGGGGCCCCGTTTGTCTGCTGAAGCATCAAAGCCTTCGATCCTGGTGAAACGTGAGGGGGCAGCTCTTTGAGAAGCCACTGGGTACAGGGGGGGCCCTCCTGAGTGGGATTAGCACCCTTCAAAGAGAGGAACCAGCACTTGCTCTTCTCTCTCCATCTTAGGAGGCTACAGTGACAGAGTCGCCACGTGCAAACTAGGAAGCAGAATCAAACCTGACGGCCCCTGGATGCTGGGCTTTCCAACTGCAGGACTGTGACAAATCAGTGTTGTCAAAGTTAACTCAGTCTGGCTAGCCTGGGCTAAGGCGAGGAGGAAGAGGAATTCCTGGGAAAGAGGGACAGTTAAGGTTCTTTAGTCCAGTAAATAGGGAACTTCTTCATCGGATCCTCAACTCCCTCCCTGTCTTACCTCATGTCCCAGAAGTGCTCCAAGGTGCCGAATCTCACAAGCATCTCCCACACGCTGTCTCTCTCTCTCTCACACTTCCCCTCATGGATACTGACTGTTAGCCTGAAGTGCTGAAGGACAGGGCCTGTGCCCTTTCTGTATTCCCAACAAATAGCACAGAGCCTAGTTCTTAACAACTAGTCACTGAAGGTTTGCTGGAATTCAGTTTACCTCAGTTCTTATGGAAAGGAAATGAGGTGATAGACCCAGCAAAGGCCTGGCAGAGGGACAGTATCTATCAATAGGCTTACAGCCAAGCTCTTGTCAACTGTGGTGAGCTGCCATGGGAAAAGGGACGCAGCCTGCCATGTAAGTAATGATTCGTAAGATGGTTTTTAGACTGCAAAACCACCTAAGAATCAGAAACAACAAAGCCAGGTGTAGGGGGCATGATGGAGCTCCAAACCCAGGCTCTACAGCCAGGGACAGTACCTGCAGAAAGGCCCAGGAGGAAAAGGACCTTGGGATTTGAACAGGAGAGGCATGGCTGAACAGGGGTGTTGAAGATGAGAACTGGAGGCCAAGGTCAGACCCAGGGACTGTGCTAAGTAAAGTCCGGACACTTTACTTGTCAGTGGGGAGAGGATACGGGATAAGGGTCCATGGAAAAGGCAAAGGCCAATGGGCCTGCAACGAGGAAGAATGGCATGTGACGTGACTTCACTTCTGAGCAGTGAATCGAAGTCTTATTCACAGGGATGCACAGAGGGGGACACATGGGGGGCTTGGGAGCTGGCCTTCAGCTTGCTTTCACATTAGGGCATTTTGATTTCCCATGGGACACCTCAGCTTCACAAAATTAAAAACTGGGGTTTGGGGTTTGGGGTTGGGATTTTTTTTTTTTTTTCAGTGACAGCTATAATTAGAGTTTTACTTGAGATCAGGTTCTGCCTCTGGAAATGTGCCTCCCATTTTCATGACATCACAACTCTAAAATGTACACAACTGTCACCGGGGACAAGCAGAGCACAGTTCATGGCTTTTGTTAATGTCTTCACAAGCTCAGCTGGAAAGAAATGAAAACCACAGAGCTAACGGACAGTGGCAGCCCACCTCTTGAAGAGTGCGACTTAAATATAGATGGTGCATCTCTACTGTTGCACAAGATGAAAGAGAAGCAACAGCCCACAGTGCCTGAGAGTCTCGTCTTTTCCTTCCGGGTATAAGCTACACAGCCACCTGTCATAACAGCCAGGGGCACCCTGTCTTTTAGGGATCACCCAGGACCTCAATGTATCGTGTTAGGGAGAGAAAGTAAAGCATAAAGGGGTGGCACACAGACAGGACACTGGGTAGTCCATGGGCAGTGACCCTCTGAATCTGAGTGACATTGTATACATCGTATCACCAACATGCCAGTTACCAGCTGTTCACCATAAATGACAAATTGTGTATCTTCTCTGGAACTCATTAAAAAATAAAAAAATGGATGGCTCCAGAGGAATGACATCAGAGGTTAACCTCTGACCCCCACACTCATAAATGGTGGTATTTTATTTGTACTGAAATGTGATTTTATTTGTATGTTAATAAATAAAGTTGCCTGGGGGTCAGAGCTAATAGTAAACCATAGTGGAGCTGGGCGTTCGTGGTGCACGCCTTTAATCCCAGCACTTGGTAGGCAGAGCTAGGTAGATCTCTGTGTGGTCAAGGATACAGCCAGCATTGGAGACACACGCCTTTAATCTCAAAACCAACCACATGACTGCCTTGTCATTGCCTGTCTGTGCAGACCTCCAGTTCTTCTATTCAAACACACATGCATGTATACTCTTCCCTCATACACATGCCCACATATACACACACCCACACACAAACATGCACACACATCATCATAAGCACACTTGTATACATGCACATGTACATGAAAGGAGGTAAATTCAGATATACTCCACAGCACAGATGGACCCGGAAGAGGCCAGTCTCAAAAAGACATCACTTTAGGATTCCATTTCATGAAGATACACAAGGTAATGAAGCCACAGAGACAGAGTAGGTGAATTACCAAAGATGCTCAGAAGGGAGATGTTTGGAGTTGTTCAAATATTGTACTGTTCCAGTTAATATAAGAGTGTTCTGGAAATAGATGGTGGCAATGGTCACAGAATAGCATGGTCATGGAACCTACCTCATGGAACTGTGTAGTTAACAGTGGTTAAGATGGAAAATGCTATGATAGGTATGGTTTACCATTATCAAGTGAGAGGGAGCAGAAGGTAATATCTATAGAGGTCTTGCTATTCGCACAAAATAGAGAACACACAGAACACACTGTCACAGAGGAACACAGGGTCTTGGAGCCTACATTTTTCACCCCAGGTTTTGGATTAGAAGCTGAAAGGGCCATAAGAATTCCAAGTGTTAAGACTTTATCCAAAAAGTCACCCAAAGGACACAGCCAGGTGTGCCCAGGAAGATAATGCCTCCACTGAAATATGAGGTACAAAGGGAGAAATCTTTATAAAGGGTTTTGTTTTCCTTGCTGTTCAATGTGGTCAGAAATTGGCAAATATCTTGGTGTGTCTGGTTGGAAGCTGCTTCTCATGGGTGGTGCCGGGAGCCTCGGGCTTTCGCTGCTTGCTTCATTCCATCATCCAGGGACAGGACAGAGTAACCCTTGTTCCTAGAGACTTGCCCACCATTTACCGTCAGAAGGAAGACAGCTTGGGGTCTTGAGAAAGGCTTTGGTTGTAGAATGAGCAAACATCAAAATAAACATTTATTAAAGGGGGTGGGAGTGAGACTGTAAAAGTGACTTAGTTGCTAAAATACAGCTTTGAAAGAAAATAGTTGAGAATCCCCAATACTGCAGGGAAAACAATATGAACCAAGATGTTGAAGATGAAAAACATTTTTTTTCTTTGCTAGTGATTATTTTTGTAACATGTGGTCGTCAAACATGGGCTTGAGTTCATTCTGATTTCCATCTGAGCTCTGAATGTGGACTTCTGGAAGGTTTTGGCTGTTTTTGTTTTTGTTTTGTTTTGTTTTTGTTTTTCCAGCATGCTAGTCAAAGAGCCAAAATGGGGTCTTCCAAGGATCCCTGTTCAACAATCAGCCATGGAATGAGTGTGTGTGTGTGTGTGTGTGTGTGTGTGTGTGTGTGTGTGTGTGTGCGCGTGCGCGCGCGCACGCGCGCGTATGAGAATGAATGAACATACCTACTGGTGCCCCTCACACACTAACTTAATATGCACACCCTTCCTTCTCAATTAGACTCAGACCTAAGATGGTTCATCTGAAATTATCTTTTTGTAGTATTTTCTAAAATTGGCTTTGTTTGGGCATAAACCTGAATCTCGTATGCTCAATTTTCAAGCATCAGTTACCGAAATACCTGCCACTTCCTAGATCTAATCTTGTTTCAGTTCTATAAGGGGACAACTCCACTGAAGAAGGAACTCTTTTTATCTCTATGCTAATCTGGTCCATCATCGTTGCTCCCTGAAGACGGAGGGTCTGTGGGGAAGGGGCCAGATGTTTGGTGGAGAACCAGGACTCTAAGAAGGGAGTGGAGCCCATCCAACATACTGAAGCAGAAAATAGGCCAGTGATGCCTGGTGAGCAGAGAAAAGGGGTCCCTGCAGAACTCTATAAATAATGTCATGTATCCCTATGCCAGGAATCCAGAAAGCTGGATGGGTCTCTCATCTGTTCCCCAGCAGCCTGGCTCAGCTGCAAACGTAATCATGAGTTTCTTGCCTAGGTTTTCATTCATCACTAGATTAGTCCCTTTCCTCCCAGAATTCTTTCTCTCTACTATCAGCACTTCTCATAGATTGAATTTGCAGTCCTTTGCCAAAGATTGGTTAGGTTTTGTTTTGTTTTGTTTTTAGTTTTTCAAGACAGGGTTTCTCTGTGTAGCTTTGCGCCTTTCCTGGAACTCGCTTTGGAGACCAGGCTGGCCTCGATCTCACAGAGATCCGCCTGGCTCTGCCTCCCGAGTGCTGGGATTAAAGGCGTGTGCCACCACCGCCTGGCTAGGTTTTGGTATCAAGGAAAGCAGTTTAAGATACCAACTAGGAACACACATTCAGGACCTAACTGCCTGGGTTCTAATCCTGGCTCTACCCATTGGGCAGTGTGATGTTGGACAAGTTCATGGACACTTGTGTGCCTCAGCTTCCCCATCTGCCAAACGTGCATACTAATAAAACTTACCTCCCAGCAGTGGGTAGAACGAGAAAGGAATTTGTATTCATTTATAATTATTTGATAAATTATAATAGTGTCTGACACATACTAATTCTATCTCAAGTTCACTTTCACATTTTATGCATCTTATTTTGTGGTTTGGAAGTTTGGAAAAGTTCTATAGAGTACAGCCCTCCTACTTAGAAAGTCAACGCATCTCAACAAAGAATACAATCAAGGTCACTAATGAGATCCCAGTGTATAAGCTGAGATTTTGTTTTCCGATGATCTCTTAAGCACAGACCCTTCCACACATGCTTCACAACTGGGAGTAATTGCTTCACACAGCCAGTGTGAACTTGGCAAGGCTAGAACCAGCTCGACTATTTGGATTCCAAGTCAGAGGACAGTTGTTGTGAGCACATGTTAGGGAGTGCCCTCAAGACATTCTTAAGGTGGGAAGCGTCATCGTGTCATCAGCATCCCCATGCCACGAGCATCAGGGGAAGAACTCAAATTAATATCCAGTGATGCCTCTGACAGTCCCGGCGATCACATAGACTCGTGGCTTGGGTAGAAGCCAGCAGCTTTAAAACCATGCCTCATGCTTCTGTTGATGCATCCGGGGTCAAGGTGAGCCATCTTACAAATCAACTCCAAGTTCCAGGGATGATAATTGGTTGGTCTTGGGTAGCCACCAAGTTCTACCTACACTGTAGTAGTTGTATGAAGACTGGAGAATCCAGACAAGCTAGCTAATGCCTTGCATCTCTCATTTCCTCTATTCCCCTATCCACCTTTCCTCCCATCTGTCTCCTCTAAAGTATCCTTGCCAAAAGTGAGAGGAATCTGGAGATGATGTCACTTCATTAAATGTTCCCCCCAGCAGGAGCATCCCTGACTTGATTTAGAATTCCAGCTCTACCTAACATCTCTTTTTATGGGCTAATAATCAAGTAGCCGTGCATTTGGAACCAAGATGTAGAATGCTAAAATGTAAAGTCCCAGTTCTTGTAATTGAGCTAAAATGATTTCTAATGTGGGCTTTCTGTCTCAGTCCCCCGGTCACCCAGGCTAAGCACCAGAATGTCTTCACCCGTACACTAACCCACCCCTATGTCCAGCTTCGAGACTCTGAGGATCCATTTCCACCTGGTCTTCTCTGTCTACCCTCAGTCCCCATGGCTACGACAGTCCCTCCTCCAGCCCTCCCCAAACCTCCTGATTGGCTGAGGGCCTTCCATCTCTGCTCTCTCATCCTTCTGACTGCTGCCTCAGGCTCTTCCTGAAGCACAAGCATTCACGTGTTCTGTCATTCAGGACCCCTAAGTGACGTCCACCTGTCCTTAGGAAAGAGGCCACCAAACCCTTAGTTACACAGGCCGAGTCATGGAGCTTCTAGCGTGCTGGAAATGGAGACCACCTGGGCCCCCAGCGTCCATCTTGCTCCTGCCAGTCTACAGCTTGCTTCCGCTGTGTTACTCGTTGGGGGGCTTTGAGTCTGATCCTATACATCTGTGTGAAACAAGACCATCCATGGGGCCTTTCCCCAGTGGTTCTGATGAGCGTTCAAGGACATAAGACTCATAAAGGACTCACTCAGACTCTGACAACTTGAAAATACTGCTCTCTCCAAAAGCCAGTGCCTCCTCCGGCCCCCACCCTGCATGGGCTCTCTCTCCCTCAGGCCAGCGTGTGCTGCAGTTGGCTCCACCATTCAGTGACATCCCTGAATGCTCCCTCTTCCTTGACTTGCTGTACCATGTGACCTGTCCTACACGCCTTTCCTTTTTCGAATATCTAAGCCTACACTTATTCCAGACTCCATCTACCCATCATCTCCTCTTCAAAGCTTTCCCAGCCCTCCTAGGTGGGACCTATCACTCTCCTATCCCAGGCTCCCATAACCTTGGCTTACAACTTCTGAGCACATTCGTTGAGTCCCTTAACTTTTTAACATTTAACTGCACAGCTGTTAAGGGGGAGGATGCCCTCATCAAATTCTACCCCTCTCGCTCCCCAAGATGGATGTCCAGGATAGGACTTAGTGGAACGGGACTGCTTGTTCTGTGTTAATTGACTGTACAATTCCTATGCTGATTTCTTCAAACGCTTTATCGAGTGTGTTAATTATACAGCGGCAGAGACCACCTCCTTTCCTATCTAGACATGCAAACGCACTGCCGCCGAGCTGCAACTCTGCATCTAACTGCAGATCGGGTGTCCGCCCCTCCGCAAGGCCCTCTGGTTTTCCTCTCACTTGTTGTGTCAGAAAATCAATCAGAGACTTCAGCAAAATCTTAAAGCTTTCTCCCATCTCTAGAGGCATGGTAAATAATTCATGTCTCTTCCCCACACCCCTACAAAAAGAGAGAGAGAAAGAGAGAAGACAATCCTCTCCTATTCTTGAATACCTTTCAGAATCTGTCGTTCTGACCCTGCCCCAGGGCTCTTCTCACGGTGCTTTTCATGGGTAAAGACAACCATGTTTCAGGATAGAAGCTTTTCCTTTCCAAAAATTATGATGAGAAGGGGTTGCCGACACCCCACGCTTCAGACCCCAAAGATCTCTCATTTATTTTTTACAGACTTTTAAAATGTTAACTTTTGTTCTCTGTCTCAGAAATACAAGGCTAGCCTAGAAAAATAGAATCCGCAGGGTTTGTATCCTGGGCGAATTCTGAAATGAGTCCATCTGGTCAAGGAAGCACAAGCACAGCAATAAACAGGGTCAAAGCAGTCTTCTTCATCGCAGCGAGAACAGTTTGTATTCGCATGTGATACGTCTCTGAGCATCCTGCAAATGCTCCCGTCCTTAGAGGCTCATCCAGACAGACAGCCTGGAGGACCAGGAGTCTTCGCTGCCCTCATAGGTTCAGAATAGCAAGGTGTGAAAGAGATACACTCATTCAAGGAAAGTATAGGAGCAGTCTCAGAGGGAGCCTGCTCTGAGCCTGTCCTCACTTGTCAGGCCCCTCCTCCACCTCCCCAAAGTCACTCCTTTCTACCCACCTGCCCATTGCTCTTTCCACTAGGTCCCTTCCTAAGAAGTCTTAGAGCTTAAAATGTTCTCATCATTTCTTCATCATTCTTCTGGTACTTTCGCAAGAGAAATACAACAGCTCATATTCCCTCAATTGAGCAACTGTGAAGAGTAAACGTGTTCTAGATGCTACCCCACAGCTGTGTCATCTAGTTGTCATAGTAGTGTGATGAGTTAGAATCTCTGGTCTCCTTCTGGAACTGAAGAAGCAGACTGGCCAGCCAGTGAGAGACACAGAGCAAGCAGACCTCCACCCGCTCTGGTGTCCGCCTCCCATGGGTTTGTTTCACCGTCCATGTCCCCTGGCTTTAGACCAGGTCCCTTTGGAAGTACTGACATTTGAAGGACTGTATTCAATGGCAGACTGCCTTCTTGAGTAAAGGATCAATCCAGACACGTCGGAAAGAAGTGGGACACACACAATACAGAATGCCAGGCTCACAGCTCCATTCAGCTGAGTCACCTGCTGAGACTTGAGGCTTACACACTGAGGATCATCGACTGCTTCATGCTCAGCTCGCTGCCCTGTCTGAGACACAGCTGAGCCAGCACTGAGCCTGTAACACATGCCACACGAAGACTCAGACTGGGTCCTGAACACCCGGCCCTGTCACCGAAAGGGGGACAAAGAGAGAGTAGAGTTCCCCGTACTATTCTTTCTTCACCCATTTTAACCACACACCAAGTGAAGAATGACTAGAGTCATGTGCCAGAGCCTGAGTAATGTATGTGGGCTCTCCACTGTCCACAGTGAGAAAGAAATGCCACTCTACCAAAATGGATCTATCAGGAATTTCCAGTGTGTATTTAAATAAACATGGTCAGTTCCAAGTGGATATGCTACCTCCCTCACTGAAGACGTTTGTCTCATGCAGCTCTGTAGGGGCCAAGGTATCATGACATCCTTATTGCCCACATCCTGCACCACATGACCCAGAGCAAGCCACTTAAAACATTGGTCTGAATGGGAACATTCAGAGCATCTACATAGTGGAACGGAATCGTCCCTGTGGATGAGATTCCCACCACAGGCCAACAGCGAGTGGGTATCTCAGCTCCAGAAAGGACCTAGCCGCTGGTAGACGACCACACCTAGGACAGAAACATTACCACCTTCTTTCTAGTGCCCTTAGCAAGCCATGTTTGGATGGGGAGACTCCTATTGCCCTCCGCACAGCCTGGGTGATTTCTCCTCTAGACCACAGCGCATATTGAGCTACAGTAGGTTATCCCATGCCTCTTAAATGTTCCAAGCCTGAACAGTCACAAAGACTTGAACCTATACATCATCCCATTGACAGCCCCGGAAAGAACGTATGGTTTAGATTTTTAGACAACACTCCATGTAAAAAGCCTTTCTTTTTATAGAGGCATATTTTTAGTCTCTCCCAAGCTAAGCCCTGAGCTGAATTTAATCCATACAGCACTCTATTCCAATCAAGAGCTGAAACACAACTTTGTGTCAGAGTAATACATTGTTAACTGATATGTCAGAAAATCAATTAATTACTTTTAAGAAGCAGTTAAGAGTAGCCCTACAATGCTGCCACTTGAATTATTAAAGAATATGATGTAAAGGGTCCCCACACCTGCCCCCAGCTGAAACCCAGTGTTGTACAAAACACCCATGCTGTCATGGGTCCCTGTGGAAAAATAGTATAAATGTGGATGACAGAAGTAATAATAGTAGTAATAATAATAACAGAGAAGTGACAAGGCTTAAGGAGCATGTGCGGTGGAAGCAGGGGTCAGCCAGCTCTGCTTGGTGCTGTCCCCAGATAGGCTACTCCCCTCTGGAGGTTGCCAGCGGCACAGCTGGTCCACAGCAGATCTGCTCCCATGACAATGCTCTCCTTCATTCTCAGCAGGGAAGCCTGCCTCAGAGCCCTGCAGGTCAGCTCCTTTCCTGGGTAATGGTCTTGGACAAAAGTCCCAGCAAGACTCACTGCTGCAATGTGGGCATTAGGAGTCAAGGATTCAAGGACAAGGCCACCCAGGGCCCAGTATTGGCCAGGAGGGCACGGACTGAGGAAGGTGGCCACTCCGTGTGCAGCGTCCAGAGCTTTCCTAAATGTGGCAGCGTGCTCTGCGGGCACCCTTAGACGATTACAGAGCCCTGTGGGAAAGTGAGCTTTACTCTGTCAGAGCCAATGATAGAGAGGACCCAGGATGAAACCCCACCAGGAGAAGGAAGTACGACCCTTTACACTCTGGTTTGTACAGGGCTTCCTCAAATACCAAGAAGCCATCCCTACCCAGCTCCACCTCTGCCCCAAAGACAAGCAAAGTGATGGAGGTGAGATGCCATTCTTGCTCCATTCCTTTGGTTTTTGTTTTGCCAGAAATGTTTGCCAAAGAGAAAACTCACACATATTCTTAAACAAGGCATGAATGTGGGAAAGAGGTCACTGCTAGCCACTGGTGGTTACCACAGTGCCTGAAACACAGATGTGGTCTCAGGGTGTTCCTTATATTGTTGACCTCCCGAACCTCCAAAGTCCTGGAGGCCCCAAGAGAGGCAGGACTCAGGGAGCTGGTGGACCCAGTGTCATTCAGTGAGAAAGGAACTAGCAGCAGAGACAGAGGGAGACTGCCTGTTGTTTTTCTCCCTTAATGACTAAGCCCTAGAGACAGCCATTCCTTCAGTCTGAGGTCGGGATCAGACAGCAGATCATAATTACATAAGACGAATGTGATCACGGGACTGAGTCCAGTGACTGGATACCAGGGCTAAGAAGTGAGATAGTTTCATCTCATACTTTACTAGATGACAGCTGAGAAGCCCTGGCAAAAACTAGGAGGTTGAGGGAAGTGGCCCCAGCCCAAGGATGGCCAGAGGTCCCAAGGCAGGACGAGATTCGTGTATCTGAGGGCAGAATAAGACCAGGGCAGAGTAAGCTGAGCAAACAGTGGTGTCTATGTCAAGTGGTAGCTGGGCCAGCTTTTTAAGGGGCCTGGGATTCCCAGTGCCCAGAAAACACTGGGAATCTAGCGCGAGGAGAGCCATGTCCAGTTTCCTTTACTCTGATCATGTGACTGCAGTGAGGTTGGGGCAGAATCTGCCAGGACAATCAAGCAGAATGAGGCTGAGAAGACAACAGCCCCACGGGGCGGGTGGGAAGAAGAGCATCATCCTTCCTCCCAACCATAACCTCCAGCGTGAGCCAATGGCAGGCCATTCCTCTCTCTGCTCACAGGTCCAGCCATGTTAGGGGAGTACCCTTGGCAGATCTCCCTCCCTGTCTCAGGGATGCAGGATTCCTAAACCTGTCAGGGGCGAGGGGTCTGGTTCAGGTTCCTCCAGGGATAGACACTGTAGCTATTCTCATCAACATCCCTGTGTCTTACAAAGTCCCACAAATGCATTTGAATACCTGTCGTGAACAGTGTTAGCCAGTCAGCCTCTACAGGTCCTGCTCTACCACGAGAACTCATAAGCCTGGGTCAAGATGTGACCTGGTCCCCTTGTCTGACAGCTCCTCCTGTCCCCAAAGAGCTCTGACTAAAGCTTTGTGTGCCCTTGTGACAGATCTTGTAGGGAGACACCAAGCTGTCTCTACATAAAACATCAATATGAGCCGGGCGGTGGTGGCGCACGCCTTTAATCCCAGCACTCGGGAGGCAGAGGCAGGTGGATCTCTGTGAGTTCGAGGCCAGCCTGGGCTACCAAGTGAGTTCCAGGAAAGGCGCAAAGCTACACAGAGAAACCCTGTCTCGAAAAAACCAAAACAACAACAACAACAAAAAAAAAAAACATCAATATGAGTGTTAGGAGTCAATGGCCATGTGATGAAGGGACAAGCTAGGGCCAGATGCCGGCCAGAGTGAAGGCTGAGGCTGGTGGCCACTCAGCAGGCAGTGTCCAGACTCTAAGACAGGCTTACAGACATTCTCTGAAGGCGACATGCCCCACAAGGAAGGGAAGTGATCTCTCTCTCTCTCTCTTTCTCTCTCTCTCTCTCTCTCTCTCTCTCTCTCTCTCTCTCTCTCTCTCCCTGTCTCTCTCCCCCCTCCCTCCCTCCCTCCCTCCCTCTGTCTCTGTCTCTCCCTCCCTCCTTCTGTCTGTCTCTGTCTCTCTCTTTCTCTCTCTCCCTCCCTCTCTCTCTCTGTCTCTCTCTCCCCCTCTCTCTTTCTCTCTCTGTCTCCCTCCCTCCATCTCTATCTCTCTCTTTCTCTCTCTCCCTGTCACACACACCACACACACACACACACACACACACACACACACACACACACACAGTCACACTTTGGTGACAAAGAGGACTCAGAGCAGTAGCAGCTTCAACTTCTGCATTTATCACTCACTGTGGAGTTCTGGACTACAGACAAATGAAGACCACTTCCTTTGACCCTGGTTCCCAGAAGCCTAAATGAATTCTCTGAGAAAAAAAAAAAATGATTATCACAAAGTTCTGAAATTATCTCCATTGATACAGATTTGATCTGGAAACTATCAGAATAAGGAAACTAAGGCCTGGGAGTCTCAAGTGTCCCCACAGTGCTGGGAAAGGTGGGGAGATCAATGTGCTCCAGTACAGAGGACAGGGCGCCACCGTGGGACTAAGACTAGGCTGTCCCTAGGACAGCAGATCAAGGGCAGCAGAGGGAAGAGCTGAGACAGGAACATGGCTGGCTGAGAAAGGGGAACCTCAGAGCAGTTTCTAAAATTCTTGACTTGATTAAGAGTAAATGCATTGGCTTGTTTTGGTGGCTGGGCGCTCTACAGCTACCCCCACCCCACCCCCCAAAGCTGCAGGAGCTCCCTTGCAGCCAGGCAGGTGATGATAAATGAAAGAAAAAGAGAAGGGGAGGGAAGAAACGGAGTAACTAACTAACGATGAGGAGGGGGAATGGGAGAGGAGGAGGGAGGAAGAGGAGAGATAATAGCAGAAACCATTTCATGAGAGGACTCAGGACTCTGAAGGTCGCATCCCAGTCTTGTTATCAGGCCACCTTTCCCAGAGTTGCCTTCAGGCCATGGGTAGATGACCCTGCTGGAGCGGAGACTGGAAGAACTTGGACTCTGGGGTGGGGACTTCCTTCTGCAACTCCCTCCAGGTCTGCAAAGTGGTGTTTTTTCTTACTCCTCCTCCCCCACCTCCACCCTCTCACCCCCCACCCTCACACCCCCTCTGATACTGTTGATAAAGTCACAGGAGCCTCTGTGCCCACACAGGGAGGGGCCTCACCCTCCTAATCTGTCCCCACATCCCCTCCTTCCTAGTCTGATTTTTTTTACAGCTGCAGAGTAGAATTTGATAGATGAATGAGAGAGAGAGAGAGAGAGAGAGAGAGAGAGAGAGAGAGAGAGAGAGAGAGAAGAAGAAGAAGAAGAAGGAGGAGGAGGAGGAGGAGGAGGAGGAGGAGGAGGAAGAGGAGAAGGAGGAGGAGGAAGTAGAAAAAAATAAAGAAGAGATGAGGTTATTAATTGAAAGGTTCAGTCTTTTCCCACATTAAGATGGGAGATGAATTCTTTATTCGAGGACTGAACTGATCCCCAGTTTCAGAGATTCCTGATCTAAGTGAGGGCAAAGCAGGCCTTATGCGGGACTCCTCACTGTGCACAGGGAGTCTTGGTGTGAGCTCAGCCACCTGCTCTGGGGCCTTGAAAGCAACCCAAGACAAGGTGCCCAGACAAGCTGCATAAGATGTCTGTATAGGTCACTCCACCACCCCGAAGGTAATTAACAAAACTCTCCATCCTCCTCTGTCAGCATATGCCCACGTGCAACTACAAACACGCACGCATGTGTGCAAGCACACACCACACACACACACACACACACACACACACACACACACACACACACACACATATACACACACACACACAAGCCCCCAAAAGATCTGTTCTAGCAGAGCGATCTAGGGCTGGGTTCCTCTTTCTTTAGAATTAAAGATAAGCTTTGCATCTTTGCAATCATTGGTCCCAGTTGATAAATATGCAAAAGTTCAAAGGCTGACTCTGACAGGGGGCGTTTGGAGAGGGACGATAAAATTGTGTCTGATAAAACACACAAAAGGCTTCATCAATATAGATCTACAAATTGGGAAAGTGGGCCTTGGGCAGTGAAACTGTGTTATCTACAGGGCAAGCATGGGAAGATATCGGGGGAGCAGAAGGCATTATCTGCCCTCACAAGCAGAGCTGCACCTCCCCCAGCCCCTGTCTGCAAAGTCCAGGAAACACCTTGCAGGGGAGTTGATGCAAGGCTGCATCCAGGCCCTCAGTGACAGTTAGAATTGTGTTGTAACACGACATTGAGCAACATCCTCACTGGAGCAGCCCGCTCTGTGCTGAGACGCTTCTCCCGGGGAAAGACGAAGATATTCTGGGTGTCTTTCTTTCCTTTATTTATATATTTATTTATGTCAGCTTGGGTCATTAAAGAAAAGAATGTCCTTTCCCCTTCCCCTCCAAAGCTACTTAAAATAATGTCCCGGAAGATGGACATTTTGTTCAGGGAGATGGTTTCTTTGTTGCTCGGTCCAACGTGGCCTCATTGAGTAGGTACTTTTTTCTGCTTTTAACTATTAAAATAAAGAAATAAATAAAATTCAGTTGAGATCCTAAGAAGTTTAACGTCAATTCCTTTTGCCATCTTATTGTACTACAGCTCAAGAATTTCAAAAAAATTCTTCATATGTGTTCTTCCGGAGATAAGGTCCTTGGTTCCTGGAACTTCTTGGGGAGTTAAATTTATGGGATTGCTATTAGAAAACTACTTTGAAAGAGAAGACACCCATTTGAGCTTTTCAGGAGTAACTTCTAAAATTCTTCTAGATCAAATTTCACAAGACCCTCCTGACTTTAGGGAAGTTGCCAAATGGCTGATGGAAGAGGCGCAAGGCTACCCAGGAGGGTGAGATGCCCCTTCGAAGACGGAGGGTCCTGGGTCTGCACTGTGAGGGAGCTGGGGAGAGTCAACTCATCTGTTGGAGCCCCCTTGCTGCCTAAAAAAAATGCACCAATTATACCAAGTGTCTGTCTCAAGGAAAACGATGAGCGTTGTCTTCCACAGGAAGGTGGCCATTGGAGCCACTCGGCTCTCATACTTCATAATCATCCTTTACTTTGGGCAATCAACCTTAGCATTTGCAAGCACTCGGCAGTTACAACTCAGTTTGGTCTTCTTTTCACCATGACAGTGGCATGATTTTAGACTTGGCCATGGCAGAAAGTGAGGCACCCAGAAGCCAGGGAGCCTGCCAAGAGTCACACACAGTGTTACCACACGTAGCCATGGAACTCACAGGACAGAGCGGCTTCTCAGACGAACTTCCCTCCAGGTCAGAGAGTTTCAGATGTCTTGGAATAGTGACCAGCAGCCAAAGGTCAGTTACCACGATTCCCGACATGGAAGAGAGATCTTCAGGAAAGCAAAACTGACCATGACTCCCGTGAAGCATTTGGTCCCTGAGTGAAGCTCCTTCTTTCTCCTCTTCTTCACTGAAAGAGTTCACCCTGTGGCAGCAAACCCAGGGTTGGTTTCCAAAATTGAAGTCCCCCTCTTTTCTCCGCCCTGAAGATTTGGAACCCCGACTTATTCTGGGTTCCTCACCCAGTCAGGAGCCTCCAAAGGTCACATACTCGGAAGTCCCTGTCCTTAGAGTTGAGGTTTTCACCAAAGGGGCACCTAACCCTCCTGACTGGTTTTGACTCCACCATCAAAACCTAATAAATAATGAATCCTAATGACAGTCCCGAGACACCTTTCCGCCCTGCCCTCCCCCTAGAGTCAGAAGGAGAGTTGGGGCTGCTCCCTAAAAATGGCATATGGCCTCTAAATAAAGAGCTGTAATGCATTTTATATTTAAACCATAAGGCCACGGGCTCAAACCCAAGTGGAGATGGGCTCTGCTCCTTAAGTACCATTCTGGAAAAGTCACTGAAATATTTATCCAGCTCGCTGGGTTCTGTGCTGTGTAAACAGCTCATTTCCTCAGCCACACAGCCAGAGTGGGCCTGTTCGCACAGCCCCTACACCTGAGGGAGGCTGTCCCCAAGAAACAAAGTAAGCCTTCCAGAAGGTGGTCTCTAAGAAACGTCTAGAATAAGAAATCTGAAGACTGTTGTTTTTAAAATGCACACAATGCAAAGATCGTCTGCTCTGTTCACCGAGAGCAAAAGATGAGGGCCCGGGTTCAGTCCCAGAACCACGTGACCCAGGTGTATGTCCTGGCCCCTTCTGGGGAGGTGGAAGCATGCAGACCCCTGGGGTTCACTGTGAGTTCTAGGCCCAGTCAGAGACCCTGTCTTTATAACAGTAAGGACATCACCTGAGGAGTGAGTGACTCCTGGGGTTATCCTCTGGCTTCCACACACATGCACACATGTACAGGTGCATACACATGAACATGCACACACACACACACACACACACACACACACACACACACACACACACACGAAGGATGAGCATCATTCTCCCCTGGCCTTGGGCAAGTGTCTAACCTCTTTTGGCCTAGGGAATAATGGTTCCTAACTTACCAACTTTAGCAGGAAGACTAAATGAGATGGTGTGACAAACGCCCTCCTCACGGCGCTGGGGTTCAGAATAGCTCAGAAAACACCGAAAACCTCTGGTGTCTGATCGCTGAAATTTGCTTGGCTGCCAAAACCCCATCAACACAAACAAGGCTTTAATGAGATTCCAGAACTTTCTGTCTTCATAGGCTCAGAACACTTGATGGGTTCCCAAGGTGAAGGCCAGATGACCCAGTCTTTTCTTCATGAACCCCAACCAATCATAGCCCAGCATCTGCAATCCAGGGCAGGCAGGGGCCCACTGTCCTGCTAGCCAGGCTCTGTGTGGTGGGAAAGGTAGATTATTTCCTTGGCCTGCCACAGCCATGGTCTGTGTAACTTATGTATAATCTTCAAAACATAGAAAATAACCATGGTTACTCCAGAGTATCTAACATTCCTATTGGAAGGGAATTTAGATTTGAGGGGGGATGCTGCATGCCCCTTCTCACTTATTCATAACAAAACAAACATTCCTGGGGTGCAGAGAGGGCTTGGCCCTCGGGCTGCTACTGTAGGGTCATCTAAGGTGCACGGACTTAGGACCTGAGCGGTCCAAAATCTTAAAAAATCAATAAGGACAGGATGTTTTTGCTATAGAAGTTCTATTTTTAGCCTCTGTAGGGGAGTAGAAGGGGGGCGGGAGGGGTGGATTTTTTCCTTGATGAGCTTCGGGTGACCCAGCACTTTCTAGACATCTACCAAGGCTCCTGGTTCCCCTTGCTCCGCTGGTGCAAACAGTGAAAAACAAGGGGGGGGGGGGGGGGGGGCTTCCATGTGCATTCTCTATCCCATGTGGGTCCGTGTGCATTCTCTATCCCACGGGGCCCCGTGTGCTTTCTCTATCCCACGGGGGCCCCATGTGCTTTTGGTTGTTGCCTTGATACAACCTTCTAGTTTGTATCTGAATTTCTGAAGGTTTCTTATAAGTGTTCTAGAAAATTCTTTTGTTGTTGTTGTTTGGTTTGGTGAGATGGGGTCTCCTTTGGTAACTAGGGTTGGCCTCAAACTCTACGTCATCCTCCTGCCTCAGACTCCCAAGTGTTGGGATTCCCAGAGTTGGGCGCCATGTCCAGCTGAGAACACTTCTACATAGAAAGACAGTAGCAGTGAGTCACATCCTGACTCATGGGGATTTTATTTTGGTCCCTCACCTTGGGATCTGTCTTCATTAAAGACAGACATTAAGGGGAGTAGGATCCATCAGACTAGTGGGCATCAGGTCAGAAAAATCGGTCACACATAAGCAAGTTTATTTCCTTCTTAGAAAGGAGTGGGTTTAACCTGGGTTCTTCATTCCTTTCCACTCTGATTGGGCCAAGTGGAAGAAAGGGGCACATTTTCAGTCATGGGATGAAAATTGCCATCCTGTATATGCCTGAGGCAAAAAGAAAAGAGGTGAGCTCCCCCGTGAGCTGTGTTAGTGTAGGGAGGGGGTCTCCTCAGGGCCCTCACACTCCCTGTCAATGTTCAGTTCTGTCACTTAGCTGAGAAGGGAGCCAGCCCTCAGGTATAGCCCAGTGGGGTCCAAAGTGGGGTCCCCACTCCCACGTGTGACAAAGAGCCCTCTTCTTTGCATCTGAGAGGAATTGGGTGATGTCCACTATAAGAGAGCTTTGACTAAACAATACTGTTCCCATTTTATAAACTATACAATTTCCACTCTAAGAAAAAAGACTTGGAAGGCAGAGGCAAGAGGACCAGGAGCCCAGCATGAGCTGCACGAGACAGAACCTCTAGCAGCCTGCAGTAAGAACAGGGTGACTTCCTCTAGAATATTTTCCCCTGATGTATGAGATGCTCCTAAATCAAGAGCTTGACAGTTATGCAATGACTTAGAATCGAATGCTAAAAAGTAAAAATTGAAAAAAGTTAAACACTTAAAATCCACATTTCTATAACCATCTTGTTTCAAATCCCTCTTAAAACTTCTTCCAAAGTGCTAGGCTTACCCAGTGGCGCGTGTGCATAAGTACCCCTCCAAGTGGACGGCTTCGTGTGCATTTAAACTGTTAACGTGATTACACAAACGTGAAAAGAAAAAGGACCGTGAGAGAGCAGCGAAGCATCTGGGTTCTGCTTGGCCCATGGTCACCCCAGAAGTGAGCTTGAACACAGTTTGGGGTCATTTGTGGTTATGTGTGGGCCAACATCTGCTGCTTGGCTGTCGCTATTTTTAAAAACCTACCTACTCTGGAAAAAAAAAGTGCAAAATTCTTCAAGTGTTATTTTTGGGTTTTCACCATTTTTAGTTGCTTTGAGCTCCTTTCTGTGGATTGTTTTAGCTGTGCCTGTGGTGTAAGAGAGCATCAGCTACCAGGTGACATCTGCTCTCAGTAATGCTTGTCTTCCTTGGCCAGTCTTCCCCTGCTGTGTGCTCTCTCAGGGAAACTCCACAAGATCCCTACTGTGTGCTCTCTCAGGGAAGCTCCACAGGATCCCTACTGTGTGCTCTCTCAGGGAAGCTCCACAGGATCCCTACTGTGTGCTCTCTCAGGGAAACTCCACAGGATCCCTGCTGTGTGCTCTCTCAGGGAAACTCCACAGGATCCCTGCTGGGTACTCTCTCAGGGAAGGCAATAAAATTCATGTTATGTTCTACAAGAGAGATTTAGAGGGCAGCTGTGTTCTGGGCAAACCTGAAACAATCTTTTTTTAATTCTGACTTAACCATTGCTTTACTGATGACAGATGATTATGTTTTATAAGCACTGTCCTCAGAAACATTTACTCCCTCCAGGGTAGGGTGCATAAGCCACAAGAGTGTGATCATTTCCTTATTGTTAAGTATTTATTATCTGAAATAGGAAAATGTCATATGAAATATGAAATAGTTATTTTATAAATTTTTAAAATGAAAATATATAGGCATTTATATTAGACATGAGAATTGATGACTTCTTCAGCTACTTTTTATTACATAGCTATGAAATTAAAGTTTATACAGAATATGACAACTCTGTAACCCCACATGTAAACCGGTCAGTGATGGCTTTAACTGATATTCCCTATAAAAACTGTTTTTAAACCGGAGAGATGATTCAGTGGTTAACAACGATGGCTGCTCCTGCAGAAGACGCAAGTCCTGCCGGGCGGTGGTGGCGCACGCCTTTAATCCCAGCACTCAGGAGGCAGAGCCAGGTGGATCTCTGTGAGTTCGAGGCCAGCCTGGTCTACGAAGCGAGTTCCAGGCACAAGGCTACACAGAGAAAAACCAAAAAAAAAAAAAAAAAAGAGAGAGAGAAGAAGACTCAAGTCCCCATCCCAGCACACATGTCAGACAGCTCACCACCGCCTGTGACTCCAGTTCCAGGGGACCCAGTAACCTCTTCCAACCTCCGAAGGAACTGTACGCACAGGCACAGGCTCACACGAGGTCACACCCACATACATGTAAAATAAGAATTAAAAATTCAAATCCAAATGTCTGTTTTCCTATTGTAAAGCAGAAGCATTAGCATGAAAGCCTTCACCGCCCGTCTTAAGGCTCAGAGAATTTTATAAGGCAGACGTTGCTGAAGCAGTCCTTAGCTGGCCACTTTAGGAGTGCTAGGCTCACTCCACGCGCCTCCCTCTCTCCTCCTGAGCAGAGAGGGAGCTCAACTCCAACACTGTCTTAGCTGCCAATGCCCTTCCTAATGACCTCTGCTGTTCCTGGGAAGTTCTGCCTCAGTTACAGGCGGCCAGCTGTAGAAAGCGCCCCTTGAGTGCAAAGGGCACCAACCAGAGGTACTAATAATGGTGGTAACAAAGTAGCAAGGGAGTTCACAGCTGCTTACCCTAGAGATACGGACTATGTTGTTAATACACAGTATTGTTACATTTACATTTTTGTTTATGTATCTATTTATTTATCTGGGGGGGGGGCATGCGCATGTCACCATGCACTTGTAGAGGTCGGCTTGGGAGGGTTGGTTCTCTCCCTCCACTCTGTGGGTCCCGGGGATCAAACTTAGGCTGTCAGAGGTGCTAGCAGTTGCCTTTACCCACCACAGTGAGAATCACCTTCTCTGCCTCAATATTATTATTATTAAGTTATTACTTTGAATATAATGTGTAGTGAAGCCTTACTATGTCAGTTGACATGGGGAAAAAAGAATTAATGAAAAGGCTAATTTTAATATACTGTTATAATATATTTAACGTGTTAGTCACTGATAAATTATTATGGTAACACCCTATTATGACTCTGTCCCCTGTAGCCCCAACCAAATGGTAACCTATAGAACAGAGCAATGGATTTGTGTCATCTTCCAGAAGGCACAGAACCTCAGTGTGACTTGTTTGTCACTTAATTGTGGTATTGTGTGTGTGTGTGTGTGTGTGTGTGTGTGTGTGTGTGTGTGTGTATGGTGTGTGTGAGCATGTATGTCTGTGTCCACATGTATGGAAAGATATCTGTGCGGGTGTGCGTGAGTGTATGTGGGAGGGGGTGACATCAGGTGTCTTCCTTAGTCATTATGTATCTTTATTCATGGAGGCTCAACTGAGCCCAGTACTAGTTAATCTAGTATAGTCTAGATGGCTTGCCCTGTGGATTCCTTGTCTGCTTCCAAAATGCTAGATTACAGTGAGGTCACCACACCCTCCAGGCATTTATGTTTGTACTGGAAATTCTAACTCTGGTCCTCATACTGTGGCAGGATAGTTAGGATAGTTGTGGGGGTCGGAAGGGAGGGAGAGAGAGAGAAAGAACAAGGCGAAAGAGGAGGAAAAGGAGGAGGAGGAAGGGAAGAAGAGGAGGAGGAAGAAGAAGAGGAAGAGGAAGAGAAGAAGGAAGGAGGAGGAGGAGGAGGAGGAGGAGGAGGAGGAGGAGGAGGAGGAGGAGGTTTCCAGAAAGACTTGAGATCCTTGCTAGTGGGTCTCATGGAACAGACAGAGCAGTCAAGGAAAGTCCAGGATACACACATAAGGCAGACTGCAGACCCATGGTGCTACAAAGCCTCCACCACACACTACCAGACTGCCACGCTGACCTGAAGCATGGATGGGTGTGAGCTGACACTTCCTAACAGGCGGCAGTTTGGAAGACTTCATGCTGTATTCCCAGAGAAGCACACTTGTAGGAATTCCTACTTGAAAGGAAGCACCAGCAATTTTAAAATCATGACACATGAAACACAGAGTGTCCAGTCCTATCTGGTGTTTACGAATGCAGCCCAAAGGCACTGGAGACACGGCTCAGTGAAGAGAACTGGCTGCTCTTGCAGAGGACCCAGGTTCGGTTTCCAGCACCCACAAGGCAGCTCTCAACCACCCGTAACTCTAGTTCCAGGGTATCCAACCTCCTCCTCTGGCTTCTGTGTGCACTGCATGCATGTGGTGCACAGACATACATGCAGACAAAACACCCATACACATAAAATATTTTTTTTATTTTAAAAAATAATCCAGCCCACAAATATTGCAGAGAACTAGCTTAATGTTTCCTGTGATGTCGATTCAGAGCGCTAAGGGGCCAAAGCTTTGTCTTACAGGCTCAGCCATCATAGCTAGTGGATGGAAAGGAACAATGGAGAACGCAGGCAATGTACCCATGGCTTGCTTGGGTCGACAGTAAGAGCGGACCTCCTGCGGCGGTCACTGTGTGTATTCTTCTGCCCTTGACTCAACCATGCGACACTGTAGCAAAGATGGGAAGCTCAGTGCTCAGGAGGCTGGGCCAGAAGAATTAGCGTGGGCCAGTCGGAGGCTTGGGCTACCGTGTAGGACTGTTTCAGAAAATTACTAATCTATAAAACAAAACAATACAAACCATATTTTCCAAGGGAAAAATCTAAGCCAGGGAAGCCCCGCAGTCTTCCCTCCTAGCAAGGGAGAAATGGGCTCCCTGGAGCTTCCACAGAGAGCGTCAGAGCTGCTGGTCATCCCTGGTTGTGTAGTAAGTGCCCACTCCAGTACTGCGCCGACCGATATAGTCGTCACCAGTCACAAGCAGCTGCAGGACACTGCCAGGCAGGTGGACCAGGCTGAGATGTGCTGTAGGCACAAAACTCACACAGACGTTGGAAGATGTGATATAAAAAAAGAAAATGGAAAACACCTCATTTTATATGGACAACAGGTTTATTCGATGTTTTGAATAGGCTGGGTTAAATAAACCACTATGAATGTTAATGTCGGGCTGGCAAACCGCTTCAGCAGGCAAAGGTGCTTGCTGCCAAGCTTGAAAGCCTGGAGACTTGAGTGTGAACTCCAGGCCCCATGGGGTGGAAGAGGAGAAGCAGAAGCTACTCCCACAAGTTGCTTTCTGACCTCCATACAAGCTGGGGTACACATCCTTACACACGTATACCAATGAATTAATTACTTATTAAGTAATGGGTGTTTTAGTTAATACCACCTGTTGGTTTACAAAAGTAAAAAGAAATACTGGCTATTGGAAAATTCTACATCTCATGTGTGCATTGTATTTCTGCAGAATGAGAAGTAAGTCCCATCCGGTTTATATACAGCTGCCACAGGGCACAATGGTACATGCCTGCGAGGTTCCACGGCCCAGATGATCAGTTCAGGGCTGCAGCTGTGTCCTAGAGGCATCTTCTGAAAGTCCTAGCAGTGAGTGATAAGATCGCTTCTGTATACATCCCCGCTTTATCTTCTAGAGCATATACAGTGAGCTGAGACCACATGAGACCCTGCCTAGAAAAATGAGAAGGGGGAAGCATGAAGAGCAGGAGTGTGGGCAGAGGAGGGGAGAAACGGAGCAGAAGGAAGAAAGGAGGAGAAAGAGAGGGGAGAGAGGACACACAGCTTGTCAGGATTTTCTTAAGAAACGTGCTTGACAGTATTGCAATATGGGCCATTGTGCAGCCTAGTCTCTGGTTATAAGGGTCCCCCTCCAAGCTGTATGGGTTCAAGACTGACCTGTTACTGAATCTTACTTCTCCCATTTGAAGGGCGAAGGGGTGATTGTGGCTTAGTATGTACTTGGTGTGGGCCAGATAGAGCAGTGTGGCTTCATGGCTTTGCAAACAGGGAGAGTGCTAACGTGTGTAATCACAGCTACTGCAGAAAGTTCAGGCTGCTGTAACAAAATTCCATAGACCCAGGACCAAGACAGAGAAGGTTCGTTTCTGACAGTTCTGGAAGGTAGCGAATTGGAGTGGAGTGCTATCAGGGTTAGGATGTCGGGAGGGATCTCCTCATGGCTTGGATGTCTTCATGTGATATAGAGAGGGAGGGAGGAGAGAGAGAGAGAGAGAGAGAGAGAGAGAGAGAGAGAGAGAGAGAGAGAGAGAGAGAGAGAGAGAGAGAGAGAGAGAGAGAGAATATTTGAAAACAGAATCTCACTTGGAAAGCCTGGACCATGTAGACCAGGCTGGCCTAAACCTCACAGAGATGTGCCTACTTCTGCCATCCCAGTGCTGAGATTAAAGGTGTGCTGCACCACACTCAGCAAGAGAAAGTCTACTAGTTCCGCCTTCATGTCCCGGTCTTCCCTGGGGATTAGGACTCTAGCAGAAGAATTCTGAAACAGACACAATGTTCAGCCCATTGACAATAGCTTAAAGAGTTTGATCTGAGATGACTTATTGTGAATTTATATTTTGTAATGGTATCTGTAAGAAAAATGCTTCCTTAGTCTGTCTAAAAGGCTGTGCTGGACACAATTTTGGTTGGAGACCCAACAGCTTCCAGGGACCTTGTCAACCCTGGGTGTGTGGGCCTTGGGCCAGCAGCCACAGTGACATCCCTGGAAGCTTGTTGGAAATGAAGTCTTGGGTCTCTCCCCAGACCTGCTGCATCAGAATCTCTAGGTGGTGACAGCCCTTGGGTTTCCCAGCACATTCAGTTTGTGCAGTGGTGCCCAGAAATTAAAATGTGAGTTCGACAGCCTCTCTGGTAAGGCGTCCAAACATCCAGGGGTCAAGTGTGCACGCAAAAGTGACTGGAGTGGGGCGGCTGACAGTGACAGAGAGGAGAATAAGATGATTACATAGTGGCTTTGTAGGGACTCAATAAAAACGACTTCCGCTCCCAGAGGCCCAGAACCAACTGTGCGGCAGACGAAACAGGAGGTTCACACAGCAAGCTCGCCACTAGCCGAACATCATGGAGACCGTAGCCTGGTGTGTGGCTCCATACCGCTGGTGCCCGGATTGGGTACACCTGCTCACTCAGGCACAGGCATGTCCCCCCCCCCCCCCCCCCGCAACCTAACCAGAGCACTGATGGTCAGTGTGCCTGTTGTCCACTGCTGTCAACCCGCAAGTCTGAAAGCCTCGGCTTGTGGACACCCGGTTATTAGCTCACAGCACGGTAAGTCAGCATACGTATCTCCCTGGGTTCTCCATCGAGAAGTGGGCCGAGCTGAGCCTTCTCTTGAGGCTTTAGCAGGCAATGCCCCTCCAAGATCATGCCGGTGGCTGGTAGAAGGTAGAGAGTGGCAGGTCCTGCTTCCTTCCTGGCTGGCTGCCAGAGCGAGGCTCCGGACCTCAGGCCTCCTCTCCCATCCTTGTGCGCATGGCTGGCTTCGCTCCAGCCCCAGGCAGAAAAGCTCGGCCATTTTTAACAGTCTCCATTCTACCAGCTAGGGGAATCTCTGCTGGCTGACTCCACACCAACTGATTAGCAGCCTTAACCGCATGCGAAAATCCCTCTACTCCGTGTTCCACAGCCGGTTCACACAAGCTTGTCTCACTCACTGTCCCGGTTATTGGGATAGACAGTCTTGGGGTTCTGTTTTAGGATTCTTCCTCGCATACCTCACTCCTGCTTCCTGAGTTGCTGGCTTGGTAATTGAATCTTTCATGGTAGAGGATGAATGTGGGTGTGGAAAGGGGCCAACGATTGCATACTGAGGAATGTTGTTCCACATAGAAACCTGAAGCCCCGGGAAGGCGGCCTCTTAGCAACCCCACCCTCCATCATTCTAATAGCCGAGACACCGAGTATAGTTCAAAGGTCAGCCGGGAGACATGGAGACCGCGATGAAGTACCTGGGCGATCCAGGAGAGAGAATCTAGTGTGAGCAAGAGACCTGGAAACCCCTCCATGATGAGGATGGGGAGGGTGACTGTCAGTCCCGTGGGACTGAGCTGAAGAGTGTACCCTGGTTCCAGGGTGTGCAGAGGAGCGAGGTTAGCAGAAGCCTGTGAGGAGGGCTGGTCTGGAAATGCTGTGGGAACCCCTTGTTAGGAGATATTCACAAGAAATCTGACAAGCGGTCAGAGGATGAGCTCTGGGGTGGGAGCAGTTGGGATGGGGATGGAGAGAGGAGTGAGAGCAGGCAAAGCAGCACAGGGGAGGCCTTGGCAACAAAAGGAATAAAGCCAAAGGAAAGTCCCCAGGTTCAAATCCCCAGCCTGGGAGTAACTGCCGTGGGAGAGGCAGCATCTGGCTTGAGGTGCAGGAAATGCACACGGCAGGTGTGGGTTTCTTCCTGTGTTCCCTATCTCACACACGTTCACACACACACACACACTCACACACACTCTCACACACTCACACACACTCACACATACACTCACACACTCACACACACTCACACTCTCACACACACTCTCACACACTCACACACTCACACACACTCACACACTCGCACACACTCACACACACACACATTCACACACACACTCACACACATACTCACACACGTTCACACACACATGTTCACACACTCATACTCACACACTCACACACACATGTTCACACACACTCACACTCACACACACTCACACTCACACATACACTCACACACTCACACGTTCACACACACTCACACATACACTCACACACACTCACACGTTCACACTCACACACTCACACACACTCACACACACTCACACACACATGTTCACACACACTCACACACTCACACACACACACACACACACACACACACACACACACACACACACATCTCGACACTGGTCATTCTCTCCTGCCAACTCACCAAGTCCCTTCTCCTCTCCCGAAGCCCTGCCTCCCCTCCCAGAACCACATTCACCTCTATGCGCGGCTGTTCTGGTGCCGCTGCTCCTGCTAAAACAAATCTCTCTTGGTCAAGGTCACAATCACTGGCTTTTCTCTGTAGATAAAACTCAAGGTTGTCTTTCAGTGCTCATCCCCATGGCCACTCTAGGACCTTCGGGATATGATGTTCTTGTGCAAACTCCTGTCTTCCTGTGGTGTCTAGACCTTCTTCATCTTTCTCTTGCTACCTCAGCCCCTTGGTCCAGCCCCGCCCTCCACTTACTTGATCTGTCCATCTTTAGTGATTTCCTCCATACAAGCATGTTCTCTGTGCTTTTGGAAGCTACTGTAGACATTGTATGACTGCTCATGTGATTCCCAACTCAAATATCCAAAGCTAAATCCTAGTGCCCACTTCTATCATCATCCTACCCTGCTACTAATGCTCAGAAACTGGGGTAAATCACTTCCTCCCTCTCTTCCCTTCATCCCTTATTCCATTCATTATTGCTCACATATTGATTTCTACCATCAGGATCCCATGTCCTGTAGCTCCTGGCTCCATGTCTGTCTGCTCCCCGGTCATCTATACACTTTCAGTGGATTTATTTTTCTAAAATACCCATTAGATTGCCCCCCTCAGCTTCCCTAGCTCTACTAGAACCCATAGCCCTCATACTGAGGTTCGGTCACTTCAGGCTGTGTGGGCTGCCACACCCCACCCTCCAGAAGCTGACCCCAAAGCCATGCCCTGTCTTTATCAGAACTGGCACGATGCCCTGATCCACATGCTCCTCTCCTCCTGTTGTTCTCTATGATTGTCCTCCCAGGAGGGCCTTCTCCCACCTCATTCCACCTCCCTCCACCAGGGTTTGGAAAGTCTAGGACTCCACCCACCTTCTAAGGGTTACCACGGAGCACCTGAATTAGGAACAGTCTTCTGAGCCCCCTGGTGGTGTTGGCCCCTACTTCCCAGGCCCTTTCCTCTCGTTCTCTGGACTCTGCACATGTGCTTGTCAGTAGCCATGGTCCCCTTTGCGACCTGTTATTTGCCCTCTGTCACCAAGGAGCCCAGAACCTTGGCTGACACACAGGGGCCGTTACAGGAAGGCTAAAGGAAGAAAATCAAACGTGTCATACTCTGGAGGGGTCTCAGAGGTGCCATTTGGAAAGACTAGGGGTCAGAAGAGACTAAAAATCTGTTAAGGATTTTAAAACCTCTCAACCAAATAGCTCTTGCATGTCCAGACTCTGGATAACAAGAAATGACTTCAGGGAAGGAATTCTACACATTTGAGATTTATACAGTGAAGAATTTCTGAGATATTTTCTAATGAAGATATAACATTGACATGAGGAGAGAGGTGGAAGATGAGATCCCAACTCTACCAATTTTATCTATGAAGAAACAGAACTGGCCTATGCCTGTAGACGTGTGTGTGTGTGTGTGTGTGTGTGTGTGTGTGTGTGTGTGTGCCTGTGAGTGTATGTTTTTACTTATGTGTGTGTGCACATCTGTGCATATGTGTAAACTCGTTCATATGTGTGTATACCTGTATGTGATTACAAATGTGTGTGCTTCTGCATGTGTGTGCATGAGCTGTATATTTGTGAATGCATGTGTGTGAGCGAGTGTGCACAAGTGTGAGTGTGTGTGCATGCAAGTGTGAGTGCATGTGTGTGCATGTCCACGGGCAAGTTTCCTAAGCTATCCAAAGGGAAGACTCCTCATCTGTAAAGTGGGGGTGACAGTGGCATTCCCAGGGCTAATCGGGGTGCCTGTAATCACTGCCTGGCCTATGATGGCTTGCAGTGGGGAAGGACAGGAGAGAATGACAGACAATGCTGCCATGTCCAGCTCCCACCTGTGAGCACATAGCCTCTGCTCTCTCCCTGTTCCAGGGTGGCGCCTTACCTAGCTCCTGGAGCTGGGGATCCCTTCACAGTTCCGCAGGTCTGACTTTACCTGTGCACATCAATCAGTTCAGGGCTTCCCTGAGGTCAGCTGACTTCCCTGTGTCCTCAAGGCTGATGTCACAGGAGCTAAGGAAGTTCTTAACCGTGACACACAGACCTCACAACCCAGTCCCTTCTGCCATGGCTTTTAGAATAAAAAGACCTTCGGCTTTTCTCTAAGAATTTTGAAGTATTAAGTGTATACACAGACACCTGCTGTCTATTCTGCCTTTCCAGTTTCTCGACCTGACATGGAAGGTGTCTCCTCGTTCATGAGACTGTTCCGGAGTCTGGTTGCGCTAGGTCTCTGGATAAATCTGCCTGGGCTGCTCAGTCTTGCTGTGCGGATCTCTTAGGCCCAACCCTCGCCTGTTAGAACCAAGCTTCATTTGTTATTTCTTACCTTATCACTAATAATTAGTGCAAATTATTCTGCCCCTATTCTGTTTTAAAAAAAAAATTTTTTTTACAGAGATATTTTATGTACTTGTAAACTATGATCCTTTAAAACTATTTTAAGGATGCTCCTGGGAGGCCGTATATATTTAAGTCATTCAATCTTTCATTAGAGGACAGTCCTACAGAAGCCTTATTATTTTATTTGCTCTTTTGCTTTGGCAAAAATATATGACTAGGGAGTTTCGAATCTTGCCCTCCTGCCTATTTAAACAGCGTCTGGAAATCTGGAATAATTAGCTCTGTTCTTCTTTGCAACATTGTTTTTAAGCCATCTTATACCGTTGTAGAGTGGGGCTTCCCGGATCCTAAGGTTTGAAACCACATACCCCTCGTGTCACTTGGTGCTGACCGAGGTCAGTGTGCAAGGCTGAGGGGTAATCTCCAACTCACATTAAGTGTGAATACACGAGAGGAAGAGAGCAGGTTCACAGGACTTTCTCAGTGGGCTTCCCAATACCTTAAATGCAACAGGATGCAGAAAATGCTTCATCCTGGGAAAATAGCATATGATAACGATTCCCAAGGATGTTTAAGACTGTGTCCTTTCAAGAATGAGTGGTTTCCATGTAAACAGACTGCTCCTAACTGGAAAGGGCAGGGAAGCAAGCCATCACGGGTAGAATGTTTCTGGAATATCCTATCACTAAAGGAGAGCAATTGAACATGGAAGCACCAGCTTGTTTCTTTTAGAAGATGTACTCCAAATTGTTTGTTTGGATAAACACTTGCTTTAAGGAAAGAAATTGCTTTCAATGGATTGCTACCTCTTGTGCTTAGCCTCTATCATGTTACTGATTTTAAAACATTTTGTATTAAGCTGGGATTTGGTTTTAATCTCACCTGGAGGTCTGAGTCATCCCCAAAGCTTTAGTAAATAATTCACATGTGTTCATGCGTACAGCTGAGAAAGGAGCATCTAAGACACAGAGATTCAGCATTCGGAATCCAGCATGGATAGAAAACACGTAAAACCGCATGCTAGACAGATCACAGTTCACCTATTTGGTGATTCACTGTTTTATTTTTGTGCCAAATATGCTGGATTTATTTGGACCATGATATAAAACTCCCAATGCTAAGAAATATGGCAAGCAATGAAATAGGAAAAATAATTCTGTAGAGATTCTGTTCTCTAAACTTGGCATTTTGTTGTAATTAGAATAAAAACTTAGTAACTTTCAGTTTATTCATAGGGTTACCTTCTAGAGAGGCTCATGGTATGTTAAGTTCCAAGTTATACATCTTAATGAAATATACATTCGCATATGTATGACTTTCTATTGATGTGTTTCTATATATAATTTATGATATCATTTTGCCAAATAATTAAAGCTTTTTTGCTGATGCAAAAATACTTAAAAGGAGCTATCCACATTGTAGCTGTTATACCACATAAAATACCCCAATGAAATCTTAAATGATACCTTCAGCTCTGTGGCGTTCACCATTTACACATTCTGCTGTTATTAAATGACTATATGACTCTCTGAAAAAATATGGCTTGGCTTCTATCAGCTATGACAGAGTTTATTACATTTGTTAGAGCAGTGGTGATGCAAATTTTTTATGAGGGTAAAATGTTTACTAAGCGCCCTGTATTTTGTGAGGAAAAAAAGAGAGAGATTTTCAGTTTGCTCCTTGTAAGGTCCACAGAGAGTTGCCAAAGTTGGAGTGAGGGGATCTCACACTGTCCACAGCACAGCAGAGGAACATCCGGAGAGTCTGCCGGGCAGGGCTTCAGGCGTTTGTTTGGTCCTCTGAGTAAACAAGTGTGAAAAGTGAAACAGCCCCCCGGGTGCTTCAGGAGGGAGAAAAGTGTAATTACGTTCCAGTGTTGGAAGCCAGACTGTGTGGACAGCAGCAGGTCGCTGATTACATCAATTGCTAGTCACCAGAATCGCTCCATGCCTGTATATCAGTGCAGCACTTATAGTAAAATATGCTCTCTAATTAAAAAAAAAAGAAGAAGAAGAAGAAGGAAGAAAAAAGAAAAGAAAGGAAGGAAGAAAGAGGAAGAGAAACAATCCTTTTAGAACTGGTTCGCATTTAGAATCTGATTTGGACAATGGAGTATTGCAATGGAGGGGGAATTTTGACTTAAGAGAGAATTGCTGTTAAGCACATCTTATTTTGGAGATGATTTCATAGAACAAACACGCAAAACCTTTGGTTTTCTGCGACCACTTACAATTAGCGAATCACCCAAAGACGTAGGAAAAAATAAGTCAATACACCGCCCTGTTCTCCATTGAAATGATTGCTTCCCATTAAACCAAATATCACTTTCTAAATTCACTGCAGAAACTTCCAATCCTGTTATGGACACTTTTAGATTTCCCCGGTGCAACAAATTTGTTAGATTGTCACACAGTAGCAGTTTAAGCAAATCTCTCCCTGGCAGGTTTTTTTTTTTTTTTTCCTCATGTAAATTTTAGTGTCACTGTAGGGGAGCCTGGAAGTGAAAGTTGTAGCCTTTCCTTCAGCTCTTGGTGTGGCAAGTGAGGGAAAGTGTTGATTGTTGTTGAAATGAGCGCTCTGGGTGGGAAGGAATTCGTCCTTTCCCTCTCCTGCTACAGGACTCCAGAACTTGCGAAGCCCTGAGGGCTGAGCCTTCTAGGCGCCCCGAGGTTGAATCCCAGCTTCGCGCAGGGAGTTCCTTGTTCCTCAGAAAGGGGGGGGGGGCGGCACTGGTTTTGTTTGTTTCTGGTTTTCACATGCGCGCAGGGTGGCGCAGTGACAACCCACGGCAGGTCCAGGGTTGCCCGAGGACCGCTTTGGAAGCTTTCGTTGCTGTATCATTGTTGTCGGGGTTCGAATTTATTTAGCTCAGCTGTGCTGACCTTGAAAGCTAAACTCGGTGTAGCGGGTGTTGCTCTGACTTCTGCCCGGGAGGCAACCCGAAACCCATGCAGGTTTTGGGCTTTTAAGCAGGAGGTCTGACTCTGAGGCGTTTCCTTCAGCTCTTCGAAAGGCAGAAAACCCAGAGTCAACTTTTTCCCTCGAGTCAAGGGCCACTTGTCCCGGCCACAGTCCCTGTCTCCGTGTGCCCCCTGGGGATGCGCTTGCCTGTGACCCCAGGAGCACTAGCTCTGAAGTAGCTTCTTAGAAAACGCACTTGAGGGGAGTCTAGCTTCCATTGGCCACAAACTCACCAGTAGAGCCCGCACCTGCAAGCCTGGACACTAGGAAGTTGTGGCCCCGGCAGGGGAAGGACGGCTGCAGGGTGGCGACCGACCGCAGCATCTAGCATCACTCAGGCAAGGCGGAGTGTTAGGGAACATTCAGAGAGTTGACACCTGAAATGAGACTTCTTTGGAAATAGTTATAAAAGAAAAGCATAGAGAAATTTGTGTCTTCTCAAAGCTCCGGACCCCCCAAAACACATGGGAAATACTGAGCTTGTCTGTGCCGGCATAATTCTAGTGCTGAACAGGAAAGGCCCACTTGGGAAAATGCAGAAGGCTGGGGACTATGAGGCCACTTGCAAAAGCTTTTGCTGGTGCTCGCTGCACACCTGGAGAACTCATGTCCTGAACTAGCATAAGGCAGAGCTCAGGCAAAGAAGTTTCAAAGGCAAGAGACCCGGATTTCGGCGGATCGTGACAGTCCCCTGAAGGGGGGATTCCGACGCAGGCTAGCCTGGCTTCCACCTCTGAGCGATGGAGGCGCTCGGGTGTGTCCTGGTGGCCACTTGTTACCGTTTGTTCCCAAACTCACAAGGACCCCCACTCCACCCCACCGTTCCAAGGGCCTCCGGGTGGGACAGATCCCCGCGCCGCCCGCCTGTCCGCCGGGGCGTGCCCAGTGCCCAGTTCCGCGTCCCAGGCCGCCGAACAAGGGCCGCTGCTGCCCCCTGGCGTCCGCCCTGAGCTCCGCCGGGTCCTGCCCAGGGTTCCATGCCGCCAGCTTCCACCCGCCTGGGGCAAAAGAAGCGGCCCTAAAGCCCAGGCCAGGCCTCCGGGCCAGGACCGCCACGGCCTCGTCCTTCTGCACCGAGCCCGGGTCGCGCGGATGCGTGAGGAGGGAGGACACACGCAGGGACCAGCCGGGGACCGGAGCACAGAATGGAAGTGAAGGGATTCGGGTCAGATGTGGAGGGTAACGGGCTCCACGGACTGGGTGGTGAGACGTCCTGGAGGAAGCAAGGCCCTGGAGAACGAAGGGACCCACGGAAGACACCGACCAGCTGCTCCGGCTGGGGACAGCAGTGGGCCACGCTCCAGGCAGGACCCAGACCCTTAAAGCTCCGCGAAAATGCCCTCGGCGCCACGGGGACGGACACGGGTGGGGGGAGAGCCCCCACAGTGCGCAAGCGAAGTGGGTTCAGCGTCTGGAGGAAAGCTCCGGCCTTCCCCGGGAGCTGGAGGGTGGCTGAGGGCTCGTGCGATCGGGGTGGCCTCCCCCCTCTCCCCTACCCCGGATGCTTTCAACTTTCTTTGCAGTCTAGGGTTCTTTGAGGCCTTGGTTAGAAAACTAACTCCTCTTTAGCCGCTGCGCACACTCAGAACGCGGCGCGCTGCGTAATCAAGCCGCAGCCCAGCAGCAGAGAAAAGACACTAAATAAAGCAACTCTACCAAGGAGAGGATGCTTAAAACCCCAAACTCCTGCGGCGGAGCAGCGACTGATCTTATTTAAATGACTCGGTGCCACTTCGCCTCAGCTGCCAGCCAGACCGGGGGAGGCGCTCAGAGCCTCTCCCACCCAGCCATCAGCCCTCCGGCCCTCTTGAGGCCGAATCCCACCCTGTCCTCGCGGGACGTGGAGGCTTGGCCCATGGACTGCAGTGCACCGCTGGCTGGGGACCGTTCCGGGACGCCAGCCCTGGTCCCCCAGAGCCTCGGGATGGCAGCTACGAGTCCAGGGCTCGCTGGGCGTCTCCTTCCCAAGGCCTCCAGGCCTCGGGCTTCTCCAGACACAGCTCCCGGTTCCTATGCCCCGACCGGCTTTTCGATTCCTGTTGCAGGGTCTCCGGGACCTTGGCCGCCGGTGGCGCCGCGGCGCCCTGCAAACCCACCACCCAGCGCGAGTGCAGATGTACCACCCCGGCGCGTGGCTGCCGGGCTCAGTGGGGTCTGCACCTGGGCCGGGCTTCGGACCAGCGTGGCAGCGTGTGCATGGATGTGCGTGGGTCGGCGTGGGTGCGGGAGCAAGGGCTGCCACCGAGTCCCGGGCAGGGTTGCGTACAGTAGCGCGCGGGGGCGCGCGGGCCAATTCCAGGAGCGCGGCGGCGGGCCGCGCCCAGGCTGAGACCGGAAAGGCCTGTGATTGGCCGCCGCTCGCCCCTATGCAAACGAGCTGAGGGAATGGAATTCCTCCGGCCGGCCTTACAGTAAAAGCACGTTCATTTCCAGGCACTCTCTCATTCATAGAGCCAGCGGGCGCGGGCAGGACGGGCGCCCCGCGGCCGGACCCAGCCAGGGCACCACGCTGCCCGGCCCTGCGGCTGCCACTTCCATCCTGAGCTCCGAGGGACGCAAGAAAGTCACCCTCTTTGCGGCTCCTCCTCGATCTGCGTTGGACCTCCTTGTTTTCCTTTTCCTTTTATTTTATTTTTTTTGTAATGTTTTTTTATTTTTCCTTTCTCACTTTTGAATGAACTGGCTTTCATCTAGGCTTGGATGTTTCAACTTCTTTCCTGGCCGTGAACTTTTCTCCGATTGTTTCTCTTTGACAACTGCGGGAGAAAGTGTTCTGGGGTTCCGGGAGTGCCGTGAAGTTGCGTGTGCGTGGCAGGGTGCGTGGGAGTGAGCGCGAGCGCGTGTAACTCGAGCCTCCCGGTCTGCGGCGCTTCCCCCCGGGCCCGCTCCACCTGCTGCGGTTACACCGTGCTCGCTCGCTCGTGGGTATTTGTGCGCCCCAGCAGAAAAACCAGCCAGCCAGCGCCGGGCGACGACGTTGGAGGAAGATCGTCTTGCTACTGCTAGTCTGGGCTGACTCACTCAACCAATGTAGACAGTGGCTGGCTTCCGAACAGTGCGCGTCTGCCTGTGTGACCCAACTTCGGCTCAACTCCCACCAAACCACAGGATCAGCCACAAACTTAACCAACGTTCCCAAACCCGAGTCCTCAGATGGGGGAAGCTCTAGCCTGAGCGTCATCGAGTTTGGCTTTTTTTTTTTTTTCCTGATGAGATAGAGGTCTCTGTAAAGCTAAATTTTCTGCACTGACCATTTGTCCAGAATTTATTGAGTAATGACAAGTGGTTCTACCCCAGCCTTTGAACTACTGAAGCTGATTTTCAAGGCTACTTAAAAAAAAAAAAAACTTCAGCGAACATTAATGGATTTCTGTTGTGTTTAAATTCTCTACAGATTGTATTGTAAATATTTTATGAAGTAGATCATATGTATATATTTATATATACGAGCACATACATTACTAGCACAATCTTTTAAAGTTGCGGCTCTTGCTTTTGGGAACCGAAGTGAGTTTTTCACGATAAGAGGGGCGCCCTGTATGGAAGACACTCCTAAGTTTTGTATTTCGTTGGGACTTTAAACAAAACTGATCTGCAAGAAAGAAAAGCAAACTGACGGGCAGTTAACTGCTGGAACTTCCAAATCTAGTTTTTGCTGTTCATTTTTTGTTCTGCGCATAAATATTTTAGGACGTGTACGGGAATTTTGCCTCCGGGACCGTTTGTCATAGCCAAAGATTGAACTTGAACTTTGAAAGCGAGCCTCCATTGGGCATTTGACTTTGGATTCTGGTTGACCGCTCTGCAATGCACTGATCGGCCAGTTGTTAGCCCTGCTTGGGTGTGAGGACCGATCCGAGTAACTAGAACTCAGTCCGGGACTGTCGGTAATTTAGCCACCCTCCTCCCCCACAACCCTCCGGTAGTGATACAGTCTCCTGAACTTGTATGTTGGTCTCCCGGGAGCTGCTTGCAGAAGATCCGAGCCCGTGTCGCCGCCGTCTAGTAGGAGCTGTTTTCAGGGTCCTTACTCAATCGGCTTGTTGTGATGCGTATCCCCGTAGATGCCAGCACAAGCCGCCGCTTCACGCCGCCTTCCACCGCGCTGAGCCCCGGCAAGATGAGCGAGGCGCTGACGCTGGGCGCCCCGGACGCCGGCGCCGCCCTGGCCAGCAAGCTGAGGAGTGGCGACCGCAGCATGGTGGAGGTACTAGCTGACCACCCCGGAGAGCTGGTGCGCACCGACAGCCCCAACTTCCTCTGCTCCGTGCTGCCCACTCACTGGCGCTGCAACAAGACCCTGCCCATCGCTTTCAAGGTACTCGGGCCTGGAGAGGGTGGTGGGAGGATCGGGAGAAGGCCGGCCGATGCCCAGGGGGAGCCCAGAGGGCAGAGGCCGAGCGGCATCTAGACCGGGGTGCTGCCTGTGGAAGCCTCTGGTCCTTCTCACTGAGTTTGGGATGTGGGGATGCTGCGTTGCCGTGGCGACCCTCGGAAGGGACCCACCTTAGCCAGCCCTAGAGGCATCCAAGAGGAGTTTAAAAAAAAAAAAAAAAAAGTCAAGATAATCCCAGAACATCTACCAAGGGCCTTACCTTTGCTACGAACTAGGAAAAGTTAAAACCTTGGGGCGGACAAATCCGTCTTCCTTAGTACGCTTCCCGGACCTCCGGATGAACACCCAGACCATTTTGTGTCTCTCAAATGAAGGCATCAGGAAATAAAAAAAAGAAATAGAGAGAGAGATACTTTAATACCTTCCGGTCAGTAAAAATAAACCAACAAGGGAAAGAGCCAGGGGGACACCCCCGCCTCCAGCGCGCCTTTTTTTTTTAACCGCCCTATAGACATCAGAATGTCCAAAGTCCACTCACTGCAGGCGTAGTTAAGTTTGCCAAAGTTCCGAGGAGTTTTTCGAGCCTGTCGCCTGCTCCTGCCAGAAGCCGCAAGTAGCAAATCCTGTTGCTTTTTCTGGAACCCTCCAGAAAATTAAGCCCCGGGCAAGAAAGGTGCAGAGGTGTCTTCTGACACCTGGGAAGGTCCAATCCGGCGGCTTTTCTGCTAGAGGAGGGGGCAGTGTCGACCCAGCCACTTCAGATGGGCAGCTCACTTCCGTCGGGTAGCTTTTCACCCTGATCTTGCCCTGGCTTTCAGTTGCCTCCAAACCTTGGCCTTCAGAAGGGATGTATAAACAACCCCGGGCGCTTTTAAAACAACTACCCTACTACTCTGGCAGGGAGCTTGAGAATTTAAATTCTCTTCTTTGGTCTTCTTCGGTGGTGGGTTTTAAAAGACAGCTGAAAAGCACAGTGACTGTGTTCGGTCCTGTTCTTTCAAAAGGCTGATGAAGGAAGCAGGTCCACGCTGTAAAGAGAAGTTGCTTTTTTTTAAAAAAAAAAAAAAAAAAAAGATGAAGAAATTGCCCCCTTTAGGAGGGAGATTAATTTAAGTTTTCCGTAGTTCCAGGCCTCAGCTGGACCTTGATCTAATTGCAACTAATAACCCTCACTTTTTGAAAAGTGCTGTCCAAATTCTTTTTTTTTAAGCGCTAAAAACACCGTCCACATTTAAAAAATTATAGAGCTAGAATATGCAATTGTCTCTGTCTATAAAAATGTTGCCTTCAACAGTTTTTGAAAGCAACTTTTAAAAGGTGGGGGTAGGATTGAGGGTCCCAGGGTAGGCAAGGCCCTTGGCTTTACCCCGCTTCCAGTTATTTGGAAAGCCATTCCGATTCCTTTAGAAAAACAAGGATAGTTGATGGTGTCTCCTGCTCACCTTCAGAGGGAACCTGACTGGGCTGAGCCCTGAGGTCACTGTCAGCAGAGCGAAATCAGGCTTTGTGTAGTCAACAAAAGGACGATTTAAGGTAGGTGTCCCTGCAGAGCAGAGCTAAAGGGACTTGTGCCTTCCTTGGGGGGTCTTTTCTGAGCTGAGCTGCTGTTTTCACTGTGAGGGAACTCCAGTTTATCAAGACACTAAATGATTGATTTTTAGAAATTGTCCTCAGGAGCTGAAGCAATGCAAAGTCTTGAGCTGCCACATGGAAATGTTTGTTTTCTTTCAAAAGAATGAAAAGACCATACACACTGATTTTACAAACCGCGGAAAATTCCTTTTAAGCAAAAATAATCACAGCCATAGAGGTTCCCTTTTTATAAATGATTTTGGAAAACGCACTTCTAAAAGAATCCCAGTTTGTTTTCCTGAGTGACAGCCGGTGGCTATGACTAAGGTCAAGGTGTGGGGGGCACAGCACGTGTGGAAGGTTCAAGTGGGTCTCTTGAGAGAGCTTGGGGGGGAAGGACAGGGTAGCAGAGAAATCAGGCCGCTCCATTAATGTCTGTCACCACTCCGTCCCACAGAGAGAGGCCACTTCCAGGAGCTCAGCACCCTGCTGAACTGAGACAGTAGACAGGGTTTTCAGAGGGAGAAGAAATTTAAAGGTTGAGCTTAAGAGGAAGCTGTGCATCTAAACAGACCAGCATCCTAGGTGCATTTTCTCTGGATCCCTGGCCCCCATCTGTACCAGCTCCTACCAAAAATGTTTCTCTACATTTCGGATAGGAAATAATAATAATTATTATTCGGATAGATTAAGGCCCAGGAATCTCTTTAGAGGTCAGTCCTACAGGAATTATCTTATTTTCTAAGATAAAAACCAAATTATGTGAAGCGGTGATGGAACCCACCCACCCCTAGTGGAGGAGCACCTTCAAGGAATCTTCTGGAATTTTGTTAAGTCCTCTGCTTTAGTCTTCAGAATTATCAAGAGATTTAATTCTCTCAAAAATAGATGTAAATACTCCTCATTGGTTCTCCTGCCTCTCCTCTGGCCCGCTTTTCACCTCCAAACCGTTTGTCTTAGCCCAGGAGAAACAATTTCCCAAACGAGAAATTGTGACGTCTGCTGTGTACTGCGCAGTATTGGTAGAAGCAGCCAGCAAAGTTATTCAGGTGACTTGCAACAGATTTTGTAAGACTGTAATAGGACAGTTCGTTGAGGCCCTGGTACACAGAGCATGAGCATGCCTTCCACAGGGAGTTCAAAGACCTTGGGTGCTGATGGAATATGTTTTTCTTTTTCTTTTTCTTTTCTTTCTTTTTTTTTTTTTTTTAAGGAGTAAATCATGTTTCTGCCAGGAAGATCATGGTCCCTAGCTATACATTAAATGCCATCTCAGATGAATTCTATGTTCTACTCCATAGTCTTCTTTGAAATTCTGGAAGATCAAGGACATGAATTGTAACTGTAATTTCAACCTGTAAAATTGTTGGAAAATGCCGGTTTCCAATTACGAACAGGCCAGCCAAGAACAGTACTAGGAAGCCCTTATAGCACAGAGGAGAGCTGATATTTTGCCCAACTTCCTGATACTTGGAGAACAGAGAAGTTCAACAAAATATGAGCTATCTCTGGCCAGCAAGTCCCTTCTTGTCTGTTTGGTCTGTGCTGAATGTAAATGTTTGTCTTCCCTTACCTATTGTTTATAGCTTTTTATTGCAGACACTGCTTTCTATTTCTGTTTGAAGTTGGATTTTTTTCTCATTCTTTTTATAACACTTCTCAATGACAAAAATCTGTATCAAATTGGAAGACATCTTAGTTTTAACTCTAAAAAAAAATTTAACCTAGCCTAAGTATACTTGTCATTGGATGAAATATACTGTTAAATATCCCTGGATTTAATGTGTCTCCTTCCCTTCCCCACCAAAACTCTTGGGAGATAAATCAGAAAGCCAAAGAAGTAATCATTGAGTCCCTAGATTCCCTATTCCCACTTCTTTTAAAAATGCGAGTGGTGAAATTTAAACTCTTGATTTTTAGACTTTTGAATTCCAGCATCGGCAACCTTTTCCTAGTTAGCCACCCTGGTCCTTTCGTACATGTATCCATGAGGGCCTCCTAGGCTGGCCCCCCACTAATGAGGTGAAGCACTGGAGCAACAGTGGTAAACTGAGGCACACTGAGACACAGCAGGAGGAGAGCCATGACTCAGCATGCCTTTGGACACTTGTAGAACAGGATGTATTTATTTTAACCTCTTAAGAGATATGGGCCCCAACGGTAAGGCATTCAGTTTGGAAGCCCAGTGGTAGATCCAGTACCCTGGGTACCCGTGGGTGTGGAGTTGAACTAGAAAAGCCTAGCTCTCCACAGTGAAAGGAGGACGAGGAAGTGAAGCGTCTTCATGGACGACATTTCAACACTGTGAGCTGATTGTGCAGGGGAAGTGAAAATAGTGAAAAAAGAAATGGAGGAAAAAATAAAGAGACTAAAAACAGAAGAATTTATAGGAGTAGAATTTTGTAGGAGTAGAAAGAAAGGTTAATAATGATCAATTAACTGATCAGGGAGATTTATTGCAATGATGTTCTTTGAAACAAAAGAGTTGTCATATTACTAATCTTAATTAAAGGCCATCAAACACTTGTGGTGGGATATAAACATCTAATTACAGACTGCTCAGAGAATAAATGTTTTAAAATCTCCTTTGTAGAAAACATGTCCAACAATTGGAATGAAAGGGTTAAAAAGAGGCAAGAGGCTCCTTGTCTCACAAAGCAAGTTGGTGAAAACAGATAAAATTAAAGAGCTGACAAGATACTTACCCAGTACCCAGAGCAGAGCGTCCTGGTGATGTCCTGGGGTCCCGACTGTCCACTTCTCCGGGCAGCTGGAGTCATTTCCTGGCATGTTCTTTAGAACCCAGGAGATGGAGCGGCCACAAAGAATAGAAATCATCCAGATAGTCATCTGCAGGACAACGGAGAGCGGAAGGGGACATGACTAAGCGCAGTGAGGATGACGAGCAGAGGGATTAGATATTGGTGCCCGATTAGCGAATCTGTGGCATCCTTATTTACATACATGCGGACGGAGAAATATTCCTGCAATAAACTATGCAGTAACTAGTATGCAAAGACAATGAAAAAACATAGTAACAGTATATTGAGAAGTGCTTTTGCTGCTCCCAACTTGAGAACATCCACCTAACAATGACCACGTTGTCAGGATAAATAACAATTTTACCACAGACTGACAATGTATGTCAGAAATGATTGGAAAAAAAAAAACCTGAACTTGAGGCATTTTGGTTCGAATTCCATGACCACTTTGAAACTGGAATAAAGCAGATGTAAGCCGTAATCAAGTCAAAACTCAAAAATCGCTGCTGCAGTCAGACACCGGCTTGGGGGTGCATGCCTGTAAGCGCTGGCCTCACAGTGAAGACAAGAGGATGTGAGTGCAAGGCCATCCTAGGCTACCTAGTGAGACCCTAGCTCTAAAATAAAATGAAAAGAATCAATCAAACAGCAGCCAAGTGATGGATGGTACTTGGCGGAGCATTTTCAAGGCATGTACTTCAGAGTATTTTAATTTAAAATTGCTGCTTTTTTTTGTTTGTTTGTTTGTTTTCCGGATGTGAAATATGTTTATCTACCAGTTGTCTTCAAAATATAATAAGCCCTTACCTTCTCAATGGCAGTAAAAGAATACCTCAGAACACAGTTAATATATGTTTGGGGCTCACACATATGAAAATGTAGCCTGGTTTCAGCTTTGATTTGAGAATGATTATTGGGACTCCCTTTGTTCTGAGGTCATCTCTTTTGGAATTAATGGTAAATAAATGGCACATTTCTGGTTTTTCTCCTTGAGTGCCAGAGTTCTCTGCTAATGAGACTCCAACAGAGGCAAAAGAGATGCCAGAGATGAACTGCAATGGGCAGTTTAAATCCCTTCCAGGTCATTGGAAGCTGCGTACATGATGGCACACATACCTGTAACTTGCAGGGCGGGGACAGGAAGATCAGGGGTTCAAGGTCATCTGCCAGACAATGAGCTTGAGGCTACCCTGGACTATGGGAGACCCTGTCTCAAAAAATTTTTAAAAAAAAAGAAAAGAAAAGAAAAAAAGATCAGTAGCAAAAGTCAAATTTAAGTTTATCAGAACTAAGTTGAAGTTCCTAAGTCCAGGTCCTGCTAGGAGCACCAACGGAGGTCCAAGCGAGTAAAGATGGGCTTGGAGAGATGGCTCAGTAGTCAAGGACACACCATACTGCTGCAGGGGACAGCTTCTGGTTCCAGCACCTGTCAGGTAGCTCACATCTGCCTACGATTCCAGTTCCAGGGTGTTCTGATGTCTCTGGCCTCAGTGGCCCTCACACTCATATGCACACATACACCCACATCCACATAATTCAAAATAATACAGTGAATCTTTTTTTTAAAGGTGAATTAGATTATAAACCTACCACGTAAGACTTTCTGTCTTTCAAACATGTCTTAAGAGATAACTATACTGATGAGAATCAGTAGCTTTTCAGAGTCCCTGTTCCCTTTTGTATTGTTCCTACTGTGTTGTGTGGCCTTATTCATTTAATTTCGTCAGTGTCTTCCTCATGTGGAAATCGACATCCATCTACGCATTGTGGAATGAACAGCAAGCCTTTCGGTTGTGATGCTCAAGTTATGATGATTCCTCTAAAAACCAGAAAGTGTTGTTAAGCGTATGTTTAATTTTAGAACGATTACTGCGCAGGTGACATGGAAATGTCCCTACAACAGCGCTGATGTCTGCCTTTATCCCTTGGCTGATGTCTAGGTGGTGGCGCTGGGGGACGTTCCGGATGGCACTCTGGTCACCGTCATGGCGGGCAACGACGAAAACTACTCGGCAGAGCTGAGAAACGCGACAGCGGCCATGAAGAACCAAGTCGCAAGATTCAATGACCTCAGGTTTGTCGGTCGGAGCGGTAGAGGTGCGTATCTGTCACGAATGAACTTGAAATGCAAAGTATGTACCTGGGAACAAACCCAGGGTTTCCAGCCGATAGCCGTTTCTTATTATTGATGCCGCATCAAACTTTAACATAATGTTTATTTGAAATTTAATACTTTTGCAAGAGTCTCATTTTCTATTATCGTGTTTGATAACTAAATTGGCTTAAGATTGACTCTGGAACACATACTACATGAATGAATTCCTTTTTTTTTTTGGTTTTTCAAGATTTCTCTGTGTAACTCTGGCTGTCCTGAAACTAGCTCTAGATGACTAGGCTAGACTGGAACTCACAGAGATCCACCTGCCTCTGCCTCCCGAGTGCTGGGATTAAAGGCGTGTGCCACCACTGCTGGGCATGAATTGTGAATTTCCATAAAACACTTCACCATTTTTCTGAAATGAGAAAAGTGAACCTCACCACAATGAGAGCTGAGATTATGTAATGAGAGTTTACTATTGGGCAATCTGAACATTGAGAGCCTTGAGCAGATGGTACCTGTGCTTTCTATAAGTGACGGGGTTTCAACTGCTCACATCAATAATTTGGGGGAAATCCTTATAGTCTGTGATATGGTCTTAAGCAAGCTTACATTTCTAGGATAAAAATGGGATCATATTAATACAATCGAGAACAACATGACTTTCATGATGTATTTATTATTATTTGGCGAGAGAAGTGGGGTTCACTTAACATTTAGATGTTAATCATGTTAGAGACCAGATTATTGGAAGAAGCTGTTCCCTTAGCTCAGGTGCACATGCAGTTTGACTGTCCCTCACCCTTAGCCAAATTTCAACGTGTTGGAGCAGCGAGGGAAACCTTGGTTCGCTGTGGACTTGCCCACTTTCCGGTTATCTTTCAAGTATTGTAGTTTCTCTTTGTTTCTGGGACCTAAATCGTATTTTACAAACATCTCCGAGTAGTGAAAATTTAAGAGCAAGGGGGCTTGGTTTAAAGTTTCACTTCTGTAATGCAGAACTGAATAAGCCTGGCCGTCAAAGCTATTTCTAGCTTAATCAAAAAGACAGGATACGTGTGTGTAAGTAACAGTAATGGTTCTTGCACTGGAAAAGAAACAGGAAGGGGCTGGTGGAGTCTGCAGTCCAGTGGCGGAACACTAGCCTAGCACATGCAGGGCCCTCCACTTGGTCCCCAGAGCCAAGCGAACGAAACAAAACCAGCAGACTGGCAAGTCTAGAAAAGGCCAGGCAGAGGGGTCATCACCCCTGTGAACGAAGGCGTTCAGAAACCCTAGAAAATCTGTTCTCAGTGGAAGAGGGGAGAGGGTAAGTGTATGTGCATCTGGGCTGTTGTACTGGCTAGCCTAGATGTCCAGGGCGTTTTCATAATGAAATCACACCTAGAGAAAAATAAAAACGTATAATGTGATTGAAACTGTATGTTCACACTACTATGCTAATAATAGGGGGATTCAAAGAAAAGTCTCTCCACTTATTGAGAGCCTGAGGGATGCCGCCGGGAGAGCCCATGTCCTTAAGTGGGCTCACTTGTTATATTGAAAGTCTGCCTTTCCGCAAATGGAATTCGCATTATGGTTCAGAGGCGTGTGTTCAGAAAACTGAACTGTGAAGGGTTCAGATGAGCTGCTGGCAGAGTGGGTGGGAAGCCGAGAAGAAACAACGACCCCACAGCCAGACTCCCCACCTGCCTAGCAATGAACTCCATCAGTTCTTAGGAATTGCCACTTTTAGGAACGGCTAGCTGAGTATTACTTGGTTGCCAGAGAAAGTGTGATCATGCTCCTAGGCATCTAGGTGGGTCTTTTTGTCCTGTTTGGCTATGGAAGTTTTGAAGACTATTTAGAGGCCCATTCTGGTGACATTTTCCATGAGGATGGCATGGTGGCTTTCTGACAGTCCTCACCGTAAGTTGATGAGGACGATGAAGAATGGGGTTTTGAAAGCAGCATGCTTACTTTTGTGCTCCTGAGGGCTGGTCCCCCATCTCTCTTTGGCCGTCTCTGTTTTGAGTGGGTGACTAATAGGTGCTGGTGTTTACCTGAGGAACTCGGGCGACTGTTTCCCCAAGGTGTGGACTGTTTGCATTCTGCTACCTGATTCGTGCCAGTGTGCACTTGGGTTTGCATAAACCCCCCAAAGGAAAACAGCAGCACCCAAGGCCAGGCTGTCTTCTCAGACCCTGGAATGAAAAAAAATTAATCAGATGCAAAAAAAAGGATTATAATTGATTTGAACAGGCTCCCCTCTCCATCCCTGATAGAAAGTAATTAAAACTCAGGAGCATTAATTGACCACTTGACCCAGTTACGGTTACCGTATATAACGTTGGTCTTGAGTTTTTATGGCTTAAAATTTTTATGTCAATAATATAAGACAAGTAAGCTGTCAGAAGACTGAACATGGTTTTATCTCATAATTTCACTTTGTAGTCACAAAATATAATTTTATTTTGCCTTTTTGTGGTCATCAAAGCCTGCTAGGCATTTCTCTGTCTGTCTGTCTGTCTGTCTGTCTCTCTCTCTCTCTCTCTCTCTTTCTTTCTTCTTCTCTCCCCCTTCTCTCTCTCCTCCCTCTCACAGTTTGCTTCCCATTAGAAAGGGAATAGATGCTCTCACTAATTCTAACAATTAGTCCTAATCTCCCTGGCTGAGCTTTATCCTTTAAAAGTTTCATTATGTTTTATTAAGCGATCTTAAGACTCAACTATTTCATTTTCTGGTTGTTTTTTAATGTGCCTAAAAATATGCCCTTGACATTCACAGACTAACCCAGAAGGTTTTGGCTTTTCATCCATGCACACATCTTAAGGTCAGTTTTGAGTCCAGTCAGTGATGGATTCTCCACAGGGCCTGGGTGCTCGGTGTGGATGGAAGGTAGAGAGGACATGTAAGGTGCTCCCTTTCTCATGCCAGATACCTGCCCGACTCTGGGGACTGTGACCCTCCCAGAGACTGCCCGAGCCACCCAAGGAAGGATTTTTCTCTCTTCCAAGAAATGGATCTGTCTGGTGCTGGCTGATGGCCAGGGCCACAGCTCCTAACCTCAGGTTCAGCCTGCGACTGGGAGAACCTGCCTGTCTGGCTTCTGAGGCCTGGCTGACTGCAGGCCCCTGTGAACACTGGTGAAGGCCTAGGCAGCTCAGGCTTCTTCCCCAGCCCCTGGCTTCCCCTGCTCTCTGGGTAGTTCAGATCTCCACCAAGTATCTCACCCCGGAAAGTGTCTCCCTTTGATTGCCGATCTGCAAGCTGATTGGCAGTGACCTCACAAGAGAAGAGAGAGCAGTTCTCGGTTGGGGGTGGGGGTGGGAGGGAGAGAGGAGGGGATCCTGGGAGACTCACTGAAGTCCAGAGATTAGGAAGGCACACAAGTGGTTGTTCAGAACAATTGTTTTAATCACAGGGCCTGAGACTATCAGTAACCTCCAAGTTCAGGGTCAACAAGAACTCTTTCATAAGGTTAATTAACTGGGAGGTTTTTTGTTTGTTTGTTTGTTTGTTTTTCTGTCTATAACTGCAATCTGTATGTTCCGATGACAAGAAAGCTCCCCACAGTGTGCACAGCGTGAGGTGACAGACATGTCTGCAAATGCCTCTTCCCCACTAGAGTATTCCATTAGCTACCAATGAGCTGGCCAGTCAGAGAGGATAGCTTCGATGATTTCACGGAGAACCAAGGCACACAGCTACCAAGGTACCAGCAGCTGTCTTTAAGGAGGGAAACAATGGCCAGTTTCCATTTGTTCTAAGAATGTGACTTTTCATCTTTGGGAGATGTCATAGATAGTTCTGAAAATCCTCTAAAAAAACTTTCCCCAAGAACGGAAGAAGCAGCGCAAAAGATTTCTGTGTGCAGCGTAAAGTTTCTGGAGTTTGCTCGTAGGTCTTCTGGGATGTGTGGATGCCAAAAATGTGCAAATTTGGAACATGGCTTTGACTGTGGAGCGCCAGATTAGTACCGAATACCCAGAAAATAAATATCCAAGGGAACCACAGGGTGGACATTTCCTGGCGCCCTTCTGTTGTTTTGGTGACAGTGGCATCCATAGACTCGGGGCCTAATTGGTAGGGGTTAGGAAAGTACTTCTATTTAAAATGCCAATCCAGGCCTTTGCTAAGCCACTGGGTGTATGAGTGGATGTCACCACTCATGCAGGATTGGAGGCCATTCTGTCGTTGACAGTAAGGTCTCTTCAGGAGTGTCACCCGCCCTGGTTCAGTGACACTCAGGACCCATGAAGCCAAGTGTCCTGTGGTCTGTCAGGAAAGGGTTTCGCTTCTCGGTGGAATCCGCTGTTTATGCTGACCTCCTGGCAGCTCGGAACTTGCCCATTTTGAAAATAGTACTTTTCTGAAGTGAAATTCCTTCCTAGACTCTTGCTGTGGACGTCTTCCCAGACATAATATTTATGCTGTCACAAGCTGGGCTCTTTCACATTTGTGTGATGTCGGTTCCCCGTGGCAATTTCATCCCCTTCTGCATGATGCAGGGTACTACGGCATGGGCATGGGGAGGTTGTCTCTCAGCTCAGCAGAAGCCTCTGCTGGAGACACAGTTAGGGAGGGAAAAGCTGTGCTTCAACGGCGAACAGGGAGGGGTGTCTTTCTGTAGTGGCTTTTACCGGAGAGTTGCTCTTAGTGACTCACGAGGTTATAGGAGCCACATCATTCTTTATTTGATGGCAAACTCATTTACTAGAAGAAGGAAAAATCCAACTGCCAGCCCCAGAGATGTTCCGTGGAGAGCGTTCTAGGTAAACCATAGAAATGGCAGTTGGGTCTCCTAGAGAAAATAAATAGAAAGAAACTATGTGAGTTGTGTTCAAATCAAAAGTCCAGTTTTTTTTTTCCTTTTCTTTCTGGTTTTGCGTCTACTGTTTATAACAGCATATCCAGTAAAACCTGTTTTCTTCAGATTTAGCTGTGAACAAATAGGGACAAAGAGCAAAACAAAAATAAAAAACAAATAAAATCCAACAAAACTAAACAAAACCAGGGCCTCTTAGAAAACAAGCCTCAGCCGGTCCCAGTGAATACTTCCTTTCCTGGCAGGTCACGCGCTTCACCCAGAACTGATGCAGAATGTGGCCTGTCGGACCAGGACCAGGCTTCCCTCCTCTTTTATATTTGACAAGAAAAGAGTTAGCAACACTTTCCTTAAGCAAGCTTCTTCATCCTGTCCGGCTTAAAGCCTGGCGCGGCCAGAGCCTTAGTAAGAGCCAGGAGCAGCTCACCGCACGCTGTCCCTGTTAGAAAACAATGGTGTCATGCTCCACTCCATCAGACTTTCCTTGCGGGTGGGTTTTACGAAGTGCCAAGCATCAAGGATGGTGTCACACGGCTTTTCTTGGTCGAGGTTATTTGCATGAATAGGATTTTTCAGCTGTGTGGCAGAGGCTGCCCTTGTACGGAGCCGCCCTCCGCCCTTCCTCAGCAGCAGGGCTGTCCTTTGGTGAGCCAGGACTGAAGACCATCAATCAGAAAGTGCCTTGGAGAGAAACAACAGTTGAGTGACTTTTAGAGCTTCCTGTTAGGACCGCGTCATAGACCCAAACAGTGATCCAGCCAGCCACTCAGCAAGGCTGAGCTGGTTCTAATAAATCAGCTGTGTGTGTGTGTGTGTGTGTGTGTGTGTGTGTGTGTGTGTGTGTGTGTGTGTGTGCGCGTGTGTGCGTGCATGTGTGCGTGCATGTGTGCGTGTGTGTGCTGGTTGGTGAGGTACAAGGGAGGGTGGAGGAGGCTAGTTATGGAAGAATATATTCTGTCTTTCAGGATTTTTTTTTTTTTAAAGGAAACTGACTTGTTGAAGCAGAGAGATGGTGTAATGTCTGTGGAGTCCTCCCTCCCTGCTGGGGACTATAAAAATGAGCTGAGAGCAATGAGGGATATTTAAGAATGACTGTGTGTAGTCATTCCTTGGTGTCAATGGAAGATTGGTCCACAACCCCCTCCCTCACATCCAGACATCTGCGGTTGCTCCAGCCGTTTGTACAGAATGGGGAAACCTTTGTAAATAACCCCACACACCCTATAATATACCTCACATCATGTCTAGATTACTTACGATAGCTAATAGAATATCACTTACACATAAGTAGTTGCTGTGCTATTGTTTAGGGAATAATAATGAAAAAAAAAAAAAGAAAAGCCCACAGGCTCAGTACAAATGGGTTTCCCCCCAAGTATTTGTCATCTGTGATTCCTTCAATCCACGAATGAGGGGCCCATGGACGTGGGGCTTACTCTACTGTAAATGTGGAGTGGTGTGCAATTTTCAGGCCATGTTGGGGGCCCTCGTCCAGGGGTATATAGTCATGTGTCTATACTTCCATTGAGAGACTTCTTGGACCAAAATGTTCCTGAAGATTGAGTCCATCCATGCTGATAACATCTCCTCGAGTGAGGCCCCAGTCAAGCAATTAACTAGAATTAATGAACTGTCTGTCTGTGAAAATGTCCCAGTGTGCCAGCTGCCTGTACGCTGCTCACAGTCTGCCTGTATTTATAAACACCCATTAGTGAGTTTCAGGCATTGCCTGTCCTCCATGGCTGGTTCCACTGTGAATCTCGCATTCGGGGGCTGTGTGGAGAATGGAGTGAACATTCAGTTTTGCACTGCACTGTTTTGGGACCCCAGCTCGCTGCCCAGCCTCTATTAACCTGTATCGGGCAGCCTATCCCATTTAGGAAGTCCATTTGCTATTCACGCACTTCCTCCAGCCAGGCTGCCAGGCTGCATGGGTCCACAGAGTGTAAAGAAATCCCAGCAGCCGCCTGTGAGAGGCTTATGCTCTAACTCCAGAGTCCCAGTGCGTTTCCTTCGGCTTCCTCAGCAAAGGAGGAAATAGTCACTCAGGAGCCACTTAAATTCTCTTTGCTCATAGAAGATGTAAGTGAATTTGAAGCTTATTTTCCGACTTGGAGTACTCCCTGCTTTTAGAGACTTAAGACCTTCCTAATGAACACACGGGCCTAACCATACTCCCTCCCGAACACCTGACCCCAGGAGGCCCAGGTCCAGTGAATGGGAGGGCCGGCCAGTGCCCTCTAGGGAAGTGTGTGTCTCTAATCAAGTCACCTTATGCAGAGGAAGGAGTTGTCCAGTGTTCCTCTGCATCCTTATCAGATCTTCATGGACCAGGCAAGTAGGGAGGGGCCCTTGGGAGGTAGAAAGGCTCCACTCTCCAGTGGATGGAGCGCATAGGATTCAGCTCATAGGATTTGCTCGTAGTATTGGTCGTGGATCTTCACAGACATTTTTCTGTATTTCTATTTGAAATCTTTGTATGGGGTGTGTTCGGCATTGTATGGACTGTATTTGGCATTGTATGGAGAGTGTTCAACATTGCATGGAATGTGTTCGACATTGTATGGGGTGTGTTCGACGTTGTATGGACTGTGTTTGGCATTGTATGGGGTGTGTTCGGCATTGTATGGACTGTGTTTGGCATTGTATGGGGTGTGTTCGGCATTGTATGGGGTGTGTTCGGCATTGTATGGACTGTGTTTGGCATTGTATGGAGTGTGTTCGGCATCTCTCATTTTTATATCCAGGAGCTATCTGAACCAGGATCATTGAGAAAGCTGCTTGTCTTTTTAAATGGCATCTCAAGAACCTACAATAAAGGTCCCCACTTTCGTCCTTGGAACTGCTACCCAGGGGGCAGGTCCCCTTCACTCTATGGCCTGTGTAGGTGATCAGTTTGGATGAGCCTCTTGCTTGGTGGTTCACAGCTGGGATGTGTTTGGACCCCTAGGGGACATTTGCTGAGGTCTGCAGATACTTTTGACTATCACATACTGGGCTGGGGGAGTGGTCCATAGCACCCAGGGGTCGAGGCCAGAGATCTGCTAAACACCCTACTATGTGCAGACTGCCCACCCCCTAGAAAAGACCAATTCTAAAACTTAAATTATACCAACACGGGGGTGGGGGGTGGGGAACTCTGACCTGGCGGCCCACCACTCCCAAAAGTTAAGTTAAATTATACCAACACGGGGGGGGGGGGGGGGGGGGGGGGGGGGGGGGGGACACGGACCCTGACCTGGTGGCCCACCACCCCCAAAAGTTAAGTATCTCTCTTGCCCCTCCTCCCTCATGATCTTTACCTTCCCTGAAAATGTGTGAAACTTTAAATTTGTGATATTCACAATGAAGAAAAAAGTGGAGGCAGGAGGCTCAGAAGTTCAAGGTCATCCTTGGTTAGCTGTTGAGTTCCAGACCAGCCTGGTCTAAAGAGACCTTGCCTTGGGGTGGGAGTGGGGGAATAAATAAATAAGAATGTATCCAGAAGCCCTGAGGAGTGTCCCCCCGCCCCCCCCCCCCCCCCCCGAACCAAAAATCCAGCTTTGCCCATTGACGTCGTCCCGATCCCTGGGTGACGTGTAGTCACCCACTCCTTAAACCCCCGAGAGTGACTGCCTCTTCCAGGGCTGTTTTCACTCTAGCCAGTGGGTTTCACCAGCTTCTTATCTGAGAGCAGATCGTGGATCCCCATTGACACTTAGATCTACCCATTCCCTTTTTGGGGGGGTGGGGGGGATACGGGAGTGGCTGTGATGCGCACTGTTGAATGTTTGACGGCATACCAATGACACCCTCCCCCACCTTCTTAGAGGTGACCATCTGAAATATCTGCAGACATTGTCAAGCCTTCCCCTGAGGGTGGGGAAGTTGAGAACAACTTAAAGGTATGTGTCTATCTGAGTTCTCTTCCCCCTTTGTCCGCAGAGAGGAGGAGGTGCCGTGAGGATTGATTACTTGAGATAAAATGCAGGTTTTGCTTTCCCTGGATGAGAAAAACCTGGGTGAAGCCCCAAACCTGGGTCAGGTCTCTTCAGGGACAGTGTCCTTGCAAGAGACCGTGGCAGTTGCAAGCAGAGGGCAGCAGCTGGCATCAGTCGGTCAGTGAGAGGCCCATCTCTTGTTGCTCCTGGTAGATTTCTGGGCAAGCTTCCTGGCCTCCCCTTCCTCCTCAGCCTCCTGGAGCTCTGAGGGCCTGAAAGGGTTATGCCCAGCAGGCACTGGGATTTCAGATTAGCAATGGAAGAGATGAAATTAAATATGGACTGTAATTCGAAGCACTGTTTTTCATGGGAAAAGGAGTTCTCCCAACTTAGCCTGTCCAACTCTTTTGTCCAAACATTAATAGCATGCAAATATTTATGATTCATACATGCCCCTTTTAATTCCCGAGTGTATTTTAACAATAAACACTGCGTTTTGACAATGAGGCAGAATAATCCCTTTGTCCGTAGCAGAGCTGTGCATGCTGGCACCCAGCACCATCGCATTCTTCCTGAGTGGTAACTGCTGTCTCCACCCAAGCTTAGGGGAGTTTTATGTCTGTGTGACCCATGCTTGCTTTGGACGGTGCTCCAGGCCATCCTGCTCTTCCCCGGAAGCTGTTCTTATCTCACCATTTTAATAAACTGCAAGTGAATAGTCACACGTGGGCTTTCTCTGGTGGCCACAGGGAACCCAGAGAGTTGATTTAATCTGTTGCTTGCAGCAGCCTCTGACTATACTGTTGTCTTGCATTCTGGCCAAATTCCTGGGCTCTGGATTACACTAAAGCCACTGAGCCTCATTTAGGGTTCCTCTGATTCATCACACTCACACAGAATCATGCATCTATTCAGAATGATTCTGTGGGTCTTCGGAGGACAGTGTGAGGACGTCTGAGGAGCAGTCAGGACTCCCTGAGATCTACAGGCCTTGGTTTTTCCTCCTGTGCAATAGACACGGCAATGCCTTTCATCTGGGCCTCCTCATAGCATTAAGATGATAAAAATGAGATGGTCCCTTGATGAGGAGACTCAAAAGACCAGGTATGGTGGCTCTTCCTCCTGGAGTGGGAATTGTGGGAGGGAAGGAAGGAGGAGATGGCAGGAGCAGCTTGTTGAATCAGGAAGTTAGGAAGGGTGGGACCCTCGCTTATACTGCCCCCTCCTCTGTGACAAGGGACTTTTATCCCTTTGCTCTACTAAAGACTTGGTAAAATGAAGGTGTCTGGGACACAATAGATCTTCATAAATATTCACCAATAAATGCATGCATGACAGTCATAAAATAATCATTTTGGGGAGTACTGTGTGTTAGACACATCCTATCCATTTCTCTTTGTTACATCTGTTTGCTTATCTTGTCCCATGAAGTCATTTACAGAGAGCATTCATTCATTCATTCATTCATTCCTCCCCTCCCCCACACACACACAAGGCAGCACTGTTAGCCCAGGCTGGCCTGGAATTCACAGTGATCCTCCTGTCTCAGCCTTCATTCATTGATTCATCGCATATGTGTTGTGTATGGCGTCCTCCCTTAGGCTAGCACTGGAGGGTCATGAGTCAGCTGAAGAGCAGTTAGTTACAAAGGTCGGGGGTTCATGAGGGGTGACAGTGAAGCATGCCCTCGCTGTTCCGAGTGGACGTCTCGACTGTGGCAAAGGACAGGGAGCAGCAGGAGCAAATGTGTGCAGCCTAATGAAGGGCAGAGGGCTTGTCATCTCTGCTGGTACCTGCGGGAGGCCACAGAGCGTGCGTGTGTTGGGGGTGAGGGGGGGGCACCTTGCCTGTTGAAGAACCAAGAGATACGAGGGTGGTCTGCTCTGGAGGACCTTGCGTAGGGTTGGATGAGGACGTTGTAAGGGCCTTGACATCCACCCTGGGCGCTGGGTCTGATGCCAACAGGTTCTCAGCAGAGAACTGCATCCCCAGACACGCGTGATCGACAAACTTAGACTGCAGTGTGAGGGGTAGGGAAGGCGTTTGGAGGGCACTGGGGTACTGAGAGACCAACCTGGCACGTTTCGCCTCTCAGGCACCCCCAGATCTGTGCATGGAGAGCGTGCAAACACCTCTATCTAGCACCTGTCACTGCCAGGGGGTGTTAGCTCTCACCTCAGACTGGCCTCCAGCCTCCAGCCCACCTGCCCTTCCTCCTTTCATCACAGCAGAGGCTCCAGAAGCCGGTGAGCAGAAACTGAGGACCCCAGTGCCACCGCCACCTTCCCTTCTGAGTGTCCACACCCGGACCCCAGCCTCCCTGCCGCTCCCCCATGTGGGGCAGGAGGTCCGTGCGGGGCTGTGTGTGAGGCTCTAGGCCACAGGTCCATGCAGGGCGATGAGTCAGGCAGCCCAGGGAAGCCACTTTGGGCTTTTCCCCTGTGTGGTCCCTGGCTGGACTACACAAGCCTGATAGACCAGCAGAGCCTGGGGAATCTGGGTTTGTCTCTCTGGATGGAAGGACAGAACAACATGTGGCCTTAGCCTAAAGAGAATCTCATCCCTGTCTGGGCTAAAAACAGGCTCGTCATCTGAGATCATGTGGGGCTCGGATTCCAAATGAATAAATAAGACCGAAGGAAACATGTAACTTGGGGAAAGAAAACAGAACCCCCAGGGACGATCTTGATGCCTTGAGGGGGGGGGGGGTCAAGTGACGTAAAGTGTTAAATCCAGTTCTAGGACCTCTCCCGGAAGATAGCCAAAATCTGCAGATGCTCTGGTACTCACTGAAAACGGTACCCACAGAGGGTTAGCGCACAGACCCGCTTGCACTCATGTCTCTTTCACGAGATTTACCTCACACAAAGACGCATTGTCTTTGCCCGGTAGGTTTAAACTGTGCCAGGCTGGACCCTCAGAGACAGAGAGGCAGGACTCACTGTGTGCCCAGCGCAGGAAAGCTTTTTCCCGTCCATTTCTTTCCGATGGCTGTACTTAACCCAGCACCCAAAGTACAGCCATGCTTTTCCAAGCGGATGCAGCTGCCACACTGGGAGTCAGCAGAACTCATTGATTCACTTTCTCGTGTGTGTGTGTGTGTGTGTGTGTGTGTGTGTGTGTGTGTGTGTACATGTATGTGCAGGTGTGTGGGGAAGCCAGAGACTGGTATCCAAATTTCTCTACCACTTACATTTTTGAGCCAAGGTCTCTCCCTGAACCCAGAGCACTGGTTCACCTGGCAAGGTCCTAAAATCCACTTGTATCAACCCCCAGGAATGGGTTACAGGTGCCTGTTGCCCACTGGCTTTTTGCGTGAGTGCTGGAGATCCGAACTCAGGTCTTCACGCTGGTGCCGCATGGCGGCTCACCTTCTGAGCCACCTCCCCATCCCATCAGCGCCCCCCCCCCTTTTTTTAAAATAACACTGGAACAGAAAACACAGATATGATTCAAGCCCCTGAACTCTACTGACTCACTTCCAGAGAACTTCAGAGTAAGATGTGGCGTTCCGATTCTCCGAGTAGATGGCCCTTTCTCAAGTGTCTGGTCACTCCATGTAACCAGGCAAAGGTTATTTCTATGGAAAACTGAGTTCTGTATTTCACGCTTTCAGTTAGGCTCTGGAGGCTTGAACTTGTGCCAGGAGTAGGGAACTCTGACCTGCATTCTGCCTGCATGGAGACAGATGGGGCTGAATCCGGCCAGCTGGACACAGGAGCGCTTTGCACAAGATAAGATATACACACAGACATCTTCCAGTGCAGCTTGGAGGAGCCAGGGGACCCCACACAAGTCTCATGATTTGTGCCCTGCTCACAAGTCCCTAAATGAATTAATTGTGCAGCTCTGTTGTCAACACACCACAGTGGAAAAAGAAAGAGGAAGGGAGACAGGCCTGAGTGTTGGCTGTTCGGAACCTCGGTGGGAAAGTCAGAGGTAAAATGCTTCGGGCCCACAGGGATGGCATTGCTAACATGGAAGTCTTCCCCAGAATCTAAGGGAGCATTTGTTTCCTTAAAAAAAAAATGTCCCCCATCGGTGTGCATGTGTATGTGCACATGTGTGTGTGCGCGCGCGCGCGCGCGTGCATGCTTGTGTTCATGTACATATTTATGGAGGCTAGAGGACAATGTGTGGGTTCCAGGGATTGAACTCAGGTGGCTGGGCTTAGCAGCAGGCCTTCACTCACTGAGCCGTCTCGTCTCGCTAGCCTGGATGCATCCATTTCAATGCTCAGTCATTTGTGGCCGGAATTAGATACGGCATAATCTGTCGTCCAAGGGGAACTCTCCCTGCAACCTTTGAGAATCTTCGGGGATTTCCTGAATTTGTGAGGACCTCCCTGGCTGCCTTGATTCTTCAAATGCAAAGTTTTTTTTTTTGTTTTTTTTTTTTAAATGTTTCCTTTCACATGTTCTTGGGTGCTTTAAGTAGAGAAAGCCAGCCCCCTACACATGTGGATGGGGTGTTATGGCTACTGCTTGAGGAAAATGGCCACCCTGCATCCCCGGGCAGAAGATCCTTTGCATGTGTGATCTTCCTTTTCGTGACAAAGGGCAAGTTTCACATCCCCAGAAACAGTCCCCAAAAGGAGAAGATGACTCACGCGTCCCAACCTACACCAAGGAGAATGAGTTAGAGAACCACTGAGGAACAGTGGAGGAGGCCAGTCGCCCACAGACCAAGAAAGGGCGGCGTGCTCCCACAAGAGACAGAGGGCCACCCTGACTCCAGCTGGCTTGGGGGTGGGGAGAGGGTCCGGCTGGAATGTATGGTGGTTAGGACCTGGCAGGTCGTGCTCTCTAGCCAGCGATATAGTCTTGCTCACTCTCCACTTCCGGCCTCAGCCCTCCTGCGGAAGGCGGAACACAACTTGATAGTGTCTTGACCCTGTGGTCCAGTCATTCGCTAGATGTGAGGAGAAGCACAATGTGTCTCGGGCTGCACAGAGAGAAAGAGTCCAGCCAAGGCTTTCTTAGACCTCAGAACTGTCCCTGTTCACCAGCGAGCCCTTCCCTGAGGCCCTGGAACTTCCTGGCCTTGGAAAGCATGCCACACCACAGCAGCGAGTGTCCAGGAAGGCTCACCCCGTGACCTTTCTGACTAAATAAAGCTGTTCGTATTTTGTTCTGCCCCATGGATGGACAGACTGGCGTCGAGGGAGACGCCACATGGTGCTGCCTTGGCTTGTTTCTGTAGCGGATCAGCCACTCACAGTCGTGCCTTCCGAAAGGTTGCCAGCCGGTGACGCAGCCGTGAACTTGAAGTCAGTCCGCGTACCAAGTCCGCCACCTGTTGAACATTCCTCCGTTTCCACAAAGCCGTACCCGCAATCAGGTGTCTGTGACCGTCTCATCCCAACCCCTGCTCACAGGATCTCTGGGGCCCCGATGTCTTTGTGGACATCAGGTTGTCACGTCTTTGACATTTCTACCAAGACTTTGCTGGGTGCCCGGCCCACGTGTTCCCTATTTCCTTTAGCCTACATGAGAAGACTCTGAGACAGGGGCTGTTACTACCTTCTGTTTTGCAGAAGAGAAAAAACGGGGGCCCTGAGAGGCTAAGAAACTCGCCCACGGTCGCACAGGCAACAAGTGTGATTCGAACACAGGTCCACCGCCTGGCCGAGCGGCCACACTCAGGCCTCTCCCTGGGTGTTTCCTGGAGCCTTATGAGCGCGCTTTGTCTCTTGATGCTTGGAGTGCGAAGAGTCCAGACTGCAGCTGCTGCTTCTCTCGGCCTTTCTTTCTTGTTGGTCCTTCCTCTCCGTCACTCAGCCCTCGTGTGACTCTTTATCACCCAGCTGCCCTCCCTGGTCATAGCCAGACACAGGAGCTGAAGCCCTGTTGCATCCAGTACCAGGAGCAGAGTCAAGATTTTAATGCTCCCCTCTCTCCCTAGCACCTCCCACTGGCCATGTGACTCACATCCAGGGCATCTGTGACTTATAGCTTGTCCCTCTAGTGCCAAAAGCCTCTGCCTCCAAGCAGTGCCTGAGATCAGCCCCGGGTTATCTGTGTCCTGGCCCTTAAGGGCTTCTGGGAAGGCAGCACACTGGAACATGAGCTAAGGCCTCCCTCCCCCTTGCCCCCCCTTGGTCCTGAAGAGCCCAGGAAAGCCAGTGTTATGTTGCTGCCCTGGTCCTCTCTAAGTCCTTCCTCTTCTGGCTGCAGCTTGCTGAGAAAAACACTTGAAAGTCTTTCACTCTCCACGCCCACGCACTTAAAATACCAAGCCCATAGGTCATTTTAATAAGGGAATTTGGCTAATAACACATGTGTGCTTGAGGCTGCAGCTCCCACGTCTACAGGTGCCCGCCAAGCAGGGCCTTGTCTGAGCAATCATGGGCCTGGGTGGGTGGGTGGAGAGCAGAGCACATGCATGGTTCCTGCAATTCAGAGCACCCTCAGATGTGCCTCCGGCTACCTGGGGGCCACTGTCAATGACGTGCCAAGCCCAGCTGGAAGAAATCCAAAGGAACGGAGCTCTGGTTTTCACCCAGGGGAAAAATGTCACACTCACCTGTGAGAAAAAAGTCACCACGGTCTACAGATAATAAGCAGATGTCCTTGTTGTACTCAAAGCTCTCACCAGGACTGGGGAGATTTCAGGGGGTGAAATGTCTGCTTCACATGCATGAGGACCTGAGTTCCATCCCGGGGAGGATGTGGAGACAGGCACATCCCTAGGACTCACTGGTCAGCTGGCCGAGGTGAACCCACAAGTTCCAGGTCAGTGAGAAACCCTGTCTGAATAACAAGATGGGCAGTATTTGAGGAGCGACACCCACAGTTGACCTGTGGCCTCACACCTTGGCTGTACCCAGAGCCCATTGCGAGGATAAACACAAGTTCATCTCCTCCCAGGTGAATCCCATTGCTGATGTGAAATCTCCCTAGCTGGGAGCCATCACGAAGTAGAAACTCCTTGTGTCTGCCCAAAAAATGATGGGCATAAAGTAGTAAGAACCACGGAGATGAGCAGTGACCTTGCCAGCCTCCACTGCAGCTCAGTTCCTCTCTTAAGTCAACTACTCTGGTTAACTGGGATTTCTCACAAGCTTTCACCTTCAAAAAGTCCCAGTCCCCTCCAGGAGACTGCCACTGAGCCCCGACCCAGGTTCATAGGCAGCTGCCTAAAACAGTTTGCGCATTAGAATCACAGGGGCAAGTTTCACTTTGGGGGATGAAGGCGGGGGGGGGGGGGGGGGGGGGGGGGGGGGGGGTTGGGGGCGGGTGGGGAGTGAATGAAGGCTACTGAGTTTGATTTTGGCACAGGTGGACACTTTTGACACCAGTGACAGAAACACAGAGGGTGTTGACTGTAAAGCTTAGAATTCATTTCTCTGTGTTTAAGTTAGTTGATTTATTTTTTTGGTTATTATATGTATTTGTGTGTGTGTGTGTGTGTGTGTGTGTGTGTGTGTGTGTGTGTGTGTGTTATGGCATATTTATGGAGGTTAGAGAATAACTTGTGAGAGTCAGTTCTCTCCTTCCATTGTGTGGATCCCAAGAATGAAACTCAGGTTGTCCAGCTTGGCAACAAATACCCACTGAGCCATCTTGCCAACCCAGACTGAGTGGTTTTGAGAACACAACTTCACCTTTCAAAGTCTTAGCCTGACGGCCTTCTAAGGATGGGGGAGAATCAAGGGCTATACTATATATAGGAAGGTACCATTCGGAGATGGAGGCAGAGAATGGAGTGCTGAGAGTACACATTCCTACAGGCCGATGCTGTTGGCAATCTAAGGAAGTCAGGAGGAGAAGGAAGGAGCTGGCCACCCCCCCCCCCCCCCCCCGAGTACAGGGAGCAGTCCCACAGACACCTCCATCTTGGCCTTGTGGCTCCAGAACAACGAGAGACGGGATCTGAGTGCATTAAGCCGCAGTACTGTATTGCATCAGCCCCAAGGTTGCTTCAACTCCATGTTCCTTTGAGGTCTTTGCAGCTCGGAAGCTGTAAGCAACCGAGGACACGGACCACATGGGTCTGTTCATGGGACACCATGCTGGATAGTCACAGGCTCAGATGACCTCATCAGGGAGCCGCAATACACACTTCAGGCAACCGTGGCTGAACCCATGGCTCAGAAGCCACTATCAGAGAACTTTAGATGCTACAGGCATCCCACAGCCTCGAACTGGGAAGAAAGCGGTCGTGGAGCGACAAGCTCCAATGCAGGCATCCCACTGCCTCAGGCTCAGAAGACAGTGTCAGAGAGCTATGAGTCATACCACAAATATCCCTTGAACTGGGACCAAGGGAGGCAAAAACGTGGAAGAATCCAAATCTTCTAACTCTCTAGCCAGAGGCACCAGATCTCATTATCCGGTCCACTCTCCACAGCACACACACACACAGAGACACACAAACACACACAGATACACAGACACACAGACACACACACACATACACACACACACAGAGACACACACAGACACACACACACAGACAGACACACACACAGACACAGACACACACAGACAGACAGACACACACACAGACACACACACACATAGAGACACACACAGACACACAGACACAGACAGACACACACACACAGAGACACAGACAGACAGACACACACACACAGACACAGACAGACAGACAGACACACACACACACGCGCGCGCGCACGCACGCACGCACGCACACACACACACACACACACACACACACGCTAAGCTGTGTCACCACTTCAAGTTACTTTTCCTTTTTATACCTCTCACTCCACTGTCTTCTGCTGCCCCTGAGCGACCAGCTGCTCTCCTCCTCCTTTCACACTTCTGCAGGATAATAATAGGCTTTGGGGAAGTGGTCCCTGCCCTCAGGCAGTTTACATTTGGACAGTCATAGATGCTGTCAAAGCAAACATCTCTGTTAATCAAGGGGAAGAGTGGTGTGTGAGACCTCCCTGAAATGGTCTCCAGCACACTCAGCCTCAGGGAAGGTCACCCGAGAAGCAGGCCAGCAGGAACTGGCTGGGCTTTGAGGATGGGAAGACCTAAGCAAGTGAATCTGGGGGGCTGGCGAAGTAGTAGTTGGTCCACAGACCCAAGGCCCTATCAAGAGCTGAGCTCCTGGGCCTCAAGATTCTAGGGAGAAGACTCTGGAAGCTGACTCTAGGATTCCATGTTGATGATACAAGGGGTAGCCCAGAGTGGGTTCTTACTGAGAAACGATGGCCCACTGTGAGCTTGGCCAGATGCCTGCCTTACAGCAAGCAGCAGGCCCTGTGACCGTGGATACAGCTGAAGATGATGGAGAATGATGGGCAGCTCCCTCAGGCCTCCACATCAGCACACCATTCTCAGCATGTCCACACTGGGCTTCTGTTGACTGTCCCTCCAAGTCAGCTAGATGCTAAAGCAGAGAACCCCTTGTGATATCCCCTGATGCTGTCTGCAGCTCTCTGACGATGACAAATCCCCAGAGCCTGGCAGCGTTCTCTGTGGGGAGGAGGCCGGCTGAAGAGACAGGAGGAATTGAGGTACAAAGCCTCATGCGCCATAAAACCCCAATTCCTAAAAACCGCCCCTGTCTGCTCCCTTGGGCCACTCATGGTGCAAAATGGACTCCATGGCTAGCCTTCCCCGCCCTGTTGTCCTTTTTGGCACAGACTTCAGCAGACAGATTACAGACAGACGCTCCAGGATTATTAGGGAACACTTTTTAGGATTAGGAGTGCCGCTTACTGTGGTCATAGATTGTATTCTCGGGGACATTCAATTCTCGATGGCCTTAGGATGTATCCTGGGGAATTTCTCAGTGGCCTTCACCCGTATTAACACGCATGTCCAGCTGGAAACAGTAATGTTCCTTCTAAGGAGGGTAGGCAGGTCAGCTGGGTTTTAAAGTAGCCAATGCCTTTCGGAGCCAATGGGCATGGTTGGTCTCCCTTCTGTTTGCATTCCATTGATACTGTGTGAGTAAGAGGAGAAACTGTATTAACTGAAGAACTAATATGCAGGTAGAAGACTCAATATCACTCTCAGCCAAATACCAGGATTCCATACAGGGTTCTGAGAAGTACAGGGGACACATGGACATAGAGCCTTTGGACACTATGGACAGACACTGTTGTAATGCTTCACCTCACTTATTCTTCCCTCAGTCCAAAACTGTATACATTTGGGAAATTGCCTGTACCCATTTTTCAGGCAAGAACACTGAGCAACAGAGAAGTCTAGCTATTGTGGCTTGTCAGGGTAAAGCATGAGAATTCAAACCCAGAATCCATTCCCTGAAGCCATGAGGCCAAAAAGTAATATATTTGATTGAACTCTGAGCTGACCTTTCACAGAGACATTATTACAGTATTAAAGTATTACAGACAGAGCCAGACACACTTTTGTATTTTTTTTCTATTTTTGGGTTGTTTTTTTTTTTGTTTGGTTTCTTTCTCTCTCTCTCTCTCTCTCTCTCTCTCTCTCTCTCTCTCTCTCTCTCTCTCTCTCTCTCTCTCTCTTTCTTTTTGTGAGACAGGGTTTCTCTGTGTAGCTTTGTGCCTTTTCTGGAACTCACTTTGTAGCCCAGGCGGGCCTCGAACTCACAGAGATCCACCTGCCTCTGCCTCCCAAATGCTGTGATTAAAGGCATGCACCACCACCGGCCCGGCAGCCAGGCACACTTTAGTATGAACAATGCATTTGAACCTCAGTTTGCTGGCTGCATACCCTTGCTCTGCCCTACCCGATTAGTGTTGGTGTAACACCTCGTCATCTGGTATTTATGAATAGTGTTTAATGTCAACCATCAACTTACAATATTTCAGAGACTATTTTCTAATTAAAGCATGTTTTCACACTTAGGAATTCAATCTTGGTTGATTTGTTTGTTTGTTCATTTGTTTTTAGACAGGGTCTCACATAGGCCAAGCTAACTTCAAACTTACTGTGTAGCCGAGGGACACTGTGAACTTCTGATCCTCCTGCCTCGGTTACCTGAGTGCTGGGATTACAGATTTGCAGCATCGTGCCCAGTGTATGCAATGCTGGCCTAGAACCCAGGGCTTCCTGCTTGCTAGACAACCACTGTACCCTCTGAGCTACCCTCAGCCTAGCTCTAGAAAGTCAGTCTTTGCTGATCCTCAGAAGTACAGAGAGAGAAGGGGAATATGAGGGTAGCTGCTGCTGCTCGACCTCCTCCTCCTCCTCCTCCTCCTCCTCCTCCTCGGCCTGGATTTTATAACTATCCAGAGAAGACAGTGGAGATGGGAGGACAAAGGGTGGGAGTGGGTGGCTATGAATCCCAGCTGGCAATTCCCAAAGTCCTGCTGTGGGCGTAAATGCTGATCTCTCCTGATCCTGTTGTTAATTAATGATCGAATTAAAGCCACATAACTATGTAATGTGTCACACCTAGTGAACCCACCGTGTCCATTCCAGATTGGAGACAAAGCCAGACCGACAGGACTACCAGGAGAACAAATCCTCCTGCCTCACCTCCCACTTTGGGGGCTGGAGAGCCTAGATTAACGCAAAGGGTGGATGCTCAGGCCAGCTCTCACACTGTCCTGTCCTGTTTTGTGTCTTTCCAGGCAAGAGCTTCACTCTGACCATCACCGTCTTTACCAATCCCCCACAAGTCGCCACCTACCACAGAGCCATCAAAATCACAGTGGACGGCCCACGAGAACCCCGAAGTAAGTGGGCCCCCTTGGGGCTGGTAACTCTCTGGGCTGGTGTACTCGGAGACCCACCGGGTCTTACGAACCTATCTGCGGCTTCAGTGTCTCTCCCAAAGGGATACCAGGCCCCTGCAGACAGGAGGGTTGTCCTTGTCAACCTCTCACTTCTCAAAGGTTGTTGCTGTGTCCTGGGCTTTCTAAAGCTTGGTCTTGGACCTCAAAGGGAAGTTAGGCCAGTTCAAATGAGTTCAGAACAGCTTGAGGCTTTGTGGGGCCAAGGAATAGACCCTCAAGTATACAGCCAAGTTCAGTGTGATGAGAAATGAACAGCGAAGAGAAGACTGGCCACACACAGGATGTAACAACAGACCTGGCGGCCAGAGTGGACTGGAAGAGGCGGCTGACCATCCATGCTTTAGTTTGTTAAGGCCAGAGATGAAAACATTCCTTTCTTCTTCCCCAGCACAGGTCTTATTCTAGAATTGTTGAAAATAGAGACTGGGCTGGGAGAAGAGAGCTGGAGGAATCAGTAAATACAGAAAGATGGTCTCGGAGGAGAGCTCCTGTGAGCAAAGTGTTTAAAAAGGAAGTAGGGTTGTTTAGTCTGAAGGAAAGACGACTTCACAGTGACTTAATGACTACCCTTGAGTAAACACAGAAGTGACAGTCTTCCAGGACCACGCCCTGGCCCAGGAGCTGAGGTTGGACTAGAGTTCCAAGACTGTAGGCAGATGAGCCCTGGATGGACACCGGCTTGTCTCCAGCCCATGCCAAGGGTCCCTGGGAAATGATACCCTCAGAGTTTGGGGTGTTGAAAAGTGGGGTCCGTCCTGATCCCAGAAGCTATGGTGAAAGAGGTTAGGTGCTGAGAATGGAACCCTTAAGAGCGTGACCCCTGGAATTCTGCAGCCTTCAGGAAGTTTCAGAACCTCCTGGAATTCCAGTGTCATCTTCATACGTACAACGTATGTAACAACGATGGCATCTTCACAAGACTTCACTAGAGATGGCGCCATGTGCCTGGCACAGGGCATGAGCTTAGGGAATGTCGGGGATGCCCAGCGGTGCTTCCTTGCCTTGTCCGCTCCAGGTGACCTTTCCAATATGGTGGTTCCATTGGGCATCTGAGGCAGGCCCCTGGGGTGTGATCCTCAACAGGCAACCTTGTTAAAGCGGCAGGTCCTCCGGGCTCTGAGGTAGTAGCCGCCCTTGGGCATATGACTCTCTATGGCTCTCCAGCGGTCACCGTGGCTATGGTCTCCTTTCCTGCAGTCGTAGAAATTCCGTGCATGCAGAACCCGAAAAACACACGGCAGGGAGAACGGAAATGGCCCTCATCTGGGTACAGCTGCCCGCCCTGAGGATCAAGTGCTCAGAAGGGGTGTTCTCCATCCCTGCTATTTTATAAGTTATGAGGACAGTCACTGGGAGAAGAGCCCTAGAGGCCCCCTCTGTACCCAGCCTTTCTTCTCAGGGGGGATTCGATGTCAAGGGAAGAGTGAAAGGGAGACGTAGGGCTAAGTGTGTCATAAAGAGCTGTTGTAGCCCCAGGCAGACAGTCTTCCATTTCGCAAGAAGCTTCTAGAACAAAAGCCAAATGCAGGCCAACTCCAAAAGCAAGGGTGGGCCATTAGTGGTTAATTTTACTATTCTCTCCCTATTTGTTTATTTGTTTATTTAGTCTTTTGAGTTGAGACAGGCTCTTGCTGTGTCTTGCTGTGTCTAGTCCTGGTCAGCCTAGAACTTGCTACATAAACCAGGCTGGCTTTGAACTCCTGACTGTCCCCTTGAGTGCTGGGGTTAAAAGGCTTGTGCCATCACATCTCATACTCTGTCTTCTTAGCATCTTGACTATTTCTGGTGGTGTTCTGCTCACCATCACTTTTTGGTGCAATGGGAAGTGAGGACCCTGACTGATGCAGACACTCTAGATTAAGAAGTTCCGTCCAACCCCTCATTAATGGATGGATCATGAACTCTAGATGAGTCTAGCCCAAGAAGCCTGGCATGGGCCAAGCTGACTGATGTTGCAAAGTTCTCTCAACTCAGGAAATTAAAGACTCAGAGAGAAAGAACCTTCTTGTCCTTCTGAGGAAAGGAAAATCAGCCCCAGAGACAGGAAGCAACCTGTCTAGGTTTAAATAGGATGAAGCCCTAGGGAGAAGGAAGATTTCTCACTGTCAGATCTTGGACTGTTACCTTCCCACACATCTGTCCGTTTGTCCGTCCATTAGTCCGTCAGTTCCATCCACGCCATGCTGTCTGCACTGCATGTCCTAGGAGCCCTTTCTCCTGGCTTTGGAATCCTGTATGGGAAATGTGGGGCTGGCATTTATGATTTCTCCCGTGGGACTCAGCTCTGTCAAGCAGGTGCCTATGGTAACTAGCCTCAGTGCTGACATGGTCGGACTAAAACTGTAGCAGACTGTGTCCCCAGAGAGAGAACCCCCCCCAGCCTTTTTTAGTTCAGGTGGTCATTTTCCAGTAACCCGAGTAAGTCAAAGCTTGCTCTTCACACATTTCCATGGGATGCGTCTGCATCTCCAGCCCATACAGACATTAGTGAGCATAGTGGAATTGAATTCCCCGGGGAGCAAGAGTGCCAGCAGGTGTTTGTTTTCAGTGAGTAAGTCGAGCATTTAATGGCTTGTTAACATGCTGAAGGATAGTTTAAGAAGAGAAGATACTCGAAAGGGATGATGGTAGTGGTATGTGTGTGTAGAGGTCAGAGGTCAACACCAGCCACCATCCTCTTCTGCTCTCTGCCTTGCTGTTTGAGACAAGGGCTCCCCTTGAGCCTGGAGCTCATCTACTCAGCTACGTGAGCTGGCCCGTAAGCTTCAGGGGTCTGTAGGTCTCCATCCTCCAGCACTGGGGTTACCACGGCATGCATGCCGCCTCACCCGGCTATTTACGTGGGCAGGATGGATGGGAACGTGCGTCTCCACGCTGGAGTGGCATGCGCTTTACCGACTGAACACCCCCCCCCCCAGCTCTCCCTGCCCCAGAAAAGAATTTTTCACAAAGGGAGTTTTAAGAGTTGTTTTCTATAGCTTCGATATTTCTAGGAACTTAATGGAAAACTCTAGCTTTCAACCGATTCCTGTGTCTGTAATTCAGGAAACTGCGGGAACGCTGAGATATGAGAATATGTGTTTCAAGACAACGTTCTCTACATACATAGTCCACGCTGTGATTTAAATGCATGTCTTGGTTTGGTGTGACAGGAGACATTTTGCTGAGGCAGTTAGGAGAGTGGAGGTCAGAGGTCTGAGGTACTGGGTCCATCCTGGAGATGAGGCTGGAGCAGTCTTTATTATTGGGCCAGGTCCCTGTGATATGTGGAAAAAGACTTTACAATTCAAAAAGGTCGAGAAGCAAAGGCTGTGTCTGGGGCAGCTTCTGCCCAGCTGTCGGGCTGCCCTTAGCAGTCCCCATTGGAGCTCTGAGACTCAGTGCTGAGAGCAAGGTGGAGCCATCCCTGAAATCAGCAGGAGGCCGGTCTCACCCACTGACCTCTCCTAGAGGAAGTCACCCTGAGGTTGGGTCAACTGAAGGGCCTCTTTGTCAACCAACTGCTTTTTAGAGAACTTTGTTGACGTCGTCATGTGGCTATAAGTGTGTGTGCATGCTTGTGTGTGTGTGTGTGTGTGTGTGTGTGTGTGTGTGTGTGTGTGTGTGAGAGAGAGAGAGAGAGAGAGAGAGAGAGAGAGAGAGAGAGAGAGAGAGAGAGAGAGAGAGAGGTGGGATATGCATGTTTGTGTACATGTGCCCACGTGTGCTCCCACATGGAGGCCAGAGGTCGACGTCATGTGTCTTCCTCCACTGCTCTCCATCCACCCTTTTGTTTGAGTCAGGGTCTCTCACTGAATCCAGAGCCTCCTGAGCTTACTGAACTTAAAATTCTGGCTAGACTGGCTGCAAGGGAGTCTGTCCAGTTCTTCTGTCTCTACTCACCAGGCTGGGATAGCGGGTTTGCGCTGCCCAGGCTAGCTGGGATCCAAATTCAGTTCCTGATACTTGGGCAACCAACACCTTACTAGCTGAACTGTTCCCGACCTCGTGAATATGAATTTCTTCTCTGATTTTGAAGGGAAATAACAAAAATACTTAACACGCATATGTATACATACATATAGGTTAAGTGGACTCTTGATATTTGACCAGTATTTTCAAGTGAAAAAGCAAAATGTATGAAGGACATCTGTAAGCTTATGGTGATAATGGGCTTAAAATCAAGATTGTTAGAACAGTGTCATATGAGTGTTTATGGCTTTTTCTTATGATTCAAAACAATGTAGATCTTTTTCAAAACATTCTTTTCTCTTTGTAAGAAGAGCCAGTAACTGTGATGACCGACATTGTGCAGTAAGCATCATTTGCCCATCCCCATTCAAAGTGCAGCAGGCATATTCACTTATAAAATCTTAGAAGAAACAGGCAAGGCAGTTGAAGCAAAAGTGAATTAAGAAATGCATCCAAGGTCACCCATGGAGCCAACCAGAATAGAGGCTGAGGAATCCAGCTGTTGGGCTCCATGGACACCCAATGTCTGCTTCTGAGAATGGTGGTAGAGTATCTGAGCCTCATTGTATTGTGATTCCTGTATCTTTGATAAGGAGAGCTTATCAATGTGGGTGTGACTAGGCATGGTCTTCCTGGAGATCGGAGGCGCCCTGTGGCTTTTCAGCTGTCTTTTCCGTTTTGACTGGAGGGAGTCAGTCTTCCTTTAAGTAGGTGTAGTGAGTGACCCACCTGCTTCCCAGGCACTTCCCTATGCACAGATGCTGCCCACTGCCACATCTGCCAACAACTGGCTGTGCATGTCACTGAGGTCTGCGTGGGGACCTGGCGTCAGTAGAGTGTAAACCAAGGAGAATTTGTACCTCTCCCAGAAACTACTAATTCAGTGGCCAAAGCAGCTTCCGGGGCAGGTGTCTTAATGGGGATCCCCCTTGAGCAAAGGGTGCCACATAAAGCTTGGGCCCTTAGTAGTGTGTGCTCTTAGGACTGCCATTGTGCCCATAGGGATTTGCACTGAGTGTGCCTCCCGGTCACCAACATGATCTAGTCCCGCTCAGCTTTGGAGTCCTCAAATACCAGACATGTGTAGCAGGTCAAGACAGAGTCTTGGCACACGAAGGAAAATGAAGATAGTTTTTCCTTCCTTCCAGCCTGGATGTAAAGCAGAAGGATGTCAGAGGGCCAAAGGGGGCACTCTATCTGCTGTCCCGCTCTGAAGGCATCTCAGGCAAACAGGGACTCCGGGGGGCCTTCACCCTGCTATTTTGGCCCCCACTCTGCTAATCTCTCTTACCTGGAGATTTAGAGAGGCGGTTCTCAAAAACATTAATAATAACCAAGCCTAAGTGTTTCCAACGAATCTTAGAATCGCTTCCTGTGTATTATTTTAGTAATATGAAACTAGACCTAGGAGAGTTTGTGAGCATCAAGGTTTCCCTGACTCTCAAATTCAGACCAAGGGTCCCCAGGGCAAAGGGGATATGAGAGGATTGAGAAGGGAACATGTGTCTGACTCGGGGAACAGCAGTAATCCACCTTGACACTATCCAGATAGACAACAGTCGACCTTGACAGTACTCTGGTGAGTTCTTGGTCCATGTCCTGCTTCTGCGCAGAAGTCTAAGGTTTAGGTGGCACTTGCCACCTGAAGCAGGGTCTTGCCAAGTAGAAGTAAGAATCCAAAGGCACAGTCAGGACACCTTCTCAGTCTGATTCAGGGGAAACGGAGCAAGAAGAAACAGGTAATGAATGAAAGCTAAGCCATCCCTTTGAATGTGTCTTTCCAATCAGATCACTGAAAGCTGTAGTGCTCTTCAGAATGCCACACCAGTGAAGCAGAGGTCTAGGCTAATGTGCAGTCCTTGTTAGAACTGACTGTATGAAGTGCTAAAAAAAAATAATAATAATGCCATAATACTGTCTACAGTGAGGCTTCCGTTCCTTAATCTTAAAATGTGTAAAAAGATTTGGGGATCCTTAACTCCGGGACCTGAGCTTTGGCCCTGGCGCCATCAGACCTGTGGGTGTGTACTTGGGCAATTATCTTAAGTACGTTAGTCCTTGGTTTCCTCTTGGGTCGAACTAGGCAATGAGACGAGATAATCTCTAAATTAGTTCCCACTCAAAGGGGTAACAAAATATTGTCAGCAAAATAGATATATGGCTTCCTCACAAATGGGGCCCCTTAGAGGCCACCACCCCCAAGCCACCAACCACACATCACCATCCTCCATCTCCTCAACCATGGCTTCTACACTGGTTCTCTCTCTCTCTCTCTCTCTCTCTCTCTCTCTCTCTCTCTCTCTCTCTCTCTCTCTCTCTCTTTCTCTCTCTCTCTCTCTCTGCTTTTGAAAGGGCTCTGTCCTTGTCATGAGATTCTCTAGCTACAATAACAATGTCCTGTAGCCCTCATGTCTCTGCTGTTCAGCTTGAAACAATGAGTAGGAGCTGAGACTCCCGTATTTGCCCTAACTAACTTTGGGGTGTTGATACCTGGCTATCTGTCCAACAGGGACAATGGCCATTTAGTGTCATAGGGCCAAGAGGCTGAATGATACACTACCTCCATGGACCCCCGAGAACCTTTCCTGGGCCACAGTAAGCATTCAGAAGATGTCAGCTATTATCTGTGTTTTTGTCTTGGACTCTTCTGGAAAATTCAAAAACTCTAGGAAGAAAAAAACAACAAAAAAGGGATTTGTGAATCCTAAATTTAAAAATTCATGAAGTTGCCTTAATGTTGCATTTTTTGAGATGTGATTAAACATTTATGCATTTTGATTTTTTTATTTCAGCTTTTGTTTTGTATTTAGGCCCAGTAAATTCTTTCTTGGCATATTATGACCCCTTAAAATATTCCGGGAACTGTTCCTAAGTCCCTCATGGTTCCATAAACTTGTCCCCAAATGTCATACTTTGTGAAAAACTTAAGGACAAATTATGTCCCAGTAGCACAGAAGCAGAGATCTGCCTCATACTCAAGATCTAAACCTTGGGCCCTTCTCAGTGTGTGCACAATACAACTGATGAAGAATCTCACATTGTTCTAGAAAATGAGAGGACCTCCACACTGTCTGCCCTTGCTGTCCCTAGGGGACTTGTTCCAGGAACCAACACCTCAGATACAGATTCTGCCAGAGGGTGCTCCATCCGCTGCTATCAAATGGCAGATTATCTGTAGATAACTTGTGTGAATCTTCCAGACTGTCAGTCATCTCCAGGTTACTGAAATACTCCATCCAGGATGGCGTGAATAATTGTTAGGCTGAGTTACAAGGGAAGCCTATACATGTTCCTATAGACACGTCTTTTCCTCCTCAAGTATTCTCAGCCTGAAGTTGGCTGAATCCAAGAATGTATCAGCCGCAGAGATGGAGGCTGACTGTTGTGGGCTTATCACATGAGGATGCCTGTAATATCTAGCCACACCCAAGTTCTGCACACACAGGAAGCAGCTAGCAACCCTTTCGACAGTCTGAAGACAAAGCAAGAGTCTGGTGTGCACCCCCACACACCGTGTATGTGTGTGTGTGTGTGTGTGTGTGTGTGTGTGTGTGTGTGTGTGTGTGAGAGAGAGAGAGAGAGAGAGAGAGAGAGAGAGAGAGAGAGACAGAAAGACAGACAGACAGACAGACGGAGGCAGACAGACAGACGGAGATAGAGAAAGCACTCCTCCTCTTGCTATCTGGATGTTGCAGCCCATCCTCTGGGACACTCCGCTTTTATGCATTTCCCCTGGGAGACAAGTGGCCCGCAGCCTGTTGAAGGTCTGTGGCTGGCAGCCCCCATAGTCAGAGCGCACTGTAACTCATCTACCTCTCCCCTTTCCAAGGGCAACTGCGATTTTTCTCATGGCCTTAGCACTTTCCCTTCTCCGCTTTGAACGAACTCTTGAGTTTTCCCAAGGGCTTGGGTTTTCCTGTAAGCTGTGTAGCTGGGAAAGGCCATTAGTAAAAGGCTGATACACGGTGTCTCAAAGACTCACACACACACACACACACACACACACACACACACACACACACACACGAAAGGATTTTTCCCCAAGAGTTTTGATTAAATAAGTATATCCCATCTCCTCAGTTTGGATCTAGGTTCATTGGAGCTAATTTGAATCCGCCTCTTCTTTTCACGTGTTTTGCATCTGAAAACATTTTGTGAGGCAGCTTGCTTTGGGGCTCTGACAGGATTAACTGGTGCCATTAGGAAAGGGGTAAAGAAGGTATAATCTATCAGTGTGTGTTTCAGCTGTCATCAGAGCCCTGAAAGCAATGGCCTTCCCTCTGGTCCAAGCGCCTTCTTCACAGCTCACTTGTCATCGAGTTCAGTGTATAAGGCTTTCCTGGGAAAACTTGCTATAAGTATCAAACTTTCTCAATCTACGTCCACAAGTGAAAGCCAAGGTTAAAAAGTATCTAAGTACCCAAAAGGAAGTGTTTTTCCTGTGGGCTCCCCCACCCCCAGCCTCCCTTAAAGTAGCACAGTGGAATTAATCTGCAACTCCCCAGACCCTTATGAAGTAAGTTAATGGCGATACATTAATTTCGTGCTCCTAGGAATTCCATATGCCCAGGTTCCATTAAAGCAAGTATTGACTAAAGCCCACACTGTTATTGAAAAAGTTCAGTGTGCTTGCCTGCACTGAAATGTCGAACGCAGGCCATTTCATTTGCTGGGTCTTGTTTTCATTTTGGTTCACTCTGGCTGGTAAGTCATATTCTGGTCATCTGAGGCAAAAATGTAAACATTTGAAGTAAGTCGCTTCTTAAGTGCAGGACGGCTTTATGGCCCCTTTTGGGTCCCCCCCGCCCCCTATGTCTCATTTCTCACTCACCTGTGAGTGGTTTTGTGGTAATTCTGATCCATTCATTTGACAAAAGCGAGGAGAAACATGCAAAGGGACAGTTTTCTCTTTGCCTGACTTTGCCCATGGGGCATGGCCAGCATTTCAGAACAGAGTCTGAGGTCTCCACAGGGAGTGGCAGAGGGAACCGGAGCCAGACCAGACTGGCTTCAGGTCTCACCTCTGTTACTTCCTGGCTGTGTGCCTCAGTTTCTCCCCTGTAGAAGGGTCTTCCAGATGTCCACCTTCCAAAGAGATGTGAGGATTAAATGAGATAGACCAGGTGGGAAAGGAGGCTCCGAGGTGAGCAGCTTGACTCCGCCTCCCCCGCAATGACAAGGCCGTTATAAAACCCCATCATGGACAAGAGGAAACATGCACGCCAGGGTGCCTCACGTAGCCCTGCACAGGGGTGTCCTCTAAACAGTAAAAGCACATGCCAAGAACACAGGCAGGCCCCTCTCCTTCATCCCCCAACGGTTTATTTAACAAGGAATCACATGGAATTCTGCTCCACTGGGTGCCAAATATGTACCAATGCCAAGTTATTTTAAAATGGGGGCAGGGGGAGTCCTGTCAAGTTAGTCCCTTGGGGCCTTTTCTCCTCCTCTGCCTGGTGGTCACTGTGAATCCAGAAGCATAGTTCCCCCACAAACCCAAGCCTTTTCCAGGCACCGCCTTGGGAAGCCCACGCTCCCCGTCTTCAGCGAACAGGAGGGCGTTTCCAGAAAAAGGTTGTGTCATGTGTCATGTGCGGCTCCATTTCTCAGCGGAACGTTAACCGCCCACGTGGCGGTGACCTGCCAAAGCTCCTAGCATCTAGAGATTCTACCAGATCCTCTGAGTGTCAAGTGAGCTCTCTGCTGTTCAGGGCTTTGCCTTGTTTGAGATGGTGCATATCAAAGTGTGGCTTAGTGATGGATCAGCCAAGTAATGGAAATACAGTAGATGTGAATGAGGGAGCCGCAAAAACAAACAAACAAACACCCCCCGGAAACCTCTGTTACTGTTCTCCAGCTATCACACAAGACACTCAGGGAGCGTAAGGAAAATAACGATTGCCTTCTTAAAGATAGTTTTGGTTTGGTTTGGCTTGTTTAGGCATATTTGTTTTATATTCTGTGTATGAGTGCATGAATGTATGTGTACCACATGCGTGCCGGATGCCCTGGAGGCCAGAAGAGGTCATTGGGTCCCCTGGTACTGAATGGCAGTTACAAATGGCTCTGAGCTGCCCTGTGGGTGCTGGGAACCAAACTCTGGTCCTCTATGAGAGCAACACGTGCTGGTAGCTGCAGAACCTTCTCAGCCTGAAAGATAGGCTCCACCTCCTCTTATCTTTTCAGACTGGTGAGAACCCGGGGCGCGGGGGGGGGGGGGGGGGGGGGGGCCGGGGGAACCCAGTATTTAAATCAGCCACCACTGTAAACCTGTGCTTTAGAGACCTTACCTCTGCCATTTGCCTCCATCTGTAAGCTCGTTAAGACGCTGAGATACAAATGATGCAACTTCGATCAACAGTTCAGAGTTTTAATTTATTTTCTTTTCCAAAACCCAAGAGTTTCCTTCTACAGCTCTCACGTAGTGAAACCACTGGAGACAACAGTGCAGGCTGCCTGAGTTTCTGAGTTCATAGTCTGTGTGTGTGTGTGTGTGTGTGTGTCTGTGTGTGTGTGTGTCTGTGTGTGTCTGTGTGTGTGTGTGTGTGTGTGTCTGTGTGTGTGTGTGTCTGTGTGTGTCTGTGTGTGTCTATGTGTGTCTGTGTGTGTGTGTGTCTGTGTCTGTGTGTGTCTGTGTGTGTGTCTGTGTGTCTGTGTGTCTGTGTGTGTGTGTGTGTCTGTGTGTGTGTGTGTCTGTGTGTGTGTGTCTGTGTGTGTGTCTGTGTGTGTGTCTGTCTGTGTGTGTGTGTCTATGTGTGTCTGTGTCTATGTGTATGTATGTGTGTGTCTGTGTGTGTGGCTCTGTGTGTGTGTATGTGTGTGTGTGGCTGTGTGGCTGTGGCTGTGTGTGTCTGTGGCTGTGTGTGTCTGTGGCTGTGTGTGTGTGTGGCTCTGTGTGTGTGTCTGTGGCTGTCTGTGTGTGTGTGTCTGTGGTGTGTGTGTGTGTGTGTGTGTGTGTGTGTGTCTGTGTGTCTGTGTGGCTATGTGGCTGTGACTGTGGCTGCGGCTTCCTTAGATGGCATTTGCCTGCGATTCAGTTTCAGGGAGGTGAAATGGTACACCCTATACTCAATACCTGTTTCCTTGGTGATGCGGCTCTGGTGGCCACTGGCCCCCCTGTCCATCTGCGGACATACTGGCTGGGGCAGGATCAGAGAATCGCTTCTGTCCTGAGGGTGACGGAGCCATTCTCAAAATAAATAAGTAGCAGAGTGCAGGGAAACAGAGGTAGGAACAGTTGAACTCAGAGTCTCGAGGGCGGGGCTGTCCTCTGCAGTGCCCAGGGGAAAGGCCTGCTGCCTGCCTTAGCTGCTCCTGGAACCTGGATTTTCTCATCTACAGAGTGTGTGTGTGTGTGTGTGTGTGTGTGTGTGTGTGTGTGTGTGTGTGCAGTGAGGGCTGAGGTACTAAAGAGCCCCTGAAAGCGGGGTTTGATATTCCCAGGAGCACTTGAACTTGCAAAGCATCGTCTTCCAGCCTCCAGCAGGAGACAGGTCGAGATCTGCTCTGATGATTGTGTCCATAAGAGGAGATGGAGAAGAGAGGTGGTCACTGGGAGTCGGGGGGAGGGGCAAGTGGGGAGCAAGAAGGGGTAGGGGGGGGAGGGTCAGTCCACCCACCCCAGGCTGCTGCAAGGAGACATGAAGGAAGGCCCGTGCAGAATGGAGAGGCTTGAAGTAGGGGAAGCCGTCAAAACTGTATTTCCCATGACTTTGGCAGCACCAGAAAAAAAGAAGAAAGAAAAAAAAATCCATAAACCCACAAAGTGCTCAATTGTCCAAGCCTAATGCCCAACTTCCCAAAGCTGCCCGGTCAGAGACCTCGGCGTTAATTCCTCAGCCAACTGAAAAAAAAAAAGTAAAAAGTAAAAAGATGGTGTGAATTCTGTTGACTTAATTGCCAGAGCGTTGCTGAGCGGAGCTGCCGGCCTCGCTCCGCCTCCTCACGTATTCTGGGCTGTTCCTCATTACCTGCCCGACCTATCTTCACAATCTAGCCACAAACAGCTTTGGTTGACCACACCACTTCCCTATTGAAAGTTAATACTGTTTGACTCATTCGGAGCTGCTTCACCTGGAGCCAAAGAAAACAGGGCGGAGAATAGCCGGCTTGTATGGAGTCTGGAAAGCCCTGCGCGGCCCGGCTTTCAAAGTCCTATACAGTAGCCTTACTATATCTCAGCCGCAGCTGTAGAGAAAATGAAGGAAGCAGAAGTAGCTGTGGGGGGGAGGGCGAGGGGGGGGACAGGAAGGGAGTGGGGCGGGGCCCCATCAGGCTGGGAAAAGACCACAGTGCGATCAGCCCGGTTCTGGGGCTCTCTAGCTGAGCTCCGAAGTCCGTCCTGTCACACTGGAGTGTTCGGAAGGGAGGCGGGTAAAGAGGAAGGTCCAAAAAACTCGTTTTGAAAGTGGTTTTTGTCACTGAAGACAACAGAGAGAGGAGCTGGGTCCCACCAGACCAGCTTCCAACAAGGGAGTCCCTAGGTGACCAGGGACGAGACCCACCCTTGTCAAGGCTGGGAAAGGCTGGGAAGGAGAACGCTGCCCAGGGTTGTTAGGGAGGTAGCCATAGGGCGTATGCGGAATGGGGGTGCTGGGGTCTTGTGATGGTTAGAACTTTCTCTTCCCATGTCACCCATGTACAGATGATGGTTAGAACTTTCTCTTCCCATGTACAGAACCAACATTTTCCTTACTGTTCTTACTGTGGACAGGTACATGGCCACTTGTTCATGGATACTTGGGGCGACTAGTAGACAGGATTCTGCTCACTCACCCCTTCCTGGCTGGTAGCTGCTTCTCTCTCTCTCTCTCTCTCTCTCTCTCTCTCTCTCTCTCTCTGCCGCAGACCGCAGTGGCTGAAACTTGGCAGCATCTCTAAACAACTTGAAAAATAGCCTCTTCTGGAACTATGACATAAAGCCAGTGGTTTGTCACATGCTAGCCCAGCACTCACCACTGAGCTACACCCTCAGCTTCCAGGTGGTACTGGTGGTCTGAGAAAGTCAGAAGGCTTATCTGGCCACAGAGAGCCCTGGGGCTGCAGGGTAGACCTTGGGCTAGCCAGAGGGACAGAGATCATTGTGGATGCTGCTGACGGAATCCCAGAGAAAGGACATCCACTCACTCGCTCGTGCAGCCAGGTTCTACAGAGACATCGCCCAGCCTTGAAAGGGCCTCAGTTTACCTGGGTTTGTGCACACATGCTCAGCACCACTGCTAATCACATGCGGCAGCTGCTGGCGTAGGAGAGGAAGGGCGACTCACTCCGAGAAGTGGGAGACGCAGAGCTGCTCAGGCCATGCACCAAGCATGGAGATAGAGGTGGGGGCCTCTGGGATGTCGTCTCCTTCCTCTCAGGCCTGTGCAGCCCGGGAGTGACCCTGCTGAAGGCCACAAGTCCGAAGCCAGGTCAGACTCTTTTTTTTTTTTGGTCTTTCGAGACAGGGTTTCTCTATGTAGCTTTGCACCTTTCCTGGAACTCGCTTTGGAGACCAGGCTGGCCTCGAACTCACAGAGATCCGCCGGGCTCTGCCTCCCGAGTGCTGGGATTAAAGGCGTGCGCCACCACCGCCCAGCTTCCAGGTCAGACTCTCAAGGCACATTTTAGAGACCATATTCCTCTCCTGGTACTGCCTTTGCCTGGCAGCCCAGACTTAATCTTCTGTGGCCACCTTTCCTGGAATCTGTCGGGTCAGAGCTGCTCCGGTAGACAGACATGGACAGTTACATCGGGTTACTTTTTAATTATACTTTAAGGAGGGGTCCCGAGACAATACATTAAGGAGAGCTGATAACACTTGGGATTATAGGCCGACAGAGGAGACAGCCTTGCGTGTGAATTCCCTGCACCCGTCCCACAAGGCTGCCCCTGCCGGCCACCCCCACAGAGGACCACTTCTGGTCAAAGGCACAAGATAACCAGACAGCTTCTCCTCTAAGCTTCAATTACCTCCTTAGTCACCAGACAGAGCAGGAGGTGATGAAGGGTGACAGCAGAGACCATGGCTCTGCTCTCAGGCAGGTCCAGGACCCCAGGGCCCATGGGAGCCACCACGCCTGAAGTGAATGGAGAATGATCCCTGCTGATGCCTTTTGTCCCCTGAATCCTGAGAGCTGGGTGGGGGGAGGAGTCCTGGGGTCTCAGGGAGGGAGGGAGGAGTCCTGGGGTCTCAGGGAGGGAGGGAGGAGTCCTGGGGTCTCAGGGAGGGAGGGAGGAAGGCCCTGTCAGCCCATGACTATGTTAGCTGTTGCTTTCAATTTTCAATTTGGCCTCTCCTAGTTTTACTGCTCCATGTGTGGATCACAGGATACTTTGTGTCTGTGTGAAGATGTGTGTGTATGTGTGTGTGTGTGTGTGTGTGTGTGTGTGTGTTTATATGTATAATATTGCATGTAATGTATATAATGCATATGTAGAACATGTATATGTGTACTGTGTTATGTGTATGTGTATGTGTGATATAAACACATGGAATATACATACATATAACATATATATGTGCTATTGTATTATTATGTGGTAGACATGTGCTATATACATGTCATACATATATATACAGATTATATGTGTTTGTATGTGACAAATATGTATGATGTGATAGTATGCACTGTATACAGGCATGGTGAATATGTGAGTTGATGGAAATATGTAGGCATGCCTTGTGCAGATGTGTATGTAGTTGCATACAGTGCACGTGGTCTAAGTATGTGGTATATGCATGTGTGGTGTAAGCATCTGTGTGTGGAACTCACTACAGAGAAAAGGCAGCAGCCGCTTCTCCTGCTGGTCCCTGCCAGGGTGCTGCACTCAGCTCTGCACAAGGGGCTTGTCTTATTTTCCAGCGGGAAGAAAGGAAAAGCAAGTGGGTTTGGCTGAGCGATGAAGCTCTAACAGGACAGTTCTTCAGGACACTCCCCAGTTTGGTCTGATAATCTGCCTCAACAGGTAGTTTCCTAGCAGTCACACTTCTGTTCTTGATTTGTTTGCCCCAAATGAACTCTACTTTCCTCTGGTCTAGGGGCTGCAGGGTGGGTGGCGCTGGCTGTGAAAGTTCTGGGCTTCTCTCTGCTGAGTTCGCTGGTTGTTAGCTGGCATTTAGCCCTAGCTGAGTATGTGACGGGCGCCTTAGGTACTCAGACAGGAAGCAACATTGTGCCTCCCTGGACTTAGGGTTCAGTGGGCACAGACACAGCACAGGGACACAGTGGTGCTGTGGAAGAAGCCAGGGGCTGAGCCTGAGCTCAATGGATAGAGTTCTTGCTTAGCATGCATGAAACTCAGGGTTCAGTTCCCAGCGGTCTATGAACCTGGTGTGGTGATATGCACGTGTCACCCAATACTCGGGAATTCGAAGCAGAGAGAGCAGGAATTCACGTCAACCTCTGCTATGTAGTGAGTTCAAGGCAAGCATGGCTTACACACACACACACACACACACACACACACACACACACACACACACACCCTGGAGAGGGAGATCTCTAAAGACCATCTTTTTTTTTTTTTTTTTTTTTTTTTGGTTTTTTCGAGACAGGGTTTCTCTGTGTAGCTTTGCGCCTTTCCTGGAACTCACTTGGTAGCCCAGGCTGGCCTCGAACTCACAAAGATCCGCCTGCCTCTGCCTCCCGAGTGCTGGGATTAAAGGCGTGCGCCACCACCGCCCGGCTCTAAAGACCATCTTAATGGTCGGACTGGGGACAGACTCTGAAGACCTGCCCTAAAGGTGTCTGCCCGAAAGAAACTATGAAAACTGAGTCATGGCATCCCATGAAGAAACCCCATGCTTGGAGTCATCCATCAAGACCTGGCTGAGTAGATAATGGCGGCAGATGTAATTGCCATGGGTGCTTTTAGAGCCCCTGGGAGTAATCCACCTTAGTCCTTTAATTCCAGGCTTGCAGATAAGGAGCCGGAGCAATGAAGAGACTTACTCTGCCTGAAGCAGAGTTTGCAGGAAGCACAGACTTAGAATGGGCAATGGGGCATGCCAGACAAGCAGTGATGTCTCCCGGTGCCAGGCTGCCTCTCGGGGGAAGAAGGATTATTGTGCTACATTAACACCCTGGTCCTCAGGGGCACTCTGAGGTCTTACCTGCTGCACTTGGAGAATGGTATAAGCTCCACGTGACCATCCCCGCTGTTCTCACATTCCCTGTGAGGCAAGGCAGGAGCTGCTTCTTCCTCAAGAGTTCTGAGAAGCATCTAACCCAGGGGTCTCAACCTGTAGGTCGTGATCCCCTGGCAACCCTCTGTCTCAAAAAATATTTGCATTGCTCTTCATAACAGTAGCAAAAATACTGCCGGGCGTGGTGGCGCACGCCTTTAATCCCAGCACTCGGGAGGCAGAGCCAGGCGGATCTCTGTGAGTTCGAGGCCAGCCTGGGCTACCAAGTGAGCTCCAGGAAAGGCGCAAAGCTACACAGAGAAACCCTGTCTCGAAAAAAAACCAAAAAAAAAAAAAAAAAACAGTAGCAAAAATACAGCAATGAAAATAATGTTATGGTTGGGGGTCAGCACAACCTGAGGAACTGTATTAAAGGGTCACAGCATTAGGAAGGTTGAGAACCACTGTTCTAACCAAAGCTATGTAGCCATAGTGGAAGATGATTGCACATGACCATCATCAGGGAAGAGTTTCTCTGTATATATTGAAGAACTTTTTAAAATAAGCCAAAGGACCAGCAGTTTTCATACCAAACAAGGCCATCACCAAGTGTCCTGAGCTTAGACTACAGCCAGCCTTAGTATCCGTGAGCTCTACACATGCTAATTCATGCAACAGTGGATGAAAAATGTTCTTTTAAAAAACATGCATCTGTATTAAGCATGAAGACTTTTCTTCTTGTCATCCCCCAAAAGATACAACATTAAAAAGTCTTTCCATCGTTTGTATTTGTTTAGGTAGTGGCAATCGCCTAGGGACAATTGAAAGGATACAGGAAGATGGGCATGGGATATAGGTATCAATGTAGGCCATTCAGATCAGGAACTTGAATAACACAGGCTTGGAAATCTACCAGACTCGGGCAATCAACATCCCAGAGATACTGAGAGCCGACTGCAATGGGGTTTTATTCCCCCAGCACACAGCAAATCAGAAGCCTGTAAGAGAAGAGAATAGTAGTGCTCACAGGAAGTTCACAGGCCGGCCAGGGGAGGCCCTCCTCCCTGCTCTCACACATACACCTGACACCAGCCACATCAACAGCACACAGATCTTTCTAGAAACTGGAGTTCTAGGGGACCTTATTCTGCACCCACCTAGCAAGAGCCTCAGGTGGTTCTGATACCTGCTCCACAGTGGAGAGCCGGCAGCTGGCTGCAGACCACCGTACTACCCTGGCCTGCCTCATTCTTTGGGCAAACTGGGGGACGGAAGTGGGACAAAGGCAGAGCGGAGAAGCCCAGGCCTCTCGTGGCCTGTGATCCAGACTCAGTTGGACTGTGTGTCACTTTATTACTTCACTTAGGCAGGGACGGGGTCATCAAAACCAAAATTTATAATTCTAGGAGTTCTGGGTGTGAGTTGGAAGTCTTAGGGAGCTGGGGATGTTTATGGACCCATGCTCTTCCTCCATCTGGCTGTGTGAGATGGGCTAAATGCCATAACCTCTCTGAACTTGGCTTGTCAGCTGTCATTTAAAAGACATGACTGATTTCTCTGGCCCTTCTCTAGTTCTTCAGCGTAGCAAATGTGTTCTCTTAGCATAATAACATGAGAGGAAATTAAGGGGGGATGAAACTATCTATGTTCATATACCATGGGACAATAAAAACATACATATATAAAATGCATTAGGATCTATAGTAGCATACATTAGATAATATCATTACATATCTTGTGTATAGTATGTGAACTAATTTAAATGTTTGTTAAACTGGAACATTTTCCTCTTTCTCTCACTTTTTACAGTGGTAGAGATGAAACTCAGGGCCTTGTGAACACTAGTACGTGGTCTCTCACTGAGCTAGATCCCCAGTGCTTTGTAATATGTGAACAATATGCAATATTCGACAGTATTTCTCAACATTTAAATTAGCTGGGAGATGGTCCGTTTGCTGGTCAGAAGGCCTGTCTGGCTGCCTGCAAGACAGTCCCACCACTTTAAAATCCTAGTGACCCTAGGAGTTAGCCACTGACCATGACCAAAGAAGGTGAACTGTTCACTATACCTCACTTCCTTATTCCCAGTCATAAAACTGCGGCTAATCAAAGACAGAATAAGGCTTTTATACCCAGATCATGTAGCTAGCGTTGGGTTGACTGAAAGATATTTTCTGAGATGCAGATGGCATTTTAAATGCGAATTATAAAATTCACCTTTCCTTTTAGGAGGACGACAATTTACACACAGAGACACAGACACAGACACACACACACACACACACACACACACAGAGAGAGAGAGACAGACAGACAGACAGAGGGAGAGAGAGAGAGAGTTTTCAGTGCATAGACTTTTCCCATCTGATCACCAGAACAAGACTTTAAATATATGCCATGTAATCCACTGAGAACCCAGTAAGCTCCTATCAGAAGCACAAGCTAAGGTATTGACTGGCTAATCAAACGTTTCCAGGAAAAGGTGGCAATTTAACTTGGTTGCCTTTGATAGAGGATCATATGCTGTATCCCAGTTACAGCCACAGACCACAGTGACGTCCTGGGAAAGGCAGCTGAGATTTATCGAGCTATGCATGCTTATTCCACTCAGTTTTAACAGAAGGACGGTGACAATGGCCATAAAAATATGGTAACATTTAGGCATGCTCTGATTTAGGCAGCCACCTCAGAGAACTATGGAGATCTGTTTAGGAAGAAACAAATGTACCAAATGGTACTTGTTTACTTTATTATGTATTTCTTTTTCCATTTTTGTTGTTTTATATGACTCTGCATGTATAATAACATTTTGAGGAGCATTTTCTCCCCCCAAAAATGTAAAAATAATAATGGAAGATTTGTGGGTCCCTTTTATCTCTGTGTGAATATCAGTAAGATGCACCCATACGTAGTCCTGAGTTAGTCACAGCTTGAAGGCCCACTCTGGAAACCTTCTCTGGAAACTCCCCATGAACTCAAAAAAAAAAAAAAAAAAACCAGGTTACCAGCATGTGTGGATTTAGGTCTGCAACTCCTACACTGGTTTGATCCAGTATTGAATTCCCTGCTTCCCTCCAGGGCCCAGTAATCAGTAAGAGTGGAGAGTGGATTTCATAGTGGGCATTTTCTATGCTTCTGTGTTTAAAATTCAGGGGGCAAATTGATATTTTAATAGCACGCAGATGCAGGAAACTGGAGATATAAAGCATTCATTTTCCCCCAGCCTGAAAGTTTCTATCGGAAGCTCCTATATTCCATGAAAATATTGCTGCTTGGCACATAAAGCCTGATGGTTTCCAGAGAGAATAGGTGTTCCTGGCCCTCGATTCTAAATGCATCAGGACCACACCTTGAACTTGAAGATGCCTTTCATTTCACAAGTGGCCTGGTGTTGTAAGTCGCTAACACCCTGTGAACACGGGGGTCAAGTTTCTTCACAGGCAGCACCTCTCCTACAGACTCCCAGAATGCACACGGGGAGAGTGCGGAATGAACTATTCCCCAGTCCCAAGCATTAAACCCAGCCGAGACTGTCAGGGCTTAGGCAGCCGCTCTGAGAGCCATGCCTGAGCATTCCTGCCGAAGGAGACAGTCATCAGTTAATCTCTGTAAATGACTACAATTTTGGCAGGTGTCAGTTGGTACAAAAACAGCTCACATATTAGAACTTTTTTTAAACCATCGAGTAATGAAGGGAGAGAAATAAAAATAAATAATGTCACATGTGTTGGCCACAAAGTGGCTTGTCCCAAACGGCTTATTCCTATTTGGGTTCTCAGTGACTATGTCCCCAAGTTTACAGAGGCAGATACTCCGACAGCCACCCATCAAAGGCTGGCCAGAGACACCAGAACACTGGATGCTCTGAATTCAGAATCTCTCTCTCTCTCTCTCTCTCTCTCTATCTCTATCTCTATCTATCTATATCTCTATATCTCTATATCTCTCTCCTCTCTTTTTCTTCTCTCTCTCTGTGACACACACACACACACACACACACACACACACACACACACACACACACACACACATTCTGTCCACACACTGTCCTTCACAGTGTCTTCCAATAAAAAAAAAAATGCCACTGGGTGCCTTAGGTATGTGAAGCTGAAACATGGACGGACAGACGCTGCCGGAAGCCCGTTAGCCCAGCCCACATTCTTTCTTAGGCCACACAGTTCTCCAGAGTCGAGTTTCCTACCCTTCTCTTTCCTTGACTGGCATGAGACCATGATAGGCACTTAAAAGGGGCCACATCCTGCTTGAAACTGGCTTTGGGGCTGGGACTGTCTTTCTGGGAGAAAGCTTGAGGTTTTGTCAGTGTGGTGAGGAGTGGGACCCTGGTCACAACCATCAGAGGAGGGAAGAGCCGAAGAAGGCTGCCCACCCAGCTGCATGGACTACGGCTGACTGAAGGGGAAGGTTCTAGAAAAAGAAGTTGTCATACTTCTGCTGGTAAAAGGACGGAGGAGGCGGCTGGGGGACTTGGCCTCTTTTGTCCACAGAGCTTAAAATACTCAGCCTCTGAGAGGCTCTCACATGTGCCCTGGCCGAGGCTGCGTGACTCAGGGCGTTTGTGTTTGAATGTTGTGAGCTGCGGCTCTGAATGACAGTCCAGATTTGCCATGGCGATACGTGGAAAGAGGGAACATTGCGTGTGAACTACACAAATATTATGCTTAAGCATTTTTCCTCCGTTTGGAGCCAAACAGGTCTTGTTGGTGATAAAAATCACTGCAATATAGTAGGCCCTTTTTCTGGCCTGGAATTTGAGACAGTGTCCGCGGTGCCAAGGGGGGGCCCGCAGCAGGAGGAAACGGCAGGCCACGGGGATTTGAAACCATAACACGACTTCTACAACTTAATTTTATAATTGTAGCAACTGGGAACTGGGGGTGGGGGTGGGGCGGGGGTTACCATTCACAGCCTCGCTCCTACCCTGTGCCGGGGGAATGGTACCCAGGGTCCTCTGTCTAGCTTCTGGTTGGGACGGGGTACCAGAAGCAGCGTTTTCTATGGGCAGAAGCCAATGGCTTCTCCTGTCTTATTCTGAGGCTGTGTGTGTGAGCACGGATGGGAGAGTTGTATCTCAGTCAAGGGTTCCAGTCACACAGACCTTGAGGGTGAGCTGGCCTCTTTAAAAGATAAATGGGGTCTCCCGAGTCCCCTGTGACTGTGTTCCTATGTGGGGGGCTGGACTCCGCTACTATCTCTAGTTTAATGACAACCTGGAAGGGATGACCAGGCCTCCGGACTGGCCCATGTGAATGTCCCTGCTTCCTCTTTCCTGGTAGTAGGGACATCTACCTCCCATACAGACATCTTCCCACCAGGCTTTCACTCCTCAGCCCCCAGAAAGCTCAGCAGGCCTGCTGGCCACGCCTTCCGGGCTCCCAGGGGCCTGGCCTGCTAGCCACAGGCTGCATCCTTCTGCCTATTCCCTCTTGGGGGATCTGTCCAGGGAGTGGGCTTCCGAGAGGACGCTTCTGCGGAGCCTGTACGAAGGAGGAAGGGGCCTGCGAGTGTGGGGCCTGGCTGGGCTGCCCCGTGCCTGCCTGCATGTAACAGGAAATCTCCCTCCTGGGCTGTGGGTTTGCAGCTACACCCAACTTCCTGTGGAAGGGGCATGCTGCCGAGTTCCCGGGCCCACTCTGGTACCTCTCAGACCTGCTTCTGGTGAGGTTTGCAAGAAGTCAGGGCGCTCATGGCCCCAGGGGAGGCCACCTTTCTTGGCTGCCGCGGTTCAGCTCTCAGCCTGTGGCCAACAAGGCACTGGCTTCTTTCCCAGGTCACTCTCTTCATCTGTGCTCCCCAGTATCTCTCGTTTCTGACCACCTGAGGGGCGTGCAGACAGCCGGATGCATCCCCCGAGTCCCAGTGGCCAGGGTAATGAAGGAGCCTCCCCCAAGCTGCTATGGAAAGAATGGCCCTGGATCCCACAGGCCACCAGCCCAAGGGGCAATTTCCAACAAGCTCACCTTGGGGGTGAAGGGAGAGGGAGGGAAAAGATAAGAAAAGCCCCCCTCCACAATGCGTTTTCTGATCTCTTCCCTCCCTCCCTTCCTCTCCTCCTCCCCCCTTCCCCTCCCGGTCCCTACAATAGGACATCGGCAGAAACTAGATGAAACCAAGCCGGGGAGCTTGTCCTTTTCCGAGCGGCTCAGTGAACTGGAGCAGCTGCGGCGCACGGCCATGAGGGTCAGCCCGCACCACCCAGCCCCCACGCCCAACCCTCGGGCCTCCTTGAATCACTCCACTGCCTTTAACCCTCAGCCTCAAAGTCAGATGCAGGGTAAGTACCCCACGAAGCCCACTGCCCTCTGTCCTCGCTGGAGCCCCAGGCACAGAGCCCACCCCGCCCCAGCGGTTCACCTACTGAGTGTCTCTAGACTGAGACGTGCGGCTGCTGAGCATGGAGGGCAGGCCTGGCTCTGGACACCCATCCATATACGGAAGTGGGTATGACATGTGCCCTTTGGTACCTGTGGAGTATCAGTTCCAGGTACTCAAATCCACAGATGCCCGAGCCCCTGATAGAATATGTCGGGGTACTTGGGTAAGCCTGTGTACATACATCCTCCTGGAGGCTCTAGGTCACTCCTCATTGTTGCTAGCATCTAGTACACTGTAGATGCTATAGTGACAATCAGTGAACTATATTATTTAGGGATTCATAACAAAAATACGTTTTCAGTGTGTGTACATTAAAAAAAAAAAAAAGCTGTATTGCCAACCCACCATTGGTTCAGTCTTTAGCTATAGACCCTGTAGATACCAAGAGCCACCTGTATACAAACAGGTGAGGGTATTTTTTTAAGTGTCAGCTTCTGGTATGTTGTTTTCTTATCCACCATTAGTCTTGAAGCCACACACACACAATTGTGTATATGTTTGTGTGTATGCATGTATAAACACACGTATACACACCAGCAAGGTAAAGGTGAGGAGTTTGCAAGTTCTTGTTGCCCTCGGATTATGTGTGGAGTTCGCATCTAATAATTGTTCTTTTCACAATATGAAGCTAAAGGAGGCATGTGTGTGTGGCTGTATCAAGCATAGTATTTTCAGGTCAGTACTGTGGGTTTCTCCGTTCACTCCGTGGGGGTGGGGGGTGGGGGCGCAGTCACCAACTGCAGAAGCGCTGTCGGATTCAGTAACTGCACAGCCCCTCGGCGCCACGTTAGATGATGCTCACGGGGCACTCACGCAGTAGGGCCGCTGACGCTGGAGGCTGTTTGCTCAGTGATGATACCGTTATAACAACCAAAAGGCGGTTTTCTCTGCCAGGCGGGACACAGCTGTATGTGATACCCTTACGGTAACACCCCTTCCGCAGAGATGCGGGCTTAGTCAACTCAAAGGAAAAGATGCAGCCCGTCTGGAGAAAGGGGCCGAGGGCCAGCAGCAGAAGTGAGACTCTGCCTTTCGCAGAAAGCGGAGATTCGCTTCCTCTGCGCTCTGCCTGGGACACGCAGGCAGCATCTACTTGAGAGGCTTTCTGAGCAAACTGCTCTCTTTGGGAAGGAGCGCATGCAGGGCTCACAAACGCTCACACTCTCCAGAGTGTAAGATAGAAAGCCTACGCCCCCGGGCATGGCGGTACAGGCCGGCTCTCACAGCACTGGGGAGGTGTAGGCAGCAGGGTCAAGATTCAAGGCCAGCCTCGGCTACATAGCTGGTTTGAGGCCAACCTAAGACACATGGGGCCCTGTCAGCACCACTGCCGAGTAGACCTCTCTTTTGTAAGAGTGGAACAAAAAATTAGGCTATCATTTCAGGTGTTTAGGAAAAGGCCCCACAAATCCAAAGAGCCCCCAGTGAGCTGTGGTGAACTGGGGCAGATGACACTTTAGGGAGATGGATGATCATGGGAATAAGGAGGATATTCTTCTGTCCTGTGTTTACCATCACTTAGGCTCATGCACGTCTTCTCTGGAGGTCCATGTGTGAAAACCGAGAAGAAAGCTCTGTTCTCTTAGCCCCTCGTCGCTACACTCGCCACTTGGGAGCTGGCAATGAGATGTGCCTTTTGCTTGCTAAAAGGCAAACCCTAACTAGAAAAGGTTTTTAAAGCCAATGCAGAGCCCAGTCATGGGGGAGCAAATTCAAATGGTCGCCTCTGCCTGCTTTGGAAGTCTAGCCTGCTTTCCCTTACCCACTTCTATGCCCATTCCCTAGAAAAGTAGAGGGTGGCAGTGTGGGCGTGGTGCTCGGAGTGTCCTGAGCCATTGGAGCCGCCCACTGGAGCGGGAGGCATCGCCATGGACAGCTGGTGGGTGTCTGTGCCTCTCTGCGTCATAACTTGATCTTAGAGTGTCCTAGGGGCCTGATTGCTCCTCACAAAAGATGTGTGGACTGTGTTGTGGATGGTTTTTTCCCCCTCCAGTATATGAATTTGATATGCAAGGATTTACCTGCCCCATGGCAGACACACAGTTTCAGAAGTGTGTTCGAGATATAGCATGTAAAACTGCTTCCCTGTATTGTGTTCTCTCCATCCCCAACCTGTTTCTCTCCCCTCTCCTTCCTTCTCCCCCTGCCTCTCCTCTCTCTTTTTCCCTATAAGAAAATGCTGTTTTTTACGAGTCTAGTTTTTGAGTAGACACTTGAATGTCTCCCCCACCCCCTTGAAATTCAAACATTAACAGAGATAATGTAACAGCCAAGTTCGTCACTTCGCTCCTGGCATTACAGACAGTTAATGCCTGGGCTGAGCCTAGAGTACCCATGTCTATTTAAGCAATGCAGCGTAGGTGCACGGCTCTCTTAAATGGCAATCACAGTTTTAAGAACATGATCTCAGAAGTAGTCAGAGCTGTGTCTCCTCAGCACTGCACAGACATGGGAGTGATTTTCAGCTTTACAGAGATGCCATTGACTGCCAGGGGTCTATGGAGAGGCAGGGGATTGTCAGGCCGGAGCCACCCCACCTCGGCTCTGCCAGCAGAGGATCATGGGTATGGAATATCACCTTTCCTTATCCTACCAAATAGACATCTCCAGTGATCTGCAATGGGGTTCAGATGGAGAGGGGGGCAGGTTGCCATGCCACCAAACCACTGTTTATTTGTTGTGGTTTTAACTTTGAAAGAGCTGAGGTTAATTTCAACTTCCTATTTGAGCAGGTCTAAAAGTGGAACAGAAAGCCATTTTGTCATGGCTGCGTGTTTACGCAAGTCAGGACACCGTTGTTAATGCCTCCTGCCAGGTTCCAGGCCTCTTCTGTGTTCCTTTTACGGCAGGGGATGGGACAGATTACCGAGTTCTGGGGTCATGGTGACTGCTCCCTCATACCTCCCACTCAGGGATGGCTCTGGGCAACCCAAGTGAGTCATTTTAAGTCTTGGATTCCGGTTTCCCAATGAGCCACCGTGAAGGTGGTATGGCTTCCGCCTTCCTGGGGATGAGGATGAGGTGGAAAGACACCCATGCAGAAACCCTGCAAACCAGATAGTTATCAGACCAGTAGGCTCAGCCTCTTGCTATAAAGCCGGGATTCACGGTGAAGTATCTGGGCATAGCTCAGACTTCCCCGTCTACACTGTTCTTTTCTCTCTGCAAACTTGTGGTCTGGTTTGTGGACAGAACCACAGAACTCTCAGCTCCGAGGTTAAAGGTTTCCCACCACTTCCGGCATTTTAACTGATGAACTTGAACTCAGATCCAGGCTTTTCTTAAGGCACATGCAGTAAGGTTGTGTGGAGTAAGGTGATGTAGAAGGATGCAGCTGTGCTCCTGGCTCAGGGACCGACAGGCATTGAGAGGTGTTGGGCTAGCCACTCATGTAGAAGACCTGGATTGAATGTGTTCCATTGAAATTAGAAGTTGATGCTGGTGTTGATGTTGATAATAACATCAGGCTCTGTGTTGGATACCTCACTAACTCATCTTTTGGGGGTACTTTATCTTTAAAGATGGGGAGAAAAGACAGCCAATTAGAATACTGAAATTCTGAGCATCCCCTAAAGAGGAAAGTATGGGCAGGAGATAGTGGGGTAAGAGAACTTCCAGCCACTCTATGACTTCTTGGGGTAACTGCCTCCTGTGTGTATGAGTCTGTCTTGTATGGCCATTTACAACTAAGGCTTTCTTCCCAAGTACCATCTAACCAGCCTAAAGGAGAATGGATGATATGTCCTGGTTTTGGAAGTCCCACGTGGCCAAGAAAGATCATATGCTCCCACATTGCCCCCAGATTTCCCATTTTCAAATGGATTGTCTTGCTGGTTAGGCTCCTTCAAAATCCCTTTGGAAACATTATATTCTGCTACTGTCTGTGATGTTCTCAGAGGTAGGGTTACCATGTCAGTCCAATTCTCTCCTTCCCCAGAATGAGCAAAAGGAAGGAAGCATTTCCACCTTCCCAAGGAAAGGGCAAACTCCTGGGTCCAAAGAGCAGTGGCAGAAAAGGATGTGAGAGACCAGGGTGCCTCCTGTCCTGTCTGCCACCACCACTCAACACAGCAGAGCTACCATAAACAGATCGAGAAGAGGACCTGGAACCCTTCCCACCTTGGGCAAAGCATGCGACTGCTCAGAATTGGTCTTTTTCTCTCTGTGCCTCTGCCTCTGTCCCCCGCCCCCGCCCTCTCTCACACACATACCTTTGTCACCTTGTGTGCCTTTCAAATCAACATAGGATGAGCCTGTTGATTTCCTTGGTGGACCTACGAATGGCCATGTCATGCACACACAGTAAAGAATTCCAAGTACTAGAAATCAACTCATACAACTTGCTTATTACATGAAGCGGCTTTGCCTTCCAAATTAACTCCTGACTACAGCAGGCATCAGGACCTGAAGAGCTGTAGTATCAGAACTGTACGTGGATGACATGCCTGAACCAAATGTTCTCACAAATAGACAGGGAATTGGGAAGGAAAGGGAGGAGGAAGTGGGTGGGAGAAAACTCTGAGAGATGGGTGCAGAATACGGAGCCCATGTCACATGCTGGGCGCTGCCTCCTGCTCCCTCACCCCCCAGTGAGTGACCAGGAAGGATGAGAAGGCCAAGTTCATAGAAAGGGAAGCGCTCTAAGGCAGGAGCTGATGACCCCTCAGCCACCTGCATATTCTTTGCTGATGCAATACAAACTCTAAGTCTAAAGAAAGTGTGAAAATTCAAACTAGAGAACTCTACTGTGGACAATGAGGAAAACGGAAAGAAGGGTGGATGGGAGAAAAAAGGAAGGGGAGGAGGGAGGAGGGAGGGAGGAAAGGGAGGAAGAAAGAGCCAGCTGACCCTGCTGGCCTCTCCACCTGGGCCCCTTGGCTCTTGAGCTAGCACAGCCTGTCACCTTAAGGACAGGCACAGGTACAGCACCATGGTCCCTAAGACAGTGCAGTGTGCATGACCTTGATGTGTTATGCATTGACCTTGCCCCCGAATACTTAATCAGCCCTTCCGAGAATCATTTACCACTTAAACTGACACCACCATTGTAATCCAAAACCACGGTTTCATAGGACCTGGCTTCCAAATTGTTTCCTGACTGTTGCTCAAAGAGGTCCGCCCATACTCTCAAGATCCTGCTAGTCCCTGGTGGACACCTTTCCTGATTGCAAGGGAAAGAATTTACTGTGGGTCTTGGTCTCGGTGATCGAATGTTCCTTCTAGGGCTGCTGAGATTTTGAAGCTCTCTCTGATGCTAATGAACCTGCAGGCTGCACAAGGGGACATTAAGCGGTGTCCTTGGGACTTTACAAAGTGGTCATTTGTGCACTTGCTCAATAGTGACGTTAAATAGCAGAGACTTTGAAAGGCCCAAGTTCTCAGCTGCTGGGGAGGAGGAGCAGGGCCACAAACGGGCACAACCTGGTGACCGCATGCACCCCAGGACTGTTAGCAAGAAGTCTAACCTCTTAAAGCCTCGCTCAGTCTTCCCGCCTGCAAAATGAGAGTGGTTCCTGTCGGTCTTCAGGACACAGAAACGTAGCGCGTGGAATGTCCTGGGTGAGTGATCACTATTGCGAGCTCTGTCAACAATACCGAGTCTGCCGGTTTTCTGTGGCTAATACAACACATGGACCACAAACTTAGAGACTTGGAATAATGAGAGTTTATCCTCTCAAAATTGGAGGCTACAAGCTCCAACATTAAGGCAACACGAGATGGCCCTTCCACTGAGGGCCCACGAGAAGGGTCTTCCTGCCTCCTCTAATCCTTGCCAGCTCCCGGCACTCCTTGGCTCATGGCTGTGTGTCTCCCTTCTGTTCTTCTCTTTACCTGACCTTCTCTGTTCTGTCTTTCCCTCTGCTTCTTCCTTTTTTAAAAGAGAATTTACTTATTTTTATCTCATTTGCATTGGTGTTCTGCTGGCATGTCTGTGTGAGGGTGTCAGATCTGGGAGTTACAGACAGTCGTGAGCTGCCACATGGGTGCTGGGAACTGAACCCAGGTCCTCTGGAAGAGCAGCCAGTGCTCTTAACCACTGAGCCATCTCTCCAGCCCCTCTCCCTCTGCTTCTTAAAAGGTCAGGTGTCATTGGATTTAGACTCAAGTCATTCATGAGGGGGGTCAAAGTCCTTCACTTAATTATGTATATAAAAGACCACTCCTTTCCAAATGAGATTGTGGTCACTATCTAGGGGTTAGAATATGACCCTGTCTTTCCTGCTACCACCATTCAGTGCCCTAGATCAACACCAAAGGACAGATGTTATCAGAACATTAGCCAGTGGATTTGGGTGAGTCCAATAAGAATGTCCCCATCCGTCCCCCAGAGCAGACCTGCTGTCCAGGTAAATATGAGCTCATGCCCAGTCTTGTTATCCGGACACTGGCATCTCAGCCCTTCAGTTTCTGGAGCCCAGGGTCATGAGCCTTTCATTTCCCAGGCAGGAGAGCATGGTTTCTTTTCTCTAGACAAGATCAGCAATTTCACAGCGTTATCTAGAGCACCCATACAGTTGGAGCCCAAGGCTCTGCTGTGGTGGAGAAGGGAGGCTTTTCCAGATCCGAATACGGGAGACATGGGTCCTGCCACTCCAGCCTCCAAAATCCAGTGGCCACATAAACAGCAGGGAGCAGAGAAACAAAAAATCCAGGAAGACCAAAGCCAGCCAGTTGGGATAGACTCAAGAATTTGACCTCCCAGACAAAGCCAGGCCGGAGCCAGGCATGTCCCTGTTGTTTTGAAGCAACAAGTGGCTTTAGCACAGGGTATTGTCAACTAGACACCCATTCCAGAGGGATACTGGTTTACTTTGAGTCTTTCATCAGGCCAAGTCACCAGTCGCTTGCAGGTAGCCTTTCAAGTCTGGAGGTTTAAGCAAGTTTTTGACTGTAGCTGTGAAGTCTTACCAAGTTTCTCAGAAGTCTGGCCCTAGAGACTGGTGTAACGCTGAAGTGAACCACAGCCTGGTCACCGAGGAGTTCTCCCAGCAGTGGGCTTGGTAAGCGCAGGCCCGCTCCAGTTTGGTGATTGTGGTTCTCCTTGAACACACATGACCTGAGAGGCTTCATCGCGCTGTCTTTCCCTCAGGCTCTCTGGACACCCATCCTAACTCTCAGGGACTGTGGACTGAGGCATGGGTGTCGCTTACCTTCTAGCCAACAGCTACCTAGTGCCTGGTCTCTGTCCTGTTGCCACACTTCCTGGCCCCACACAGACTTTTTATATTATTATTAAACAAAGGCATGCAGAGCAGCAGAACAGTCAGTTGTTACGGAGATTAAAGGTAGGGGTCACGGAGAGCCTGTGAGTCCGATCTCACTGACAAGCCTCGCATCTCTCCATAGACTTTCCTCCCATAATCCCTTTCTGGCAGGACATTTTGTGTGTCAACGCTGGCGATTCAGTTACGAGCCACAGTCAATAGGACAAACTAATAATGGGAAAAATAGAATAGGACTCACCCTAAAAACAAACACTGATCAGTCATGTGTATGGTCTGCCTCTCTGTGCACGCCTGGGAACAGAGTAAGAAAGAAGGGGGGCGGGGACCAGGCCACTTCCTTGTCCTATTGATTTTGTTACCAGGTGATGGGGGCGTCTTCAGGCTGCCTTCCAGCTCATCCAGGCTCCTTTGAGCAGTGCTTACCATTTTAAAAGTAGAAGCATTTCAGGAGCAAACAGAACCATGGTCCCAGTGCTAGGATGAACCACTAAGGCATTGGTAAAAGAGGCTGGCAGAGGGGACCTGTTTCTCTGACTCCGCTGCAGCCCTGGGCATCAATATTACTTGGTATTATTACCCTCTAGGCATGTACAAGGCTTGGAATCTTTGAGATATATTTGCAAGATTTGATCCATCACTGTCCAATTCTGACCTCCATGGATCATGACCTCATGGTTTTGGAAGGGTGGGTATTCATTTTAAATACAAAACTCCAGGCTTTTCCTCTAAGAGGGAATCATGTGGCTAGGAGGGGGATGCACATTCCATGTCGTCCAACAGCTGTGGGATGACATGAGAGGACACCAGGTCTGTCCCTGGTTCCTCCGCGACATCCTAATTCTTTCGCACAGTTTGACTTGGGTCACCAAATTTGGGGTTCCAGGATTTTACACAGATATGCGTATCAAGATGTGGGCACTCTGGTGACCAGGCAGTCCTGGGAGTGTGGTAAAGGATGTGCTAGAATCCCTCTGCTCTGGGGATGAGGAGAGACACCCTTGGTGGGATCAAAGCAGAACTTCCCCAGGGAAGATCTGTGAACCTGTGGCTCACGCATTAGGACAGTCTCTAGCTTCTTAAATTCTCAACTCCCGCTTCGGCAGGAGTCTTTCTTCCTGTAGCTTCCCACATTCCCTGTGAGTAATTCCAAAGCCAGATCCGAGGTGCAGAGCTAAACCTTTGCCGCGCCCTCTTTGCGTGGTTGGAAGGGTTTCTCCGGTGGCTGTAAGAGAACATCTTGAGATAGCAAGGGAAGAAGGACTGTGGAGACTGTGGAACTGTGCTCCTCCGAGTCACCGCCCATACACGGGGAGAGAACACGGTTGCTTTATGAAGTCTCAGGGGACGACCGCACTGCTGCGGCCACTCTCTCTCCATTAGCACATCTCTCTGCACATATCAGATGGCAAATTATAGAATGATAAAGTTATTAAAATATCTGTAAAAGTCAGCCCGGGCTCAAGGGCTTGCCTTGGCCTTTCTGCCCACTAAGTGGTTTATTTAGATGTCTCATCTCAAGGTCAGTTCATCTTCGTCTGTATTTCGCCGTAAACTGCCTACTCCACAAACCAACCAGAATTGCCCAAATTGGAGGATGCGCTTGCGTGGGTTTTCCAGCAAGGCTGGTATCTTAAGAATGAGCCCAGAGCTTTTCAGGTTAGATCCTACCGCACCCCCCACCCTCGATTTTAAAAGTGCACCATGGATTTGTGACCACGTCTGCAGCTTGATGGTTACCAGAGTAGTTGAGTCAACGAGACTATCGTAAGGAAGGTGATAAGAAAGTGATCACGGTTTATGCTGATAGAATGGATTGGGAGTGGTGGTCCGGTGACTGCCCATCACCAACACTCTGGCTTAGGTCGCAGACAGAGGAAACCTCACCTGGAGCAGTGATTCTCAACCTTCCTAATGCTGCGACCCTTTAATACAGTTCCTCCTGCTGTGGTGACCCCCAACCATAGAATTATTTTCGCTGCTACTTCCTAACTGTGATTTTGCTACTGTTATGAACCATAATGCAAATATCTGGTAGGTAGATGGTCTTAGGAGATGCTTATGAAAGAAAGGGTCGTTCAGCTCCCCAAAGGGGTCGCGACCCACATGTTGAGAACTGCAGGTCTGGAAGGTTCAGTTAGGTCTGCTCCTTGTTTCCACGTTACCCAACACTGTTTTCTCTCCCCCCTCCCCTTCTCTGTCTGTGTAACTTTCTGGTATGATGCATATAAGCAGGCATATGCACACATGTGCGTATGAAAGTCAGAGGATGGCTTTCATTCCTCAAATATCTGCCACATTTGCTGGAGACAGGGTCTCTTATTAGCCTTGAACTTTGCCAAGTAGGTTAGGCTAGAAGACCAGCAAATTCCAGGGGTCCTCCTCTCTCCACCTCCCATGTCACCATGGCTGATATTACAGTCGTGTGCCGCCGCCGCCGCCGCCGCCGCCGCCGCACCCTGCTTTTTATATGGTTCTTGAGATCAACCTGGGACCTCACGCTTGTGAGGCAAGCATTTGGCTGACTGAACATCTTCCTGCCTCTGGCACTGTTTTCCATAAGTGTCCTAGGCCTCCTTGTCATGCAAGTGAGTCACTTGTTGGTCCTAAGCATTTTTGTAATCCTGAATATGGTATCTTGAAGGAATTACCGTCACCCCTAACACTTTCAGAGAAACTGACAGGGAGATGCCCTAGAACCCCCACGTTGCTGCTTCTGATTGACAGGTGGTTTGGGGGGGGGTACTTTTTGCTGTGTGGTCAAGCTTTGAGAGGCTCTGAGCCACCATATGTTGCTAAATGAGAGAAGTCATTGCCCAGACATAGATCTGTCTAATTTAATATGATTTTCCATAAATTACAAAGCATGACTTTGAAATTGAATTTGTGTAAAATTATGGATAACCAGTTCAGGTGGAAGGGGAAGGAAACCTTGTTATTTCTGGTCCAGCTTCTTTTCCGGATTTCCTCATTTGATTCTTTCACGCCCTGGGGGAGGGAAGGTACCATAGAGCAGTGGTTCTCAGCCTTCCGGATGCTGTGACCCTTTAATACAGTTCCTCATGGTGTGCTAACCCGCCCCCCAACCATAACATTATTTCATTGCTACTTAATAATTGGATTTTTGCTACTGTTATGAATTGTGATGTAAATATCCATATTTCCTGGTGGTCTTAGGGGTCACCTAAGGTTGAGAGTCACTGCCACAGAGGCTCTATTCTTATTGTCAAACTTTCTCCCTGGCTATTCATGGCTTCCTCTAAGGAGGTCACCAGAGCCTGGAGATGGCAAGGCCAAATGCCAAATCCTCTGCCCATCCATCACATTGGCCAGCAAAGAACCAGTCTTCATCCCTGGACATCATAGGGGACCCAAAATAAACAAGGGGCTCCTAGGAAAGCCTAAGCAGATCCATAATGCTTTGGGATCCAAACCCCGCATTGTGCCCTTCCTAGTCATATGACCTTGCAGGAAGCACTTGGGTCACTGTGCCACTGTCTCCATCTGTAAAATGGGCATGGGCATGGTGACTGACTCATTGGATGCTCCTGAAGACTGGATCAACACTCATAGAGTGTCAAATGCCCAGCACATGGCAAATTAAGTCTTTCCTCTCATTCCTGCACAAACCCTTCACTGAGGTCAAGACACGTGCTTGGGATGTGCTGACCACGGCGCCCAGGGCGCTTGGAATTCATAAGAACTGCTCCTGTCCTCAGGTAACTCTCATTACTACTACAACCCTTGCTGCTGGCTCTGGTGGATAGATGTCTGGGTATATCACATCAGCGCTGCCCCATGAGGTCCACAGCCTCTCAGAGATAATGACCCTCTCTTCCCCGTAGTCCTCAGAAGCAGTGCTGGCTTTGGAGAGAAGAGAGGGGAATGTGATTTGAGTTTCGGTTCCTCGAATGGACTCGGATGGGACAATCCGTGCTTACTATCCCACAAGGCCATATGAGAATATAAAATATCAAAGTTGAAAGGACTCTTAAACTTCTTTGCCCTGGGCCTCTTCCCCGCCCCACCCCCACCCCCACCAACACCCTGAAGGCCCAGAGACTTTCCACGGTGGCCTCTGTCTATAGCTGAAATCCTCCCAGCCCAAGTCCGTCCTCCTGTATTTAAGCCTGTCGTACGGGAACAGCTCATTCCCCCAGCGATTGCTCAGCCTTACTCAGCCTTTTCTTGAAATGTGTTTTTGGCTCAGGGGAGAGGTTAGGATTTAGTTTCTTATGATCCTTTTTCTTCTTTTCTTAATGTTGAATTCTATTCTTAAAGTAGAGACTTTTCTTCTTTTATGAATAAAGGTACAGTCTTTCTCATCCTCTTCAGTCCCACCAAAGGCTCTCAGCCTTAGGAACAGCTGCAGCAAGCTGACAGGTCACTTCCTGAACCCCAGGGCCCACCACGTGGGCAGTGGGCAGGGGCTGCCCCTCCCCCTTTCCCTTTGCTCGATCATGAATTTGACAGATTCCCTCTGTGTGAATGGCCTGCTCTTCTGTGTTTTTAATGAACCGTCTACAAAAGGATTTCTTTGAACGAGGAGGTCTCCTCTCCCTGTGTGATTTTAGATACGTACCTCCCTCTGCCGATTGATTCCAGCACCCACAGCCCTGCCCTTTCAGCCTGCTCTCGGCTGTGGCCCAGGCTGTCAGGCCAAGCAGAGGACAGCAAACAGGTGTGTGGGGTGACAGGGCCACAGCTGTGGGAACGCCACCGCTCTGGCAGGCCCTAGGCTGGGAGGGGCAGGAGGTGCTGAGTGACAGTCCCCTCAACCCAGTTCAGAATGTTGCTGCCAACCTCGTGTCATTTACTCCCAGAAGACTGAATAGGCATGAGAGGGAGGGACCTGGGACCTGGGTCCGGAGGTATCCCTGTGACAGCCAAGTCTTTGTCCATGAATTCACTGTCAGGTCTTGAACGGCTGCATCAGATGCTGCCCCGGAGTTTGTAAAGATCAGCCACCACCCTCCCTGAGACCCCAGAGAGCAGGGTCCTGCACTGATGGGTGGCTTTGGGCTCCCTTCCTTAACTGAGCGAGATGGAGGACTCCAGCACCCTGGCTCTCAAATGATATTTAGTTAATAGTTAACCGGTTTTTAAAGGAGAATGGGGACTCGACTCCCTTCACTAATTAGCCCTGAAGGCTTGTCATCCCCACCTTCACCACCCACGGAGCGTGCTCTTGACAAGTCATGACCGAACTCCCAAGGGACTCGCACTCTGGGCTTGCCTCCTCCACAGTCTGAGAAACACAAGCCTCTGAAGAAGATAAGATTAGCTCAGTGAAGGGGATGCTGGGAAATGCAGAGGATCCCCTCTGGACCCTAGTGTCCAGTGAACTTATCTCCCACCCGTAGTGATTTCACCTGATTTGGGCAGACTTATGGTGACTTTGAACTTGTCGGAGATGATGAGTGTGTCATAGAAGGCAAAATGGCATGGCCAGCCTGTTCCTTAAATAGATGAGCAACGGGAACCCGGAGGGGTCAAGTGACTTGCCTCGGGTGGCACACACTGTCATCCAAGTGTTTGGCTTCCTCTCCCATCTCTCCGGACTCGAAGGCTGGAACACATTCCTGGCATTTGGAAGTAACACAGGGAACCGTCCTGAGAAGTCCCTTCAAAACACCATTCAGGCAGACGAGGGGCTGTTGGGACAAGATAGGGCAAAGCCCAGTGTGCCTGTGCCCACAGCTCCACCCAGTTTCTCATCTTTATATTATATTTTAAAAAAAAAAAAAAGTCTCAAATAACCCAAACAGGCAGGGTCTGATCTGCAGACAGTCTGCAGGCACCTGCCCAAGAAGCTGCCGGCCGGCTGGTCCATCCTCCTCTGATTTATGTTCTGCCTGTTAAGCCTTAAATTGTTGAGTCTCTGGCTGGCTGCAGAGGCATTACTGGAGGGCTGGTGCATGCTTGCAGCGTGCATGGTTGGCTCTGGTGCTGGAGGTGTTGGCCACGGATCAAGTCCAATCTCACACCTGTCTGGGACAATGAGGGCCTTGTTAGACGCATCCCCAGCCCGGGCTGCTTATTTTTCACATTCAGAACTTGGAGGAGGGGTTGTGGGGAGGGGGAGGGGGGAAACTGGAGAAGCCAAGGGAAATATTGAGATCAGCTGACGCTTGGAGTCTTTTCCTCCCCTGTCCCCTCCCCCACCCGCTACCCCCCACCCCCCCTCCCCGCCTCCCTGCCCACTCCCGTTCCCCTCCCATTTTATAAATTTTTGTTTATATATTTAGAAGCTAAAAAACAATAATACCAACAGCAGCCCTCTTTTGAAAAACATCCTACTACTGCGTAAGGAGAACGAGGCCTCTGAGACAGCCAATTTCTAGCCATGGTGGAGCCAGCAGCCCAGTAGGGGCAGGGTGAAGAAGGGGTGTAACCACAGCCCCCCCACCCGGTGCTGGAGCCTGAGCCCATCCCCTCCTCATGGCTCTGTCCCTCCCGTTTCTTCCTGTCCTCTGCTAACACTAGTGAGGGACAGACGTGACAGGGCTTCTCTTCCCCTCGCCGTGTATCACTCACTGATAAAGCACAGGACCACCACATTCCAGTTCAGCTCGCCTGTCCCTCGGGGTCAGCAGAACTGAGGTGGCCGCAGACGTGACCGCTGCAAAGCCAGCTTCCGCAAGGCTCGGATGGCAATGGGTACAGGTAGGGACTCTTCCAGGTCCAGGTTGACACCCCTCAAGGCTGACGTCTCTGGAGGTGTATTAGTCAATCAGTCACGGACGCATTCTCACAGAATTAGACAGGGCACAGGCACAAAGCAAGGATTGTGCAATTGTCCCAGACATTCTGTGACGTAAGAGCCCACTGTATGGAGGCCATATAGGAACCCTCGGTGGTTCTCCCACAGGTAGCCACCATGCCTTGGGGACTCGGATAACTCACCAGTCTCCCAGTGACCCGCCCAGGCTTGGGTGCCTGTGGCCAGCCTTCTTAGAGCTACAAAGAACTCATTGACAAAGGAAGCCCATCTCTGAACTTCCTCCTTGGAGGCACTGCAGGGGTGTGCAAACACTGTTGAGTTCATTGGTGACTGAGGACTCACTCACAAGACTTGAAGTTGGGCTCGTCCTTTTTGTAACATGAACCACTGGTAATTCAGCCACCCTTGCATCTCTATATAGATGGACATCAGTGGGCATGGGTGGGAGGGCAGCTTTTCAAAGTGTACAGGAATAGTGAGGCCATGAGTGAGGAGCCCGTGGCTTCCCATTGGCATCCTTGCATTCAGGGTGTCCAGGGACCGTGATAAACCTCCCTCAGTCCTGGGCCACTGACTGGGCCCACTTAGCCCGACCTTGTAACCTTCAGAAGGTCATGGCTGAAGAAGCCATCCCTGCCTTTTCAAGCCAACTGAAGGCCAAAGACATGGCCTCCGGAGTCTGTTTTCGCTGCCCGTTGTAAATCCCCGTGGTGTTCCAGGCCAGAAGGGGCTCTCCATTGCTCCCTAGCCCATCCAGGCTCCGGAACAGCTCACACTCACGCAGGGGAACAGGGAGGGGAAGAGGCGCTAAGTGCTTATGAGCTGCCGGCGTCTTACCTGCCTTCCTCTCCGGCCAGCGGACACCTGTGGCCAGCCCTGTCCCCGTCCCCACCACTTCTGCATATCCTCCCATTCTTCAGCATACCTCACGTGCCCCATCCTTTAGGACATCTTCTTCTCCCCCGAGGACCAAACGGAATCCTCTCCCGACCTCCTAGATAGCCCTGACAGTCCCTCTCAGTGTGATCCCACCCCCCACCCCGTCTGTGGGACCAAGTGCTCTTCCCCTCACTGTCCTGTGTCCGATGTCCTCCTGGGCTGCAGGGCAGTTAGCATGGCGACCTGCTAGCAGGAGGAGGCTCCATGTGACCCAGCACCTCCTCCCCCCACACACATCTGGGCTCTGAGGCCCCCAGAAGGGTCAGCTGAGCTCTAACTGGCCTTGAATCCTCTCTCCCACTTCTCTGGGTCTCAGGGAGTCCAGGTCTTGAGGCACAGGGGCCAGGGGCGGTCCCTATAGAAGCATTTTTTTCCGATCTTAGGTGTACAGGTCTAAGTAGACCATTTGTGGGTCGGAACCCATTTCAGAGTCAGGGAATGACAGGCAAAGGAGGAAAATGGCAGGTCTCTTTGTCTCCTAATGTTCTGGTCCATGACTTTCCATGGCTGTGCTCACAGAGGCAGAGACATTCTTGGATATCTCCCCCAAACCCCCTCCCTCACCCCCAACCCCCGCCAACCCATTGAGTTCCCGGCCCCACACCAGACAGCGCTCTCTCCCTGCCCTGTCTCCCGTCCTCTGTAGGCGGCTCAGCCTCACCCAAGGCAGCCTTCCACATACTTGAACCTGCTTTGCATGCTTAATTAGAGACCTAGACCCTGAAATAAGATGTCTTATTTACCCACAACTTCCTAGGGCTCCCAGCCCCTACCACGCCACTGCAGCCGGGCTCCTGCTTCCTGCCCTTCAGGTGTGTCTGCCTGTGGCTTCCTTCCCAGACCACATTCCTCGACCCCATCCTCTGAAACGTTTTCGCTCACGATCCCTGATCCCTCTTGCCGTCCCAACCTAAGAGAGCCCCTTTCCAGGGCTAGGGCTGTGGCTCAGATGGGAGAGCGCTGGCCCAGCATGGGCAAAGCCCTAGACTCGATCCCCAGCACCGCCAGGCTGGTCCTGGATGCAGTAGTACCCATCTGCAATCCCGGCATTCAGGAGGTGGAGGCAGGAGGATCAGACGTGTATGCTCACACTCAGCTACGTAATTCTCAGTTACATAACAAGTTCAAGGCCAGTCTGAGCTGCAGGAAATCTTTTCTTTGAAGATAATTGACCCGTTTCTAAATTGGGGCCTTCAGGGCCCCACCGCCACCTTCTGGTGACTTTGCCGTTTGTCTCCCACCAACCTGGGAAGCCAGGGACCCCCCCCCCCCCCCCCCCCCCCGCTTGGCCTCTCCCTCGCATTCTCCTTCCTCTGATCAGGACAGTGCTCTGACAGCTGTGTTCCCACCCCGCATCTGTGGGAAACAATGTCAGCCTGTGGCCCGCAGAGGTGGCCCTCTGGCCCTCTGGCCCCTTGTCCCCTTGGGGACACACCTTCCCTGGGTGCTCTTGGAGACTCTTTTGTTCAAATCAAGGAGAAAGTGCTTTGGATGAGCTGGGGTGTGTGTGTGTGTGTGTGTGTGTGTGTGTGTGTGTGTGTGTGTGTGTGTTGTTGTTGTTGTTGTTGTTGTTGTTGTTGTTGTTGTTTTAAGAAGACAAGAAGTTCCTGTTTTTTAGAAAGGCTGTTCACTTCCAAAGAACCAAGTTACAGAGTCAGTCAGCCATAGGATGACTTCTGGATTTTTTTCCCCAAGGTGGTACACAATACATATGAGAAAAAGAAAGAGAGAGAGAAAGAAAAAAAGCCTACTAAGCCAATGAGAGAGAGTCAGCAGACACAAAGGGAAATATTATAATAGGCCTTTGTTGGTGCCTGCATCTTCTTGTTGAAAAACAGAAAGACCCCGAGGTGCTGAGGTGCGGACAGAGGCTGATGTTATCAGCCCCCAGAAATCCTGCCTGGAGTCCAGTGGCAGGCAGCATCCAAACGACCACAGCAACTGCTCCTGCTCAGTACAAACGGTGCTTTCAGCCTCCCGTAAACAGCCTGTGCCCCAGGGCTCAAATCCTTCAAAAGTTTGCCTAGGTAATTGTGTTTCATTACTGTCTGGCCTGCGCTCATCAGTCTAATCTGGAGGTTCAGACAGCCAGGCCAAAGCCTGCGAGACGAGGGGAACGAGCCTGTGGATCTAATCCACTTGAAAGGCAGACTAATACAAGTACGGCTAACTCATTATTTTAAGTGAGGTGAACAGAAAGAATATGGCGCTTTCCATAAAAGGGTTTCAAGTCAGCGCAGGGCCGTGCTGGGCAGCTTAAAGCCATTAGAGGACAAGGCAGAGGGTGACAGTGTGACTCCCCGAGTTGCTGTCCCCTGTGTTAGGAAGCCTGGCCCCTCCCTGTGACTACCCTAGAGTGGTCTCTTCCTGTCCTGCCCTTGATTCTAGATGGTTTGTGAATTATGATAGCAACAGATACCAACTTCTGTTTTCGATCTGGGTTTGCTTCCAGGGTACAAAAGGAAATGCAAATGTAAGAGAGAATTCTGAGGGAACTCAAAAGCTTTGAGTAGCCCCAGGTCTGTTTCCAAGAAGAGCGACCCCTCCTCAGTGCCCGGCCCGCCAACATACGTGACAGTTACTGGTGTAGCTTTTGAAGTTTGAGCCTTTCCATTTTGCCAGTATACGGGGCCGAGATCGGAGGGGGGCTGGTTTCCTGTGAGAAAGCAGTCTTGTGGAAGTGACAGTCCACAGCTAAGCGGGAGATCTGCCTTGGCCCTACCACCAACCTTCTGTGGGGAACAGAGAGTCCCTTCATCTTGAACTTGAGCGTTCTCTGAGGTGGAGCTGGCACAGGGAATCTCTGGGGCTGCTTTCTGCCCCATCATCCCATGAGACTTTGGAATGAGACCTCAGAACTGTTGACAGTAATCTGCATCCTTTGACTCATGCCCAGGAAGCCGGGAAGAGGCAAGTGCTGGCCTGTCCCTTCCAAGGTGGCAAAGCCAGTGGTCGACTCAGAAGCAGTCTTGTCCGTCATTTACACCTGTGGCTCCCCCCAGGGCTGGAGTCGGCCAGAGCCAAGTCTGGGTAACAGCCCTGAGACTGAGAAAAATAGTTACCCCCAAACTCCAGTGTGAGTGCAGCCTAACCAACCACAGCTGCCTCCACCTCATACCCCTCAGTTCATGCGTATTCCACCCAGGCCACAGTGCTAACTCACATCCCCCCAGTCAGAACAGCCTCTACATTTTCTGCCTTGTCCTTGAAGTTGGCCAAACTGCCGTATCAATCTGGCCTTCTCCGGGTCAGGTTTCCCTTGATATCTTAGTTACCCTTGACTTTGGGAGCTGAACCGTTCCTGTTCTGGGACCCTCTCGGGCACTCTCAAATACCAAGCAGCACCCCCGGTCTCCATCCACTAAACACCTCTCCCTCTCCTGACTCTAATCAAGCCTGTTTCCCGACATGGCTAAAAATTCTCCAGAGGAGGGTTCGCTGCTGGTTTACACCAGCCTGGGAACATCCTAAGTATTTAGTCCATACATCCAAGATGTCAATGTGTGTAACGAAAGTGAGCTCTGGCTCCCCCGTCCTCCACTGGCCATTCCCTTTGCGCGAGCAACTGTTTGGGGACCGCCCGCTATCTCAACCTGTACATCTCCTTTCTTCCATCTGCGTCCAAGTCACTAAAAAACCTATCGCTTCTGTGTGAAATGCTGCCTTGACCTTGTAAATCAAAGGCGCTCTCTGGAGGGAGGTTTCCCACTGCTGGGCTCAGCCTGGCATCATCTTTCTCAGGGTGACCTCAGCTATTCAAGTATGAAGGTTGTATTTGAAATGCCATTTACCCTCCCTAAGTCAATAAATGAGGCTGTGAATCTTTAGATCATCAGAGTTCTGCTTATTACCAAGAGTTTTCCTCTGTATGGTATGTGTCTTTTTTTTTTTTTCCTTTATTGAGATCTGTGTTAGAGTTTAAAAGAATTCTGGCAGATTTCCGTTTGCCTTTCTGAATCAGAGCACAGGGTGGAATTCCTCTGCGAGTGGAGATTGCCCCCAGATGAGTCTGCTTTTATTAGTTTATGTCCTTTGTTCAGAGCACCAGGGATTAGTTTATGAAAGCATGCATGGCTCTTATCTTCAAAGGTATCCTCTGCCTGGTAGACTCCACCTCACCAGCCCGCCTTATTAATCTATTGCAATCCCAATTAGTTCACATCAAGGTCAATTACTTGGGATGTGCAAAAGGGCCCGCGAACATAAGTGAGCAAGACCCCCTCATGTAGTTCTCCCATGCGAAGGAGAGAGGGATTACAGCCGGGCAACTGAGAAGCAAGAATTGGCCGGTGCCTGGGCGTGGATAGTGAAGGGACGACATTCAATAACCCTAAACAACCCAAAGCTGGAACAGAAATGTGCGATGGGGGCGGGGGCAGGGGGCGGGGCTCAGCCTCCTCTTCCCAACCCTATTCTTGATGGTGAGTATCTGAGTAATTTAACAGTCTCTGAGACACAGCTTTTTTCTGAGAACATTCGCTGGGTGTGGAGGAGGAGCCTTGTGTTTATGGTAAGCGATAAGCACCACTCCCCCAAAAGACCCGTCTGTGGAAAATGGGCTGGAGTTGGTGGATCCATAGGATGGGTCATCATGGTTCAAGAATGAAGGTCAGCTCTGGGATCCTAGCCACACATCCCCAGTCTGTCTGAGGCCACCAGCAGGAGGGATGGTAAGGGATGTGAGGGTTACATGTCTCCAGTTGGAGGACAAGACCCTCCTTTACGTAATGTGAATGTGTTTCTCAGATCTACCACTATTTCTAGCACAGTGGAGAGGCCACGGAAGACCAAATGGAAGTTAGTGTTCGATGCCCGTTAGACTGCACAGTCTGACAGGACAGTTCTTGTGAAAGGATGGATGTATTGGAGCAATTTAGACAAGAATAGCCAGGAGTCATGCAGGGTTCATCTTTCTCATCAGACGGATCCTAGACTTAGCAGATTCCACTCTACAGGGAGAGAGACCTGCGCATAGCCAGGCTAGAAGATGGACAAAAGAGAGAGAACACCGGTCCCACCCCCAATCCACACCTCTTGATAGTTCTGGTCTCCCGGCTTCGCGTCAGGGAATTAGTTCTAAGAGCCCGCGTCTGGTGTGTAGAAAAGGGAAAACTGACAGTAGCCAGGGTTAAGACAGGAAGAGAACAGTCTCGTAAGACCAGACCTGAACTGCCACCCTACGTCCCCCCCCACCCACCCACACACACAAAGCATGAGGAAAACATGGGGGCAGGCACTGACTGGATTTCTCTTGCAAGCGTTTCTCAAAGGGGGCTAGGTACTTGGTCTTTGGGAATTTTTTCTGTTTCCCTGTGTCGGAATGTTCTTCTGTGAGTTGGGAGTGTGGAATGAAAGCCCTTAAAGAACAACCCTTTGACATGACTCACACCTCAGAAGACAAAGAACAATGCATCTTTGACTTGCAATGCAGCTTTCAGATCCTGTGTCCTGGCAGGGCCCATGCCACCCTGCCATGAGCCTCTGCTGCGCTGCCGAGTGCTTACAGACTCCCTCTGGAGCAGAGGCCCATGAGGAGGGGCTTGCACTGTCTTTCGGTGCTGGCACTAAAGCCACCGGAACCACACACACATCATTGTGGCAACCACAGTCTGCACCCTGGAACTATGGCTGGCTGAGGCAAGTCTCGTTCCTGGTAGCCCTGTGGGGCCTGGCCACCCTCTGCTGTGTGTGTGAGCACCCGCAGTGTGGCTGAATCTCTACTGGGCACCGGCCAAGCAGTCCTCACTCTGGACACCATTACCTTGTCTCTTGGTACAAGTAACTGAATTGACAATAACAGGCCAAGGTCCCATTTCACCCTTCCAGTGACCTCACAGGCTGTGGCAATCAGCCTTCTTCACGGGTGGGGGAAATGTCCCCAGGGAGTAACGCAGTGCCTCAACACAGTGAGAAACTGGCCAACGAGGGTCTCCATCCCAATCGCTAAGACCTAAAAGTCATGCCTTTGCTCTGCGGTTGCCCAGGCACTCTTGGTTGGGGGTAGGGGGACAGCACAGAGGTGAGGCACCCAAATCCTAGAGAGGCTTGGGGCCCCACACAGACCGTCACACAGCTGAGCACCTTCTGTTTTGTTTGTGAGAGCATTCTAGAGGATATGGTCTTGACTCTTCTGTCCCCAGGAGTATGGATTTCTCCTGAGATTCTGCTATGTAAAGTGTCATCTCTACTTAAGATTCGATGAGAATGTATCAGGACCTTGGTCATGGGACAACAGAGGGAACAGTGATCCCCAGAGGAAACAAGGCTGCCAATGGCATGCCAGAGTTGGAGTGGGTCGGGCTTCATTCTAGGCTACACTCTGGAATTACAGACGACATGTGTGTAGCGGGTCCCTCATCCACCCCCTCTGCAAGCAGTTCCAGAGAAAATGGCTGCTCCTTTCTTGAGGCCTGCAATCATTCTAAGGCCTTTTCCTGATGCTGTGACCCTTTAACACAGTTCCTCGTGCTGTGGGGACCCCCAACCAAAAAATTATTTCATTGCTACTTCATAACTGAGATTTTCCTACTGTTACGAATGCTGGTGTAAATATCTGGTGTGCAGGACGTCTGCTGTGTGACCCCTATGGGGGCTGTGACCGGAAGGTTGAGAACTGCTGCCCTAAGGCATTGTGAGGACCTCATAAACTCTCAGTCTTGTTTCTTGATGTGATCTGCCCAAGGGACAGCTCTGACCACATCTAGTTTTCAGTAGAAGACACAGTGGGTACTTCTCTGGGAATGGCTTGGAGACCTACCAGGAGCAGAGAGCAGACACTGGACAGAACAAGCAGTCTTCCACAGCCAGCCGGAAGCCGCCTCTAACATCTCATCAGAGCCACAGGAGTGAAATGTGCAGCGTGTGCTACTGGGGACATTGCCCAGAACATTCTACTCTGTGAGCAGCCCCGGGAAGTACCATGTTCTCTTGTTTACAGCTTCCCACACGAGGCGTCAACAACTTCCGTTCTGAGTGAGAGTCTTCTCACTCCATAACTGCGGCTGAGCCCCAAGTTGCAAAGGGACCTCTGACCCCTGACATAGAAGTTCTCCCTCACCCCACTCGAGGAAGGAGTAAATAGGATTAAGACCCTAGAGAAGGGCCACTGGGGGCCCGGTGGGGGGGGGGGCGAGGCCGAAAGACATCTTCACCTCAGCTTTTCCAGACTGCATTGGAGGAGGAGGAAGGGAAGGAAAGAGCATTCAGCAGGGTGCTCACAGAAGGATTGGTACACGATGGGACTTTATGCAGTCTTGACTATAGGCTCCTCCAGGCCAAGGGAACATGAGAGGCCAGAGGTGTAGGAAGCAGGGGTGTGGACAGTCCTTTCAGGTGAGGCATTTATGGGGGGGGGTGCTTCTTCAACAACATTCACTGAAATTAGTTATCTGTAGGAAAGGATGCCTCAGAAACCAGACAGGGCCTCTGGTGTCCTCAGAACCACAGTCCGTCTATCCTCTGGACACCAAAGGCCACTCTCGGTCCACAGAGATGGTGCCAAAGGAGACTGAGACGTGTTATGAAAACACTGTCTTTTCTAGAAGCTGGTGACTTATCCCTGAACCCTTGCGCAGGGACGACTCTGCCTAAATACAGAGCCCTTTCCAGACGTGTCTCAGACTGATCTGGCTGAGGGGAGCGGCCTCGTGGTGCGGGCTGAACTATTTCCCCTGGGAACCGTCTGGCAGCTCTAATGAGGAATAGCACTTTGCATTTATAGAGAACCTTTCATCTGTGGATCTCAAAGCTGTACCACAAACATTAATTAACTCTCACACCTGTGAGGCAGGTGAGTCTGGTTACCCCCCCTCACCCCATTTTAAAAGATGAGGAAACAGGGGTTTGAGAGGAAAAGGATTCTGGGGTGAGCCACCAGGGTTAGGAGTAGCATCCTGACCTCAAAGTCACAGAGTCTTTCTGGGTGGAGTGAGGAATTCGGGTACGGGAAGCAGGAGTGGTAGAGATGAAGCCATGCAGTGCCTTCCCCTTTCCCAGACAGCCTGTCACCTCCCGGGCCGTGGATGTCAGGGAGAGCGGGTCCCTCCAGACCCTGAAGGCCTTTGGAACAGCAGACCCAGGCAGGTCTCTGTCCTGGCTCTGTGGAAGCTTCCCTTCAAAGCTGGAACAGTGACTGCAGCCGAGCCGCACATGACTAACCAAAGCGTCTGCAGCCAGTGGGAGACAAATGCTTGGCAAGTCCCAGGGCTCTTTCACAACCCCCCTTTTCTTCCAGAATCCAGAGCTGGTGGGAACTGAGTCATGTTATCATGGGGTTTCACTGATAATGCTGAGGCGCTGCTAAATCCAATGCTGGCTACCTGGGGGGTTGGGGCTGGCAGTTCTGGGGCGACTGCTGTTCTGACATCTGGTGCTGCCGGGATTTAAAGTCCACCACAGAAGCCAGAAGAAACACTGCTTCTCAAAAACACCAGAACACTTCAGGGAAATGGCCTTCCAGAGAGAGTCACCTGCTCAGTGCCAGGGCTGTAAAAGCTGGCATTGCACAATGGGGGGGGGTAGTTTCCAAGCATCTGGGGGCACCACCTCTTCCATATACAACAAGGTAGCCTTGGTCTGTCTTCACAAGGGTCCCAGATGAGAAGATGCAAGCCTCCCCTGGGGCTCGCCCTGACACATCACCCTGGAAACTGACTCACATCCCTGAGTCCTGACTCACATCCTGTTGTGTGCTCTCAGGCATCCACGGGGGCATTACACCAGCTACCCATGACCGAGGTGCATTGGGAGGGCACCCTGCAGATGAATGACTCTGCCTTCGTCCTTGCAGAAAGAGGGAGAAGTCTTCTGAGGAAAAGTCCAGAACGGGCCCCTTGAGTCTGTATGTTCACAGGACAGTTTTTGCTCTTTAAAAAGTAGGTAGTCCCCGAGGGGATGGCCCACTGTTTATTTGTAGTGATCAAAGGTGGCCAAAAGATCTGTTGTTTGAGCCATGCCCGCCAAGCAGTCAAGGGAAGGGGTGTTGACGACAGCAGAGTCATGGAGCTCTGTCAACCTGACCCGGGTACTGGGAAGTGACCCCAGCTCCTTGAGTGTCACGGGAAACCCAGGCTGTGAGGTCAGGTGCCAGGCCACCAAAGGTTCATCTGAATAAGTCTCCAGGATGTCCCTGCCTGTCCTTCCCTTGGCCGGAGAGGGCAGAAGGATGAACTGATGGGCTTTGGATTGTCAAAGCAGTAGCGTTCCTTCTTCTGACGTCTGTAGTCAGTTTCACTGAACTCTGCTTTAGAAATCGTCACTTCGCTTTGCCTTGGGTATGGAGTGTGTTCTTTCCCTGTCTCATTTCATAAGCTTTAGTTATTGATTTTGGATCTTTCCTTTCAAATACGTTTCCAGCACTAGAAATGTCTCCTTCAATGCTGCTTTCACTCTGTTCCCTAAATGTTGCTTGTTTTCATTTTCATTAAGAGACAAGTATTATAAATCTTTTGAGATATCTGATTTGGTCCTTTATGGCATTTACAAGTGATCTCCAAGTTTTTGAAGATTTCCCAACAATCTTTCTGTTACTGGTTTTTGATTTGTTTTGTTTGCCCGGAAGGGATTGTTGGATTTTAGTTCAAGTCCTGTGGCCTAAGAAAACACTTTGCATGATGATGCCTTTAAGATCGAGTAGTATTTCACGGCCCCGAATGTATCCTGTCTTAGTGAGTGCTCTGTGTGGGCTTCCGAAGAGTGGATTCGTCTATAGGTGCTACTCAGATCAAGCTGGTACTGTCAGGCCACCCGCGGGGTCTGGATTTCTGCTTGCATGATGTATCAGTGACTGGCAGAGGGATGCTCAGGTTTCCAGCGTATGATGGATTTGCCTGCTTTTCCTCATGTTTCATTTAGTTTTTGCCTCAGGTGTCTAGACACCCTTTGTTCACTGGGCACCTGTTAAGGAATACGTATTATTAGTTTGCCATATTATCATCGTGTAACTCATCTCTTATCCTTGGAAATCTCCATCTTCAATTAGCTTTGTATAAAACGAATACAGCAAGTTGGGCTTCCTCTGAACCGATGTTAGCGTAATTTCTCTCCGCCCCTTCACGCTTAACCTGAGTCTGTATTTAAATGAGCCATTTGTATGCGTCAGGTAGTTAAGTTTTATTTGTAGCTTGTTCCAACAACTTCTGTGGTAGATTTAGACAATTCCCATCTAAACTGTTTATAGATAGAGCTGGATTATTATCTGCCATGGTTTGACTTTTATGTCAGTTGCACATGGTCCTTCGCCCAGCCCCCTGCTTTTCTGTCTCCTCTCCCTGTAACTGAACATTTTATATGATTTTGTTTTAGCTCATCTATTTGCATATCAAGCATGCTTTTAAAAATTGTTCTAGGGAGGCTAGAGGGCTATGGCAGAGGCTGCAAGCACTGTCTGCTCTTCCAGTGGGCCTGGGCTTGATTCCTAGCACCCAGGGGGCTCAGGGCCCTCAGCTAACTCCAGTCCCAGGAGAATCTGATACCCTCTTCTACACATTAAATAAATAAGTGAATACAATCTTTTAAAAATTCTTTAGTAATTGTTCTAGAGTTTAAAAACTAGGTTCACAATCAAATAATGTTGTTTGTTAATTGTTATATGTTACTTTTTAAGTTTTTATTTATTTATTTAGCTTCTCTCTTACTCTGTGTGTGTGTGTGTGTGTGTGTGTGTGTGTGTGTGTGTGTGTGTGTGTGTGTGTGTCTACGTACATGCTATAGTGTATGTATGGAGGTCTGAGGACAATTTGCAGGAGTTAGTGGTTCTCTCCTTCCACCATGTGGACCTTGAGGATCACACTGTTGGGCTTGGTGGCCTACGCCACCTCTCTGACCCTATATATCACTTCTTTCCTGTCATTACTCGCGTTCATTTCCCTGATCTCCACATTGTCACGGTCCAATAAACTGTGGCTATTGCCATCTTTAACAGTTATCTTTCAGACCCATTATGAATAAAGAAAGTATTGATTTCGCTTTAATTTTTTCCTTCTAAGATGATCTCCTTTGCTCTGTAGATCTAAGTTGCTGGTCTGTGTCATTTTCTTTCTGTCAACATGTCTGTGAGTGATGATTGGCTTCAATTCCAGTTTCATCAACTAAGGTAATGATTTTCCCCTCACATTTGAGGACTAATTTTGCTGTGTATAAAAGTCGAGGTTGGTGAATTTTATCTCAGCGTTTGATTTCACTTCGGTCCCTTTGTGTTTGCATGGTTTATGGAGGGAATCTGACATCATTTTCATCCCTCTTTCCCTCTATACAGACGTTCCCTCCATCACCCTACTTTAAAGAGTTTTTCCTTCACTTGGATTTTCCTCTGCTCCAGCTCCACAGCTCTGTAGTTTGTTAAAATGTCTCAGTCCTTCACATCAGATGTGTGCTCTCCATGTATTCCAATTACATGTGTGTTATGCCTTTTGAAACAATCCCACAGTTTTCTGATGTTTTCTTTCTTTATTTTCTTTTTTTTTCTCCTTACCTTTTAGTTTGACAAGTTGGTATTGACACATCTTCAAGTTCACTGGCTTCCCTCAGCCATGGCTTGTCAACAAAAGAGAGTATAAGATATTTCCTGTTTCTCTTACAGTGTTTTTCATTTCCAGAATTTCTTTTGAGGCTTTTTTTTTTTTTAACAGTTTCCATTTTAAATTCCCTCTCTGGTAATTCTAGAATTTGTATCATATCTGAGTCTGTTTGCAAGGCTTGCTTTGTCTTTTTAGGCCGCCCATTTCTTCCCTGTCTTGTAATTTGTTCACAGCTGAGCGTGTGCACCCAGAACATGAACCAGCACAGACAGAGCTGTGTTCCTGTTCCCTGTGCTCGTGCAGGCAGGAGCTGGTTTGGTTTAGTGGCCGCAGAGCTGTGGTTGACAAAGGACTCCAGCTCCTCTAGTGTCCTTGCTATTGTCCCCCTGTGTCTTTGAGCTTCCCATGATCTCTGCCTCATTCTGCTCCCTACAGCTCTCCGACCAATAGTCTGCAGTGAGATGGGATTCTCTGAGAACCCAGTGGAGTTCCTGAACCACAAACATGTCCCTTCTGGGCAGGACTGTAGCTCTCCAGACTTATATTCTCCTATCGGCCTGTATTCAGCTTTCAGCAACATGGGACGTCCCCATGGTGTGCTCCCATCAGCTTCTCTTTCCTCGGTGTGGTCTGCTATGCTTGTCTGCCTCCCAGGACTTGGGGGTGGAGGCCTGCTTTACTGCTAGAATTCCCTGGGAGATCCAGGAAGTCATAGATTTTCTGTTCGGCTTTTTCCTTGTTCTAAGGACAAGGATGGTAACTCTTCAGCTCTTCAAGTTTTGGTGCTGAAAGTGGAAGAAGCTGATGTGAATTATTTGATAGGGTCATGATAGACTCTAAAGACGTTTTGATGTTGTTGCCTTAAAAGCATTCTGAGTGAAATACGCCGTGGACCTTTGTTCTGTCTCCCCACCTTCTCCCTTGTCTTTGACCTCCATTTCAAATGGAAGGGAGTGGGGTTCAGGAATATGAAAGGGAGCCCCTCTTATCCATTATTTGAAGTGGCTTTGGTCATGTAATCTCATCAAAACCATTTGTCCAAAAAAAAAAACCAAAACAAAACAAAACAAACACAACCAGCATACTGAAGGTTCAAGTTTAAATTTTTTAATCTCAAACTTTTAAAAACAGAAGCAAGGACTGATTGAAATACTGAATTACTGCTTTCTCTATATCACAGAATTCCAGCTTCCTTACTCATTCACCATTTACCATCCAGAGCCTGACTCTTCTCAAAACCCTCAACCCCAAGCAAGGCAGATCCCCTGGGGTTCGCAGGATCCCCTGGGCCCCACCCCAGTGCAAGTGTGCGTTGCCTTACCACCGAGCATCAGCCAAGACTCTTAGCGGGATTGCATTTCCTTCAGCAATACAATCATGGAAATCACTCAGACTAGTTGAGCATTTACAATGGGCACACATTGTGACATGTCTTCTTTTCCGTGGCTTGCTCGTTCCTTGATATTACCCTTGGTAGACAGAAGAACATGAGATTTGCTAAAGCTCGTTCATGGTAGAGGCAAAATTCAAGCCCAGATCTGTTTAACTGCTATCTGATGCCTTCCAACTCTGCTCCTCTCCAGTGCAGAACATACATGTGACATGCAGGCACGTCACAAACATCATTACTGTTCTTGCCTCTGCCTTGGAAATGGCCACCTGCAACTGCAAAATAGGCATGTAATGTAGCAGTCCGTCTCTATACAACCTTTAGATCCTCCAGTGGCTGCAGCTCTTAGAAAGTAGAGACCATAAAACCATTTCCTAGTGATTCCCTACACAGGGGCCCTAGTGCAGCAAAACCGTTTGTGGAAACATGAATGAAGGAGCCAGGGAATAATTTCACCAGCCTATGAATATGCAAATGTTCGTCTGAATGCATGAATGAAGCTGCTCTCAGTGTGGGGACAAGTGCAGGAGGAAGCATGGCAAAGTTGGACGCTTTTCCCTGGTAAGTCCCAGTAGGGCAGGGGCCGTATTGCTCTTATTCATCACTGTCACTGACCACATTGTCACAAGCCTGGCACAGGGCAGGTGCTTAGTAAACTTTTGTTCACTTTGATGGATTGACTTACCAGGGGCAACTCCTTCAAGAATGAAGTTTTCACCTGGGCTTTGCAGACGCCTGGCGGTGACTCTCTCAGCCCGTGGCCTTTTCTGGATAACTCCCATTTAATCCCTTCTAGCACTTCCCAGAATCCACACCGTTATGAACATAAGTACCACGCCTCACCTCACATACCCTACCTGATTCTTCCCTGGCCCTTGCAACAGATAAGTTAAACAGCGCAATATTGAGTTAGATGTATTGAATGGGGACCCTGGATGGTTTTAGAGATCATCCATCTCACTCCAGAGGGGAGTAGGAAGGTTTGATCCAGGCCTACTGAACCGCTCACCAAACAGATGGGCCTAGAGCTCACTTTTTTTTTCTGCTAGGTAACTAAAAACAAGATTATTTCAGTTCTGGCTTTCTTGTGTTCATGTTGGCCCTACCTCTACTCCCATCAGAGCCAAAAAAAGGGGGGGGAGAGAGGGAGAGGGAGAGAGAGAGAGAGAGAGAGAGAGAGAGAGAGAGAGAGAGAGAGAGTGCTCTCACACAAAACACAGAATGGCATTGTATTGTCATGCCTCTTTTATGTTTGTTTTGGTGGTGGTGGTGTGTTTTTGGTGTTGTTTGTTTTGTTTTTGGCTCATACAAAAGACTGAAAACAACCTGAATTGCAAGGGGAGGCTCACCGCCGCCACCTACTGGCCCGCCATTGGGAAAGGACCCCAGGAGGTTCCTTGTGATGGGAGAAAGGAGGGCTGATGGGCTGATGGGCGGCTTTAGGGTTTGTAAAGCTGTCCCCACTGAACGCTGCAAATGAAGATGACGCCAAATCTATAACCCGTGTTTTAAAAAAAAAAGAAAGAAAGAAAAAGCAAAAGCACAGAACTTGGGCTGGAATCATAAAGGTCATTTTACCAAAGCATATTTTTAAAAGGCTGTGAAATATTACGCAACGTTTGCATGGCTTAATTACGAGTTTAGAAAGGCCTAGCATGACTTTTTCACTACAGTAAAACATGACAGAGCATGAATCATGGCACAACACTTTATGCTTAGTGTGGTTTTAGATGTGGGGCTAGGGGAGTTTGGCTATCTACACAACAAGGCATGGATTACTACCCCCGAGTTCACACCCCGGAGGCCTTCGTGACAGTTCTAGAACCGCCTTTGTTTGCTTTTTAAGTGATTAAAATGTTTGACTAGTATATGTTCATTTGGTAAGTGTATGTAGCGAGAATATAAGCATGTCGTGTAGAAAATATTTGAGTGCATGGGCTTCCGGTGTCCCACACACGGACCTGGAGCAAGACACTTAAAAGTAACTCGAGATGCAGGGCAAGCTGTTGTTTCCGCTCCCTCCAGTCCTGTTGCACTGTTAGCTGTAAGACTGGACAAGGCTCCACCTGCACTGGAGCACGCACGGTCTGCTAAGTCTAATGGGCATCGGCTCCTTTTCCATGCCGTCTCTTCCAATCCTCCACCATGTGGAAGGAAATCAAGATCTCTTACCAGTAGATCCCAAAGACTCCAAGTTACAGTGTTTGTTCCGGAACGACCAGGTCTGTGGCACTTACGTCTTCAGGGTTTTTCTTTGGTTCTCAAGAAAAGAAAGAAATGGACCAGCAGGAGGGAAGGAGGGAGCAGGGAGACCCTGTCTTGAAAAAACTAAACAAAAACAAAACGAACAAACTAGCAAAAGCCCTGCCAGCTTGAAGACGCCCTGCTGCCTGGGTTGACTGAGCAACCACTGGTGGGCCTGTGGCCTGGCCACAGCAGCTCACTCCCAGTGTGCTTTGCTGTCTGCTCTTGTGTCTGTGGGTGTGTTTTCTTTTATCACGTGATTATCACCACTGCTATTGTTTCTGTGACCATTTAGGGGAATAGTATTTGCATAAGTAGAAAACATTTAGAAGCCCATGGATATTTTTGCAAGGTTCCCTCATACCCCAAATCCCCTCCTCATCCTTCGTGTTTCCTGAATGTAGGTGACCATCTAAGCTTATCCAGTGTTTCTGGTGACGATCATTATAATTATTGGCAAAGCTGAATGTATTGTGTTTGGAATGTAAAGTCATTGGGTACTACTAGTGTCCAGTATAAACAATTTCCTGTAATATTAATGTGAAAAAAAATGTGTAGAAGGAAGAGTCACCAAATTAAAAATCTCCCCAAATCCAACACAAACTGCTCCTCTTTAAGGAGAGTTATCATACCACAGAGGCATCAGATACTTGGATTCCACAAATGAACAAGCCATGTACATTCACGTATTCTTACTTAAGTAATGATTAATAACTATCCTTATAAGAGCTTTCATTTTAAAACCCCACCCCTCTCGGTCTGTTATCAACATCCCTGTCTCTCTGCAGACGCGAGGCAGATCCAGCCGTCCCCGCCATGGTCCTATGATCAGTCTTACCAGTACCTGGGGTCGATCACCACCTCTTCTGTGCACCCAGCGACACCCATTTCGCCTGGACGCGCCAGCGGGATGACGAGCCTCTCTGCAGAACTTTCCAGTCGACTTTCAAGTAAGCCACCTGAGAACGTATCTGCAGTGGGGCTGGAGGGGAAGGTTTGGAAGAACAGAAGAGACGAAGGGAAGGGGTGGCCGGATACAGACCAGAACAGGGTTCAAAGGCAAAGTCCCTGGCCTCTGCAGGAATCCTGTGCTGAGCACTCATTTTTCTTCACCTGCTAAGAGGTGACAGACGAGGAGGCAGAAGTGTCTTAACTGTTCTCTTCAGTATTTAGGGTTTGCTCATGTCTGTTGGGGAAGGTTGGCGGCCAAAGGCCACTATTCTGAAGAGTCAAAATGGCCAAAGGATTTTATACCTGTGGCAAACATCCCAGCTGAATTCTAGACCATGGCTGCTCTTCCCAGTCGTGGTGAATTTTCAGAGGTTCCTTCGCACAGCACAATGGGGTACATATTGGAATAGGAAACAAATATGCCCCAAGATAAACATTCCCAGCTAAGAGCTGTTCAGACTGAGGCTTAGGAACAAGGTAGAAGGCTCAGGTGTCATGGTTAGCATAATTGTTGTTAATACGAGCTCATTAAATATTAGTCATTTAACCTATGGGCCCTTGGGGCTTGGCATTCACCTTCGCTCCTGGGCAGGGAAATCAGAGTTACAGGGAAAAATTCCTTTGTTGAAGGCAATAGAAGAAACTTACTGTTTGGGGCTTTGAAACTGGAGCCGAACCAAACTGTGAAATACTTCAGAGAGCTTCACCCTCAGGAAGCCTGGGACGGACCGATGCACTTGTGTGTGTGTGTACTGGGGGAGGGGCGGGTTTTGCTTTGGGCTCTGGGGCTCTGGAAGGCAGATGAGAGCAGATGAGGGGGGCAGGCAGAAGGGCAGAGGGGTCAGGACTGCCGCCCTGAGTGTTGTGAAAGACTGTTTCCAGACAGCCACAGGGGCTGCTTAAGATTCCACCAGAGGGCCAGCTTCTCCATCGCGGCTCCCCCGGCTAGTGTAGCCTGTCTTCTTCGCCCAGCAGTGGTACTGACCTTGGGGCTGCATCGTGCTTTATTGGGGGGCGGGGGAGGGGGCTGTCCTGTGCACCAGACATTAGTTAGAAGCGCCCTTGACCTCTAGATGCCAGTAGCAAATGTCCCAGCCTGCCCTGCAGAAATGTCTCCAAGGCTCTGTGGTAAGGCCCTTCCTTACCTTTCAAACATGAGGCCCAAGTGTGACTCCCCAGAACATAGGTATAAAAGGAAAGTATGGTGTCACAGGCTTCTAATCCCAGCACCAGGGACAGAGAGACAGGGGAGCATCCAGGACAGTTTAATCAGAGGGCTCCAGGCCAAGGAGAGGCCCTGCCTCAAAAAAACCAAAGTTGGACCACTGCTGAGAAACAAAGCCCAAGGCTGGCCTCTGGTCTCTACACACACATGTGCACACACATGCACAAGTGCCTGTACACAGGGTACTCATAAATGAATACACACACACACACACATACACACACACACACACACACACACACACACACACACACACACACACAAACTGTCACCAGACACTGCCACTTGTGTCTGCTGGGAGCAGTGAGGACCTTCAGCGTCAACCAGCCCTGGGCACTTTATGAACTACAAAAGCCAGCTGACTCACTGGGTTTTCACCTGACTTTAGGCCATCAGTGCCAGCATTCCCACGGGAGCCGATGGGCTAAGGAATTAAGAGGGTAACATAGGAATTATGGCATTTGCTCAGCTGGCTGTGTGTGAAAGCCTGTCCCCTGAGGGACAGTCTGATTCCAGTAGCATCTGTCAGCCTTCGCAGATTCCTCTCTCAGTGGCGCTGCCCTGCCCACCGGCTACAGCCTATATCTCAAACACTTACTGTTTTCCTCAGAAACATCCCCAGTGTGGGTCTGTCCCTGGAAATTTATTACGTGAGTCTTTTAGCTTGGTCACCACCCAGAATGGACACCTAGGGCCAGCTCCTCCAGCTGACCAGTGATCACACGTAAGAGTGGTCTTCAGTACTTTTTATTTACTCCTGGAGAATTACATACATCAGTCAGTGTGACACATTTGATCATATCCACTCCCCCATCCCTCCCCATCCATTCCCCCACAGCATCTCCCTCAAAACTTCACGTCCTTTGAAAATTTTTAACTTGTTTTTTATTAATTACGTCCAGTCGGCCCTGCCCGTATACACACACATGGGTGTAGGGTCCCCATTCACTATGGAGTGGGCGATCTATCAGGGCTGCCATCACCCCAAATAAAATAAGTAACACATCCAAATCACAGCTGTGTTCCTAATAATGTGAACTTCAACAACACAAGCTAGAAAGAAGGGTACTTTATGGCACAGGAATGTGAGGAAGAGAAAAACCATGTCAGGACCCAAAGTGACCTCTGCTGTCCAGTAGGGAAGACCAGAGAATAACAAGCAAGCTTTCATGGGTGGCAGAGAACAGGCCCGGGAGAGTGAGCTTCAGCTTGGCAGGAGCTCCCTCTAGAAATCAAGCCCTGAGTGCAGGCCTTGCTGGCCCAGAGAGTGTTGTCATAAGCCGGGGCAGGAGGCCGGGATCCTTGAAAGGAAGAGCCCAGCCCCCCCCCCACTCCCCTACCCCCCACCCCCCACCCCCCATCCCCCACCCCCGCCCAAGGCTTTTCCAACTTGACCTCTCTGTGGCTGATGAACCTTTTAATCGCACCAATCAACAACCCTCAGCCCCAGCCAGCCTTCTCTCCTGCACACTTGGACTCTGTCTGTCTGTCCCTTGAAGACCAGACTCCACCCCTTGTCTGAAAGGAGCTGTCATGTGAAGGTTTACCTTTCTTCTTTTTTTTTCTTTTTCCCCCATCTTTTTCTTTTTGTTAATTAATGTTTAGCTGCCAACCTGGGCGACAGACAGTGTGCATTCATCTGAGTCATGCAGAAGATCCTTTTAAGGCAGCCATTATCTGCTCAGGTTGTTTAATCCTTTGGGGGCAGTGGGAGGGGCCTGGCGTGGGGCTGCTTTCATCATGTCGGGCTGTGGAGCCAAGACTGGCTCTGTCATGGCAGATATTTAGCACCCGTCGAAATACTTCCAGTGAAAACACCTGAACCTTCTAATCCTCAGACTTCCTACTTTTTAAATTTCCCAATGAATAGCTGGATGGGGGGAGGGGCAGGGCGGTCACGTTTGCTCCCGAAGTGGGGGTAGACCAGCCAAGAGGACAGAGGAGCCATGGTGTGATGATCGGTAAATTCTGTGACTGTGGCTTGTAATAGGAGAGGATCGGCCAGATTTCAAAATGAGGACAGGTGGAGCTGAAGAGATGGCTCAGTGGTTAGAGCCTTTGCTTCTCTTCCAGGGGACCTGGGTTCAGTTCCCAGGCCCCACATTAGCTGGCCCTCAGCTGCCCATAATTCCAGCGTCAGGGGCATCTGACTTCTTCTCCAGTGTCCATATGCACACTGCACTACACACACACACACACACACACACACACACACACACACACACCAACACATAATTGAACACCGTATTTGTGAAAGAAATCAAGCATTTGAATAGACCACTTGAATTTGAACATATCTAGAGGACCTAAGTCTTTTTTTTTTTTTTTATTACAAACTGTAAAAATGAGGCAGGGAGGGACGGAGGGAAGAGGAAGGGAGGAGAAAGAGGGAGGGGAGAGAACTTGACCTTCTGTCCAAAGACATCACTCGTTCTCTCAGATCTTCAGTGGACTCTGCCCCCCGCAGCTGAGACTGTAACATCACTCGTGTGCTTATGCCCATGACAAATCACAGACTCACTCAGGATTCCGGTAACTTGGTACCATCACCACATTACCGTGTAGTGATTGGAACGGACTGGCAGAGCATGTTCGGGCATGGCCATGAAACAGGGTGACCTTTCATTCATTCTTTCCAGTGGATTCACCTTTTTGTCTCAGGGCAGATGAAGCAAGAGGGGATGGTGGGCAGAGTCATTTGTTTGTGTCCAGAGCTTTGCATCAGATGACAACCAACAGATTGTGTTTGCCTCATGCCCTCCCTCCTCCCTCCCTCCCTCCCTCCCTCCCTCCCTCCCTCCCTCCCTCCCTGCCTCCCTCCTGCCGTGGTGGCTTCTCCCTAGACTGTATAAATCTAACGGGGCCGGGAAGGGGGGGGAATGGAGTAAAACTTCCTGTTAACTCAAACATGTCACGGCTCTCCGTGTAAGCAAAACAAGTGACATGGAGCTTGCTCACCGAGGGCCCCAGCGAGGGGGCAGGGATGAGCCCTGTGGAATGAGGTGTGGCCTGGCTGTGGAAGGCGCTAGAGGGCGGCTGAGCCAGGCCAGCCCCAGAGCCGCTGTCCCTTTACAGCCTTCTCCCTGCCCACACGTCTGACTGGCTTTGAAAACATTAACAGGGGTGTTTGTTTGCAAGTCAGACTCCTGGTTTCCTCATTAGCAGGGGGATTTGCTGCAGACTCCGGCTGTTCCTATAAACCCTAATTACCTCTCTGATGAGGAGTCTATTTCCCTCACATTCACCCCAAATGTACACAAGAGTTCCTTTTGTAAAATTGTGTTAGAGCAATAAAAGATTATTGAGAGGGAGAGAGAGAGGGAGAGGGAGAAACACAGAGAACACAAACACCAGCTCTGGAGCTGGAATAATAGGCTCGGAATAGAAGGAAGTGGATCACAGCCCATGCCTTCCAAAACCAGATTAATCCACCCGGGGAGTTTTCCTTTCAAAGGAAGCTTTTAGGCCACCTTAAGTTTCTCTCTAGCAGGCTGGACTCAAAAGGGCCCAGACCACATGCCACCAGAGCTTCAAGTCAGTCTGTACGTTAATTTGACGATTTAACGTTCTGAGCGTCTAGTTCTTGCCTCTGCTGTTTCCCTGGTGTGGGGGTGTGGGCGTGGCGCCTCTCACTCTGAGGGACTCAAGCTACCCACAACACCTTCCTATTCACAGTGGCGGCTCTCGGCAGGGGGCAGGTGTGCGTCCCCCTCCACCCATTCCTAGGGAGTTTGGAAATGTCTGGAGATATTTTCGGATGTCACAGTTGGGGTGGGGACGTTCCTGGCATCTAGTGGGTAAAGGACCTAGATGTTGCCAAACAAGTCTCAGGGAGTAAGTCAGCACCCAACCACCCACTAGAAATAGGATGGACAAAGGTGCCGGCTGGGCCACTTTTGGTAAATTGGTCTGCAAGGGGACCATGCTGGCCTCATTCAAGGTCTGCGTCAAAGGCTGTATGCACGTGAGAGAAATGCAGGGGGACCGGGTGAACCCTGGGAGGACAGGCAATGGCAGGAATGTAAACTCATTCCCAACAAAACGAATCTTGTAAGGAGATTCCAGCATGTACAAAACGCTGGTACACCGAGTTCTTACATCCATTTGTAAAACTGGTAGAGCGGCAGCTGGAGAGACGGCTGGATGGTTAAGAGCACACACTGCTCTTTCAGAGGACCCGAGTCCGACTCCCAGCTCTCACGCACATTGCCTCACAACCATGGGTCACTCCAGCTCCAGCAAACTTGGCACCCTCTTCCGGCCTCTGCGGGTACTGCATGCACACATGCACATAGCCTCACACACATAAGCATAATCAAAAAATAAAATAGGAAACAGTGAAGCACATCTTAGGTGAAGACATGAGCTCATGTGTCCATTGCCACACAGATGTGGAAACAAGTCAGAAGGCAGATGCAGAGACAAGGGGTATGCCAATCACCAACATCCGCAGTCACTGCCACAGTATGCATTGTGTCAAGTAACAGGAAATTAGCCAGCCTTCAAGGGTTCAGAGCCTACAAAAACGACAGTTTTCTATTGTCCAACCTGAATACTGTATGCAACGTAACACTGTTGTTGTATTAATAGTCTATTAGTAACATATAAGTGCATCCATTACCTCAATTGCTGTAATGTTATGTCATTATATATTGTTATATTAATGTTGTTATGCCAATGTACTGATTATATTAGCATTATATTAATCAGTATTAATATTTTAATATAAGTATAGGATAGGCTTTTTTTTTTTTCAGTGAAGGGCCAAAGAGAAATGGTTAACTTTGAGAGCTCTGTTGTCCTGGTCACTTAAGAGGAGTGGGGGCACAGGTGAAGGATTCACAGCCCACCCCCACCCCACCCCCACACACCCCATCCCCCACCCCACTCCCACCCCACCCCACCCTCCACCCCACCCCACCCCGCCCCCCCACCCCACCCCTGTGCTACAGGCTGAGGCAGTGTCTCAAAAATCAAAATAGAATCAAAAATTTTGTGGTTTTGTTTTTACGTTTCACAACTATTCAAAAATGTAAAACCCATTTTTAATTCCTGGGACACACAAAATTCCCTCTAGCCAGTTTTGACTGATGGGCTACTGTTTGCCAACCTGGGACTTTAACATTTACGCATATTGTAAACATTACATTGCAGTACCGTGTGTGTGTGTGTGTGTGTGTGTGTGTGTGTGTGTGTGTGTGTGTGTCTGTGTGTGTGTCTGTGTGTGTGTGTCTGTGTGTGTGTCTGTGTGTGTGACATTTAGTACTTATACAATACATATGCTACACCATGCCATGACACATGTCACAGGCCATTGTACGACTCCCTCCAAAATATCTGCCATCGCTCTGTGTCCTCACACTATTTATGACAGCATGCTGGGTGAAACTCACTTCTTGCCAAGTAGCCCTGTTTCTTAGGATCCCCCCTCCATGGGCAGGAGCACTCTGTGCAGTCCTGTGTGTCCTGGGCAGGAGCACTCTTGGTGATCCCCCTCCATGGGCAGGAGCACTCTGGGCAGTCCTGTGTGCCCTGAGCAGGAGTACTCTCTGTGATTCCCCCCCCCTCCTCCATGGGCAGGAGCACTCTGTGCAGTCCTGTGTGTCATGGGCAGGAGCACTCTCTGTGATTTCCCCCCTCCTGGGCGGTAGCACTCTGGGCAGTCCTGTGTGCCCTGGGCAGGAGTACTCTCTGTGATTCCCCCCCCCCTGCGTGGGGAGGAGCACTCTGTGCAGTCCTGTGTGTCCTGAGCAGGAGCACTCTCTGTGATTTCCCCCCTCCTGGGCAGGAGCACTCTGGGCAGTCCTGTGTGCCCTGGGCGGTAGCACTCTGGCAGAGAGGGAAGCCTTTGCCTCTCAGACCACACACTCACACCATCTCTTCCTCCCACCCACAGCGGCCCCGGACCTGACCGCCTTCGGCGACCCGCGCCAGTTCCCCACGCTGCCGTCCATCTCCGACCCGCGCATGCACTACCCCGGCGCCTTCACCTACTCTCCGCCCGTCACGTCGGGCATCGGCATCGGCATGTCGGCCATGAGCTCGGCCTCTCGCTACCACACCTACCTGCCGCCGCCCTACCCCGGCTCCTCGCAGGCACAGGCCGGGCCCTTCCAGACCAGCTCGCCCTCCTACCACCTGTACTACGGCGCCTCGGCCGGCTCCTACCAGTTCTCCATGGTGGGCGGCGAGCGATCGCCCCCGCGCATCCTGCCGCCCTGCACCAACGCATCCACCGGCGCCGCGCTGCTCAACCCCAGCCTCCCCAGCCAGAGCGACGTGGTGGAGACCGAGGGCAGCCACAGCAACTCGCCCACCAACATGCCGCCCGCGCGCCTGGAGGAGGCGGTGTGGCGGCCCTACTGAGCGCCCGCCCAGGAGGGACTGAGCCCGGCTGCACCTGCCGTCCATGCACAGACCCCCGCCAGGAGGGCCCTCGGAGGCCAACAGGAAGATTCCCGGAGGGAAACTGTGAATGCTTCTGATTTAGCAATGCTGTGAATAAAAGAAAGATTTTATACCCTTGACTTCACTTTTTAACCACGTTGTTTATTCCAAAGAGTGTGGGATTTTTATTTTTATTTTTATTTTTATTTTTTATTTTTTGGTTCGGGGCGAGGAAGACGTAGCTCATCCTGTCTGGCATCTATTTCTTATGTCGGACTTTTCTCTTCCACACCTTATCAATTGCAACAAAAAAAAAATGTGTGTTTGCATCTGGGTGGTCGTTATTTTTAAATGTGTATAGATTTGAGCTTGCTTCTTTCTGCCTTTGACCAACTGAAAGAAATACGATTCCCTTCTCTGTACGTTTTATTTAACTTTTGAATTTTTCCTGTAGCTGGGATTTTTGTTTGTTTTTTTGTTTTGTTTTTGTTTTTTTGTTTTTTTTTTAAGAGACAGCTACAGCTTTGGGTCATTTTTTAACTACTGTATTTCCACAAAGAAATCCCTAGATATTTATGTATCTCAATGTTTGAACATTTACGTATGTGTTGATACTTTTTTAATTATTTAAATGTACTTATATTAAGAAAAAAATATCAAGTACTACATTTTTCTTTATAATAGCCAAAGTTAAATGTTATTGCATTGAAGATGGCTGGAAAAAAAATGGATGGGTTATGTGATTGCTTAGTTACCTAGAGATATTGTTTACATTAAACTCCCTTTTATGTTATTCAAACAAGTCGGTAGCTAATGCAGCCATGTTTTCAATTGGATTTTAGACACTGAGGGTCACTCCAAGGATGAGAAGTACAAAATTTTCTGCCAGGCTCAACAAAGGGCCTCATACCTGGCTCCTTCCCTTCCAAAAGAAAGGTAAAACTGCCCTCCAAAGGGTTCAGAGAGGTGCCAATGAATATAGCTCTGAAGAAGATTTTATTTCCGCCCGGAGGTATGCTTGCCCCCAGGCCTTCTGATTCAGGCAACTTTATAACAGGACTCACTGAGGTAAGCTGTTGGGCCCCAAATGAGTGAATGTGATCTTTTAATTTCCTCCCATTAATAGTTTCTGTTCATCGATGAAAACCAAAACTCGCGGCTATACCCCAAAGATCCAAATAGAAGGGGTAACACCAGGTGCCTTTGAGGCCCGGTGGCTGAGAGAGTGTACCCCCAAAGCCTGAAGGAACCAGTTTCCCTCTGCCTACCTTAGTAGGATTGGTTGTGAGAGATGATACCCTGTCAACCCTTGCAGGACGTTGACCGGAAGCCGCTCGCTCACCAGCCGCATCTCTGGGCTGCTTCCACCAGGCCCTTGGGGTGCGTGCACTTTATCAGTGCGCCGGCATGCTGAGCGTCAGGTCTCTGCAGTCCATGCTACGGTTCACACGTAAATCACAGTCACTGTAACTGTAATGGCACTGTCGTCATAGTGGAGGGCTTGGTCAAAATTCAGTTGTTCTGCAACTTAGAAATCCTAACTGCTGATTTTGACGAGTGTGTGCTCAAAATGATCTGGCTGTTCTTAATGTACCTCTTAAATTAGTTGAAATGATGTCAGGTCAATTCTGAAGAGAGTTTGAAAGCAGGACTTCAGAACAGTGTTGGATTTTTTATTATTATTATTTTATAAATTTAAGCATTCAGATTAGATCTTTGGCTGCAGGCAGCAAAAACAGCTGGACTTATTTAAAAAAAATACAACATGTTTTTGAGTTATCTATATCTATATCTATATCTATATATATTGATTCTTTGTTTTACACGGAGCAGCAGCACTTTGGTAAGAGGTTAGCCTGTGCTATCAGGCTGTTCCTATCTGGAGAAGAGCTCCAGGGGATCTCGGAGAAACCCGGCTAGATTTTCATAGCGGACATAACTTCCTCCACCACTCAGTTTCACTAGTTATTCCACAGTACATTGTACAGCTAGGCTTCCTCAATTGTCAGAAAAATAAAGTTTTAATTTCTGAAAAGGACCATTAGTTTACTTTTCCAAAAGTAGATGTTCTTTTTAGCATAGGTTGCCATATCTGGCCTAAGAAAATTCTAGAGAAAGACAAAGGAAGGAGATTTATATTTTTTAATATTAATTCTGATACCTGGAGGCACTCTAGCCCTATGAGAAGAACCAGATAATCCCACACTTCAAATCTTTGCCCTGGAGACCATGCATCACGACTTGTCACTTTTGTTGTGGATGGCCTGGTTAGCCGTCCAGTGCTTCCTAATGCTCACCAGCATTCACAGTATTTACTCATTTCAGAAAAAAAAAAAAAAAAAAAGATCAATCAGGCACTCATTGTCTTGGAGATATATTTTTCTCCTGAGAAATTATATTCACTGACTGCAGGTGCCTCAAGGTGACTTCATTCACTGTCTTCAGGTAAGACCCATAAGCCAATCTTGAGCTAAGTGGAGCTGTTTGGGGATACTGGCCCAGGGAAAGAAAACTGGAATAAGCCGTTTCTACTGCTCATCCAAGCCCCTATTTATGATTTTAACACACATTTTGGTTCCTTCTGCTTTTCTCACCCTCTGTGTCCTCCAATCTCTCTTCTCTCTTTTCTTCTCCCTCCTCCAAACTCCACCTTCTCCCTCCTGCATACTTTCTAGGAGGCATATCTCTCTGTCTCTGTCTCTGTCTCTCTCTGTCTCTCTGTCTCTCTCTGTCTCTCTCTGTCTCTGTCTCTCTCTCTCTCTCTCTCTCTCTCTCTCTCTCTCTCTCACACACACACACACACACACACACACACACACACACACACACACCCTACCCCATACCAAGTGTCCAGAACACAGATGGTCCAGTTCCAGTTCTCCGTTTGCATAAAGAAGCTGGCGAGTCAGCCATTCTCTTGCTCATGAGTTTCTTCCAGCAGAACAGAGGCACTTTTCCGATCTGCTTGCTGTTCAGATCCGGCAGCAGAATCCTCGGAAAGCCACCGAGCAGCTATACCGGGGCCCAGGCGCCCTGTGTAGCAGACAGATGCTCAGATTGGCAAGGGATAAACGGTTTCCCTCAACGGCCTGCAGTCGATGACTGCAGATTTCTTTCTTGAAATACCTTTTTCCCTGGGACACTCAGTCCTAGGGTTTTTCTGGTTTTGATAGGGTTTTTTTGGTTCTTTTAATTTTGTTTGTGGGGGGAGGCATGCGATGTTTAGGGTCTTTTATACATGAAAATAAATGGTTTGACAACAATTTCAGAATATATTTTTTTCCACATCTGAACAAGATGCCTTTTGTTTACGGTATACATTTATTGGGGGATTTCGGTCTGTTGGTTGGTTACTTGTTGGTTGGTTAGTTGGTTACTGGTTGGTTGGTTGGTTCCTTGTTGGGATGCCTTCTTTTTTTCTGCCAGGTCAGTATTGGCAAAGCTGATCATTTGTCTTTTTTTTTAAAATCCTTCAGAAGAAATTGTATCAATAAACTCAATTGTATTTATGTATGTAAATAGATTTCAAGCTTCATTATAAAATATTGTTAATGCCTGTAATAACTTTTTTCACTTTTTGTGTGTGTTTCTAAGGACTTTTTCTTATGTTCGCTAAATATTGTAGAAGAAAAATGCTTCTCTCCACTTGTTTATTTTAGACTTAAAAGAACAAGCAACTTCTTATTCACTTTTATAAACAGCTAATAAACAGCATGGTTCCAATTTTTTTTTTTTAAGTTCACTTTATGTTCTAGGAGGAATGAATGTGCAAAAAAAGAAAGAAAAAGAAAAATCTCCAAATGAACTGTTGGATGTTTCTGTTACCCTGGATGTACAAAGAACAATGGGGAAAAAATAAATAAATAAACTTCCTAATTGAAACGACAGCAAAGCACGTGTGTGGGAAAAGCTCGGGGAAACTCAGCTCTTCGGCCACCAGCTACTGCCCACTCGGGTTGTTTGGTGTGGTCACAGGGCCTCCTGAACCCAGGGCCTGAGCCCCTGTCTCCCTGGTGGTAACATACAGAACCCCTCCTTAGGGGCTCTGTCAGGCCCAAGTCTGAAAGCACCTGCTAAGACAGAATGTTCCAGAACCCTTCTCGGGAGCCCAGGCAAGCAGGCAGGCCACTGCCACTGCCCACTGCACTCAGTGGGTGAGCCAGCTCCCCTCTCCAGAGGGATCCGTGCACAGCCAGGGTAGGGTGGCCCAAAGCCATGGAGGTCTTCTCACTTTGTACTGCTGTTTCTTCTGTGACTCGGGTGCCGAAACCTCTGTGCATGGCAAATAAGCAACCTGACCAGCACCCAGGTCCTAGCAAATCGATTCCGTCTGTTTCTGAGATGAAGGCCGAGGGAAGCCGGCAACACCACACTATGGAAATACTTTCCACAAACGACTTCAAGTTCAAGGTTGGGCCCTTCCCTGAGTGCTCCTAACATGCCCTGACTGCTAAGGCATCACAGCCTGGGGAGTGGAGCCAGGCACCCAGGGTGGGTTCTTTAGGTATGAGGGAGTCAGAAGCCTGTTCTAATTCCTCTTTAACACACCAGAAGGGCTAGGGAAGAGAGAGACGGCTCGGTCGGGAAAGCACTTGTGACACAAGCCTGAGGACCACCTGACTTCAACTCCTAGAACCCACATAAAAAACCGGGTGTGGTGCTGGAGGGTGGAAACAGGCGGGTCCCTGGGCTTGCTGGCCAGGCAGCCTAGCACACTCGGCAAGCTCCAGGCTAGTGGGAGACTGTTTCAAACAGAACAGAAGGTAGAAGAAACCTGAAAAGCAGTAAGCAACGTTGTCCTTGGGTCGACACACACGTACATACACACATGGACATACACACACACCAATGGAAAAAAGGGAAACATTGAATTTGCAAATGTGACATGGAAAATATATGTATCCAACCCATGACCATCCTCTGCCCCCGTTTATGCAAACAGGGGAAGGCAGGCCTTGGTGGTGATTGAGAAATTTCTAAAACTAGTTCTTCCCTTGACCTTTCCCCATGAGAATTGTTATTAGCATTTCAGTCTTGATTCTGTGTGGCCCAGGTGACCAACCTGCCACAAGCCGCTCTGGAAAGCCTACTACTGCACGCTCATGGGCCACCAGTGAGGACCGTGACTGGCCCTCAAGAGTCCGTGGAATGACTACAGAAAGCATCAGGAATCAAGTGAGGAGGGGAGGTGAGAAGGAGTAACCTGGGACTTGGCTGCCTGTGGGCACTGGCAGGACATGGCGAGGAGCCCAGGTTACAGGGAACAGGGGCTTCCAGTGAGAAGAATGGGACTTGACCAGGGACCGCTGTTCTGTAGGGTTTTCAAAGTAAACTGGTGGCAGAGATGTCTCCACCTCCCTGTTGTTCTCTGCCGCCTGATTGAGGAAGAGTCTGCCAAGTTCCTTCTCTAGGAAGTTACCCTGCACTTCCTCCCTTCCCACAGTGTCCTTTCTGAAAGGGCAGCCCTGTGCACAGCCTTCGACGCTCTGGGGTGCTGAGCACCCTAGGAGAGCCCGAAGCAGCAGCAGGCCCCTCTGCTCAGTGGGGACAGAGTGACCAGAGCCCCCTGGGCGCAGGCCCCTCTCTGCTACAGAGGGACAGACATGCTCTCCCCTGCTGCGGAGCACAACACAGATGCGCTGCTCTGTCACACTGTGCCTGCTAGTCCTCCTGGTCCCCGTCCAAGCTTCCTTCACCACCATGATGTAGACAGAGTCCTCTCCTGTATCCAAATTCAGCTCCAGATCCCAAGAGATTCCACCCTGTTCATTAGCATCTTTTACAAATTCTGGTTCAGAATTGACAGCTGAGCTTGAACTTATAACTTCCCAGAACTGGTCACATCGCTGCACAAAATGAGTCCAACCTATTCTCATGACCGTCCTTAGCTGGACTTAAGATGTTAAGTGAGTGAATACAACCCTCCTTCAGATGATTGGCTCCCACACACACCACACACCACACACACCACACACACCACACACACACACACACACACCACACCACACACACACCACACACACACTCCACACAGACACACCACACCACACACACACACACACACACACACTCCACACAGACACACCACATCACACACCACACATACACCACATCACACACCACACATACACCACACACACACACACCACACCACACACACACACACACACCACACACACGCACACACCACACCACACACACACACACACCACACCACACACACACACCACACAACACAACACAACACACAACACACACACACACACACACACACACACACACACACACACCCCACATACAGTCAGATCCCTCTAAAGACAGCCCCCCTCCTTCTTCACTCATGCATTAGAAATGAGGACCCATGGCCCCACTTTTTCTGGACTGAGAGGCAGCGTGGAACGTGCTGGCTGTCCTGCTAGGAGGAGCGTTAGCCGTGTGCCAGACTTTAATATTGGTAATTAAACTCTGCATGCCTCACATTCTCCTTTTGGTTTCAGTTTCATTGGTGCTTTTGTAAGGATTAATTAATGTTTTGAAAGTGTTTTGAAGATGAGCAGTCTTACATGCACACAAAGTGTGATTATTTGTTATTACAAATAACTGCATGCCGCCACATTTTCCTCTCACCTTGGTGACTGAGGAGGAGGGCTCAGTTCAGCCGCACCATCTCTCACAAATTTATTTTTAAATCTCACAGACTTATTCTTGTGTTGACTCATTTCTTCGGTCATCATCTGTTGAGTGGCAGGCATCAAGGACCTGAGGGTGCCCCCCTCTGTGTACCAGGCAGAGACAAAGCCAACTGCAAGGGCCGTACTGGTAGAAGAGCTACACATTTATCTGGTTATTCTGTTGCCATCTTGAAATTATTAATAACTTTGTAATAAGAGGCCCTGCGTTTCTATTCTGCATGAGACCCACAAATTAGACTGTGGGCAGTTCCACAGACACATAAACAAACCATCAAAGTGTAGCGGGGGGGGGGGGAGGGAATAATTAGGCATGAAAAAAATGTTTAACTCCTCATAAAGCTCAACTTGAGGACACTGGGAAAGATTTTACTAAGTGCCATTTGCCTTCCATGGACAGATAGGGGTCATTATGCTGACCAGGGAGTGTGCGATCTGGATGGAACTTGAGCACAAGCCAATGCAACATCGTTTCCTAGGAACCGGGGATCCAGGAGATGGTAAGGCTGGCCTTGAACATGAAGCTCTCTGCATGTGCACCTGTGGGGACGTGTCTGAAAATGTGAGGTGAGGAAATGAAAAATAATGGAACCAGTCGAGGCAGGAAAGATTGTATCAATACCCAGCACATGGAAGGCAGAGGCAGGCAGATCTCTGTATATTTGAGGCCAGCCTGGGCTACAGAGTGAGTTCTAGACCAGCCAGGACTACACAGTGAGACCCTGTCGAAAGGGAGAGAAGAGAGATCTCGGAGGAGTTGGGAGAGGGGGGCCATAACCAGAAAATATTGTATGAAAAAAATTATAGAGGAAATAAAAGGAGGAGGGGAATTGTATCCGAAAGGTATGAAGAGACAGTTCTCAGAGTTGTATGCAACACCTGAAAGACCCCCGAAGGCAGTCTTCCCTCTGGAGAGACCCTCGCCCAGAGATCACACGAGACCACAAGTCAGATGCAAACAGCAAGAGGCTTTATTCAGGAACACGGGTACCCGGGGCAACACAGTCCCTCAAGAAGCTCAAGAGACTGGCGCGCCCCCGGGCTGGAGCGGAGGGTTTTTATAGGGTCGGGCAGCAGGAGCACGAGGAGGGCGGGTTCAAACTCAGGGCAGCTCATGGTTTACAGGGCTCTGATTGGACGATTCAAATGAGGACGGGTTCAAACTCAGGGCAGCTCGTGGTTTTTCCCCGAGCTTGACACGCCTGCTGTCTGGCTCCAAGCTGTTTTTCTGACCTTTAGTACCCTTTTCTGGGGCCAGGAGGCCGGCTGTAGACACCCTGCGCTTTTTAGACCTTACTTGAAATGGCGTTAGGCTAAGCTAGTATGCTGGGATCTTTCATTCCCCCATTTTCTTATCTCAGGGAATGGAATCCTCCATTCATGGGGAAGAATAGGGATGTGGCTCCATTTCCACCTGGTTGAGTCGTTGGTATTGTTGGGTCAATACCAAGGTCTGAACAATAGAAACACGTTCCCTGATAAATTGGACAAGTCTGTTTAGGATGTAGGGCCCGAGCGTCAGAAGGAGCAATAAAATCAGAAGGGGCCCTATAAGGGTGGAGATGAGGGTGGTGAGCCAGGGGGACCTTCCAAACCATCCTTTAAACCACCCCTGCTGTTCTTTAAAGAGTTTTTGTCTCTGTTCTAGTCTCTTTCTTAACTTAGCCATGTTATCTCTCACCACCCCAGTATGATCCGCATAGAAGCAACATTTTTTTTTCTAAGGGCAGCACATAACCCCCCTTCCTGCAGGAAGAGGAGGTCTAATCCCCTCCGGTTCTGCAGAACTACCTCCGACAGGGAGGTGAGTGACTTTTCCAAGGCACTCACGGATTCCTCCAGTGCCTGGATATCGGTATGCATGGCAACCTGGAGTTGTCGGAACTGGTTGGTTTCCATGAGGGCAGTGGTACCTGTGTCTATAATCCACCTAGTATCAGGGCCAGGGTTAGTGAGACTGGCTCTCTTTTTATACGGGGGACCCCTGTTTCATATCGGGCATAGATATCTTCAGGTGTATGATAGACTATCCTGGGGTACAGTTCTATTGAGGGGGAGAGGCATGGTGTAAGTCCAGTGCTACAGGCCCAGTAAGTTCCGTTGGGAGCCACGAGATAAAGGATATGTTTAGGGGGTTGCAGGTGAAGTTTATACAGGGGCCCTCCCCCTCCCAGTATGTACTAAGCTCGCCTGGGAAACCCCAACAATGTGCTCGGGTGAGTGGGCGCCATGTGCGGCTTTCCCCTTGGGTAGTCCTTTTTACCCTAATGAGGTCCCAAGTGGACGAAGGCTTCTAATAGGTATTGCCAGTTGTTTCACATCCCCATGCTTTCATAACCCCCACATTGGCTAATCACCTTTCTGTCCCTACCATCCCGGGGGCAGACGTAGAAGGATAGTTATGACAGGGCTGCCCTGGCTTCAGGGTGGCCACATCCGTATCTCCCGTCACTACATTTGCAAGTTCCCTTACCATCCTGACAGACGTCTGGTGCTCTGGGGTTCATGGGGTCAGTGGTAGGGATGTCCCAGTCCTCTGACCCTGCTGCTAATTGGCAGAGATCTGGATGTAAGTTAGGCCACCATGTAAAGGGGGTGTGAAAGGCGGTCGTTTGCCAGACCGTCTCCCCAGTTTGTGAGATGACCTGCCAAGTGAGCCTCTTAGCTAGGTGCGGGCTCTCTGCCGCCCTAGTCCCCTGGGGGTAGGTAGAGATTAAGAGGAGGGGGAGGAAGAGGAGCCGCGGGTCAACCTTATTTTTAAGGGGTTTCGTGTATGGCGCACTGTCCATGTTGACTTTCTGGATCCTGCTGGGTCGGGTTCCCTGGCAGCCTTCACATGAGAGGCGTGGATCCATGCAGCAATCCCGTCGACCTTGAGTGCAGTGGGGGTGGTCAGCAAGACAGTATAGGGCCCCTTCCACCGTGATTCCAGGCTCTTGGTCTGGTGTCGTCGGACCCAAACGGAGTCCCCGATCTGGAAGGGGTGGGGCACCACCGGCTTGCCTAGCTGCTCCTGATAAGCCTTGGCCAGGGGCTTCCAGACCTCCCTCTGCACCAACTGGAGGGCTTGAAGATGTGCTTCTAAAGTAGGGGTGGTGGCAAGAGAGGAAATATCAAGATGGAGAAAGTTTACAACAGGAGGTGGGGCCCCATATATGATCTCAAAAGGGGTTAGGCCGTGTGGGCCGGAGGTATTTCGGGCTTGATAGAGAGCCAAGGGAAGTAGGAGCACCCAATCTCTAGTGCCAGTTGCAAGCGTTAATCTGGTTAGAGTCTCCTTAATTGTCCTATTAGCTCGTTCTACCTGTCCTGAGCTCTGGGGGCGGTATGCACAATAGAGTTTCCAATCAACCCCCAATAGTTTGGCCACCTTCTGACTTACCTGGGAGACGAAGGCAGGCCCGTTATCCGACCCCAATATTTGAGGCATCCCATACCTGGGGAAGATTTCTTTCAACAGTTTCTTTGTTACCACGTTAGTCGTCTCATTCTTGGTTGGAAATGCCTCGATCCATCCAGAAAAGGTGTCCACGAAGACCAGGAGATAGAGTCCAGGTTTTACTTCTGTAAAGTCTATTTCCCAATGAACACCAGGACGATGGCCTCTTTGGCGGGCCCCCTTGTTTAGATGAACCTTTCCTGCATTGACTTGAGCACAGGCTGGGCAGGTGGAAGTTACCTGCTGGAGTACCTGATCCTGGTTCAGCAGCACTGCCCAGGTGTTTTCTCTGTCTAATAAGGTCTTTATCTTGTTTTTGCTCAAATGGGTCAATGCCTGTCTTCTTTGTTCCCAGTCCGCCCCCATTTTCTTTGCTAGCTCATGGTCTTTTGGGCTATAGGGCACGGGGTCTCTCTCAGGCTGTGGTCCCGAAATTTACCCGGTCTGAGTCCAGCAGTAAGGCCTGATAGTTAGTCATTCTGGCGTTAGAAAGCCATCTGTCCGGTGGTTGTCGGACCAAGGCCTCCACTGCATGGGAGGCCAGCACAGTCAATGGTTGTCCCAGAGTCAGTTTTCCGGCATCTTTGAGTAATACGGCAATGGCTGCCACCATGCGGAGGCATGGAGGCCATCCTGTAGCCATCGGGTCCAATCTCTTGGACAAGTACGCTACAGGTCTCCTCCAAGGTCCCAGTCTTTGTATCAGTACCCCCTTGGCAACACCTGAGTTCTCATCCACAAACAGCTCAAAGGGCTTGGTTAGATCTGGCAGACCCAGAGCCGGGGCCTCGAGTAAGGCCTTTTTGATCTGTTGAAACGCTTTCCGATGTTTCTCTTCCCATTGGAACATGGTCCCTGGTTTAGTGAGGGGGTATAATGGGGCTGCCAGTTCGGCAAAGCCAGGAATCCAAAGGCGGCAGTACCCAGCCGTATCCAGGAATTCTCGAACTTGGTGGGGGTTTCGAGGAGGGGGGATGGAGATTATCGTCTCCTGTCCCCGGTTTCTTAACAGGCAAGAGAGGGGTGTTCCAAGGTAACTGGCAGGGCTTTAACACCCCTTGGTCCAGGAGCCTCCGAATATGGAGCTTGATCCCCTCATGAGCTTCCCGTGACATTGAGTATTGTCTGATTGAAACGGGAGTCGCGGAGGCCTTTAGTGAGATCATCAGCGGTGGCTGATCGCGTGCCAACCCCAAGCCCCCAGTCTCTGCCCAGGCCTGAGGAAACTCCCTCAGCCAGTTCTGTAGCTCCTCAGGTGACTTTTCCGTGGGTTCTGCCTCAAACAAACGGTATTCTTTCTCTAAACTGAGGGCAAGGATTTGTAGGGGGTCTCCTTTAGGACCTGTGACTCTTGGTCCCTTCTTTTTACAGTAAGCATATTGATCTTTATCAAGGGGTGGCCTCCTTCGCTCTTTTAACCTATCTCCCTCTCTCTGCTGTCCCTGAGACACAACGGTGGCCAAAACCTTTTTCATCTCCCTATGTTGTTTTTTTGTCCCTTTCCTCACGTTTCTGTCATCTCCTTTCCTCACTCTCCTCAAGAGTTTCTCTCTTACTGAACACTTTTTCTGCTTCCTTCAATAAATCTGGCAAACCTAGCGCTTGCAAACTTTCCAACCGCTGCAATTTGGTTCGGATATCTGAGCTAGACTGGTATCTGGATCATACGGAGTGTACATCCTATAAGCCTCCTTCAGCTTCTCTAAAAATGCAGCGGGTGATTCTTTCTTTCCTTTCCTTTCCTTTCCTTTCCTTTTCTTTTTTTTTCCTTTCCTTTCCTTTTTTTTTTCTTTTTTCTTTCCTGAGCCAAATTGGTAGGCCTTCCGGCGGCCGCTCGGAGACCCGCTAAAAGCAACTGGCGATAGAGACGTAGATGCTCCCTACCTTCAGGTGTATTGAAGTTCCAGTCTGGGCGGGTCAAGGGAAAGGCGGCATCGATGATATTTGGGAGTTGGGTTGGCCTCCCGTCATCGCCCGGAACCTGCTTCCAGGCCTCCAGGAAAACTCTCTGTTTTTCTTCTTCCTCCGAGTCCCCAGCGAGCGGGGTCATCATGGGGGGAGCGGCCGCTGGGAAGGTCGCGGCCGGCGCCGTGACAGGAGGCGCCGCGAGCGCAGCCGCTGAGGTGGTCGCGGCTGGTGCCATGACAGGAGGCGCCGCGAGCGCAGCCGCTGAGGTGGTCGCGGCCGGCGCCGTGACAGGAGGCGCCGCGAGCGCAGCCGCCGGGATCGCGGCTGGCGCCATGACAGGAGGCGCCGCGAGCGCAGTCGCTGAGGTGGTCGTGGCTGGCGCCGTGACAGGAGGCGCCGCGAGCGCAGCCGCTGAGGTGGTCGCGGCCGGCGCCATGACAGGAGGCGCCGAGAGCGCAGCCGCCGGGATCGCGGCCGGCGCCATGACAGGAGGCGCCGCGAGCGCAGCCGCTGAGGTGGTCGCGGCCGGCGCTATGACAGGAGGCGCCGAGAGCGCAGCCGCCGGGATCGCGGCCGGCGCCATGACAGGAGGCGCCGCGAGCGCAGCCGCTGAGGTGGTCGCGGCCGGCGCTATGACAGGAGGCGCCGAGAGCGCAGCCGCCGGGATCGCGGCCGGCGCCGTTACAGGAGGCGCCGTGAACGCAGCCGCTGAGGTGGTCGCGGCTGGCGCCGTGACAGGAGGCGCCGCGCCTGGATGGAGAAGGATTAGACAAAGAACGCAAAACAAACCGACACCACAAACAAGAAACAGTTTCGCTGCGCGGCTCCGGTGTAAAACCGAAAGCAAAAACTCAGATGGGGACACGGAGTGTTTGAATTCTCCGCCCCCTGCCAGCACCACGTATCCTTCTGATACGGGGGTGGCCCCGAAAAACCGTGCCCCAGAGGGGACTTCCCGTGCCCCAGAGGGGACTTCCCGTGCCCCCGAAGGGGACTTCCCGTGCCCCAGGAGGGGACTTCAGAGACCCGTGGAACGTCTTCCAGGGTCGCAGTGGCGAAGTCCGAGCTCGTCAGCTCCTTCAGCCCCACTGACTCCAGACCGATTCAGGCGCGCAAACAGATAACATTTAACATTCAGACAAACCGACAACAGTTCCCGTGCCCCCGAAGGGGACTTCCCGTGCCCCAGAAGGGGACTTCAGAGACCCGTGGAACGTCTTCCAGGGTCGCAGTGGCGAAGTCCGAGCTCGTCAGCTCCTTCAGCCCCACTGACTCCAGACCGATTCAGGCGCGCAAACAGATAACATTTAACATTCAGACAAACCGACAACACTTTCTGTGCCCCCGAAGGGGACTTCCCGTGCCCCAGGAGGGGACTTCCCGTGCCCCCGAAGGGGACTTCCCGTGCCCCAGGAGGGGACTTCAGAGACCCGTGGAACGTCTTCCAGGGTCGCAGTGGCGAAGTCCGAGCTCGTCAGCTCCTTCAGCCCCACTGACTCCAGACCGATTCAGGCGCGCAAACAGATAACATTTAACATTCAGACAAACCGACAACAGTTCCCGTGCCCCCGAAGGGGACTTCCCGTGCCCCAGAAGGGGACTTCAGAGACCCGTGGAACGTCTTCCAGGGTCGCAGTGGCGAAGTCCGAGCTCGTCAGCTCCTTCAGCCCCACTGACTCCAGACCGATTCAGGCGCGCAAACAGATAACATTTAACATTCAGACAAACCGACAACACTTTCTGTGCCCCCGAAGGGGACTTCCCGTGCCCCAGAAGGGGACTTCAGAGACCCGTGGAACGTCTTCCAGGGTCGCAGTGGCGAAGTCCGAGCTCGTCAGCTCCTTCAGCCCCACTGACTCCAGACCGATTCAGGCGCGCAAACAGACAACACTCTGACAGGACAGAAACGACATACACCAAGGCCGGCTTACCTCCTGACAGTGGGTCGGTGGTCCCGAGGCGGGGGGTCTCTAATCCCGGACGAGCCCCCAAATGAAAGACCCCCGAAGGCAGTCTTCCCTCTGGAGAGACCCTCGCCCAGAGATCACACGAGACCACAAGTCAGATGCAAACAGCAAGAGGCTTTATTCAGGAACACGGGTACCCGGGGCAACACAGTCCCTCAAGAAGCTCAAGAGACTGGCGCGCCCCCGGGCTGGAGCGGAGGGTTTTTATAGGGTCGGGCAGCAGGAGCACGAGGAGGGCGGGTTCAAACTCAGGGCAGCTCATGGTTTACAGGGCTCTGATTGGACGATTCAAATGAGGACGGGTTCAAACTCAGGGCAGCTCGTGGTTTTTCCCCGAGCTTGACACGCCTGCTGTCTGGCTCCAAGCTGTTTTTCTGACCTTTAGTACCCTTTTCTGGGGCCAGGAGGCCGGCTGTAGACACCCTGCGCTTTTTAGACCTTACTTGAAATGGCGTTAGGCTAAGCTAGTATGCTGGGATCTTTCATTCATGTGCACATACTTGTGTGTGCACACACACACACAGGCCCGTGGGTCAGCTGCTCAGAGCCCCAGACTAGGACAACCAAGGTCATGTGAGCCATTGAATGTGCTAGGTTAAAATTACAAATTCGGGATTTAAATTCCTGTCAAAGCCCAGGCTTTGCTCTAGTCCATGCCGGGGCCTCACATTGCATTCTGGCTTCAGGTTGCCACCTCAGCCGTAGTCCAAGGCGGCATGATCCACAAGAGACACACAGAGATGTGTCTCCCTGGGTTCATTTGGAAGAAAGTAGCCAAATCACTATGATGGGTTGAATCGTGTTCTCTCTTAAACCATGATGTTGGCGTCCTAACTCCCAGAACCTCAGTGTGTGGACCAGCTGGGAAATGAGGATGCTACAGATATGATAAAGATGACAGTGGTTGTCTAATCCAATCCTATGGGGGGGGGAAGGGAGAGAGGGGGGCAGGGAGAAGGAGAGGAAGAGAAATGAGGCCCAAAATGCAGGCAGGCAAGGAGAACAGGGCACAAAGATGAATGCATAATGGAGGTGTCTTTCTATTAGCTAACAAAGGCCACAGCAGGACACCAGAGACTCTGGTTGTCTAAAGTCCTGTGGGCTTCACCTTCTCTTGTGAAAAGAGCACAGTACGTGTCACGTAGTTGATGCGAGCGTGTGAGTATTCTGTTTGTCACGTTTGATTTCCCAAAGAAGAGCCCCCTGGGAAGGAGTGTGATCTCAGCATTCCCAATTCCAGGGTTCAGGGTAGATTATCCACCCACTGAATCTGAGGTGCTTGACTGTCTGGCTTTCCTTCGTCACCAAGGACCTCTCTCCATCAGTCAGGCTGTCCTGAGAACGCAAATACAAGACCAGGTTCACTATGCCAAATGCAATTCACAGGGTAAGTCTGTTGAAAGGAAACAAGAATCGCAAGATGCGCTGGAGAGAGAAGAGGGGCCGTTCCAACACTCGGCCTGAATTTCTTGCTTCCTAAAGATACATTTGACCGCACCCTGTGGATTCCCTCTGAGTCGCCCTTTAAGCATTGCTTATCTGTGGTGACCGATCAATCGGAAAGCAGGACAGACTGCACCCTATCCAACCGTGAGCCCACCGCAGCCTCCCTGGGGTCCTTCGGGCGAATTACAAAACGTCTTTGTGCCTCCTTTTACAAAGCTACAAAGGTGGAAAGCGGGGTAACTTGGTGGTGAGGCTGCAGGGAAGCACCTGAGCTTGTTGGCACTTTTGCCTGCTCTACTGTGTTGGAAATACTCTCACAGGGAGAGCAGCACGCCACTGAGTCACTCAGCAGCCGCCAAGGGGATGATCTGTGTCTGTAAAGGGGTATTCCAACATGAGCAGATCCCAGACAATGTCCTAGGGTAACTCTCACCCTCCCTCGGTCTAGTCCCAGAGACAGGAAACACACCTCCGAGGTAAAGAACCTAAGAAGATCTCCTGGGGAGGCTCTGACCTGTCAGCAGCCTGGGATGATGTCAGGCTCCCACACTTGGGACAGTCACTCGCTCGCTATGGACAGGGGAGACATAGGAGGCAACAGAAAACATCTGCATTAGTGGGAGGGAGAGCCCTCCACACCAGGCCCTGCAGAATCAACTTTTATTCTCTTCTCCGGGAAGTATTTGTAGTGTCTACTCTCTGCCCATCACCACACTCGCCGCAGGAGGGATGGTCACGAACACCCTTGCCCTCCTAATGATGAGACTGGTAAACTGATGGACAATACATCGCATGCCAGGGGATAGATGTATCTCCAGAGGGCTTCACACGACAGAAACTTATTTATCGAGATGAGGAGTCTAAGTCAAGGTGTCTGTCCATCAAGTTAACCCTTTCTGCAGACTCTAGGGAAGAATGTGCTCTGAGCCTCGTTCCTTCCCACATTCCCACCCTTTGTGTTCCTGGCTGCTGTGGTCTGAAGCTGCCCTTAGAGGAGGTAAGAAGTAGATGGATTCGGAACTCACTTTGAAAGTAGAGAAGGTCAGCTAAATGGATTAAATGGGGTATCTTTAGCATGGGCAACCAGAGTGATGAAGTGGCTGTTACTTAAGATGGAAGTCTGGGGAGAGACAAGTTTACCTCGCAGCCCCAGGCTAGTGGTCCAGGGAAGGAGGGAGACTGAACTAAATGCTCTTTGCTAGCTCATCCAGATCCAATGCTGGAGGCTCCAGCATCTAGGTAGAAATCACAGTAGCCAACAAGAGGTGTTAAGACTCTTCAGTGGGAATACTGATGGAGAGCCATGCCTTGGGTCGCATGAGGAAACTGTCCCATCTCACGACAAGGCCTCCACTGACCTAGGGCTCATTCTGTGCCAAGTCAGTTCTGTGAGGGCAACCCAAAATGCTGCTCCTTGTATTCCTCTTTCCATATCAACAGGTGAGAAAATTTCTCTTCCGTTGGCCTTATCTCCCGGGTACACTGACCCTCAGCAGTGGCCTGAGGGTTGGCGCCACCTCCTCCCTATACTAGCCGATATTCAAGAACAGAGAGAGGGTTTCACTAAGACTGCGGGGCCTTGGTTGTCAGACAGAATGTCCTGCGTGTTAGAACTTGCAGAGCAATAGGATCTGTGCAGCTAAAACATCTGCACCTTTCTTCTGTTAGCCGACCGCAGAGACCTACAGCTGCCAGTTGTCTGATATCTGTTTACCTCAGTCAACAGCCTCCCCTTGGGCACATGGCTGCTTGGAAGGAAGACCAAACGTCCTGGCCTCCCTCTGGCTTATTGCTCCCCGTGACAAGTTTCTGGCCAGTGTTATCTAAGCATCAGGGTGTGGCCGCTTCCAGGAATTCTCTTAAATGTGTTGCCGCTGTACGTGCTCCATTCTTTATCTTTTATCCCTTCCCAGATCCTCCTTAAAACGAAGGGGTGATGGTTAGGTCACCAACATCCCATCCCAAGGAATGAAGATGGTGTGCCATTAGGAAGAGCCCAGCACAGTGTCTGTACAGAGCTTTCCTCCAAGCCCTGGATGGCCAATGTCTTTGTTCATCTAACCAAATGTCTCTCATATACATGAGGCTCCCCATCGCTGGAGAGAGTCCTAATCCTAGCTGACCCACCCATGCATGAGTCACGACCGTCACCTACGTCCATGGAGTTTTGGCCAGGGGGAGAAGTGGTCTCTCTAGGATTTTGAGTCCTTCCAGCTTCCTGCGAGCTTTGCGGGGTGTTATATACTACTGCCATCTACAGAAGGCAGGATGGCTGGGGGAGGCAGTAGGCGATCGCAGGAATCTCCCACGTGGTACCTCCAGTGCTCGCGCACCTCCACCTTCTCCCCGATGTTTGGAATTGCCCCACTCTTTTTGTATTCTTTCCAACGCCCCCTTCTCACTTGTCATCTGTCATCTCTAACTAGTCGATGTATTTCTGGGAGTCCTGACTTAAAAACAGCAACAAACATCACTCTTTACAGGTTTATGTATCAGTCTGCCACAAATAACAAATATGTGAACGAAACTGAAAAGAAGCACAATAAAGAAATGCAGAGGATGAGGAATGACCGCACCTCAGGCAGCACACTTGGGAATAGAAGTCGATGGAATCACCTTTGGGATACAATGTAACATCACTTCTAAATGAATACATCTTTGTCCAAAGTCCAAATATTTCCACCACGAGGAAAAAAACTCATAGTTTCTATTCACAAGCACCAAGATATATGGCCTCAGTGCTTATAACAGCTGGAAGCAACTGAAGAACGGATAAGTATGTTGTTGCATTCCAGTGGTGAAATAGTACATAGGGATGAACATGGATAATCATTGTGTGTAACAATCAGAATACCTAGAGTATAATTTCATCTATATGAAGCTCAAAACAAACACAACTAGATAACATATCTGTGGGTGTCTACACATAAGTGTTGACATAAAATTGAGGTCATGATAAGGCTACTCAGTGTTACAGTGTGAACAGCATTTTAGAGTGTTCTCCAAAGGGTTGTTTGACACACCTTCCCTGGGTGTTGGTGAGGAGAGGGGCCATACTCTTTAGAGGAGGGATAAGTAAGTAGGTCACTGGGGTGCTGCCTTCGGACATACTGTCCTTCTCCTAGGACCTTCGTGAGTTCTCCTGAGGAATTTGATAAAAGAGCCAGCCTGGTCCTTTGCTGGACTTGTTCTGGCTTCCTATCTCAGGCTGAGATTTTTTCTGCTCACGTGTTATTCACACATTTATCATAATGCATAGAATGTGGTTTAAATGAATTGCTAATGGGATAAAAGCTGTATTTTGACCCATTGAATTTTCTCCGCTCCTCAATTCCTTTGGAACCTCAGAAGCCAGCCAGCCATGTGACTGATACACACCTGTGGTCACGGTGGCAGTCGGCTAAAGGTAGCATGGCTTCTGCCATCATTGCTGAGGTTTCTGTTTTGGTATCTGTGACCCTTACACTCAAGGGAGAGTGTATTTCTTCTTAAAGACTGGATTGTTCTGCATTAGAAGAAGATAAAACACCGTCATGAAACTATTTACAGATAGGAGTCACCCAGATATCTGAGTCCCTGACAACCACTACCCTCAAAGCCTCACCGTGCCCCTGCTCTGGTGGCTCCATGAGAAAGAGGCCACAGGCAAGCCATTCATAAATTAAAGGTCCAGATGTGGATCATGATGTCAGTGAAAACGTAGGGGGTACGTGTGTGGGGGAGGCACTGATGCGGAGGCAGTCAGAAGCCCTTCATCGAGGCAAACGAGAGCAACACCAACCACAGATATAACTCAGAAACAAAAGCATTCTTTCTCTTGCTTTCAGTTGTCTGTTTTGCTCTTCACAAACATCCTACATCTGTGCAATGATTGGTTCAAGTGTCCCATCAACAGTAAATGCCTCCCCAGCTCCCAGCTCATTGGTTGACAGGGAGAAAGCCTGCTTCGTGTGTACAAAGACCAAGTAATTGCCCTTCTTTTTGTCTAAACCGCCAACTCCTGCAGCCCTGAGACTCTGCTTGCGTTTCCCTCCCAATATTTGAATACATAAATATAGGCTGAAGTGCACTGCCCTGTTTACGAGCCTTTTAAAGATCAAAGAGTCATTTCAGCCAGTGGATTTGTCCCTAGTTTAAAACATACTGTATTTACCACTTAACGGGCGGTTCTCTCGGCGGGGTCTATTAGTCCCTTCAAATCTGTCTCCACACTGAATCCTGCAGTTGGGTAAATAAGTACCTTTAATGGAGATTATTCGGCTCCATTTCCAACATATTAAAAGACCGGGGGGCCATCTCTTTAATGCAATCGAATTTTAAAAGAACAAGTCTGAGTCAGTCAGAATACGTGTGATTTGTAAGGTGCTGCAGTTTTCATTCAAAATTGTTTGGTCCCATGGACAACAGAAAATATCCAGCGTCAGAACACAGGCAAGATCCCTCAGAACATGGTTTTTCCTGCAGGAGCTGCCTGGACTAGAAGCACATGTAATGGCTTCAAAGGTATGTGTAGCCTGGGGTCCAACCTGCCCTGCTTCACTGTGTAATGGTCACAGCCTGCGCATGTTTCCTCAGGGCTTTGTTTGGTTTCGCTTTTGGACAACATCTTTTAATTCACCATTTGGCTAGGTGTGGTGATGCTACACACCTGTAGTCCCAGCACTGGGGAGGCACACACACACACACACACACACACACACACACACACACACACACACACACTTTTTGAAGGTTTTAGGAATTGGTCCTAGTAGGTGTATTGATCTCTACCACAGGAGCCCATCAACTCTGGACTGAGAAAACTTATAAAATATAGTTTTCACAGATCAAATGTATAACTAGCTAATTTCAGAACAGGCTTGTTGAGATATGTCTTAGAACAAGGCCTTTGGAAACCTAAATCATCGTACTTAGGGTTTCAGTAAGTGCCTTGTTTAAGCCAAGAGCTTCCTGTACTTGGTTTCTTTATTCTCCACACTGTCTTCCTGTTTGTTCCACGGTGATCTTGGTCCATGTAGGAAAAACCCAAGCTAGCCGAAAAATTGTATTTAAATCCAAAGGTGAATTTTGAAATAGATTTTTATTATTTATTCTTTCATTTATTACTTGTTTGTAGCAGGCTCTCACTATGTAGCTTAGGTTGGCTTTGACCTCACAATCCTTTGGCTCTGCTTCCCCAGTACTGGGGATTTGCTGGGTATGGTCATTGTACACTGTGGTACACATGAACTCACCATGGCTGGAACTGCATGCATAAGACCTGCACAAGATCAATCCGGCAGAAACCTCAGCATGGATGGGCAAGGGCTTCAAGAAGTCCCATCAACATCCGAGGAGCTATTAGTAGTTGACAACCACTGGGAGACAGAGAGTTGGTGTCCTTCAGGGGTGCACAACCACGCTCAGGTGAAGGGTCTCACATCTGCACACATGCAATTAATGACTAATGAGAGACAGAGAGTTGGTGTCCTTCAGGGGTGCACAACCATGCTCAGGTGAAGGGTCTCACACCTGCACACATGCAATTAATGACTACTGGGAGACAGAGTTGGTGTCCTTCAGGGGTGCACAACCACGCTCAGACAGAGTCACACCCACACACGTACAGGTAGCACTAACTGGACTCAGTGGGTTTAGAAAACAAGTGAACACAACACGTGATATTGGAAGGGAAAGGGAGGGAGATAGAGAGGAAGGGAAGGAGGAGGCGGCTGGTAGATTTGATCAAAACACATTACGTGTATGTATGAAATTCCCAAACAAGACATTTAAACAAGTTTAAAAAAAAACAAAAAAGGAAGGGTCTCACAGGATTTAGCAACATGAATTGTGAAATGGATATGATTAAAAAGTCTAAGAAATTAGTTAACTATTGAGACTTGGCAGAGTACCTGGACCTACCCACAGAAGCCAATGTTTTACAACTGAAAAGATTTAAACTGAAATTACAAACTTAATAAATAGAGCTAATCGAAAGCAAAAAGCATCTGAAAGAATTAGTTGGATCTGGAGAAATGTCTCAGTGGTTGAGGGCACTTGCTGCTCCTGGCATCCGTGTTGGGCAACTCACAACTGCCTGTAACTCCAGCCCTGGAGGATCTGATACCCTCTTCCGGCCTCCTCAGACACCCACATAATCAGCATACATTCACACATAGACACACACATTAAAAACAAAATAAAATATTGAGAAGACAATTTATGACTAGGAGAAGAATAGATAGACCAAATTATAATTTAAAATGCTACATATAGAAACTGAATATACGATATGTAAAGTGAAGAGCATAGTGGATTATATAAATGGAATTAAAACTCCAGGAGAAGAAAAGAGGAAATAGAAGGTAATGTTCTAAGAGCTAACTACTAAGGAATTAATGGAAGGCAGTTAAGATATAGCTTTATTAATTGCTAAGAGCACCAAGCAGGGTAAACACTAAGGAAGCCACACCTATGAATATTATAGTAAAACTAAAATGAAATGAAAAACAGGAGAAACTCTTAAAATCAGCCAGAGAGAGAAAAACAACATACCACCTTGAAGGAATGATCAGAACATGGACAGATGATTTCTGAACAGCGGAAGTAGAAGGCAGATAGCAGCAAAATGCTGTCTTCAAAGTTAGGACAGAAAATGACTGACAGACTCCACTCAGTGAAATGTAGTTTTAAATGAAGACACAAGAAAAGTGATTTCAAGCAAGTCACAGAATTTGTCACCAAAAGATCTTTGAGGAAGAACATCTACAAAAATAATCTTTGATGATTTAAAAAAAAATGATTCCATGTAGAAACATACAGTGTAAGAAGTAAGGAAAGGCAATGGAAAGCGCTGTGGTGTCAAGAATTAAGTACCTCATGGGACTTAATAACCAGGAAAAAATGAAAATATATGATAAAATTGCTTTAAAAGCGTGGGGGGGAGGGGGCGGGGAGTTAATGGTGGTGAAGTGTCTGTGCTTGTTACATTACTCAGCAGTGAGAAAATTTCTAATTGACTTTGAACAACTAAGATTCATGGTGCCATATAGAGTAACTACAAAGGATTTATAAAAACTATTTTTTAATTTATTTTATTTTTAAGTGTGTGTGTGTGTGTGTGTGTGTGTGTGTGTGTGTGTGTGTGTGTGACTTCAGGGGCCCACAGAGGCCAGAGGCATTGGATCCTCAGGAGTTACAGGCAGTTGTAAGTCATCTGACATGGGTGTTGGGAACTGAACTCAGGTTCTCTGCAAATGCAGAATCCTCTCTTAACTACTGAGCCATCTCTCTAGCTCAAGAATATATAATTTTTAACACAGCAACAGAGTGTGCTTTTAAATAAGGCAATGAATGTGTTTTAGACACGTTTTTTATTTATAATAAATGACTCCAAAAACATAGCAGCTTAAAACAAGACATTCTGTGTGCCACCGGTTCTGGGATAGAGAGTTCAGACGTTTCCTTGGGTAGCAATAGCTTAGTATCTCTTGTGGCATTGTGGAGGTATCAGGACGGCAGTTCAGGAATATTTAACTGAGGATGAAGGACTGGCTTCCAAGGCAAGTCGCTCAGGACAGGAGGCTGTGAACAGAATGCTCAGTTCCTCAGTGCATAGGCTTCTCCTCAGAGTTGCGTGGACAGCCACAGACTATGTACACAACAGTGACTTGGCCAGATCGCCAAATCAGTACAGAGTGTACACGCCTGCACCAGACCACCTCTTCTATCAGGGATGGAATGCCATTGTGCCTGCATCGGTAGCCAGGATTCTGTGGAGCAGAAATCAGAAACTGTGCACGCATATAAAGGGGGTTTATTACATACACTGGCTTACCTCACCAGAGGCTGAATGTCAGGCTAAACCACTAGTGTGACATGCATTTTTCTATGGATTTGAATAGTGGAGCTAGGTTCAAGGATGAGGATACTTCCATACCCCAGACTTGATCATCCAACTCAGACCAAACCAAACTTCCCTAGTGTTTTATAAGTGAAGAGCACATCCATGCTTTACTTGGTCATTCAGGGTACACGGGTATGTAACATTACGCCCCTCGTTGTACCTGGGAGAAAAATGAGACCCTGAAAACACCAGGGACTCATTCTAGGAGATGCAGCCATCAGCACAAAGCCAAGTTAGCCGATAGCTAAACAAGCCCGGGCTGTTGAACTGTTGGCTCGCCTTGGCCTCCATTTTAATAGGTCTCGTCCAGCCCACCTCAGTGAACTTAGAGACATGACCATACTGTCCCTCTTCTTCTCCCTTCTTCAAATCAGATGACTCGGCTGGGGGATGGTGAGTGGAACAGGGAAGGCTTTGCAGATCAAATCTGGGGACAGAGGGAGTCCATTCAATACATATGTCATCTGTGTGAACTTTGGGTACAGTTCATTGCACTAAAATGTCACTTCCTTCATGAGGAATGGGACAAATGAGACCCGTCTCGTGGCGTTATTGCAAAAGTATGTATCCTGGGGAATGCCTAGCCTGGTGCCTGAAATAACTGGCAGTCAGTCACATGGCGTCCATCCTTCCTTCCCAGCCACCCCAGCCTCTACCCTGCTTATGCTCCACCCACCTAGAAATAGTCATGGAGTAGGTATGGAGGGGTATCTGGGCTGATCTAACACAGCAGAGGCAACTGAGAATGGCCCAGCTTCCCGACTGTCGTTTATCAGACAGGCACGGGCTACGTGACTTCCCATTCCGGCCATGAGCAATCACAGTAGTAAACAGCAAGCATGTTGAGCGCCAGTTCTGTCCTAGTCCTTTATGAAGCATTCTACGTGGACCATCTATCACATTTAACCTTGAAAACAGTCATCTTGTAGGTATGGCTATTATTTTCATATTAATCTGTGAGAAGTTAAGTAACGCCTGTGCAGCTAGCTCATGGTCACCCAGCTAATGAAGAGCAGCACAAGGCTCCCACCAAAGTGATGTCTTCTCAGGCCCATGCTCTTGATCCGTAACACTGTTCCGCCTCCCTGAGAAGCAAGCTCCCGTGTCTTAAATGAGTCAGCGAGTGAGTAAACACACAGGTGAATAAGAACAAATGGCGACTGAATATTATGTAGCAGGCAGCAAGATTTCCAATCTGCACAGTTCAAAAGGTTAAAACATCTTAAACTGTGGGTCATGAGCCCACGTGGAGTCACAAACCTAGAATGGCACTAGTTAACGATTTCGGAAAACATAATAATCAAGACTCAGTTCAAAATCAAACAACACATCACGACACTGCTGTGTCTGTGGCGGTGCTGGCTAGCCAGTGTGGCATGGTGTGACTTCGCTTCAGCCCTGGTTCTGAAAACACTCCTCCCTGTGCATGCCTGCACTCGACACAATGCCAAAAAAAAAAAAAAAAAAAGCCTAAAACATCTTGACTCAGATTCAAGACTGTTGTGCCTTATAAATTGTAATGCTTTTACTGTACATGTAAAGTTTTCTACTCCTAAAGAAATCACAAAGGTCTAATTATGAGAAACAAAGATATTTATTCTTTTGCTATGATTGTTCCTCAGCATGTAATTATCAAATTAATACATTTGGATTGGATTAGGCAAGCAGACATAACTATATTAGTATGCAAATTTGGTTTTGTTATTAACAAATGGTAAAATTATATGTATACCAAAGAATTATTTTAAAGTAAACTTCTTTCTGATTTATTATCAGTAATTATTTTATTTGTATGCTCATTCTATGTACCCATATACCTGGAGTCATGCGTAGGGATACAGCTCAGTTGGGAAAGTGCTTGCCTAGCATTTTGGAAGCCCTGGGTCCAATCTCCAGTATTTTGTGAACCAGGCATATTGGTGAAATTATTAAGGTCACTCCACATAGTTAAAAGTGAGGTTTATTTTGTGGGGTAACTTACAAGTGAAGGGATAGGTTACAGGGTCTGAGAAAGGTATAGCGCAGTCCGGCGGTGTTCTCTGAAGAACGCTGCTTGGTCTACCTCCAGCGTCCTGGGTCCAGGAACCAAGAGACGCATCCAGATCTCGGGTCTTCAGGGTCCTCTCTCAGCCCCGCCTTGTAGGCGTGACCATTACCTAAGCCTCAGTGGGGGTTGGAACTTCCAGATCAAAGCCGGAATGGCTGCCCACTACACAGGCACAATGGTCCAGGCCTGGAATTCCAGCACTCAGGATGTCAAAGCAAGGGAGCAGAAGTTCAAGGTCATGTTGAGCAATGTAAGACCCTGTCTCAAAAAAGAAAAAGAAAGAAAAAACCTCCTATGAAAAAGAATCTCCAATGGCTGAAGTCTAAGAAGCCCTGTGGTGGATTACACCATCAAACCCCGGAAGGAACAAAGTAGGACATCCGTGAGGAGGGCGGTGGAGGTTGGAGTCCTGTCCGTGTGGAAGTAGGGTGCTGTGGGATGGGTGCGCCCGGGAGACAATGCTCAGCAATCCCTTCATGTTCTTCCTCTCTAGGTCTCGATCCACAACACCATCAGCACCAGGCAGCTTGCGTTTCCCGATCTTCTTCTTGTGTCTGTTGGTTGAGCATGTCAGGATCCTTCCAGTCACACCAGTAGCTCTCAGTGAGCAGCGACCTGTCTGCATACATCTCGTGGGCACCGTATCTCTCTCCTCGTGGACAGGTTCAGGGGCTTGCCTTCCAGTGTGAGCTGCAGATCACTTGGGAGAGCTGGTGTCTTGGGAACTCATCCATCAAGCTTGCTTCCAGGTGGCATCTCTGCACAGAGCAGGAAGAAGTCCTCTGGCACCGTGTGGGCCCGTGGTGTGCTGTCAATGCTGAATTGTGTGTTGCCTGCGAGTTGTTGTTGGGGCTATTCCAGAAGCAGCATCCTCAAGGCTTACTACCAATCCCGCCTTCTCCAAGAGCACTCTCGGCATCCTAAGCCAGGGCATCCTCTCTCTCCTATGGGAAGCACTCAAAACTCATGTCTGGACCACAGCTTGGTGTCTCTTTATTCTCTCTGCATTACACAAAAAGTCAGCTGCATCAGGGCTGAGACTATGCCCTGTATTCATTTGAACAGCAAGACAAAATTGTAGATATGCATCGTATCTACAAATTTTTATGGAACACCAATGACATGCCACTGTGCTGGTTGTTTTTTGTTTTGTTTTTTGCCAACTTGACACAAGCCAGGGTCATATGGGAGAGAGAACTTCCGTTAAGAAAATGCTTCTGTCCGACTGGCCTATCGGCAAGTCGTGGGGGCATTTCCTTGACTTATGTTTGATGTGGGAGGGCCCAGCCCTCTGTGACAGTGCCACTCAGAGCAGGCTGTGTACCAAAGGTTGCTGACCAATGTGTGGAAAGCAAGCTAGTAATGGCATCGCCCACCATCCCTGTCTCAGCCACTGCCTTGAGTCCCTGCCTTGCCTTCCCCGATGAAATAAACCCTTTACCCCAGAAGAAGTTGCTTTTGGTCATGGTGTTTTATCACAATAGTAGAAAGCAAACCAAGACCACCACCAAGAAACACAAAGACAAAGTAAATTCAGACTCCTTCTGGGGTGGAGGCATTCCCCCGTTCTGTCCAATGCTCCCCACAATCCTTTTCCCTTGTTCCCAAAGACACACACACACACACACACACACACACACACACACACACGCACGTGCACACACACACACACACACACACACACACACACACACGCACACGTGCACACACACACACACAGTCGTGGGAAGGGATACACAGAGTATAGGCTACAGAAAGTAGAGTCATCCTCACAGCTCCTGGGTCCCCAGATAGACCTTTGGGTCTCATACAAAGGCCCATACAGGCTGTTAGGGTCAAGATGTGCTCTATCCCCATAAGGTTCATGTGGGAGAAGTTTTAGCTCAAGTGTGATGGTTTCAAGGTCATAGAACCTTTCAAAGGTAGAGCCTGGAGGAAGGGCATTAGGTCAAGCGGCCTCTGCCTGCAGAAGAGATGAATGTAGTTCTTACAAGGCTGTGTTGAGTCTCCTGAGAGTGAGTCATTATGGAGTGAGGCTGCTCCAGATGCTTTGGCCCCTTCTGGATGCGACTGACCACGTTCCCTTCTGCTTCTTTTACACCATGTTACAGTACAGCCGGTTGGACCCTTCCCGGACACTGGTACCATACCAGCTTGACATTGCAGCCACCAGCATCATGAACCAAACTAAACCTCTTTTCTTTGTATTTGATACATTGTTCTAGCAATACAAAATGGATCATGTAGCATGAATCTTAAAAGTTCTTATTAATACAATCAAACCTGAGGCCAGTTATTGGGGTGGACACTGGAAAATCAGAGAGACAGAACAAGCCACAGCTACCTCACCTCGCCAGATCCTCAGCTGGTCTTGTTTCCTCAGACTGGAGGCCTCTGAGTCCTCATCCAGAATGGGTCTCAGCTGAACTGCTGCTCAAAAGCCTGAATGCTTAACCAGCCAAATGCTTCTAGTTTCTGGTCCTCACGCCTTATATACCTTTCTGCTTTCTACCACCACTCCCTGGGATTAAAGGCTTGCTTTCTGGGATTAAAGGCGTGAGTCACCATGCTTGGCTGTATCCTTGAACACATGGATTTCTGCCTCTGGAATGCTAGGATTAAAGGCGTGTGCTACCATTGCCTATCCTTTATGTTTAATATTGTGGCTGCTCTGCCTCTGACCCCAGATAAGTTTATTAGCATGCACAATATTTGGGGGAATACAATACCACAGGATCAAATTTTTTTTTATTGTTGTTTTCTTAGAGTTTTGTCCGTTTGCTTGTTTTCTTTATGTGTTTTTGGGGTTTTAGGTAAGTTTTGTTTTGTTCTTTTCAGACAAGATCTCCATATGTATCTCAAGCTAACTTTGAACTAGTGACCCTCTTTCCTCTACCTCCCAAGTGCTGGAATTACAGGTATGTACCACCACATGTGTTCAGAGGTCGAGAGGTTTTTAATTTGCAAGAGGAGAGCTATACTTTTGAGGGTAAAGGTCCCATTGAACATGTCCCAGATCAAGGTCATTCAGAGGAACGGAACAACCTCAGCATCCGGCCCACCCTTGCCCTGGGGCCTGGGTGATGTCTGCCCAAACCAAGGGATGGAAATCCAAGTGCAAAAAGTTGGGGTCCTATCCCAGAGGCAAGCTTGTTAGCATCAGTTCACGCTGGTACATTTGCAGGGATTCTGTGAAGTGCTGGGTGTCAGTATTGAGTATTTGCCATGATGTGCTTATGCTGGCGAAATTGGCTGCTGCTTCAGACTCAGGCCTCGAGGCACACGTCTCCTCCCACCAACACAGCCAGTGGTTAGGCACTGGCCTCACCCCGGTGCCTGCACCCTACCCCAGCCAAGCCCAGTGGGCCTTACTGATCTGTTCCTCTGAAATGTGCTACCACGGGAAGTTGAGGAGAAATCACAAAAGGTCTGAAAAGGGACAACCCGAAGCGGCGCCCACAAAGCCGGAAGAGCATCAGGACTTGTCCTTACTCTGGGAGTAGGGACAATAGAAGAAAGACAATTAAGGACGCAAGAAAACAGCAGGGCTCATGCACGGAGGTCTCCAAGGGTTCTTGATACCAAAGCCCCTCTCCCTGTCTTCCATCACCCCGGCCAGGCTCCTTGGAGCCCTCTTCTCCGCTAGATCTCAGCTCTGGCCAATAACGCCCAAGCAAATACTAACCTAGGTCCTAATAGCTCATGGCCGCATCCTTAAGGTGACCCCGCCCCTCGGAATGCCTGCCTGGGGAGGCTCATGGCTGACAATAAATTTGCTCCTGGTGGCAGGCAACCCTTGAAGATAGAGCCCCGACTCCAGCATGTGTGGGAGGGAAGAGCCCAGCGTCAGCAGCTGCCAGTTAGCAGGCACAGCTGGCCTAATCACACTACACTGACCCTTTGAAGCTTCTCGCTTCTCAGATCCCACAGAGCCCCACTGGGCCCTCTCTCCACCCCTCACTCTCTCTTTATGCCCAGCCACCTCTGTATGAGGCTCCAAGTAGGCGCCGTTCACCCTGGGCTCTGCCCTCTGGCCATGGTCACTACTGATGAAACTCCGTCTTGGCCACTTTAGAGTCCGGCTTTGTTCATAAAATAACTATTCTCGTCACTTTTCTAAATCCCTAAATAAAAGAGGGTCAAGGCGAGACGACGCCATGATACCAAGATTATGGTTAATACAAGCTTGTATACTTGAGGTTGAAAAGATGAAGGAAAAGACAGAAGAGGAAGAGAGAGGTATTTCAGCTGCCTGATGGTGGGTTCCGTGCCTGTGGGGACCCATGGCCCTGCCGGGCTCTGCAGGCGCTTTGCTCACTATCATACATGCGTTAGGGATGCGCTACCCTGACACTTGTAGCCCCAGCTCCGACCTCCAGCATCCCTGCTTCACTCGGCCCCTGGTACCCAGAGTTTGTTCAGTCCGTAGGAAAGTGTGTCCAGCCTACAGTTCTCCTTTGATTTCCCCATGGCCCAGGGTCCGCACTGCCTCTGGATGCCAGCATAACCGACTGATCAGCATCCTTTGGAGCAGGACCTGGGCAGCACTGCCTCTGGATGCCAGCATACCCAACTGATCAGCATCCTTTGGAGCAGGACCTGGACTCCTGTAGCATCACCATCCATGTCATACTTGGTTTCCTTGGTAATCCTGAGATGTAGAATTTTTATGTCTGCTTTGCCTATAAAAATATGGCACTAGAAGTGTTTATCCATCCAAGGTGCTAGGTAGGAGCAAAGCTGAAGTTTGAGTCGGGGTCCCTCCTTTCCAATCTAAGAGAAAGCCTTTCTCTGCTTGGGAGGAAGAATCAGGTACTTGGCCAACAGGTTGGCCATTCCAAACGTTGTCCCAAACTTCAGGGTCAGGCTATTCAGTGCTCAGGCTCTAGTCTGTTCCATCTGTATCCCCAATCCAGGGCCAGCTCTGTCCCCTCCCCCTGCTCGGCTGGATCAGATTAGCAAGAGCGAGGCGCTCACAAGATTGCTCCACTTGGCTCCAGCAATTAATTAAGAGCCGTCTGAGAGCCTCCAAAGGAGCCTGCAAGCTCCAGCAAGATAGGGCACACGTGGCTCGGTCCAAAATATTTGTTTTGTTTTTCCCCTAGCGGGGGAACCAGTTCTTACCTGTTCCCCAAACCTGGTGAGATTCTAAAGCTATTCACTTCTAAGGCCAGCTGTGAGCCAGCCTGCTGGTCATGAGCGGAGTAGCAGGGGGAAGCTACTGACTCCCGGTGCCAACCATGAGCCGCCGCTCTGATGGTCATGATGGGGGGGGGGGGGGGGACAGGAAACCTATGGACTACAGAACTGAACAATGAATACTGTTACTTGGGAACTGTAGAATGTAGCACTGTGCTTTAAGGTCAGGTGGCTGCTGCCCCACAGCAGGTCATCGGGCCCAGAATGGCCTCCGAAGAGAACTGTTCTACCATAATGGCAGCTTCGTGGCCCCAGACGCCTTTGGATCATTGGTCCCCAGACCGCTTTAGGTCTTAGGTCTTGGGGATCAGGTGGTCTCAAGTCCTATCAACTCATGAGTCATGGTTTCTGTTCTGCCAGCTCTTAGCTCTGCGGTCCAGCTGGCGGAACACACAGCCAAGAGGAGGTCAGTAACCTTGCTCTGCGGAAGCCAGGAGTAGGGCCTGGGAGATGGCGTCGCAGAAGCGCTCGCTCGCTGTGCGCGCATGCGTATCCGAACGGAGGTCTCCAGCACCCACCGGGTATAGTAGAGGCACACTCCCAGTGCTGGCGGGCGGGGGGCAGAGACGGGCGGATCCAACAGGCCTCGGCTACGGCTACGGCTGCTCTTGCTGGGTCAGTGAGCTCCAGGCTCAGTGAGAGACCCTGCCTCAAAAATAAGGCTGTCGGGAGAGACGGCTCAGCAGATAAGAGCCCTGGCTGCTCTCCCAAAGGACCCGGGTTCAATTCCCAACACCCACAGGGTGGCTCAAAACAGCCCATAACTCCAGTTCCAGGGGACACCCTCCTCTGTTCTCTGTTGGCATGGCATACCTGTGGTGCACGGACATGCATGTGGGCGAAACACCCATACACATAAAATTTAAAAGTAAAAATAAATAAATAAATAAATAAATAAATAAATAAGGTAGGGAGTGACACAGGAGGACACTCTCTTGCCTCTGCACATACGCACATGCAAACACAGATAAACATAAGCACTCACATATTCCACATACACGTGTGCACACAGAGAAGGAGTCAGGAGTTGTAGGTCAGAAAGCAAAACCAAGGACATGCTACAATTCCTTCTAGAACAAAAGAGAAAAGGCACCTCCACACATTTTTACTGATGAAATTTGAAATGGAACAATAACTGAAACCAGGTGCTTTTCTCACTGCAGTTAACTAATTAAGAAGATAGGATCTTTGTGGGGCGACACTGCAGTGTTAGCTGGCACCCAGAGTTGGCGTTCTGGGTGCTCAGATCCACGTGAGCCCGCTTGCCCCTCTTCTGGCACGGGTCTTTGGAACACCAGCAGCAGGCCAGGCATGCAGACCCTTGCCCTTGGCCTCAGATACAGAAGCAAGCTATTTCCAGACCATTGAGGGAGCCGCGTCTCAGACCTCTCAGCGTGTGGTGCGTGGCGTCTCCTCAGCCTGCCTTCCTCCACTGCGCACCAAACTGACCTCAGAAAAGGGAAACTCGCTTGCCCTGGCCCCTCTCCTTTGCAGGTCACGGTTAGGATCCGAAGGAGACGGGGCACATGTCCCAGAGAGTGCACACACCAAGGAGGGCATCGAACCCACCCCCGGGGGCAGAAGGCAGGGCCCTCCGCAGCACTTGCTCTCACTGTGGAGTCAACAGGCCGTTAGCTGGCCGAGGAAAGGAACCTGGCCAGCCAACGGCCTGCAGGACAGTGCGATATCCAGCTGCGAGAGCATGGGAAGTTACATGCATGGCTTCTCACAATCCCCCCTGAGCTGGGGTCACCGCAGCTGGGCTCAGCCTCGCCCCCAGCCAGCTGTGTGGCCTTCACCGAAGCACCAGCTCCCTGGATTTGTGTTTCTTCCTAAGGAAAAGCAAGGACTGGTCAGCCCCCGGGTGGCGATAATAGGAACCATGTGTGGAGCCTTCAGATTTACAGATTCCTAAGTGTTGCCTAAAACTCACTGAATGGGGAAGTAGTATATTCCACATATACATACATACACACACACACACACACATACATACATACACACATATATACACCACACACATATACTACACATACACACAACACACACACATTACACATATATCACACAATATACACACCCCACCATATACACACACACCACACCACATACATATGCATACCCCCATGTCACATACACACAAACCACACCACACACATCCATACACACACACACACTGTACACACCACACACATATACCACACATATACATATCACATACACACATTACACATACATCACACAATATACATACCACACCATATACACACACACCACACCACATACATATGCATACCCCCATGTCACATACATACACACCACACCACACACACACAAAAAAAAACCACACATACCCACCTACCACACAAGAACATACATACACCACACTCTCCTACACACTTGTGTATTCATGTAAATATTATATATAATATGTAAACCTTTATTTCTGTATATATACACATTCACATATACAATGCATATTCATATATAACATTCGTATTTATTGTATTATATTTTCATGCATATGCATATAAATGTGCATCTACTGTTTCATGAGTGCATATGTGTATATACACCTAGATGCTTGCATGCACATGCCCATATACAAGGTAAATGTGTACATATATTCATGTTATGTGTGTGTGTGTATGCACATATTTCACATACACATAACATCCCTGTGTGTGTCCCCCATGCTGCTGATGACTGGGCTCATGTGACCTGGCCAGTTCTCTGTGTCCCTGGGATGAAGGTGATGTCCACAGATGCCACCCATCACTGTGCTCAGTAACAAACACTCTTGTAAACAGTTGCTGAGCTCAGAAGCTGAAACTCACGGAGCCGATCTGTGGTGTCTTATTTTAGGAGGATCATAGTGAACAATTCGATATAAGCTCTAAGAAAGATGCTAAACACATTATCTGCAGTCTACAGCGCCCTCTTCTTAGCTGGATGCTCACAGCCAACTGGAGATTCTTATTCTGCACTTGCAGAAGAGACTGGCAGAGTCTGTGACTTTTCCAACCCTGTGCAGCTAGAGGATTTTGACCCAGGCTTGCAAATTTTGGAAAAGTGAATTTTCCAGCTCAGAATTATTTCCAAAATTTTTGTCAAGAAGAACTATCTGAATTAACAGGGTTGTGTTTTTTTTTTTTTTAACGCCCAACATTTTTAGCAGTCAGAAATTCAAATTAAAACCGTTTAAAAGCTGAGGAGACAGCTCAGTACAGAGCTTGCAGCGAAAGCGTGGGGACTAGAGTGAAAGTCCCCAAAACCCACATAAAGCCCAGATGCAACGGGGCACATCTGTCAGCCTAGCGCTCCTGCTACAGGATGGGAACTGGAGACAGGAGAACCCCGAGAAGCTCACGGGCCAGCTGGTCTGGAACACACAGTGATGACAGACCCTGCCACAGAGAAGGTGAGGATGAGGACCCATACAAGAACTTGACCTTTGACCTACACATGCAGGTCATGACCCATGTGCACCTTTCTCATGCCCCCCCCCCCCAAACTGCTCTACGATTCCACCTCACCCCGGTCAGAAGGGTTGTCATCAAGGACCAGGACAAGGCACACTGACGAGGATGGTGGGAAACGGGGCACATACATGTTAGTGTCTGTATGAAGGGGAGGCAAACCTGTGCAGCCACTGCAGAATTCAGCGTGGAGGCTCTTTAAAAGCCTGCAAACAGAACCACCCTGCGACCCAGCTCAAAGCTCCTGGTTGTGGACCCAAAGGACTGGAAATCAACACGCCAGAGAGATACCTGCACAGCTGTGTTTATCGCTATACAATTCACAGGAACCAGGACATGGAACCGCCGGCCCATGTGTCCACCCACAGGTGAACAGACAGGGAAAGTGTGGCATGTGTACACAGCAGAATGTCGGCAGTGGCAAAGAAAAAAATGGCATCACAACATTTGCAGGAAGACGGACAGAGCTGGAAGCCATTGTGTTAAAAGAAACAAGCCGGGCACAGAAAGACAAACGACCACGTCTTCGCTCATCTGCGGGAAGCAGATGTGAAGTTACACATGTGAGCACGTGTGTGGACATGGGCGGAGGGGTGTGAGGTAGGAAGAAAAGCATGGCAGGGGGAAGGATAGTCACGGGGGACAGAGATGGGAACGGAGTAGGGAGCTAAGTAGGCGGGGTCAATGCAGGGTCCAGGGGGAGCAAGATGGAAGGGGTCAAGGGAGCAGCCGTGGGAGAGGAAAGCGAGCAGGGCTGACATGTGTGAAACACCACAGTGAAACCTTGTGTGCTCACCAAGAACTTTAATTTACAAAAGACCTGGCTAAACAAACAAAAATGTCCTGGCTAATTTCGCGTCAGGTTGACACAAGGTCCAGTCATCAGAGAGGAGGGAGTCTCAGCTGAGAAGATGAGAATGTAGGCAAGCCTGGAGGGTGCTTCCTTCCTTCCTTCCTTCCTTCCTTCCTTCCTTCCTTCCTTCCTTCCTTCCTTCCTTCCTTCCTTCCTTCCTTCCTTCCCTCCCTCCCTCTCTCCTCCCTTCCTTCCTTCCTTCCTTTCTTTCTTCTTCCTTCCTTCCTTCCTTCCTTCCTTCCTTCCTTCCTTCTTTCTTCTTCCTTCCTTCCTTCCCTCCCTCCCTCCCTCCCTCCCTCCCTCCCTCCCTCCCTCCCTCCCTCCCTCCCTTCTTTCTTTCTTTCTTTCTTTCTTTCTTTCTTTCTTTCTTTCTTTCTTTCTTTCTTTCTTTCTTTCCCCCAAGACAGGGTTTCTCTATATAGCTCTGACTGTCCTGAACTCACTCTGTAGACCAGGTTGGCCCTAAACTCAGAGATCTGCCTCCCCAGTCCTGGGATTAAAGGTGTGCGCCACCACTGCTCAGCTGGGCATTTTCTTAAGTAGTGATTGATGGGGAAGGGCCCAGCCCATTGTAGGTGGTGCTATCCCTGGGCTGGTGGCCCTGGGTTCTATAAGAAAGCAGGCTGGGGCCCGGGCGGTCTTTAATCCCAGCACTCAGGAGGCAGAAGCAGGCAGATCTCTGTGAGTTCTAGGCCAGCCTGGGCTACAGAGTAAGTTCCAGAAAAGGTGCAAACTACACAGAGAAAGCCTGTCTCAAAAAAAGAAGGATAAAAAAAAAAAAAAAAAGAAAGCAGGCTGAGCAAGCTGTAGGAAGCAGGCCAGTCAGCAGCTCCCCTCCATGGCCTCTGCATCAGCTCCTTCTCCAGGTTCCTGCCCTGCTTCAGCCCCTACTTTGACTCCCTCTGATGGTGAACAGTGATGTGGAAGAGTCAGCCAAATGAATCCTTTCCTCCCCTGGTTGCTTTTGGTTGTGTTTCATCGCAGCGATGGTGTGCTGGCTAGTTTTCTGTCAGCTTGATGCAGGATATAGTCATCTGAGAGAAGGGACTCTCAACTGAGAAAATGCCTCTGTAAGATCCAAGTGTAGGGCATTTTCTTGATTAGTGATTGATGCGGGAGGCCCCGCCCACTGTGGATGGTGCCACCCCTGGGGCTCTCCAGACTACCAGCTTCTAAGGGTCTTCTCTATGGTCATATTTTGTGTATGCTCTATCAAAAGAAGCTTGCCTGAAGACCAGAGGGGAATGTTAGCCCCTAGTTAGCCACAGAGGCCAGGCAGTGGTGGCACACACCTTTAATTCCAGCACTTGGGATCTCACACCTTTAATCCCAGCACTAGAGAGGTTGAGACAGGAAGTGATCTGGCTGGGTGGAGAGAGGAATATAAGGTGGGGGGAGACAGGAGCTCAGTCTTTTCGGCTGAGGAGTTGGTGAGGTGAGAGGTGGCTTGTTCCTTTGTCTCTCTGATCTTTCAGCATTCACCCTGATATCTGGCTCTGGGTTTTTATTAAGACCATTTAGGACACATGCCACACTTCCCAGCTCAGGTCTGTCCACAGCATGCACCCCAGCACAGCGCCATGTGCTGAGGACTGGGAGGACTTGCTGTAGCTGCCCACTGTGGGACACACCTGCCAAGTCATCACCTGGTCAGGCTAAGCACCCAAATTCTCTTCCTTATTCCCCTCTTTCTGCTCGTTTTGGCTGAGAAATGGCTTCTGTGGAGACTAGCAGAAATCATTCCTTGGTTTCTTTTCCTTCGGTCTTTCTGTTGAGGTATTTTGTTGTGTTCACCACCACCCACCGTGTGTCTTCTGTTCTCATCTATCTTTTTTCTGTTCTGCCTCTTCCTTTCTTCTTTTCCTTATTCTTCTTTTATCATTGTCCTCTTTTCTCTGTCTTAACAAGAAGCCCTTAAGGCTCTCTAAAGAATAGATAGGGACCCATTTGGGACAAGTCGAGATGCCAACAGCACTGAGGATGCCAGGCTGAAGAGGAGGTAAGAGGGTGGGGTGTCACTGGAGGGCTGTGGGAGTTCACCTGACAGTATCGTGCCCAGGCCTACAGCAACTAGAAACATAACCAAGTTGAGGGGTAAATAAGCCATGCTCACATGGAAAGCTGGGGAGATGCCCCAGGACAGGAAGTGACTCGCCTTATAACAGGCAGGCAGGGTCCCAAGAATTGTCTGGATGCTATAGTTTAGAACTCGTACATAACGAAGTGCATTCTCCCACACAAGCAATATTCTGAGCCGAGGCTGAGTGTGCATGTGGCTCGTAAAAGGCAGCTTCTCCATGAGTGTTCAAAGCACAGGATGCACAGAACCTTTGCAATACGACATTGTTTACTACAGCAGTAGCAATGACTTCTAGCTTCAACACCCTAAGGAAACAATCTCAATTCCCTACCGTTGGTGGTTTAAGGACCGGGGCTGCAGGAGACCAGATTTTAAAGGCCACTAGTAACTTCCTCACTTGCTAAGCAACCATGTGAGACCACTCTACTCTGGGACAAGCAGTCTCCTCCTCATGGTTTGAACAGAGAAAGAGTCCCAGCACGTAACTTAGGGATGAAGTGGCATTCTGGATGCAGAGTCCATCTCTCCTAATCCCAACACCACACGGGTGTGATGCTGAAAAATCCGGTCTTTGTCACAGATGCATTGGGAAGGACATCAGGGTGGGATGGCCCACAGGGCAGGCTGCGGAGTCACACAGACAGGAGCTGAGGAGAAAAGGTCAATTGCTGAAGTTTGGGCAATGTAACCTGTGAGGAAGCTGGAGAGACTGGAGGCCAGGGCAGGAGGATGAGGGTGGAGGGGGAGGTGGGGGTGAGGGTGGAGGGGGAGGTGGGGATGAGGGTGGAGGGGGAGGTGGGGTGAGGGTGGAGGGGGAGGTGGGGATGAGGGTGGAGGGGGAGGTGAGGGTGAGGGTGGGGGTGAGGGTGGAGGGTGGGGGTGAGGGTGGAGGGTGAGGTGGGGGTGAGGGTGGAGGGTGAGGTGGGGGTGAGGGTGGAGGGGGAGGTGGGGGTGAGGGTGGAGGGTGGGGGTGAGGGTGGAGGGGGAGGTGGGGGTGAGGGTGGAGGGGGAGGTGGGGTGAGGGTGGAGGGGGAGGTGGGGGTGAGGGGGGAGGTGGGGTGAGGGTGAAGGGGGAGGTGGGGTGAGGGTGGAGGGGGAGGTGGGGTGAGGGTGGAGGGGGAGGTGGGGGTGAGGGTGGAGGGGGAGGTGGGGGTGAGGGTGGAGGGGGAGGTGGGGTGAGGGTGAAGGGGGAGGTGGGGTGAGGGTGGACAGCAGGCTTGTGAGAACTCTGAGAGCCAGACCAAGGATTTGATAGTCCCCGAGTCAAACCATGGGTACAACCTACCAGAGATGACATAATGAAGCTCCAGATGAACTCCCGTGATGTGACAGTGGGATGGGACAGGAAGGGATCTCACACACACACACACACACACACACACACACACACACACACACACAAATGGCCACAGTGAAACCATCATCAGTTCTTAACTTGCTGGTGTGTTTCAGTGTGTGCACACACATACTCATACACAGACACTAACATATGTGTGTGCACAGGTATACTTGCATATGTGTCACTTAGAGACTACTTTTTAGATCATTGTGTGTATGGCATCTATGTGTGTGTATGTGTATTATGTGTTTGTGTGTTATATGAATATGTGTGTGCACATGAGTTTCCGTGTATACATGTGGAAACACTAGTGCCACAGGGTGTTCCTGGAGGTATGCTGGCCTTCACCGTCTACCCTGATTGAGACAGGGTCTGTCTATTGATCACCACCATGTTCACCAAGCACACGGGCCTACCTCCACCTCCTGTCTTCATGCGGGAGCAGCAGGATCACAAGTGCATGCTGCCGCACCTAGATTTCCATGGGTTCCCGGAAGTCAAACTCAGGTCCTTGTGTGTGCATGGTGAGCGCTTTCTCCACGGAGTCATCTCTCCAGCCCACGCAGTGTCTTTACAGTGAGTTTCTGAGGATTGGCATGTTGATACGGATGCTTTGAGATGAACCTAGGAGTGATCTGAGGATCAGTTTAGGGGAGGTGTCCAGCAGGGAGGAAGCAATGAGAGTCGCTGAGGGACCACTGATGGGAGGGACCCTGGGATGGAGAGGGTGATGGGAGGCACGGAATGCAAGGCTGCCAGCCCACAACAAAGAAGGAAGGCAGCCACATGGGGCCTGAAGAGTCAGAGAAAGGAGCCCCCGACAAAGAGGGGGTACAGCAGCAGGACTGTGGTTGTCCCTCTCTTGGGGACAGCACAAGTGCCAGCTCCTTCTGAAGGAGGAGAGATGAGTGTGTACAAGCATGACAAGCTTCCTGTAAGGGAAAGGAAATTAGGATCACACACTTATTGGGATTAAACTACTGCCGTTGGGAGAAAACAATATTGCATACTTTGTGACTAGGAAGACACAAAAATGAGTCTTACTAGGGCTTTTGGAAACCTCTTTAGAAGAATTTTTGAATAGACATGTATATGGTATGCATCTATGTGTCACCAAAAAAAGTCTTCATTTTTCCCCAACTTCCACTATTCTGTGAATATGGCCTTATTTGGACAAAGGGTCACTGTAGACGTGATTAAGTTAAGGATCTTGGGATGAGATCACCCTCGATTTATGGTGAATCCTAAGCCCAGTGACTAATGTCCTAAAAAGAGGAGGAGATCTGACCCTCCAGAGGAGGTGAGGATGGGAGCAGAGACAGGGTCATGCATCCCTGAGCCACAGGTCACCGGCAGATCCCAGCTGCCACCAAGTGCTGGGAAAGCAGCATGGCATGGATTCAGCCTACAAAAGTGACCAGCCCGCCTGACAGCTGGTTCCAGACATCTGGGAAGATAACTTCCGTTGCTTTAAACCACCCGGTTTGTGGCAGTTTGTCACAGCAGCTCTAGCAAACTCACCCAGTGAGAATAGTCATTTATTTCATAAAAAAGTATGAGGACTGATGGGAAAAATGGGGACAAGCCAACAGGCCTGCCTGAGGATACCCACTGCTCCTGACCGACAGCAAGAAAGGAGGGGAGAAGGGAAGGAGGGTGAGGAAGAGGAGAGAGGAAGGGAAGAAGGGAACAGAGGGAAGAGGGATGTGGGGAGGGAAGGGAAAGGAGACAGCCAGAGCAGTAGAAAACTGGTGACCTTTGACCTTGGCCACAACTGTGTGACTTCAATGGCCTAGGCTGCTGACTCCTTATTCTCTTAGCCTGGGGGAGTAGCTGGAACTGAGTCTGGACCCAGCCTACCTAGGTTTGAACCCTAAGGCCTTGGGACATCTGGTCTACCTGTGTGATTCAGTGTACTCATCCGCAGACTGAAATGCCAATGACCCCGGCCTTGGGTGGTTTTCAAGGTTGTGTGGTCTCCTTGTATAAATGACCGGGTGACATGTTTGGGATGAATAGAGCAACCGTGATAGTAGAAATCTTATCATCCCCTCCACAGGAACATCATGAAAGAGTGTATAGAGAAAAAAAAAAAAGGTGCTGGATGAGAGAGTAGAGGCCTGTGAAATGCTGTCGGACGGCCTGACCTGGCCTGGCACTCCTGAACTCACAGCCGCTGTGATGGTCTCTACAGGGTCTGCGTAAGACTGAGCGGATCAACAGTCAGTCACAGACTGGGCGGAGCTCTTAGGGCTCAGCCCCTCCCAGGTGCATTAACTGTAGCGGAGAGCAGCTGGTGGAGTGGAAGCCATTGTTTCCAGAAGTGTCTTCAGTGTGAGTTACTCACACTCCGTGGGACAGGATCACACCCAGGTCCATGCCGGACTAGAAACAAGACCAAAAGCATGAAAGGGAGATGGGGACTTGGTGGGAGGAGGGGCCTGGTGGGATGGGAAGAGGAGAAGGGGGTGAGGGGATGGGTGTGAGTGACCAGAATGTATCACGTGTGTGTACAAGACGATCAGATAAATTCAGGTGTTCATAAGTGGGCCTACCCGGAAGACAGCACTGAAAAGATGAACAACAGCCTCATCCCCGAAGCCACATAGCTCGGCAGACACTGAAAGCCTGAGCTGATGGGGCCTAGGCCCAAGCCATGGGCACGATACGGCACCGGCGCAGCCCGCCAGGTGGCAAGGGTGTTAGCAGGTGGCGAGGCAAACACTGAAGAGTCATCACTGGGGAAGTGGGGTCATGAGCCTGGGTGAGGACCTGTAAGTGGCCACCAAAGGCATCTCCACAGATCATCATCCAGTGCATGAGGAATCTAGGTCACCTGGTGTCCCCTGCTGTGGAGAGTCATGATAAGAACTCCCACCTAATCCACACAGAAACCCCCGCACAATAGGGTGAAGCCACCATTTCAAAAACAGTCCCAGAAAAGATTCCACAATCCATCAGAACCTACTCCGATGGTGGGCATCCGCGGTTGAAAGCTGGCCCTCTGGTGTCTACCCCTTAGGTCTGAATTCCTCTGATAGTCAGGAATAGTGAGACTCATGGCGGGCTCTTTTATATCTGTTCTTAGATTCTTCAGCCAATGTCAGGGCTGGTGGGATTGTTTAGAGAGGCCTCAGGTAGCTCCCAGCCCATGTGAATGGTTCTACATTGATCCACACTTGGTCTTGTTTTGTTTAAGGATAAGCAGATGTGAAGACAAGACGCAAAAGTTAAGTGTTATAATAATAACCCTGAAAATCAATAAGCAATACAACCGCCTTGCTACAAAAGAAAGACAGAAGCCCCCTCAAAGAAGCTAGTCCAGAAAGGGAGCAACCCAGGCTGCGTGTGATGGGGTACATCTGTAACCCCAACACTCAGGAGGCACAGACAAGAGGATTTCAAGTTCAAATCCAGCATGAACTACATAACAAGACCCTGTCTCAACCCCATCCTGAAAAGTAAGAAGGGAATAAAGGGGAAGGGAAACAATAGAAATCCAAACAACAAAGGGTGTGGGACCTTAAGCAACTGACTTTATAATAATAAAAATACAAACAAAACCACTGGATTTAAAGAACTAAAAATACCACATGGCTGGCAAGGGTATGGGGCACCTGCACTTCTCAAGTGCTTCTCGTGGGGTAAGTTGATACAACCACTCAGAAAAATATCTGGAAGTATCTACCACAGCTAAATATACAGAGTGACCCACACCTCCGTCCTCGCCTGGGATGTGAACGCCTACATCCCCCCAGGCATCGCAAAATCAGCTGGAAGCAATCAGGATACCCTTCCACAGAAGAATGGGTAAGTGAACAGCGGTTTGCTCATGCGCGGGTAACATGCACAGTGAGACGTCACCAGTGTGGGTGGATCTGACAGACACAGAGTTCCTGCCTGAGGATACCCACTGCTCCTGACCGACAGCAAGAAAGGAGGGGAGAAGAGAAGGAGGGTGAGGAAGAGGAGAGAGGAAGGGAATAAGGGAACAGAGGGAAGAGGGATGTGGGGAGGGAAGGGAAAGGAGACAGCCAGAGCAGTAGAAAACTGGTGACCTTTGACCTTGGCCACAACTGTGTGACTTCAATGGCCTAGGCTGCTGACTCCTTATTCTCTTAGCCTCTTAGGAGTTCACACAGTGTAAGAAGCCAGGCGCAAACTGGGCTGCTGTGGTGCACGCCTTTAATCCCAGCACCGGAGAAGCAAAAGCAGGCAGTACTCCGAGTTTGAGGCCACCCTGCTTTACAGAGAGAGTTTTGGAACAGCCAGGGTTACACAGAGAAGCCTTGACTCAAATTTTTTTTTTAAAAAAAGAATGAAAAAAAAGGAGGGGGAAGTCAGGCGCAGCATAGGTCCTGGGTGTCCCCAGTTATATGAGGGTCGTGGACAGGCAAAGCTGTTAAGAGGGGAAGTGGGGGGAATTATCTAGAAGAGGCTAACAAAGAACTTTCTAGAAGAGTTGGAAATCTATATTTGGGTGGTAGTTATATGGACATTTCTATACATTAAAATCCACTGTGTGGTAAACATAATGAGTTCACTTTATATAAATTAGATCCAATAAAAAGTAAATTTATGCCTATAGTTCCAGCACTCAAGAGGAAGATGCAGGAGGCCAAAAATCCTGTATCCAAAAAAAAAAAAATAGAATAAATAATATTTTTTAAAACTTAAAATATCAAACCAATAGTAAAATGTCATCTAATCCCTCAGTAATAGGAAAATAAATTATAAATATATTTGAGTGTTACTCTTATTTGGGGCAGGTGAGAGACATATAGAATGATATTTCAAAAGAGTAATCCTAAAAACTCAAACAATGCCTGTCTCTTACACCAGCAATTTCATGGACAGAAACTTAACCTGTGAAAGAAGCCAAGAGATGCACAAAAATACTTTTACAAAGCTCTCTAACTCCGAATTGCTTAGAACAGTATGGAAATTTGAGCACACGGGAGTGATTAAAAGCTAGATTATGTAAATTTGCCTCATGTGTGAGATAGAATGTTCTAGACACCCATTAAAAGTAAGGGAAGAAGAGCCAGCAAGATGGCTCAGTGGTTATGAACACCTGCAGCTCTTGCAGAAGACCCAGGTTCAATTTTCAGCACCCAAGTGGCAGCTTACAACCATCTGTAAATCCAGTTCCAGGGGATCTAGTACCTTCTAGCCTCTTCAGGCATTAGGCATGTACATAGTGTGCAGACAGACATTCTTGCAAGTAAAACACACACACATAAAATCAAATAATAAACTTTCAAAGTTAAAAAATTAATGGAATAGGAAATAGCAAACAAGGCATAACACAAAATGCTCCTTATAGTCATATCTTCATGAAAGGTGGATATAGACATATGGATGGACAGAGGACCTGGGTAGATGATAGCTAGACAGACAGATTCTGAAGGGCATCAACTAACATCGATCATTCTCTCTTGGGATGGCAGATCATGGGTGACATCTTTGTTTTTTTATGGCAAAGGAACTGAGCTGGAGTGCTGTTTAAAGTTAGGGAATGTATTCTGATATTTAGATCACAGTTTTGAAGGCTAGAAGTTTAAGATTGAGTGGCTTCATCTGTTTGGACTGTGGTAAGGGCCTGTGGCAGCAACGTGTGTGGAAGAAACCATCAGTGAGACCAGAAGCACGGGACAGCTGGGTTACAGGAGGGCACAAAAGGGGTGACAGCGCCCCATGCCTCTTCTGAGCCTGTGAAACCCAGACTCCCATTCCCCTCCCACTTAACTACACTGCTACCAAACACAGGTGGAGTCCGTGCTCATGACTGTACACAGAAGATCTTCACCCCTGCCCAGCTGTGTGGTGAACTTGGCTCCTTCCCCCTCCCCCTCCTGCATATCCTCCCCCTGTCAGCGTGGGTGGGAACATGCTGAAGGCAGAAGAGGAAGAAGAAGAAGAAGGAGGAGGAGGAGGAGGAGGAGGAGAAGGAGAAGGAGAAGGAGAAGGAGAAGAAGAAAAGAAAAGAAAAGAAGAAGAAGAAAAAGAAGAAGAAGAAAGTCTTGTCCTTATGATCACAATAATCCAGTCAAGGAAGCTGGACCCACTGGACCCCTACACTGAAGGAAAGGGACCCATCCATAGGTTCAAGGCTGGGCACTGTAGATAAGGACCCACCCATATGTCCAAGGCTAGGCACGGTAGATAAAAGCCCTAGGCTGAGTTGGTGAAGTGATTGCAGGCACGAAGACCCGAGTTTGTTCTCCAGAATTCATGTTTTTAAAAGTTGGATTTGGTAGCATGTCCTCACAATGCTAACACTGGGTAGACAGAGAGGCAGGTGCCTAGAGCCTGCAACTGGCCAGCCTAGCCCACAAGGAAAGTTCCAGGCTAATGAAAAATTTGATCTCAGAAGACAAGGTGAGTGGCACCTAAGGAACAGTAGCTGAGGTTGTCCTCTGGCCTCCACATACACACACACACACACACACACACACACACACACACATACACACACACACATACATACACACACATACACACACATACATACACACCTACATACACACACCACACACATACACATACACACACATACATACACACACATACATATATACACACACCACACACACATATACACACACCACACACACATACACACACATACACACACACACCACACACACATATACACACACCACACACACATACACACACATACATACATACACACACATACATACACACACACACACACACACCACACACACACACACACCATGTGCCCTGATTGAAAAGAAGAACATGTCCTGGTGATTGGGGCCCAGGATGAGTCTGGGGTTTCTCTTCTCCCTGAGAGCCTTTCACAGTGAGTCTAGACTTCTGAGTTTCTTCAGTGACTCCTTTGGCACTACAGCCTAGATGCTCAGGAGACTTACTATGTCCCAAGAATTACCCACCAAGAGCACAGCATATCCAAAGCCTGGCTCTACCTTGATATTTTCTTTCTCTTTTCCATAGCAGACATCAAACCACAGGGTTACTCTCTACTGCTAGGAACAGCTACTCAGATCGTAGGTTGGACTGCCACCTGGAGTTTCTGGCCTTCAGGGTTTTGCCTGTTTAATAATCCCCAAACCAATGATGAAGGAACCATCGACACTGGGCTTTTAGACAGGAACCTGGTCCTGTCTGGTCCCCCGGTCCCCGGCCCCGCCCCACTCCATCCTGTGTCCTCCTCATACCACCTCGTACCCATTCCTCCCACACCCTCAGGCTTCTGGAGGGACTTGAAGATTACACAGGAGGAAAAGTTCTTTGTAACCTAGAACATCCACCCTGCGTTTGATGTGTTTTCTTTATTACCTGTGTCTTGATTCCATTTGCAAGGGCCACTCCTCATCTCCCCATGTCCTTTATTCTCCAAGACAGTAATGTGATGTAGACGCCACCCAGGAAGAGTCGGTCTTGTCCAAAGGGTCATCAAAGCCAAACAGCCATCACATTCCTCAAGTCAGGTGCATCTGCTTGTAAGAGACCATCAAGGATTGGCCCCGATGTTCCCTTGGTGAAGGGGGTAGGGGCGGGGAGGGACATGGATCCTCATTTGAGAGTCTGGATACTCCTTCCAGCCATTTGTATGCACTGCTGCCCCAGCTCTATGTGATCTCTCAAGAGGTACCAGAGTATACAAACTGGAGGGGATTAACTGAGAGGGTCTCCATCATCCATGCTGAGAGAAGACCAGACCACCCAGAACGACTAACAAACCCCTCACCCATGCTCTATAATTAACCTCAATAAAATCATGGATTCCCACGGTTGAATTTGGGACATTGTACTTGAGTTTGTTACTGGGACTTTATAAGGAGGGAGTGGACATCATTTACATTTCCCAAATAAAAGAATTTTCCCGACAGTTGGCCTCATGCTCAGAGGTCCTGCCTGGCTAGTGACCAGTGCCTGAGCTATAGAGGCTCCTGAGTACCCATTTTACTTTGGCTCCATAACCTTGGGGACCTTGACAGAGTCAGGGCATGCGTGAATGCCACATGTAGGGATGATAGAATTAGTTGCTGGCCCTGGGGAAGGGGTGTGGCTTGAGATCAAAGAAATTTTGATTAGGAGATGCCCCCTTGGTCCCCAGCTTGTGGGGGGGGGGGGAGGCGTGGAATGGAGGTAAGGGTGTCTGTGCTTGCAGGCAAAGGTCACCAAGAGTGAACGCAATACCTTGAAAAGATGCTCCTGGGCTGGAAGCCACCGAATTCTCTCCACTTACTTACCCGGTACTTTTCATCTTCAAAGCTCTGTGCCTCAATTAAGTAATTAATAGGTCTGGTCATGTCCACAGCGCTCCAAAAATAAGGCTGTTGAGGTTTTGCTTTTCCTCCAGAAGACACGCTTTCTCGTGGAGCCCAGGGAAGCCAAGAGAAGACAGCCAGGGTCCAACCCCTCAGACCTCCACTTCAGACCAGTTTAAACTGGGCAAGAAGGCGGAGGAAGCGCACGCAGAGGTTGTGGTCTGCTGCCCCCTGGAGGGTGTTCTGATAACAGCAAGAAAATGGATCCACATAAACAATGCCTCCAGTAATAGGAAGCAAACAGCCGTTTCGTCTATGAAGAAGTGTCTGGCCGTTCACAGCCTCCGTAAAAAGAGGAAAATACTAACCTGGAGCACAATAACTCCTCTCTATTTTCAGCCACAGCCTAGACAGACGGTGTTGATACCGCGTTAACAAGTTCCAAGGGCTAGTGCCTTCAGAGTAAAATGAGAGGACTCCTGAATTAATGGGTGAAAACTCCCCTTCATACATCAGAGGAGGAAAGGAAGGTAATTGCCCTCAATATTTATTTTTGATTTGGAAAAATCCAAAGCAAGAGGCTTTGAAGAAGTCAAGATCTGATTATAATTCTAGGCTCTGTGCCAGTGGGGTAAATTGTCTGGCAGATTTTTTCCAGCATTATCGACTCCCTTTGCATCTGACGCCAATGGCCCAGCATGGTACAAAGGGCTCAGGACAGGGTGTCATTACTACATCACTGGTGATAGCCTGGTCACCCCCACTCTTGGCATCTCCAGCCTGTGAGCAGTCTGGGTTCTACTTTGAGGTCCTCATGATTCAGTGTTCCGGGCTGGCATGTCTAAGGACTTCTTGACTTAGACAAATAAATAAGTAAACAAACATTCAAAAGGCACACACACTCAAGATGTGTACAGGCTGTATGTACTCTCTTGTACATACAGACGTGTAGATGTACAGAACTTTCTACTAGCCCAGCCTGGAGTCACGGGGGCTGAGAGCTGGTCTGCAGTAGATCCCCGGGCTGAGAGTCAGTCAACAGTATTCCAAGAGAGGTGAGGAAACAGCCAAGAAGCAGGCACACTGGCTAAGCCTGAGCTGGTGGAAGGGTGTGCATGGTAAGGATCTACCCTGTGGCCTGAGCCAAACATGGCGGACCGGAGCTCTCCCTCTGCTCCCCAGGGAGCTCAGGTTAGTGAGACATGGGGCTGGAGAAGGTACTTAGGGCTAGAAAAGAACAAGATGATGCAGAAGGAGTCGGGACCCAGCAGATGGAAGTACCACTACCAGTTGCCCTGTGAAGCGGTGGATATTGGAGCTGGGTGTCACCCAGACGTGGATCAGCCACGCTGCCAAGCCAAGAGAGGCAGCTCCTGAAACAGATGATGGCATTGCCCTAAGAACAGCTTTTTTTCCAGCTGACACCAGAGTGACCCAAACACTCTTCCAGAAAGTCCAGTTTTAAGATGGTATAACAGGCTGTCTTGGAAAAGGCTTAACCAAAACCATGGGGTGGGGCGTGGGGAGGGCGGGGCATACAATAACCAAATCCCAGTGACCCCACCCTGTCTGCAGTTACTCAGGGCTCACTGGCCAAGACCCAGAGAGCAGCCAAGTCCGGCTGCAGTCTATCCAAATTCAATTTTCTACTGAAGATGGAAACAAGCCAAGCCAAGGTAAACTTAGAACAGGACACAGCAGACGTTGTCATCAGTGACCCCAGCGAGGTCCCCACCCCCTTGGGAGGATGGTGACATGCCACAGCCGGCTGCTGCTCAAACGTTTTTCAGATAGAAGTCGATTTATGCACAACTACAGGATGACACCATTATAGTCTTTGTTTTACAAGTGGGGAAACTGAGGCACAGCGCCAGTCAGGTGACTTACCTAAGCTCCCAATGTAATAGCAGCGCAGGTTTGAACCCATTTGTCTGTCTCTCCGTTTCTACATGCAAGGGTTGTGATGAAAGCCAAAATGACCAGCATGCTATCTGGAGACGGTCTTGGGGAACGACCATGGCAAAGTGATGGTGGTCACCCTGGGAAGTGGGAGGACCGGCGAGGAGGCTCCGTGGAGCTGGGAGCTCATGCCAGAGGCCACTGAAGACCCACTCTCGGCACGTTATTTTCTATGACTCCGGCCTTCCCTGGGTAGACATTTCCACTTCTGTCAAATGAAAAGAATATACAAAGCTCGAGACACAATACTGTGTGTGTGTGCCTTTTAAATGTTCATTTATTTGAAACATTTTTGTCTAAGCCAAGAACAGGTAGGTGTTCATTGAGCCCACGGTGTGCTCACCGGGCTCAGCCCCACAGAGAGCAATCCCTGGGAGCAAGGGATGTAGGAGTGTATTCACTGTTGGGTCATGAGCACTCAAAGAGCAGGGCGCCGTGGAAGAGGACGTAGGCTTGGGAAGGAGCAGCGGCCTTGGGTCCAGGGAATATGGCCACACCGTAAGAGAGAAGAAGCCCCTTTGGAAGGCAGCTGGGGTGGAGAAATAGCCGTGAGGGGAGAGGCTCCTGATGCAACGCTCTCCTTGCCGCAGCCCCCTTCCCACCGAGTCACCCCCACAGTTCCCTTCTCAGCTCTAGACCTAGGCTGGGGGAAGGGTGGGCTTGAGAACCACTGTCCTTTCAGACATCAGTCCTGTTTTCCTGTCTGTGGCTAACACTCCCCCCGCGGTTGAGGCACATTTCTGAGGTCCAGAGTCTTTGAGATTTGCTCTTTTCACTCCATTCATGTCCACTTCTAAAAGCAGCTGAACACTGGGGGGGAGGGCAGGGTTGTCATGCGTGATCATGGAGGGGACTCAGAGGTCTCTTGGCCATGTCATCTGTGTCTAGTGGTTTTTGATTGAAAATTGTTTACTCTTTGCCTATTTATTTTTCAACTGTAATGTGAATTACCTGAGGCTTATATCAGGTGCAATATTAAAAGACTAATTTAAATTTTCTTAACTTTTCGTTCTTTCTTTTTTTCTTTTTTTTTTTAGGTTTTTCGAGACAGGGTTTCTCTGTGTAGCTTTGTGCCTTTCCTGGAACTCACTTGGTAGCCCAGGCTGGCCTCGAACTCACAGAGATCCACCTGGCTCCCGAGTGCTGGAATTAAAGGTGTGCACCACCACCGCCCGGCCAATTTTTCTTAACTTTTCATCAAAAGAGGTATATTAGTTACTCTCCTTGTTTCTGTAATGAAATATCTGGCAAGAAGCAACTTAAGGGGGCAGAGTTTATTCTGGCTTACAGTTTATGGGGGTACGGTCCATCCTGGGGTGGAAGCATGAGGTGGCTGATCACATTGTACACAGTCAGGAAGCGGAGGATGATGAACACTGGTATTCTGCTCATTAGCTCCTTTTTATTCCATCCACGACCTCAGTCCACGGAATAGTGCTGCCCACATTCAAGGTGGGTCTTTCCTCAATTAACATAACCTAGAAAGCCCTTTAAATACATATGACCAGAAGTTTATCTTCCAGACAACTCTAGAGCCTGTCAAGTTGATAGTCAATATTAACCATTATGGGCCAAGAGGAAACTCAGATTTGGTTACTGGGGAAGAGAAAGTTGGGGATATAAACACAACTAGAGCATTAAGCTCCACAGAACAGTCTAGGCCCATCCACAGAGCACCAGAGGATGCCCACTAGGGTACCAGAGTTGAGAAAGTTGCAAATTCCCTGTTCCCAGTGGGCTTGGCCTGTGACCTGACATGGGCCGGGAGGAGACACAGTGTGAGTCACAGTCATCACCCTGTGGGATCTTCTGCCTCTCCACCAGCCCTGGACACGCTCCCAGACACCTTTCCAGACAGAAATCTGGAAAGCAACTTCTGGTCTTTCCATCTGCAAAATGGGAACGGGTCTTCAGCATTTTCCTTGAGGAAAAGGCTGAGACATAAACTAGATATGTGTACATCACATATGATGATGAGGATGGGTCTTCAGCACTTTCCTTGAGGACCTGGCTGAGACATAAACTAGATATGTGTACATCACCTGGCACAGGATCTGTACAGCTCTACTGCTAGCCATCCGCTTGGCTCCACATCCTTTCCCTCTTCCGTGTGAGCCTAGAAGATCCCTAACAGCTCTCAGAAGGAATCAAGCCCACCCAAGCCTTCCTCTTGGACTTGGGTCTGTGCTGATTCCTTGCTGCATTTGTCACAAACCAGTAAAGCCTAGCAAGCCGGCTGGCCCTGGACCTCCAGTGATGAAAAGCATGCCAAGCCGCCTTAGGTTAGCTTGGACATGGATCCCGAGAACGGTGTTTGCAGGTGTCCTGTGGTAAAGCATGCCACGGGCAGTAAACATACCATTGTCCCTAAAGGGAACACAAGAAACAAGTACCCTGTGGAGCAGACCCAGCCCCAGTGGATTTTCTCTGGGGAGCAGCCTATGAGCCAGGTCATCTGGGATCTCTTTGACACCCTCACTATTTCTAATAGATGTTGACTTAAGGGGTCCTGAAGAGCGGAGCAAAGACCCAGAGAGTCTAGAGTCACATTATTTGTGGTGTGTGTGTGTGTGTGTGTGTGTGTGTGTGTGTGTGTGTGTGTGAAGGTAAACAGGTGTATATGTGAATACCTGTACCCATGGGGGCCAAAGTCAACCTCATGCATCATTCTTTAGGACATGACCCCCCCCCCGTTTTTGAGACAGGGTCTCTCCCTGGAACCTGGGGCTCACCAATTAAGGTATACTAGCTGGTCAGCAAGACTAGGGACCCAACTCAGTCAACAAACATCTCGAGTGCTGGTACTATAAGCTCAAGCCACCTTGCTGGGTTTTTAGATGGGTGCTGGAGGTGGAGGACAGGAGGTCCTCGTGCGTATGTGGAAAGTGTCCCACCCACTGAGCTATTTCCCAGGCCCTAGATTTAACTTGTAACTGAGTATCTACTACTGCATCATGGAGAAGGTTCCTTTCTGGGCTTTTTCTTCTGTAAGATGAGGGTTTTGCCCTGGACCACCTCCCATGGGTGTTAAGACTAGATTCCGAGTCCATGTGTCTTTCCTAAAACGATGCTCAACACACCATATCAGGTAGGTGTCAGTACCCAGGACTCTATCCCAGGCTGGTACATGGGGATAGTGGACTCAGAGACTATGTTTTAGATGAGACCCCTAAAAGTGCTGGCTCCCGCCTTCCCAAGGGCGGGACTCTAGCCCCACTGGGACACCAGATCAGCCTTCACGCCTGGGAAGGTCCCAGGAGAACTGCTCTAACAGAAGTCCGTGTTCATGAAAGTGGTGACTGCAGAGAGCTGTCGACCAGCCGCTTCCACACACGGGCTCTCGTGTTGTCATTGTATCTGTCTGACGTTATCATGATCCTTCCGCAAGTTCACTGACGGAGACTTCTAGAGACATGGTGACTTGTTACAATCAAAATCAAAATCAAAATTGATTAATTGATTATTGGGGAGCTTTGAAGGAAGTGAAGTTGTGAGGAACAGAATAGTTTGGTCTATCTTGGGCTCTGTGTAGCGAGACCTGAAGCTAAGGTGATACCTGGAGACTCGTTACTCAGCTTGGCTTCCAGCTGCTTGCCCAAATCACCCAAATGTCCCCCCAAGATCTATGGGCATGCACTGGGGCACACACCTGCTAAAAAAAGGGGGCTGTAGTGAAACAGCAAGAGCCCTACATCCACGCCCAGCGTAAATCTACCCTAAGTGTTCCTTCTGGTGCAGAATCGCATCATTCGGAAGTGTGAGTGGCAGGTGTGGGAGGCTCATCACGGACAACCCAGTTTGGCCTCAGTTTGTCTTGATTCTATGACTCCTGGCCGAGAAGGAAGCTTCACGTCTTAGATGGTGTTCATCCTTGCCAGACAGAGCTCATGCTGGTGCTTGAGTCGCCGCTGGGACGCAAGTGGGAAGTGCAGGGTCAATCTCTCCTGGAGGAATTGACGCTTCTCTCCAAAGAATGGTTTGGCCATGTTGTATGTGCACCCGTTTCTCATGCTTTCTGAATGTCCCTCGCCTTGTGCCCTTTCTGCCATGCTCGGGACAGCGCAGAGCCTTCCTCGGCGAAGCCTGGCTGGTGTGGCCACCAGGTCTGGGACTTCTAGTCTCCATGGCTACGTGTTAAATATAGTTCTTCTCCATATAAATTACCCAGTCTCAGCAACTGCATTATCACAAATAATAAAATAAAAAGAAGAGAGAGGGAGGGAGGGAGGGAGGAAGGAAGGAAGAAAAGAAAAGAGAGAGAGAGAAAGAAAGGAAGGAAGGAAGGAAGGAAGGAAGAAAGAGAGAGAGAGAGAGAGAGAGAGAGAGAGAGAGAGAGAGAGAGAAAGAAAGAAAGAAAGAAAGAAAGAAAGAAAGAAAGAAAGAAAGAAAGAAAGAAAGAAAGAAAGAAAGAAAGAAAGAAAGAAAAAGGAAGAAAGAAAGAAGAAAGATAGAAACTAGACTTTAAGCATCAAGGATGTGTAGAGTCCTTCCAGAGACATGGTGATCTTTACCCAGTGATCCTTGGGTTGGCTCCTGCTTAACAGCTATGAAACCCGAGGAGGGGAAGGACTTGTCTGAGATCAGGTAGCAGATTGGGAACAAAGCTGGGGGATGGGTCCAGCTTACCATCCCAGGATCCTTCTGCCCTCACAGAATGGGAAGAGAGGGCAGAGTGTTATAGCTACAGCCGCCTTCTCTGCAATCCAGAGTCCGTGGCCTGGTCTCTGGGTCACAGTGTGTGGTGTGGATTGAACCACTTCGAGTCAGATTTGGGGAAAGAGCTGGAAATACCTCATGGCTGGAGCTGGGACGTCTTGTGAACGCATGAAGGAACACAAAGTGACAGGTTACATGTGATCAACGCAAGCCACGCAGCCATAGTTTGTCTTGTTTCTTGAGACAGGGCTTACGATGTAGGCCATGCTGGCCTCTTGCTGGTGGCCTTCCTGCCTCAGCCTCCTGAGTCCTGGATCGCAAGTCAGTACCACCAAACCCAGCGGCCATGCTTTCTCTAACCATTGTTCTCACGTGTCATGACTTGTCAAGTCTGGCCTGGTGAAGAGAGCCGCTCTCAAAGGAGGAATTTTTATTGGCAACTTTTTTATAATAGTTTTTTTTTAAAGAACAATAACAACAAAAATAATAAATTTAAAAGATTTAAATATTTTTTAAGCACACTGACTCAGGTATTTTGTTAGACAATGGAAGATGGGTCAGGACACTGTTCCAGTCTCTTCCATCACCAGAATCCTATACAGAGAACGGAAGTCCAAGGTTAGCCTGGGTGGATGACAGAAGGAGTGTTGGATACAGGGGAGAAGAGGAGGAGGAGAGACTGGGCAGTGCTTTCCCAGTTACAGGATAAAAGGGACACACTTAGCAGCAGATGCAGAAGCATGGGGCATTGACACCACCCAGCCACCTTGTGTGAAACCTCCCACCTACACTTGACTCAAGGACCATCCAGAAAGTCACTCAAACTTCCTTCCCATGATGGGAAGCAGCATGGGTCCCGGGTTCCAAGCTGCTCCAGAGATGGCAGCCTCCAGGGGGCTTTGTAAACGGACGTCTTCTGTCCTGACTCCCCAGCCCAAATAACCAACTCATGAATTACAAATGCTCAGCTGATAGCTCAGGCTTATTACTAACTAGCTCTTACAACTTAAATTAACCCATTTCTATTCATCTGTGTGTTACTATGTAGCTTGTGGCTTTACCTGTCCGTTAGCATGTCCTGCTTCCTGGGCAGCTGGCTGGCATCTCTTGTGACTCCTCCCTCCTTCTTCCCATCATTCTCAGTTTGGCTTTCCTGCCTAACTTCCTGCCCAGCTACCAGCCTGTCAGCTTTTTATTAATGAATGAGAGTAATACATATTCATAGTGTGGAAAAGGATTTTCCCATAGCAGGGCTTGCCTTTTGCTTGTATTGCACCCCACCTGAGAGATAAACCTATTTTCCTGATTTTGAAATGATAAATGGGGGTGTCACACACACACACACACACACACACACACACACACACACACACACACACGTGGCCATCCCTCCTGGGTAGTTGAATGTTGAACATGCCTCCTGTACAATGTCAGCTTGTTCCCCAAGCTCTTACCAACCTATGCTTGGTGTGTGTGTGTGTGTGTGTGTGTGTGTGTGTGCAGAGAAGGAGCTCTATAAATTTAGAAATGTGAGAGGTTGGTAGGAGGTAAAATCTGCCACTTCCTCCACCCCAGCAAAGAAAGGAATGTCCACACCAAAGCCATGCTATCAAATGGGAGAAAGCTGGGGTGGGGGTCCCCCAAGTAAACACACAGAGGCTTATATTAATTATGACTACTCAGCCATTAGCTCAGGCTTATTACTGACTAGCTCTTACACTTTGAATCCATAACTCTTATCTATGTTTAGCCACGTGGCTTGGTACCTTTTCTCAGTTCTGCCTTGTCATCTTGCTTCCTCTGTGTCTGGATGGCGATTCCTGACTCCTTTCCCCTTCCCAGCATTCTCCAAGGCTGCTCACCCCACCTGTACTTCCTGCCTGGCTCCTGGCCAATCAGCATTTTATTTATCAACCACTCAGAGCAACACATTCACAGCGTACAGAAAGACATTCCACAGCAGGTGCCTTTCAGTAAGTCAATTGACACTCAGTTAAGGTGAAATAAGATTCTTCAGAGACTGAAATACCTTTGAGGTTTCAAAGGCAACAATCAAAAGGCAAGAGTGTGGAACTTGCCAGTTGATGCCACATCATCATCAAGAGGTAAACTTGGGGGGCAGGGACAATCCCCAAGTTGATGAACAAGTACAGTTAGATTTTTAAGCCCATGCTCTGCCCTGCACCCATACACATTTTTCAATTCCAGCTTCCATAATAATTTAAAATCAACTATTGGAGCCCAGGCATGGTACCAGGAGTGAACTGAATGAAGGATTGGATAGTGCCTACTGCAGGGCTGGAATTAGCAGGTCCAACCTCACAACCTGTCCTAGTTGGGTTCTTTTGTCAACTTGACACATGCTAGTGTTTCCTGGGAAAATAAACCTCAGTTGAGAAAATGCTTCCATCAGATTGGCCTGTAGGAAAATCAATAGGACAGTTTCTTGATTGATGTGGGATGGCCCAGCCCACTGAGGGTTCTTACCACCCCTGGGTAGATGGTTCTGAGTTGTACAAGAAAGCAGGCGGAGCAAACCATGAGGAGCAAGCCAGTAAGCATAGGCCCTCCATGGCTTCTGCTTCAGTTCCTGCCTCCAGGTTTCTGCCTTGAGTTCATGCCCTAGCTTCCCTCCATGATGAACTATGACCTGAAAATTGTAAGAATAAACATCCCTTTCCTCCATGGGTTGCTTTTGGTCATGGTGCTTATAAAAGTAATAGAAACCTAACTGAGACACAGCTTTTTTCTGAGAGCTGTGCATAGATGTGGCAAGGAAGAATCTATTGCTGTGGGATGGTCTGTATGTCAAATTACATGGTCAAATTATATGGTCAATAAATAAAACACTGATTGGCCGGTGGCTAGGCAGGAAGTATAGGCGGGACTAACAGAGAGGAGAAAAAAAAGAACAGGAAGGCAGAAGGAGTCACTGCCAGCCGCTGCCATGACAAGCAGCTTGTGAAGATGCCAGTAAGCCATGAGCCACGTGGCAAGGTACAGATTTATAGAAATGGATTAATTTAAGATATAAGAACAGTTAGCAAGAAGCTTGCCACGGCCATACAGTTTGTAAGCAATGTAAGTCTCTGTGTTTACTTGGTTGGGCCTGAGCAGCTGTGGGACTGGCGGGTGACAAAGATTTATCCTGACTGTGGGCAAGGCAGGAAAACTCTAGTTACAATCTATTCTGAGAACAGTAAATAAAGACACTGAGGACTGGGGAGAGGCTTTGCACAGAGGAGAGCCTTGTCTACCTAGAGAAGAAATGAACGTGAACAAGATGCTGACTGGTGAGTTTCGGTGAGGTTGACAAACAGTAGACATGAAGGGTCACAAAAATCAATACCTATTCCCTTTGACCCTTCCCACCACTTTCCGGGAGTCTGTGCCACCAGATGTTCTGAAAGTGACGTGGGGGCAAGACAAGTCCTCACAGTGTCACTGGCAAGGGCTGGAAGTTGGAAATAAAATCAGACGTCCATCAAGAAAAGCTTAGTTAAACAAGGCATGGGGCAGCTGAACAACAAACTATGAGAAGGAATGAGGAAGCTGTCTGGTGCTGATGTGGACACAGCTCCGGGTTGTTTTGGTAAGGGACCGAAAACAAGGAACATTATATTGTGTGCAGAACGTCACTGGCCGTGAAATAGGAGATGAGATCGGTGGCAGGTGTCCTATACCTTATCTAGAAGAATCTACAAACAAAGATGGTTGGTGTCTGTAGGCAGGAGGGGAGCTGTGCTGATGGGGGACAGGCTAGAAGAAAGGGAAACATTGCAGACTTTTGTGTTTGGAAGTGCTTTGGGTGGTGGAAAGTTCACATGAAGGAACACATCAGTCTCATGGGAAAATATCCAGGATAGACAGGTCTAAAGAGATGGGCGCGTGGGTGCCAGGGTCTTGGGGGGGCGGGCACAGAGAATGACTACCCAAGAGAGGCAGAGTCCCCTTCAGACTTCTTGGGCATCTAGACCTGGGAGGTTGTCATGGTCACATGGGTATTGAATGAACTGAAGGTGACTGGTTGTAAATTTTATGTGATGTATGTTTTGCTACAGTGAGAGAAACAGTGTATCTGTTTCCTAATGTATCTGTTTCCTAGTCCCCACACTTGTGAATGCACTGACCCTCACAGTTCATTCAAAGATTCTGTCCTCTGGGAGAAGTTCTCCATTCAGACAGGTGTCACTCGGGGGTGTTTTCATTGTCCCGCTCATTTTAGAAAGTTCGAGGAAGGGGAAAACTATTAGCTCCACTTCCAGCATGTTTTCCCATGAGTGGTGGCCGGGATGGGTCAGGGAGAACTGTGCGCTGCGGTGTGAAGACGCCCATCCAAGCTCCTCGTGCCGAGCAGAGTTGATGAGGTCATGTGACTCGAGCTTCTGCTGCTGCCTGCTGTTTGCCGGACTCTCTTCCAAATTCAGAATCAGCTCCAAGTCTTTCCTTTAAAAGAACAGCTTGGCCCTAGCAGGCTGCTGGAGTGACATGTCAGGCTGTCCCAGGAGCCCAGCTCTTTCCCAACAGCCTGACTCATGCCAAATTGCTTGAGGCTTGTACCGTAGAGCAGCCTGAAAATATTTCTCCTCCCCCCATCAGATAGAGGCTTTCAGAGTCAATAACTGTGTGGTGATCTGGGGACAACCGTCCATTCCTTTCTGTCTCTGAGACCACTACTTTGGGGGCAGTGGAATCCCCAAACTTCTCGTAGGTCTCCTGAGAGGCACTCACTGCTCTAACCTAACCTGTCTCCTGACTCTCTTTAGAACTTACTAGTCTTCTTCTCCCGTTGACCTGCTGCCTGTGCTCCCCAATGACATTCTCAGTCTCGTCTCTACCCCCTACAGTGTCCTCAAACACGTGCCGCCCTTCCTGCCCACCCTTCCCGGCCGCGTCATTCAGAGAGCCAATCACACGCTGGCTTTCATCTCAGAGCAGGAGCTTGCCCTGCCCATGTCCCGATGCCCTGAGACCTCCTTGAGGGAAAGTCTAAACCTAGTGCGTCTTCCTGTCCCAAATGGCATCTGAGAACGGGTGTCCAGGGATGAGTGTGTGAATGAGTCAAAGAGGGAACGGAGAGAAAAAGCACAGCTCGGTGTTCAGTTCTTCTGCGAATGGTGAAAAAATGAATCCCCACCCCACGCCCCGCCCCCAAACACTTGATCCAATAGGCCACTGACAATGCTCCCCAGACTTTAGCAAGCAGATGAATTCTCCAAGGAGTTGAAATAGATGAGGATGGCAGTTTCTAACCTGGCCTGCTTGCAGTGCACCTTGGTAATTGTTATTTCCAACAAATGTCAATGTGGTGCCACCTCTGCCTATCCAAGGAGTACAGGTGGAGAATGCCTGCCATGACCAAGGTCATCCACGGTGAGTGACCAGCTAAGGGAATAGGGACAAGTAATTCCCGTCCTTAGAAGACCCTTGGGTCATCTTCAATGATGAAACCTTAGGTGAGGAAGGAACTAGTCAGAACCGTGACCACTGTTCACATCCAGTCAGAACCGTGACCCGTGTTCACATCCTGAACTCATGGAGGTCAACTCCAGTTGATGCTGGCCCCCAAGGAAAGGGCTAAATAAGAGAGGAAGAAACAGAGGCCAGACAATATACCAGTCAGTATGGAAAGTTTACTTGAAGAAAGCCAGGCCAGATTCTCACAGGGAACTGGAGCCGGCTCTGAGTTGGGATGACTTCCTGAGTTCCAGCCCCTGAGGGACACTAGCCCCTAAAAGGTGACAGTGTCAGACTCTGTACATGCCAGCGATAGATCCATCTCAATGCCACATGGTTCTTCCCTGCCTCTGGGATACCTTCAGATACTTGCCCAGAGCATCACAAAGCAGCAGGTATCCCTTCATAAGATCTCACAAGGAGGTGTCAGTTCCCAGGCACCTTCGAGTGGGAAGGTTTACTAAGATTGGTTTTCTAATCTCAAGGGAAAGAGCAAAGAACAGAATGCCACCTCCATGTCCCCCACGGTGATCTTCAGGAGGTGATGAGACAAGAGCAAGCCAGGTACAGGAAGACAAATGATGCCTTGGGATCTCATTCATGTGTGCAATCTAAAGACCCTGAGGTCACAGAAGATGATTCTAGAATGGTGGACAGCAGAGGCTGAGGAGGGTGGAGGGAGAGGATGGTAACCAGCCAGTTGCATGAAGTTAGAAATGGGAAGGGAGAATACGCTCTGGCCTTTGGTGCACAGCAAGGGTGATTGACTAAAACTTCCACATCAAACACAGCCAACACCTGGAAGAAACGATTCTGAACGTTCTCATCAGAAAGAAATAACAACTGTATGATCAGTAAGTGAAATACCCTAGTGTGATTATTATGTCATATAAACATGTATCAAAAACCTCACACTGTGTCCATAAAAGTATGTACGATTATATATCAATTAAAAATAAAGTTTTAAAAAGTGGGACTTCAGCATTATTGGAACTGGCACTTAGATGTTTCATAGAAGATTCATTTGTCGGTTGACTGATGATTCAGGATTTCCAGGTTGTAGCCTCAGGCCTACCCGCCAGCTCTGCCAGCCATCGAGACCAAGCCTTAGAACTTGTAGGGACACTGATGACCAAAGAACCAAAAACACAGATTTTTGTGAGAAGCATCCATCCTCGAGGGGTGGAGGGGTGGGGCTGCCAGTGGCCAGACACAAAGCAGGGATGGAGTCGTTCAGTCTCTCAGGCATTTCTCATCTCTTTTCCAGGTCTTTTAAAAGTTTCTCAATTGAAGTAATTTAGAAGATCAGTGGTTAAGGAGACAACCATCAACATAATGGACGTTTTCTCTGTCCTTCCTCTTCAGAGTCTCCCAGAATTCTGGCTGCTTTCAAGAGATGGATTTCTCTTCAGATTTGTGGTCACCTTTAATGGTGGCTCACTATCTAGAAGATAAGACAGAAACCAGCTGAAGCAGGGACAGCAGAACTATGGCTTGTGCCTTGCTCGGCTCATCACGTGTTTTCTCGGCTGGAGGAAGTGACTCAGGCTGGATGTGAGAGCCCTGCACTTACTTACAACTTCTGAGGTGATCTGGACTCAGATGGGACCTCTTCTCAAGCTGCAGGTCAAAGGGGCTTCTTTAGGGGAGGGACTGAGAGCGTCTGGGACAGAGCGAGGCAGTTAATGCCAGAATTATTTTGGAGTTGTGTAGCTATCCACAATACTGCTTTGTTGACAGTCAAAATGATTTCACACCCATTTCTTCTTGCAAAGCCAAAATGACAGGTGTATGACTTGGAGGGGAGAGGTGGCTTGTTTCACATTCAACCAGCAGCGACCTAACTTCCCACCACGCTCTGGTCAGCCTCTTGTGGCCTAGTTCTTCACATCTGAAGGGTTGTCCAAATCCATACCCCCCTCTGCATTTGGTGTCTATCCATTGTGTCTGACAAAAATAAATGCTATTTACAAAAACCTACCCCAGCACCCAGGGAGAAAGCTGACCACTGCTTTTCCAGCTTTGTGTGTTTTCATGCATTTTCATGAGCATTCTTATCAGAGTTCCAAGAGCGGAGTGGAAAAAGTCTTTTACAGATGAGCGAATTGAAATTCAACAAAATTAAATACCTTGCTCAGGGCTATGCAGCCTTTGCCCAGTCATCTTGAGTCATAATTAACTGTCTGGATCCCAGAGAGAAAGAAATCACAGACCAACAGTGTGACGGTGGGAAACGAAACATCTAGAGGTGGCTGTTCTTAAAGGGATGTGGACAACTGTCTGGGAGTCCCGGTGCCTGTGGTGACCACACTGAGGTCCCTCATCCAAACAGACTGATGACAACTCTGAGAGTGGATCCGGGAGGAAGGTTTTATCCCAAATAAGCCTTTTTATTATGGTAAAGCTCAGCGAACACAATAAGCACTGTAGGCCTACTGTTTGCGAGCGTTAATCACCCAAGTTAATCCAAAATGTTCTGCATTGACTCCTGGGTCAATGCAAGGCATTGCCAAAGGAGACCGGCATTGACCGTTGATCCAAAGTCTGTCTCTACCAGAGTTTGAAACAACCATTGTGCACGCATGCCCCTTCGGGCCTATAGACCGCTCTGTTTACTAAATCTCTGCTGGCTTCTGGTTTGCATTTCTCTTTTTGTGGCCAACAAAGGACATATTGTTCGTTACTAAGATCCCTTGATTAAAACTCCAAGTCTTGAGCAATCACACTCGTTCCTAGCTTGGCCGGCCCCTCCCCCTCCCCTGATTCTCATCTACATCAACTTCCTGCTCCCTCCCTCTCATGAAGAGTGGATCTGAAGCCGCATCTGTGTAACGTCACTGATCTTGCCGTACACGCGTGCTTGCACCAGAGGGACCCCAGAAAATCTCAGGACAGAATGGGGCGAGTGGAAGAGAGGCCTGGGTTGCTGGGAACTGTCATTCCCCTGATCTTGTCTGTGATACATGGTTCCACAAAAATTAGCTTCGGGCATTAACTATTAATGATGTTCTGAGTTCTAGATAAGAGTTAAGCAACTTGGCAGTTGTTAGTTTGGGAGACACCTGAGACTGGCCAGCCACCACTGAGCACCCTGGGAACACCTTTTGCATCCCAGACTGTGAGGGCCACACTTCCTACGGTGGAGAATCACTGCTGTGACACTGAGCCCCTGACTATCAGGCAGAAAGCACAGGGGTGTCACGGTAACAGGATGTTAGAGGCTCTGCGAAGGCACGAAGGTGGTGGCCCTTGTGGAAAGCGTTTCAAGTTTTACCTGTGAGTGACCTTGCCATTCACACTTCTCTTAGAAAAGTGAAATGGATCTTCAGCCATCTCTGAAATGCCGCGAAGAAAGAATCTCTCTCAGAAGGGAGATCGCTGCTACCAGGTCAACCGGTAAGCTAATCGGCCCTCGCAGACAGGGCAACCCCAAGATGTCTCTGAGAGATGAGATGTTTCTTTATCAAGATGTCCTGGGGGTAAATGTCACACCTCCTCCAACTCAGCTATTTCAGAGCAAGCCACTGTTTTCTAGAGAGTTCTTGTGAGGCCAAGTTAACTCTTAAATTCACAGGAGCATTGATTTGGATCTGGCCTTCAGAACAAGATGGGAGTGTGTCTTTATAACAATCACATTAGCAGGGAGCCCAAGAATCCCCAGAAACTGCTTCCTGACAAGGATATCAAGCATGTCATCTGTGAAGACAGTCTGTGGGAAGACTACACATTCATTTCTTACCTAGGAGACTGCTGTCTCCTCCAACACGACTAAAGGAAGTCTGAGAACAAAACCAACTTGCCTGGAAAACAGGACATAAAAACCCAAGAATCAGAAGAGTAAGCGATACTGTTTAAAATATCAACTTAATTAAACAAATAATGATATCTCTCACTAGAATGCAATTTCCCAGAGAGACCAAATCAACCAAATGTTAAGGCCAGCCATCTTTCAGTCTCTCCCAGTGACAAACGTCGTTTTCTTGGAAGGGGCTCTTCTGAAAGTTGGGAGGTCACGACACAGCTGCTCAGGTCACGTGGGCAATTATGTGTCACACAGAACCCGAGGACCAGGTTTCTGTCCATGTCACATCTGCCCTGGTGACCTGCCATGACACAAGCAGGCCTTGCTTGGCTCTCAGACCCACAGGAGGCAATCACCACCTTCATGTTCTCACTTTGACAGAGATTGCCCTTCCCTCTGGTGTGGTGATACAGGGTGTACCCCAGTAAAGCTTACCTGAGGATCAGAGGACAGAGCCAGCCACTAAATTAGACACAGAGGTCAGGCAGTGGTGGCACACACCCTTAATCCTATCACTCCTCTTGGGAGGCAGAGATCCGTCCGGATCTCTGTGAGCACAAGGCCACACTGGGCTACATGAGAGAAATAGAACCAGGCAGTGGGTGACACACACCTTTAATCCCAGGAAGTAATGTGACAGGACACAGAAAGCTATATAAGGTGTGAGGAAACAGGAACTCTCTCTCTCTTGAGGCTGAGGATTTCGTAGAGGTAAGAACTTGTGGCTGGCTTGCTCTGCTTCTCTGATCCCCAGGTAAGCTTTATTGGGGTACACAATATATCACCACACTTTGGTCTAAGTGCTGCAGGCCTCTGACTTCTCCATATTCTAGAACAGAACTAAGAGAACCCGGCCTATCGCCTTTACAGCTCGCATCATTTGAGACACTGTGACCACCGGAATGGATAATCCAACAGTCAAAACCACGCTTGACATAGAAGTACCAAGTGTGTGTGTGTTCTACTTTTCTGCTACTATGACAGAACACCCCAGCAGAAGCAGCCTTTAGGGAGAGGGGGTTTATTCAGCTCACAGATCCAGCCTGTCACTGTGTGTAAGTCAAGGCAGGAACTTGAACCCCCTAGTCACATGATATGGAGCAGACAGGGATGGGTGTGTACACCCTCTCCTCTGATCACTTTCTCTGCTCTTAGACTATTCAGGACCCAAACCCAAGTACTGCCCACTTTGAGCCTGGGCCTTTGTACAACCAACACAATGCTCTACAGACACACAGGTCACATGTATGTCCACAGGTCACATATATGTCCACAGGTCACATGTATGTCCACAGTTCCGACAATCCCTCTTTGAATGTGTCTTCCTTGGTGGCTCAAGACTGTGACAAGTTGACAGTTAAAGCTGACCATCTTGATAACTAAAAACCAAGAGAATAGGGAAGACTTTTCCTCTCAGTGTCCATACACAGTATCTGCCAGACTCTGTTAGAATCAACTTTTCTGACTAAAGAAGCAGCCTTGGCTTGGCTTTTGTTGGTGTTAGTGCTGTTGTTAATTTATATAACTGCCTTTGACTGAATTGAGGACTAGAGGAGAATCATGTCCACCTTGTACTGAGACACTTGGCCACCTGTTCAGCATGGAGAGAAGTCATAACAAAGCCTTTCATTGACCAACTGCAAAAAAACCCTTCCTTCAGCTCCACCCTCTCTCCCCACCCTTTGGGGGAAAAAATCTGAGTAAATAAGTACACTTAGTGCCAAGATGTAGAGGTCAACAAACTCTTGCTTTGTCAGAGGAACCTGGGAATCAGGTCAAGTGGACTTGAGGGAATGTCAGACCTTCCTGCCCCACGGTGTTTGAGCCTGAGGATTAACAGTAAGAGAGTCTGGAGGAAGTTCGCCAAGAAGATAGGCAGCAGACATCTGATGCCACGGCTTGGCTTGGGAACACTAACAGGTTTGGCAATGCAACCTCTGCTGACCTCAGCCAGGGGCTGTGCATCGCTGGTGGAAACTTCCTGTGATCATCACAAACGCTCGAGCGTGTCTATGGCAACGGCATTCTAAGATGGCTCCTGATATTTCCAGGCCCTGGTACACATGCCCCAACCCTTGAGGCTGAGTAGAACCTGAGAATAAATAGAGTATTATTCTTGTGTTTGGGTCACATGACAGGACAAAGGTGAAGGGGTTGGAATATACCATGAAAGTCCCTCAGCGATTGATTTGAGTGCAGGGGCTCCATTCTGTAAAGGTTTGATTGGATCAGCTCTTTGTAAAGGAGGGTCCTCTGGATGGGCCTGGACTAATCAGCTGATCCCTTGAAATGAAAGACTCTAAGTTAGAGAGGAAAGTCAGAGAGCTGAAGTGGTTTAGACACCAGGAGCTGACCTCAAACCTTGTATGGGGATCCAGCTTCAGTTAATACCTTCCTTTTGGCCTCTGTGACCCTGAACAAGACAGTCAGATGTGGAACACACAACTTCTTGTAGATTAGTCAGATTTCTGTCACCAAGACAAAACACCTGGGAAAAAATCAGCTTAAATGGAAAGATTTAGGGGTGCAGCTTCAGGGGCTTAGAGCCGTGGCCAGTTGCTGTGTGTGTTAAGCTGATAAACGTGTGGCCTTTGTTACACAGTGTAGAAGAAAACTAATTCAAGACTAAGTAGAAGGCTCCCTCTGACCTCTGTATGTAACACACACACACACACACACACACACACATACACACAGACACATACACAACATACACAGAGACACATATACACACAGACACACATACAGACACATACACACACACACACACACACAGACACATACACAACATACACAGAGACACATATACACACAGACACACATACAGACACATACACACACACATACACACACAGACACACACACAAACACACACATACACACAGACAGATACACAACACACACAGAAACACATACACACACAGACACATACACACATACAGACACATACACAGACACACACACACACACACACCATTATCATCACCTTGATCATCATGATCTAAAACAAACGCTTCACCTTAGGTACCACAGAGGAAAAACATGCCTGCATTTCTCTACATCTGTGTATTCTGACATACTTCTTTTCAAAGCATGTGTGTTACTCACTGGTGAAGCAAGCTGAGGTGTGGATGGAGGAAGGATTAGTTAGAATTCCTGTTGCTATGAAGAGACACCGTGGCCACAGCAACTCTTATAAAGGAAAGCATTTAATTGGGGCTGGCTTACAGTTCAGAGGTTCAGTCCATTGTCGTCATGGTGGGGAGCATGGTGGTGTGCAGGCAGATGTGGTGCTGGAGAAGGAGCCGAGAGTTCTCTACAAACAGTAGGTCTTCCTGTGACTGTGAGCCACTGAGCTTACTTAGGCTTGAACTTCTGAGACCTCAAAGCCTACCCCCTAGTGACACACTTCCTCCAACAAAGCCACACATACTCCAATTAAGGCCACACCTAACAGTGCTGCTCCCTAGGAACCTATGGGGATCACTTCTATTGCTTACACCATTGAAGGCTGTAATGACAGTATGGGAGGTGTTCTGTGGGAAGGAATCCCACTGACCTCACTGAGGGCAATGGCTGCTGACCTCCTAAGAAGAATCAGGTGAGGAGACATCACACCTATAGTTATAGATATCATACATGCCCAGAACGTGGCGAGTGGCCCCTTCAGAAAGCAAAATATCTACCAAAAATTCCTAAAGCAGGTGGTAAGCAATACCCAAGCCAAGAACTTGCCCTGGGGTAAGAGCTGTGATGGACACTGTGACTGTCAACCTGACGGGGGTGACCGTGGTGGAAGAACACCTCGGGGCATGCCTCTGAGGATGTTTCCAGGAGACCTAACTGAGGAGGAAAGACTCTCACTGTGAGTGTCACTGCCCGGTGGGCTGGGGTCTTGGACTGGATAAAAAGCTGAGCACTAACATCCATCTCTCTCGCTTTGCTCCCTGACCACGGAGGCGGCAGGGCCAGCTGCCATGGATCTGTCGCCATGACTTCCCTGTGCGTTCAGGCTGCGAGCCAAAATAAACCCTGGCCCCTAAGTGACTTTGTCAACTGTTTGGTCACAGCGATGAGTCAGTGGCTAACAGAGACAGTATGCATTTCTATGCTTGGAGACTGTTCTCAAATATTATCACTGGGGCTGAGCCCATCAGTCCGAGTCAGGGTTGAGCCCCGAAGAGGTTGAAAAGGCACAGAAGGTAACGCTGTGCAATCCCTACATTTGACGGGAGAGGGAAAGTGAGGCTGGGGAGGATCCGCTGCTGCTGTATCAGATACAAAGTGTCGCCCACAGACTCTGTTTGTACGGTTGGTCCCCAACTGCCGCCACTGTTTTGCCACTTTTCTTCCGGCATGAGGACTTGAAAGGCAGATGTAGGGCCCTCCGAGTAGGACCTGGGGGTTCGAGGCTGGTTCCATTTCTGGTCTGAGCTGTTTCCTGACGGCCACGGCAACATAACCCACGGCCTATGTTTCCACTGCCGCAGCCTGGAGTGACTCCCGGCCCAAGCCTTCCCGCCCCAGGCATGGGCTGTAGTATTGCCCAGAGCATGACTCTGAACAAGCCCCTCCTCCTCCGGTGGTCAGTGGATTCTGTCTCAGCAGTAAGGGTAACTAACACAGCTCTTTCCCACAGCCGCCCAGGCATCGGAGTTTTTCCTGGGGATTCGGTAACAAAGTATCATGAAGACAGTGGGTGGTGCTTAAGTCATCAGAACCTGTTACCTTCTCACTCGGCCAGAGACTCAACTTTCAGTTTGAGTATCAGCAGAACCCAGCTCCAGGTGAGCACTCTGGGGAAGGACGCTTCCTTGCCTCGTCCACCTTCTGGTGGTGGCAGCCTTCCCTGGAGTTCCCAGGCTCTCTGCTGCACCCTCCCCGACTCTCACCCCACCTGCACACAGCCCCTTCCCTGTATGATGACATCAGTGACACCGGAATTAGGGACCAGCTTCACCAACAGGACCTCATGAGAATTTAACTGTTTTCATCTACAAAGACCCTCTTTTGAAAGGTCACATTCTGCAGCTCTAAGTCACTGGGAATTTTGAGAGAACACTTTAAAACACACACACACACACACACACACACACACACACACACACGAGTGTGTGTGTGTGTGTGTGTGTGTGTGTGTGTGTGTGTGTGTGTACTCAAAGCTAACCACAGCCACCCTTATCGTCTGCAGGGTCCCCCCCCCCCCAGCAATACCATTCATCGCTACACCATATGATGCTGTAACTCAGGATTCCGAAATCAGAGTTGAAGGAGAGATGACCTTAGAGGACATCTAGTCAATGCCTGATGACGATCTCAGCTCCCAGCTGCATATGAGATATTGCCTCATCCACCTGTTTTTGTAGGGGGAAAGAGTGGGGTGGGGTGGGGTAAGTAGGCAGACACTCTTGGGACATCCCTTGTACCATGAGACACTGCACATTGTCGGGTGATGAGGCCCCTTCTGTCAGCGGGACACCCATGAGTCTCTAGCAGGGTCTCTGAGTTCCTGAGATGGATTCAAATGTCCCTGAATCTCTCGCCACACCATCAGTCATCCATACACTTGATTGCATCACACCACTGTCCCACATGCATTGGTTTCAGGTATAACCAAGAGCTTCTTGTCCCTGGTACTTCCATGACAAAGCAGAAAATTACAGGACTGAGCAAAATGCCCCCTCCCTTGGTCATTCTTCAGTGCACGAACACACACACACACACACACACACACACCACCACCACCACCAACAACAACAACAACAACAACAACAACAACAAAACAATATTTGGGGTTTGGCTTCCTGGGACCAACAGGGTAAATTCACTCTTTGTTCTCTGGCCCTGTAAGGCCACCTTTTGACAGGTTAGTCACCTAGGAAGACACCCAGAGGCCTGGGCTATATTTAGATGACATCTCAAATCTATGGCCACATCAGGCTGGAATGGTCAACTAGTACTTCAAGTCCAACCCAGTGGAGGGTGGAGGAGGTTTCAGGAAGAGAGGAAGCGCCACCTACTGGTGAGGAGAGCCTGGCTTGTGGACATCTAGGACTCTGGCTTTCAGGAGACTTTTTTTTTCCTGAGACAGGGTTTCTCTGTGTAGCTTTGCTCCTTTCCTGGAACTCGCTTTGTAGACCAGGCTGGCCTCGAACTCACAGAGATCCACCTGACTCTGCCTCCCGAGTGCTGGGTTTAAGGCATGCGCCGCCGCTGCCGCCACCACCGCTGCCGCCGCTGCCGCCGCCGCTGCCGCCGCCCGGCTAGGAGATTATTCTTGATTCATCACCTTTTCCATTTCTTTGAGTCTCTTGCAAATATTAGACAACTGAAAACAGTGTGTTCAAGTCAAGATAGCTTCCCAGTCAAGCTGCCAGTCTGCTGTGGAGGTTCTCAGTTCAGTGTGCCTGACAAAGCCCTAGGCCAGCTCTGCACACCCAGTCACCCAGGGACCGAAGGGGGCAGCTGAGACTCGGGTGGCCACCATCCCAACATCCCTGTGCTGTAGGGAGCCAAGCATTCGGAGTATAGATGCTTCCCACCTGTGACAAAGGATCAAATTTCTATAGGCTTATGAATCCATACCCAATCCATTCTGACAACTTGTATTTTATGGCACTAGGCAATCCGAAGAGTACATTTTTTAAAAAAGCAATTGACTTACAGCCAGATACGTTGTAGATTATAGAGAACTTTACTTTCTTTTTGAGATAAAGCCTGAGTCTGCAGGCCAGGCTAGATCCAAACTCCAGGGAATCATTCCACCTCAGCTCCCCCAGTGGGGGATGGGGGTTTCAGGTGAGCCACCACGCCCAGCTCATATTTAGGACCTTACATCTACTCGGGGTCTGGCTGTTGTTTGTTTTTTGTTTTCTCAGTACTGCCTCCAAAGCCTTTCTGGGGAAAGCAGCTGGAGATAGGCTGGACTTCTCGGTACATAATCCCTGAATGGGAAGATCAAACAAGCAAGTGAAAACCTTCACGTCATTTGAAAACATTTCCTGTTCTCAAACCAAGGTGCATTCTCAGAAAGGACAAACTCACTTCTGGGTGTTGGGATTATCACAAGATTACTCTGAAGCCTGAAGACGTCGGAAGATTGGAAGATCCTTGCATGGCCCTGGGAGGTGTTGGTACATAGAAACTCAAAGCTTTGGAAAGACGGCTAGCCCGGATTCACAAACAGCAGCCACGTGGAAAGACACTGTCAGGGAAACAGAGCCAGCTGGTCGGATGGACTGTGGACAATTCCAGGCCAGCCCTTGGTGCCACTGTCCTTGCCCCATCACCAAGAGTATGATGGGAAGGGTTGAGGAAGAGGTGAGAGCTGGCTGAGTCATTTCCCTCAGGAAAATGACTTCTTTCTGAGAGGGTGGTTAAATCCACAGAAGAGCCAGAAACCCTGGAAACACCAAGAGTGGCCCAGGACGGGTGGATGGTTATGAGTGAAGCGAACAGTGGCTAGGATAAGACCTTATTAGCGGGCTGACCTAAGGCCTAACTCTCTGGACAGGCGGAATCTCATGCCATCCACGTGTGCAGCTTACCGCTTCTGAACATGATTTCCCCTAGACCACGACCTGACCACGTTACCTGGACCAGTGCACACCCAATAATGGCAGCTTTGGGCGCTCCCTGGCTGTACAGCCTCACTCAAAACAACAGCTGTCCAAACCTCAAGCTGAACCCTCTGCAGTGAGAAGAGAGACTTGCCCAAGCCAGACTACAGCGACGCTGGTGGCCTCCTAAGCACACAGAGGACAGGGAGAGACAGACTGGACCTGCAGGTCCCAGATAAGCCCGTCCCTGTGGCCAGGATCACAACTACCCACCCGGCACTCTAAAATGACCAGCCCAGAGCATGGTAACAGACTAATCAGAAAGTCAAACTTTGAAAGGTGTTTGACTTCAGGTAAAGCTAAACTATTGCCAGTTTGTAATGTTTATCACTTAATTCGTCCATTTTGTAGAGTTGTGGATGACACATTCTTAGAACGAAGCATATTTGTGTTCTCTTAGCTGTAAAAGTGAAGAAGGGCCGGGGTATTCTAATATTTTTCAGGCAATTATTTTCAAGAATAACTTTGAACCACCGAAAGTGAGGACTAAGGACGGCTGGGTCTCTACTGGGAGGGAGTCACCAGTCATGACTGCAGATGCTGAAGGGAGCCCTGAGCTCCACTTGCCCTGGGAGTTGGGGGAGGCGGTGCATGTACATGTGAGTGTGAATGTGTGTGGGAATGTGTGAGGGTGTTACAGTGCGGTGAACATATGTCATACGCGTGTGCAAGCGAGTGTGCATGTATGCCATGGGTCTGCACGTCGGGAGTGAAGGGCTGTCAGGGTGACATTTTCTATTCCATCCCCACTTGTTGGGAGGATCTAGAGAGGAGAGCCATGCAGTGCTCTTGCTCAGCCTGTTGTTGGAGGGTCTGTAGTCAGAGGAAAGTTGGCTTTCTAATAAAAATATCAAAATTGTTTTCTAATTCTCAGGTCTTAACAACAACTGAGAGTGAGAAGGAATTGTATCATCCCCAATGTTACAATCAGTCTCTCTGGAATTTTATCACGGAGGGTGGAGGTGGGGGTGAGGCTGGGGCTGGGGGTGGAGCTAGGGTATGGGGGCGTGGCTGGCAGTGGGGCTGAGGGTGGGGCTGGAGGTGGAGCCGGAGGTGGTGCTGGAGGTGGAGCTCGAAGCAGAGCAGGGAGAGAGTCTGGCTGGCAACAAGGACCAGGTCTGGCGAAGACTGCCCCAAGGAGCCACTTTCCTATAGCTACCAGTTTAAGTGGAATGACCTCCAAACGTCTATTTCAGTCACCTGGACATAGAGGTCACATGTATGTGCTCAGGCCTCTTTGAGGGGCCATTAATATGTCTGTGGTTCATAGGTAATATATGGATTATCTCTCACCCAAACACAAGTGACCTCTGGTTCAGATTTGATCTCAACCCTTTTAAAGACACCAATAGCCTTCATTTTATTCCTTTAAATCCAAATGAAAAAGGCAGAGAGAGAGAGAGAGACTGATTTCACTTAAAAGTTTTTATTGAGGACTGGGGAATGATTCAGCAGCTAAATTGTTTGCTGCACCAGGGTTCAGCTCCCTTAGAATACAGGTAAATGTCATGTAGGCACGGTGGCACACCCGTAATCCTAGACTCAGAGGTGGAGATGGACCCCTAAATTAGCAAGCTGTCTAGAGAGCCAGGCCATATAGAGCTTTGGGGTTGATTGAGAGACTCTGCCTCAAAAGAATAAGGTGGGAAGATTCCTGACACTATCCTCAGGCCTCCCATGTATTTACCACATGTACCCGGGCAGCCACACACATCCAAACCCAAAGGCACACGTGCAGGCACATCACACACACACACACACACACACACACACACACACACACACACACTACACACACACATGAAAAGAAACTAAAGGAAAACAACAAAACTGATTGAAAGTATTTAATTTGTAAGGCACACAGTTGGTGATCATCTTAATATCTAAAAGAACAGAATTAACAGGACTACCACCTTATCATCTACCCATTTACCAAGGATGAATAGCACATTGTAAAAGCAGGTTTAAAAAGCTGGCTCCTAAGGAGATGTGGAATAACGTGGACTGTGGTGACATGGGCTAGACACGACCCTGACAACCTTCTTCCTTCAAGTGGGAAAGAAAGTGACTGCTGGGTTGAAGCCAGTGCTTCCAAGAAACAAGGAAATAAAGCGGCCTCCATATTGGACTTGGGTCCTTACAAGACACTCTTCACTCACTCTGAGGATCTTCCTGTTTCAAAGTATCTCACTCTCACCCAAACAAATTGCCCACTGAGTAGACTATGCATGAGGGTTCCAGTGCCCACTATACGCCTCAGCCAAGTGTCCAAGAGATGTTTCCTGTAGGATGTGTGAGTGTGAAGGCATACACCTGAGAAGCCTTGCAGAGTAGCTAAGCAACTTCACATCTTCTCATCCACAACTGGACCAGAGCCCAGCAGCCCACCCATGGGTCAAGCTATAATGCAAGGTGGCCACACAGGAGTGGTGGAGGGAATGCCACAGTAGACCAGATACTCCTCGGCTCCTCGTTAAAGGGCCATTTTCCAGAACTCCTCAAGAGTCGGACTTTCTGGGTTTTATTCTGGAATTTGGTTCTCCTGTTTGGCCTCAGAATGAGATAGAAAGTAGATGTGAATGAGCTAGCCTCAACCACATCCTCATCCCTGGAGGACCACCATGAGCAGGCGTCATAGGCATAAGGCAAGGAGATTCTCCAAGCTGCCGCTAACAGGAAGAGGCCCCGTGAAGGTATGGTCCCTCTGCAGGAAGGAAGTGAAGGAACCAGGAAGGAAGCTAAGACCAAAGGCATGGGGGAGGGGGAGCCCTCTCCTCCACACCTTTCCTGGACTCAGAGGCAGAAGGGGACACCCTGGCCCCATCACCCTAGTTCCTGCTGGTCCTTGGCTCTGCAGGGGGGACCTACAGTGCCTGTGTGGCTCAGTGGGGACAAGTCTTCTGTGACGAACATTGAGACACCAAGAGGTCCCCTCCTCAGCCTCTTACAAATGCCACACCACAGGTGAATGAAATTGTATGTGATATGTGTGCACACATGTGTGTGCACAGGCATGCGTGAAAGAGTGGAGATTCTAGACATAGTCACCAAATTTGTTTTCAGAAGCTACATAGAATAAGTTTTAGGTGATTTTTACTTCCTTCTTCTTACCCTCTAATGCTGTTCCAAAGTACATTGTAAGTATAAAGCAGCATTTCATTTATATTTAAGATGAGAAAACCAAGCTACATGTGATTATTAAAACTATCAAAGAAAGACTAACTTCTTTAAAATGGAGGGACTCAGAGTCAAAGCCAATGTGCTTTGAAACAAAGCACACAACTCTATTGCCCTAGACACGGATCACAAGAGTCCTGAATCTCAAAGACGTAGATTAGCCTAGATGAGATGCAGGAATGAGTAGACGAACTGCAAGGCCATGTGTCCTGTGGCGGCATCGAGAGAGTCGGAGTTACTCTGCCTAAGCTGTTTCTGGGAAGATGCGAAGAAGGCTGTCCTGGAGGCTTCGCTCACTCGTCTGAGAAAAAGACAGGAAGCAACCCGGCATCACTTCATCCTTTTCGCTGCGTCTGAATACGCGTGTTCAATCTCCTGGTCAGCTGGACATGTGTTAGTGAACTCATCCCGGGCATAAGCATTGTTTAGGTACCTCCAAATGCCAGTCATTTCAGAAGGAAACTCAAAATCTCTGTATTTCTTGGCCACAATCTGAAAATGAAGAGGAAATGATGAGCAAAAGGGTCACGTGGGTCTAATCAGACAATCGGTCTGCAGAGGTGCATAGCCGAGCTCCTGATGTCATCCTGTGGTCATGTGGGCTGCCCGGGGTGGCACTTTAACGTTGCTAGCGCACCTTGGGAACAGGAAAGGTGACAGAAGTACTGGACGCAGTGCAATCGCGCTATGACAGAATCTAGACTCACCCAGGAGACAGACCCTGAGCGTGTCTGTGAGGGGTCTCTAGACTGAGTCAGTTGAGGTAGAAAGAGCCACTCTAACTGGAGAAGACATGATTCCATGGGTTGGGGGCCTGGGTTGAATCAAAATGGCATAGGGAGCCGAGCACCAGCATCCACAGCTCTCTGTGTCCTAACTGCTGAGGCACTGTGACCGGATGCCTCGCCCTTCCAGCCTCCATGCCCTTCCTGATGTGAGGGGTTTACTGTGAGCCGAAATCAACCTTCCTCCTCTGAGCTTCTTTTCTTGTATTTTTCTCAAAGCTAATAATAATAATAACAACAACAATAACAACTAATCTGAGATCCCTGCAGTCCTGCCCGCCAGGTTACCAAGAAAGGATCCTTGGGATCCACTGTGCATGTGTGCAGCATGCCAGTGACTTTCTCCCTGTGTCTGTGACAATGCATTGTCAGGTTTCAGCTGCTGTGTTATGTGGCACATGAAGGCAGATGACAGATCTTCATCTTGGACTGCATCGGGGTCTCCTAATCAGCTGTATCTTCTCCTACTTGCTCAATCTCATCTCCAGCAACCCCTAATATCTGCGCATGGTATTTCTGCAGAAGTCCGTCAGTCAGCCCTAAGCAGATGGCTCAACCGTGAATGTACCATGTGCAAAGGTCAGATGCATGAACAGAACAGCATGCCCCTCATCATCACGGAGACAGGGGAAGCAAGAAAGTAACACGTGGGGTGGATGTTCTAAGACACTCGGCAGTGTGAGATGCTTTCCTGGCCTGGGGAGGGCCAGGTGGGGAATCCGTCGCTAAGGACAGTGTCCAATGATGAGGGGTGTGTGACTTGGCTAGTGCCCCACACCTGAAAAACCGAGAACAAGAAGCTAATTCTATCATAGTCCCAGAAGCAGAAATCTAAGGTCAAGACGTCAGCAGGGCTCTGCTTCCACTGAAGGTTCCGAGTTAGAATCCATCTCGGGCCCTCCTAACTTCTCGCAGCTCTTGTCTATGGAGGACAACTCAGGTCTTCTTGAGGTGTTTGTGTATCTCTGTCTTAAATCCCCTTTTAGCAAAGACAGCAGCAAGTCATACTAGAGTTGAGTCCAGCTGTCTCTACTGCACCTTCAACTTAACTGTCTGCAAAGACCCAAATGCCACATGAGCCCCATCCTGGGGGAGTAGTGATTAGGACTGTGACGTACGTGCTTGGAAAGGGAGAAGCAGGGCTGGAAAGATGGCTCAGTGGTTAAGAGCACTGACTGCTCTTCCAGAGGTCCTGAGTTCAATTCCCAGCAACCACATGGTGGCTCACAACCATCTGTAATGAGATCTGGTGCCCTCTTCTGGCCTGCAGGGACACATGCAGGCAGAATACTGTATACATAATAAATAAATCTTAAAAAAAAAAAAAAGAAAGAAAGAAAGAAAGAAAAAAAAAAGAAAAGAAAGGGAGAAGCATGATTTCACCCGCCACAGGGATCCAGAGCTACAGTGGCCATTTCTGCCATGTCACCTCCCACCCCACTGCTTCTGGGATGTTGGAATGAACAGGAGACTCAGCACAAATCAGATCTTAGTATTCACTCATTGGACTGTGAAGCCAGCAGGGTGGCCTCAAATTAGGACCAAGGAACATCTAGAAAGCATCTGGCATGGTGTGTCGTTCTTCACCTGAATTCGGACTTAAGGATGCTCATGTCAAGAACTCTTACTTTTTGGATTGACACTCACCTGCTTCACCTTTGACCTTTTTGAAAAATCTTAACCTAGAGTCTCACGCAAGCTACACAAGCACTCCACCACTGCACCCAGGTCTCTTTACTCTTTATTTGGATATAAGGTCTTGTTAACTCGCCCAGGCAGGCCTTGGACTCTCTCTGTAACCCAGGCAGGGTTGAGCTTGCCATCTACTCCCATCAGCCTCCCAGGCAGCCGGTATTGCAGACCTGCACCATCAGGCCTGGATATTTTAATACTAATGAGGATATTGACTAAATAACTACCTATCCCACATGGACTCTTGCTTTTATCATTTCTCTTTCTGTGCATACATCTCCATGTGCCTGTATATCTGCATATGATGGTGTGCACGTGTGTGCACACACTCTGTGGAGGTCAGATTGACATGGGGTGACTTTCTTGATCACTGACTACATTTGAAGTTTTATTTTAGATTTACTTTTTAAAATTATATGTATGTACAGGGGTGGAGCTGTGCACATGAGTTCAGGTACCTGTGAAGGCCGCAGAGAGTGTTGGATCCCATGGACCTAGAGTTACAGGCAACTGTGAGCGGACGGCCGTGGGTGGTGAACTCAGGGCTTCTGGAAGAGCACCAAGTGCCCTTAACCACTGACACATCCCTCCTGACCCACCTTATTGTAGTAAAGATTTATTTCTTATGGGCACACGCACACATATGTGCAGATGTCCCTAGATGCCAGAAGAGGGTGTTGCAGTCCCTGCCGCTGGAGTCACAGGTGGTTGCCAGCGGCGGGAACCATACTCGAGGCCTCTGCCAGGAGCACAAGTGTCTTAACTGCTGAGCTGCCACCCCAGTACCCTTTCCTCTACCTCATTTTTGAGACAAGATCTCCTGTTGAGCCTGGAACTTGAAGATGTGACTGAACTGTCTGGCCTGTGACCCTGTGGCTCTCCCATCTCCACCTTCCTATGCTGGACTACAATACCCACAATGCCTGGCGGCATCTGTCTTGTTTCATGTGTGTTCTAAGGGATCAGCCTTGGGTCTTGAAGCTTGTACAGCAGCAAACTGTTGACCAACTGAGCCATCTCCCCACCCCAGGTGATGCAATATTTGATTCCTATGTGCGTACACACACACACACACACACACACACACACACACACACACACACTCCCTTTCAGTGACTCAGAGGCTGTGGTTTAATTCTTTCTGAGAGTCCCCTAATATTAGCTATCAAGTTTGATTTCTGGTGATGACAAAGGAGGGCATGTTTGCGTCTCCACTTCTTTCTGGCTCTTCTCCTTCCTCCCACCTCTCCCACCACCCTGTGCCTGGGACAACATCCAATTCACCACCTCCTGACTTTCTTTACTCTGCCTATGGCTGCTGTCTGGTCTCTGTGCTAGGGTCAGCTTGGGTTCCCCAAAGAAAGGGCTGCAACTCCAAGCAAAGCAGCTCATGGGAAGAACATGTCCCTGCCTATTGAATGTCCAGCTGCAGAATCGTTTTATAAATTTATTTGATTTTTAATTAAAATGTAATTACATCCCTCCCTCCCTCTAAGCCCTTGAGGCATGTGTTCACCAAACAAATAAGAACAGAGAAACCAAACAGGTAAATAGCAGAGCTGTGTGTGTTGGGACCGGGTGGTTAGGTTGCCCACAGCCCAGGCTCTCACTCTTCTGATAGTCCGTGAGCAAGCCAGTGTCCTTTGAGCAAATCTGTGCTCTAAGTTAGGGTGAGATAGGGTCTCTGTTTCTTAACAGCCTTTTCCAACACACGCCTCATCTGTCTCGGGTTCTTATTTCACGATCACTTGAGTATTTCATCATATAGCAATTTCACTGCTCAGGAGTGCTTGTTTCACTGAGACTGGTGTCTGGGTGGATAATAACTGGGGGTATAAAACTCTTTCACAACACACCAGACAGTCTTTCCTCTCTAGAGGTAATGCCACTGCTTTCCGATTTTTGATGTCATGAGGATATTTAAGGCCATTGTGAACTTCTCCCCGTAGGTTTCTATTGTTTATCTGTGTCATCATTACTGCTGTGGTTTGAGTACAGTCCTTCAAGGGTCATGTGTTGGAAGCTTGGGTCTCAATGGGACAATGTGTGATAGGACCTTCAAGAAGCAGGGCATCACTGAGGCAATGCCCTCAGGAGAGACTGCAGTAGTTCTCATAGGACTCTGGTTAATCCTGTGGGGAAGTCTGCCATACAAGAGCAAGTCTGGATGCTCCCTGTCTCACCATATGGTCACTTCCTGTCTCACCATATGGTCACTTCCTGCCTCACCATATGGTCACTTCCTGTCTCACCATATGGTCACTTCCTGTCTCACCATTTGGTCACTTCCTGTCTCCGCTATGGTCAGCTCCCCATATACACTTACATTGGAATGCCATAAGGTCCACACCAGAGCTGACTCATGCTCTTGAACTTCTAATATTGTGAGATAAAATTGTGAGGGTTTTCTGCTTATTCCTGCTTCCAACGTTTTGATACAGCAATGGAAAAGGGGCGGATACAGTGGTTAAAGGCTTCCGTTCTGCTACAGAAGCTCAGTGAAGTATCAAAGGTGCCTCGCTGTGTTGACTTTCCTGGGAATGTTTCCTGAACATGACATGACCCTGAAAGCAGGTTTGGGGCTAGGGATGTGTCAGCCCTTGCGTGGGTTTGGTCCTCTACAGATAATAATTATAATAATGTAAACATAAAGCAGTCAGATATGATGGTGCATGCATGTAGCTCTAGGACTCGTGTAGAGACTGAGACCAGCCTGAACTACAGAGAAACTCTGTCTCAGAATACCAAGGGCTGGAGACGAGGCTCAGTGGTAGAGGGGTTGTCCAACATGCGCAAGTCCCTGGGTGTCATCTCCTGCACAAAGAGTCAGTCCAGGCTAGCCGAGATAAGGCAGAGGCCGGGCTCCCCTTTAATTACAGTAATGCTCTGCTTGGACCTCATGTCATCCTCCCTCCCTCCTCCCCCTCTCCCTCCTCCCCCTCTCCCTCCCTCTTCTCTCTCCCTCCCTCCTTTCCTCTCTCCCCTCTTCTCTTTCCCTCCCCTCCTCCCCCTCCCTCCTCTCCTCTCTCTCCCTCCCCTCCTCCCCTCTCCCTCCTCTCCTCTCCCTCCTCCCCATCCTCCCTGTCTTTCATTTTTTTCTCCCCTCTTCCCCCATTCTGAACATTAACATCTGGGCCCTGTCCATTTGATTTTAGGCGACTTGTCCTCAGATCCAGCCCCATCATTTTCCTCCACTTTTATTGTCTCTAGCTATATGGTGGCCCATGTGGATTCTTTCTTGTTGCTAGTCATGGTTTATCAAGGCAGACATATTGGAGCTACCATTCGCTTAGAAATTATGTGGGGCAATAAGAGAGTGAGACAGGACCATTGGAGAGCAAACTCAGTATTCCCAGTCAAGCATTCACTTGAGAAACACTGACCTCTACTCTCCCTCAGGGACACCTTAGAGCTAGAGTTAGGTTAGAGGCGGAGGTTAGCATTGGAGCACTGAAGTTAGCATTAGAATAGGGCACTCTTTCCCTCTGTTCGGCAGCCGTGACACATAATGGCAGATCCTTTCTCTCTTCCTACCCCACCTCCCTCCAGGATGCCCCAGTGCACCAGGCTGGGCACGGGCCGTAAAGATGTCATCTCTGTGTAGTCCTCCTTCAACTGTCTCTTTAGAGATTCACCCCAGAAGTGTTCTCTGTAATCTCTCCCTCACTGGCAGGGCACACCCCACAGCAAAGATCTCCCCTATTTCATGACTGAATTGTTTACTTCTGAAGACCTCTGGCTGCATGGGTGGCACACATCTTTAATCCCAGCACTTTGGAGGCAGATGCAGGTGGATCTCTGTGAGTTCAAGGCCAGCCTAGTCTACAGGACAGCCAAGGCAACACAGAGAAACACTGTCTTGGGGAAGAAAAAAAAAGAATGGACTCAAATCAAAGATCAAGGACAGTTTTCTTAGGGTGTAAAAGACTATATATATATAAAATCATGCACTAGGCCCGTCTCTTAAATTCCTTTTCATTTGTGGGTGATCTGTCATTCTTTTGTAGGCTTGTGAAAGATGAAGCCAATACTCTATTTTTAATATCATTTTCAGTGGGTTTCAGGAAGGGAAATAAATTATAAATCTCTCTACTCCTGCATTTTACCATAATTCCCTTGGACTGATTCTCATTTCCTTCAGAAGTACTCTGTTCTGGAAGATCATTAAATAGTTTAGCATCGTAAGTGCTAAATGGCTTTGAAGATTTTGTTTCTAGGTCTCATATTAGCACCATGGACTGCTTTATCTCCCCCCACACACACACACACACTCCCACCCCTGCAGCTCACCCTCTCCACTGTTTACACATACGTGTGCGTGTATGTGTTCACCTACACACAAGGACTCATAGAGGGCAGACGAAGGGGTTAGATCCCCAGGAGCTGGAGTTACAAGTGGTTGTGGGCTATCTAATACAAATGCTAAGAACCAAACTCTGGTCCTCCGCAAGGGCAGCGAATGCTTTTAACCACAGAGCCATTGCTCCATCCCCCTCTTTTTTTTATATGAATAAACCACACTGATCAGTGCTGTGCGGCTGTGACATTTCTCCTGCTCTTTATTGTGGTTTGAATATTTGACACTTTTATAATGAAGGTTTGGTCGCCACCCTCCGCCAGTTGGTGATAGTTTCACCAATTGGTTAATTACAGCTGATTGGGTAATAGGAAGTGGAGCCTAGGTCACCAGGAGCCTTTGAAGGGTCTTGTCTCCAGGCCCTCTCTGTGGTGCTCTCTGGCTTCCACAGAGTGAGCTGCTTTCCCAAGCCATATTGTTTACCACAGGCCTGACATCAACAGAGCCAGCTGATCATGACTATACCTCCTCCGAAACCACAGGCCAAAAAAAAAAAAAAACCAAAAAAAAAAAAAAACACCTTTCTGCTCTTGCATTGGTTTTCTCAAGCATTTTGTCAGAGCAACTAGAATTTTTTCTTCATCCTGCACAAACCTGTCTGATGCTATATCATTCACAGTAAAGACTAAAGTTCCATTCCTGAAAGGGACCAAACCGAAAGACAGTGGCGTACATATCTCATTGGAAAATGACTTCCCGATTTAGGTGTTGGAGAACTGAGAAGCTTTTGTTAGACTTTGGATGCTGGGACCTTAACAAAGCTGTTAAAGAAGACATTAACTCAAAGAATCACTAGTGAAGTAGATCTCCCTGAAGCACCTCACAGAAGGAAGAAGGAAGCAGCTAGAGCCTGAGAGGGAGAGAGCAGGAAGAAGGTGTCCAGGAAGAGAAAGGCGAGGTTATAACATGGAGTGACCAAGGGTGACAGGTAGCCCACCATGGACTCTTGGAACCAGATGAGTGATTTTACCGGCCAATCGCACACACACTTAGAACATGGCATTGGCGTGTATCTCCCTGTGTCTCCTTTTTCCCACCTTTACACTCCTGCCCCAGCTCTAGACCTAGCGAGAATTTAATACTAATCAAGATCCCCGCCCCCCCGCCCCCATACATGGCACAGACTTCTTCTTTGGACGTCTGAGGACCACACACACAGCAGTGATGGCCGTAATCCTAACAACTGATGCCTGTAAGTGACAGAGAAGGGGGGGACAGAGAAGCCACGCAGAAGTCCAAGTGTGGGGCCGGCTGCCTGGGAATCCCTAGAGTTGCCACTACAAGTTCTGATTTACTAGGTCAGGTGACCCATCAGAACTGAAATTAAAAAATTAAAATCTAAAAAATTAAAAAAAAAAAAAAACACCTTCAAATAATTCTAGGTGTATGTGACCATTGACTCTTCTACCACATTGAACTACCTAGAAAGACAGGGTATCAACTATAGATATAAAAAATAGGCCAAGCCAGGAGCTGTATCACTGCTCTTAGCAGTGGAAGGATGAAATTAATAGCTGACAGGACACTCCTCCATTGTCCCTGGAACAACGTTTATCCCTGCAATTGTCAACAGTGCAGCATCTCCAAGCCACATCCGGTAAATGCCGAGGCTTCCCTGAGAACATCAGTGAGGGCGTGGGGCAGGGAGCATGCTCACAGGGATCTCATGAGAACACCTGGAGTTCCTGGTTCCACGTGCCTCAACACTGCAGCTCAGCCGCCTTGAACAGAGACCGCCAAATTTCAGTTCAAGTCTGTGTTCCTGGCCTGCTCCGGTGTCCAGCCCAAGCACAAGTCAGACCAAAGGACCACAAAGCCTCCTTCATACGCCCAGCACAGGCATCGGGAGCAAAGACAAACCTTAATGATGTGGAGCTTGGGCAAGAGGTTACAGTCGGCCAGCGTGAGCTCATCCCCATCCAGAAACTTCCTTCGGGACACAGTGACATCCTCCGTGCTGTAGGCATCTATTTCGTCTGGCAGAGGGCTGTTTAAGTAACTGTCCAGCTTCTTCAGGGCCCGTAGCAGGTTCTTCTCATAAACTAAAACACAAAGGCAGGAGATGTCTGAGACAGGCCATGCAAGAGGCTGCCTCTTTCTTTTCTACCTTGGAGGAGAGAGATGGGGCTGTACTTTCTTCCCGGGACAGGGCCAGTCAGCAGCAAGACCAGAAGGATGCGAACAGATGTGGAGAGAACTCGATCTCCCTGCACCATCTACACAGTTACGCTGCTTCCGGGACTCATCTGGTTGCTTTTAAGATATTTGAAATCTAACTTTTGTGTTTATTTGTGTCTGTGTCTGTGCCTGTGTGTATGTATACCCCCTCGCAGGTGCTTCGGGTGCCCTGGATCTGGAGTTACAGGTGGTTATGAGCCACCCAGTATCAGGACCGGGAACCAAACTTCAGGAGCGGCGTGTGCTCAGAACTGCCACACCATCCCTCCAGCCCAAACTCGGCCACTCCTCTAGGTATGAGAAGCCTGTGAGAGGCAGAGAGTGAGTGACAGAGGCATCATTTAAGCAATTCCCGCATTGCAGGTAGGGACAGCTGGACGTTGAAATGTTTCCCCACCATAGTGCTGTGGTTTGGATTCCCAAACTCTAGAAACAGTTTCTCCAAAGTCATATGCAGAGTTAAAGACGAGGGCATTTTCCTTAATTCCAGTCTTCCATCTGTACCCCCTAAAATGAGCCAGATGCCCAGGGTCTCTCCACAGCCACGTGGAAGACCGTGTGGGGACAGAACCCAGAACGGGAATACTCACTCTCATTTGCATCCTTCTTGGTGTTTTTAATAAATGCTGAGAATTTGGCAAAAACATCATTTCCTGCTGAGTTGGATTCAGGGTGTTGTGTTCCCAGCTTGGGGTACCTTGAAGAGTTCAAAATTAGAGGGTCACAAAAAGAGCAAAGTCTGATTAGGATAATGCAGTGAACAAAAATACATTTCTCTGAGCAGACATTAAAATGACAAGCTCCCCTGGAACAGTTTAGTAAACAATGAATCTCAAGGTTTAGTAAAAACATGATTTTGGAGAACTGCCTTGTCTCTAGCCCTGGGAAGACCCATCCTAGGACACAGGGGTCAATCAGATGTTCCTGATCTAATTTCCTCCCTGGTCTAGTAAAGGTGTTTGACTAGAAGGTTCCTGAAGGGTCCACACGCTTCTAGTGTCAGACATGGGAAACAGTTATCCCACACCACAATAACACCCCCTCCCTGACTTCTGCCACACCATCCTGGTTGCCAAATTATGGATGCAAAGAGGCGAAGCTGTGATGGTTGGTTTTAGCGTCAATTTGCCACAATCTAGAATCACCTGAGAGGGTAGCCTCAGCTGAGGAGCTGTCTAGATCAGATTGGCCTGTGAGTATGACTTGATTGTTAATTGATACAAGAAGATCCAGTCCACTGTGGGAGGCACCATTCCCTAGGACTGTGTCGGGCAGGAATAATAGTGGCAAGTATCAGCATGGACTTCTCTCTGCTCTTGGTTGTGAACGTGATGTGGCTAGCTGGCTTACATCCTACCCTGCAATCACGGAGTACGACCTGGAACTGTGAGAAAACAGATCTTTTCCTCCCCTAAGCTGCTTTTGGTCAGGATGTTTTCATCACAGAGACAGGAATGAAGCCAAACCAGAAGCAGAGTCCATCTTAACTCAAGGTGTCTAACCTGGCCGTTTCCTCTGGAAACGTACCGTGTACTGTGCATGACCAAGGAGAAACGCATCAGCAAGGTCGTGAGGGTCCGTTCTAGGAGGCCTACCTTGGGGGGACTAACTTCTCCTCTAAGAACTCCTCAATCTTATTCACGTCCGTCTTGACTTCGCCATCAAAAGTCATGAAAGGAGGATTTGTCCCAGGAGCCAGGTTCTGAAGGTCTGCAGGCTTCCTAGGTAGAAGGGAACAGCGGTCGGCATGGATGGTCTTGGGCATCTAGAGTCATGGCCAAGGCTTAGTTGTGCCCTCACCATTTAAGAGGTACAACCCTTGAGGATTTCAAAGTGGCCCCCAAATTAACAAGGTGGCTTGCTAAAGACCAAAGCCAAGGAATGCCCTAAGAAATGATGGGTGGACTCACCCCTCTGCAACCCCCTTTCTGGCTGCAGAGGTGGGAAAGTTAACTCGCCAGTGTTATCAGTCAGGAACAGTGCTCAGGCAGGCTTCTGGGAGGCACACAGCTGCTGGGTAACAAGGAAAAGCAGGCCCTCCCTGGCCCCCAACGCCTACTCCTTCCTGTAGCCCCCGAGTTCCACATAAACCATACCACTGGGCTAGCGCTCGGTCTTCATCCAGGCTCCTGACTAAGGATGAGCATACCATTATATGACTCTCAGCGTGTGTGTGTGTGTGTGTGTGTGTGTGTGTGTGTGTGTGTGTGTGTGCATGACAGGGTGTGTTGCTGCTTGCAGGGAAGTAGGTCCAGTTATTTCGATGGCACAGAAGCCTGGTCTCACCTCTTCAGGTCCACTGTTGTTACATTGAATATGACACCCTTTAGCCAGAGGATCATAAAGAGACGCTGAGAAAACGGGCAGTTCCCGATGCTCTCGCCGTCGTAACCAGCCTGGGAGCACAAGAAAGAGATTTTTATCTGACCCAGTCTCACAATGACAGACGTCAGCAGTCACAGTTCTCAGCATCCACACAGCTCGAAACCATCTATAACTCCAGTTCCAGGTGGTCAGGCTCTCTCTACTGGCCCTCGTGGGCACTGCATGCACACAGTCCATATACATGCCGACAAATGCACACATAAAATAAAAATAGATAAATCTTGTTTTAAAAATTTGTACAAAAAACAAATCCGGGACCTAGTAGATGGTAACAAAGCCATGGAGGACTTTTCTTTTAGCCAATGTCATGCATGTGAGTTAAGTCTTTATATGCTCTCCAACCTCAGATATTTTGTTATAGCAACAGAAATAGACTAACACTCATTGCCAGGATTCATGATCATGGCTCTACCTCCCAAGTGCTGGGATTAAAGGTATATGCCACCACCACCTGGCGAAATTACTCTTGAAGGGCAAAAATAGCCATATTCCACCCCTCAGGTCTATTTCTGCCAACTAGAGTCATAAGAAAATTGAGAAGAATACGGGCAGTGGTGGCACATGCCTTTAATCCCAGCACTTGGGAGGCAGAGGCAGGTGGATGCCTATGAGTTTGAGGCCAGCCTGGGCTACAGAGTGAGTTCCAGGACAGCTAGGACTGTTACACAGAGAAACCCTGTCTCCAAAATAAAATAAATAAATAAATAAATAAAAAGAAGAAAGAAAAAGAAGGAAGGAAGGAAGGAAGGAAGGAAGGAAAGAAAGAAAGAAAGAAAGAAAGAAAGAAAGAAAGAAAGAAAGAAAGAAAGAAAGAAAGAAAGAAAGAAAACTGAGGAGAAAACAGTGCCGTGTATATGGAGGGCATGAGGCGAAGTCGGCTGCTTGTTTGTTGTGAAGAAAAGAAAGGAAAAATGGCTCCGAACAACCCCAGAGAAGTAAGAGTACTCTGTGTGTGCACCACCTGGAGGGGTTATCAATGGTAAATTACGGAGCAAACACCCAGGAATGGATATTCCCACGAGTTAAGAGGAAAAGGGACGACAGTTCTGTTTCTAAAGGTACCAGCCACTCAAGCTGAACTTAAGTCACAGCAAGAGTCGCCAGCTGACGCAGACTGCTGAATCTGGAGTCCCCTAAGCTCCATGCCTGGGTTCTATATCCATCCCTCCCCCCCCCCCCCCCCCCCCGCCCGCCCAAGCCCAGGCCTCCCTTCCTGCAGCTGACATTTACTTGCTATTCTGCCTATTAGGAGGCTGGAATCTGGGAGCTCCCCCAGGTAGTCAGTGACATTTTTTTGATGGTCCAGTAACTGACAAGGCAGCCGTTGTGATACAGTCCCCCCCCCCCAGTATTCTTCACAATCCCACGGCACGTGACCCTGAAACACTGTCCTGCCTCACTCACCTGAGGGCACCCCTGCAGGGACCCCACCACATTGTTGCCCTGGCCCCCCACTCTCTATTCTGCAGCACAGATAAGCTGCATAGAATCCCCAGCGCCTGGTGCCTGGAAGCCTGTTCTCCATTCCCTTTCCTGTTGCAGGTTTGGGCACAGTCAGACCAGGCAGAGGACGAGGGAGAGGAGAGCGCAGGGATGTGCCGTCTGGCCAGCCCTGACTTGCTCACCGGCTTTTAAGCCTCTTATTTTTATAATAGCTCCACTGAGCTCAATAACGTCTAGAAGTTCCGTGGCGTGGCGTGATGGTTCTCCTCCAATCTTGGCCCCTGGACCTGGTCATAGCTCACTGTGAAGGAGGCAAAGCCCCGCCGAACCATGGGCCTCCTGTTCTATAGTGTGTCTGAAGCTCACAGGACAATGTGTTCTGTTCCTAAATCCTCTCTGGCCCGCACCGTCTCCCACCACAGCACCTGGAGAAGAGCTGGATCACACAGGCGGATCTGCTCTCCCCTCTTGCTGGTGCTCTCACACTCACGCCCATGGTTTCCCTCAGGATTGTCCTCACCTCTTCCTCAACCCTGGCAGCTGCTGCCTTTGGTGGAAATTCAAATATAAAATATCCAGGAACAGTACATTTCTAAAAAATATAAGAATTGCCTTTGTCATTCAACTTCATAAAAACTTTGGGTTTTACTATCACAGAGATAGTTCAGTTGGTAAATGCTTGCTATGTGTGCATGCGTGAGGACCTGAGTTTGATCCGCAGAACTCGTGTGAAAGGAAGCCAGAGTGGCCAGTGCTTGTAATCCCACTCCAAGGAGATGGAGACAGAGAGATCTCCAGGACTCATGGTGAGCTCCAGGGACAGCATGCGCTCCTGCTTGGAAAAATAAGGTGGAGAGCAAGACACCAAGCAGACACCAAGGTCAACCTTCGGCTTCCATGGGTGCTAACACATGTACACATTTGCACATGCATGTACACACACACACACACACACAATTTAAAACCCCTCAAGTTTGGGGGGGCTCCCTAACAGATTTGCAGCTGACGAAACACCCAGTCTGAAGGCGAGAGAATGATCCTCACAGCCACAAAGCTCATGGTGGAAAGACAATGAAGAAATGCTTAACTACCCATGATCCCCCGTGTGACCTTGACATTGGATTATCCCAACCCAGAGGAGCCCATAAACTGAAGGCTGCTAGGCATCTTAGCTGGCTGCCCCAAGTGCCAATAAAACAGGATTTACATATCCAACGTTGCCTCATCTTAAATTGCTCTAAAACTTTCTTTCTAGCTCAGTCTGCTGTAAATGAGGGGGTTACGGGAACATGGTGGGAGGGACAAGGACGCCTTGCTTAATTTTATTACTTTAATGCGCTTCAGTGCGAGGATGTGCCAGCAAAAATAAGGGCGAAGATACGCCATCTCCGTGGTCCATTATTGAGCAATAATGGGAGTGGACCGCCTTGCTTGTGTCATTAACCCGACAAGATGATGGGATAAATACATATATATTCCGAGTGAATAACTGACAGTGTCCCCATAATTGGGAGGCTCTAGCATACGGAGTTTTATTTCCCAATGTTGGTAATTCTCTCTGGCTAATTGCACTCTGGGCTGAGATTTCTCAGCAGGGTTCTCAGCCTGCAGGGGAAGTTTTTGTAGGTCCACATTTCTGATTAAATCAAATTAAGTAGCTTGAGAAATTGGAGTGGTTTTTTCTCCCCCCCCCCCCCCGCCCCGTTTTCAGCAAAGACTCAGACACTGAAAAGCCAGAGCGGCCTCTTGTTTGCCTTTCAGGTTGCATTCTGGGGGGGGCATCTTCTATGGCAGGTCTCGGAGCAGAGCAAGCACATCTCCGGCCTGTTCTCAGGAGCTTCCTTTGCAAATGGTGTCTGCCCTGGCCTTCGGGATGCAATAGCACTTCTGGTCCCTGGCCTGCATCTACTCAAGGGACCCCAAGGTGTGGGCAGGAAGGATCTAGCCAGCAATGCATCGGTGAACAGATCCTCTCTGCCCCAGAGCCTCCAAAACCCAGATCCTCCCCCACTAATCTGTCACACTTTCTCTACCCAGAATTTGTGGAAAGAGAGGTTTGCTCCCTGTAAGCTTTTTTTCTTTTAAGCAAATGACCTCTCTGATGCCCTAGAGCGCTGGTCCTCAACCTCCCTGACACTGCGACCCTTTAATCCAGTTCCTCATGTGGTGTGACCCCCAACCACAAAACTGTTTTGTTGCTACCTCATAACTGTAATTTTGCTACTGTTTTAATCATGACATAAATATTTGATATGCAGCGTATCTGATATGCAGCCCTTAAAGGGTTTTGTGACCCACAGGTTGAGAACCCGCTCCCCTAGCAGGACAGGTGGCAGCCACACTGCCATTTTCCACCACGGTGACGGCAGCTGCTGCTTTCAGAGGACCTGGTGAGTTGATGTCCTCCTCGTTCTTTTTCTGATGCCCAGATGCCACATGTCTCCTGGATGCAGGGGTCTCCTGGCCCTTACAGGGGTTAGAAGGGACTCGGAGTGAGGTGGAGGGATCAGAGGGTAAATATGGCTCCTTTGCAGGCCTCTGAAGAGAGATAATAAGAAACACTGGGTTGTCGTTCCTTGTCCAGGGGACAAGGGAACTTTAGGCTTAATAGAGACCGTGGGTGTTCAGAAGAGGTACAGGTCGGAAGGAAGTTTGATACGGCTGATCGGAGTCATCTCAGAGGGAGTGAGGTGGAAAACCAGCTGGAACTAGCTGGGTTGGTTGGTTTTCTGCTGCTGTCATGGAATCCCAGAGGTTGGGTCATGAAGAATGTCAAAACATTCATTTCTCATAGTCCCGGAGGCTGAGCAGTCCAGTGTGGAGGTGCCAGCCCCTGCCGAGGACCTTCTTGCTACATCGGAACATGTTGGATAGCGTCACTTATGGGGTCAAGAGAGACAGAGCACATGAGCAAGAATCCTCCCTGAACCCCACTGTGTGTCTGTTCTGTGGGACATTAAAGATGGTCCCACTCCTGGGTGGGGGCCTTTCAGGATGCATGGGGACTGTCCCGCTGGGCCTTTCAGGGAGGGCTGAGGTCCCTCTAAGCCTTGGTGGAGCCAGGGACCCTGTCTGTCCCTTGTGCTGGTCATTCTCACAGGCACTAGCAGTGGCCAGCAAAGAGGACTCCTAACAGTGACTGGGAGACTGCTGGCAGTGACGTGGTTGGACCAGTGCCCCCCGGGAGCACCCCGAGGGGCCTCCCTGATCCTTCTGCCGCATCCACAGCTGTGAGTTTCTGGGCCTGTGTAAACCCACACACACGTTCACTGCAGAGAACTGTGGCGTGCTGGGTCACCTCTACCACGAGGAAGGAGACTAGGAGGTGGGAGGGAAGGAAACAAAAGGGCTGAGAGACAGTCAAAAGGTCCTCCCGAGCCACCTCAGCCCCCGGCTCCCGGTGGAACGGTGACGGCCATGGCTGCAGTGTTGGAATCCGAGACATCTTGACTGTTCTGTGATTCTGAAAACAGTTTCAATACTCTTCGTGATCCTAATTTACTTGTTTCTAATTTACTCCCCCCATGTATGTGTGTGTGTGTGTGTGTGTGTGTGTGTGTGTGTGTGTGTGCACATACACACGTGTGTGGGCTTGCCCATGCAAGTGTACAAGTGATAGTGAAAAGTTGACGCTGGCTGACTTCCTTCAATGGCTTTCCCACATTAGTTTCTTGAGACAGGGTCCCTCACTAATTGAGCCCCTGGGATCTGTCTGTCTGCATCCCACAGTGCTGATGTTCCAGATGTGCACTGTGGTACCCATATTTTTACATGGATGCTGGGGATCCGAACTCAGGTCCTCCTGCTTTCATGGCTAGCTCGTTACCCGCTGAGCCATCCATCTCCCTAGCCTGGCATCTCCATTTCTAAGCAGCACCAAGTTTCTCTGAAATATGATCAAAAGTGATGGGAAGAGGGAACGGAGCGGGGAACAAAAGATTTTAGCCCTATTGCTGAGGACTGTGTAGCCTTGGTCAACTTATTTGTGTTCCTTGAGCATCTCTCTCTCTCTCTCTCTCTCTCTCTCTCTCTCTCTCTCTCTCTCTCTCTCTCTCTCTCTCTCTCTCTCTCTCTCCCCCCTCTCTCTCCTCTCTTTCTCCCTCTTTCCCTCCCTCTCTCTCCCCCTCTTGAGACAGGGTTTCTCCGTGTTGTTTTGGTGCCTGTCCTGGATCTCACTCTGTAGACCAGGCTGGCCTTGAACTCACAGAGATCCGCCTGGCTCTGCCTCCTGAGTGCTGGGATTAAAGGCGTGCGCCACTGCTGCCTGGCTCATTTTCTCATCTTTAAAAACAAAGATTTTTGTCAGTGTGGAAAGTGCTTGCTTTGAATGCACAGGGACCATGGTTTGGTCCTCTAGATCCCACATATTTCAGAAGCCAGGCATGATGCAATTCATGCTTGCAATCCTGGTTCTGTGAAATAGAGAGAAAAAGGTCTCTAGGACTCCCTGGCAGGCCAGAGAGCCTATTTGGAAAGTTCCAGAACAATGAGAAATCCTATCTGAAAAAACAAGGCAGGCAGCACCTGAGGCACCAGCTGAGGTTTACTTCGGGCTTCCACACCTATGCATACACACGTTCACATGTGCTCACCTCATATGTGCACACACACACACACACACACACACACACACACGGGTGGGGGCAGGGATAAAATCACTGATATGCTTAAACATCTTGGGGCCCAATAAAGAGCTATTACTGCTATTATCAGCAGCAGCCTCGTTCTTCTCCCAAACCTGAGCCCATCAGAACAGACAATTATGGAATTTAGGGTACTTCATAACAAGCCTCAATTAGTGTGATTTTCATGCCAGCCCACGTCCTCCTTAGGGAAACGGATTTTTCTCTCTCTGAACAAGTCACCCATCCTATACCTACTCTGGGGGAAAATTCAAAGGTCCTTAATAGAAAAAAACAAGTAAATATTTAGCCAGGAAGCCAAGAGGCGGGGCTCTGGGCTGGCACTCAAGTCAGAGGTCACCCTGACCTTTTGGTACGGGGTCCACTGAGGACAGGTGCAGAGCTCTGCACACCTTGACCACGGCAGGACTGATGAGCCCAAGGGAAGATGTGACACGGTGCTCATAAAAGGCTTGTCTACTTCGTGACTTGGGTTAGTACCGGGGCAACCCGAGCAGGAGTCAGCTCGCTGGTGTACCCAGGACTGCCCTGAGTTTATCATTAGTCTCCCCCCTGTGAGTTCCAGGCAGGCTGGGACAGCTTCCCCCCAACCACCTGGGCAGTTTCTCATTTTTGAGGGGAGGGCGTGACTAAGGTCCCCCTAGGTCACCCAGAAGCAGGCCTTCACGCTCCCCCACAGAACATCTACATGGGAGAACACCTCAGATTCCACAGCTGACGGTGATGCTGAGGAGGTGGCCCCAGACTCCACAGCCAGGACCCATCAGCTCCCACGGAGGGTGAGCAGACAAATGAGAGAGACCTGTGTGGGGTGCAGGAAGGAGGCAGGACCTTAACAGACAGCTTGGACAACAGCCAAAGCCTGCACAGAAGCTCACCCGAAGTCAGCTCTCCGGGCGGCCCCACATGCTCTGGGCCTGTCTTCTGCTGAGCTGGACCAATGAAGCAAGCCCTCAGGTGGCCACCACACAAGCAGGCTGGGAAGGAGGCCCTCTTCTCAAAGCCCAAAGGCCTCCGTTTCTCTTTGGTCCTCCAGGGGGCTCCCTGAGTTAAACCAGAATCCCTGTCCACACTAAGTAGGAAAAGCTTGCACGAGTTCCTGACACTGTTGGCAGTGGGTGAGAGACAGGCAGCCCCCTGGTAGGTGTCTTCTCTGAGGAAGCTGGGGCTCAGGAGACCTGTGTCGGCTACACGGGTTACCTTGGGCTATAGCTCTCACCTCCATCCTAAGAGGGTGCCTAGCTAGGTGCATCTCCTCCGAACAAGCCTGAGGCCCTGAGAAGCCCACCCCCACCCCTGTCTTTTACCGATGGGATTATGAACTAAACAGTCACACTGTGAAATATTGATGGTGATGGCAGTGACCGTGACCATGAGAGGGACTTGGACATACGCGGCACTTATTCTGTCCCATTAACTGAAGCATGCTACTTAAATCACAACAGTCGATCCTAACAAGGACCTTGGTGGCTACAGGTACTTTTGCTATTTCCACTTATAGGTGAGAAAGTTAAGACGCAGGGAGAGGAACCTGCCCAGGGCCATGCATCGGGATTTGAATCAAAGGACCCAGCTAGTGGGTATGCAGTTCATCTCCTGCTGCTAGACAAATGGGGAAGACATCTGTCCCTTCCTCTGCCCTCACCAGCGCCCTTCTGGAGATGAGTGATGCTTTCTGGATTGTTTTCCTCATCCCTGTCATTGGAGAATTGGAGGTGACTTGCAAGAGTCATAGCGACAATAAGAAGCCGGGCGGGTGGTGGTGGCCGCACACCTTTAATCCCAGCACTCAGGAGGCAAAGCCAGGTGAATCTCTGTGAGTTCGAGGCCAGCCTGGTCTACAGAGCGAGATCCAGGACAGGCACCAAAAGTACACAGAGAAACCCTGTCTCGGGGGAGAGAGAGAGAGAGAGAGAGAGAGAGAGAGAGAGAGAGAGAGAGAGAGAGAGAGAGAGAGAGAACATATCAGAAGCAGATGAGATGCTCAGAGGTTGCTGCAGTTGGAGAGGGCTCAGCTGTGCCATCCTGTGTGCTGAAACGGTGGGAGGGAGACACTGGACAGCCCTGGTGGGCACTTTGGGGCTCATAAATGGTATATATCCCCTTTGCCCTCAGCAGGAAACTTTCACAAGCCAGGAAAAGGGCAATGAGGTCGACTTTGTAACCCCACCCCCACCCCTGGATGCAAGTGTCCCTGCTTGATTAACATGGAACCCCCACACTCTCATGTGGGAACTGACCCTGCAGGGTTGGCACCACAAGCAAAGAGGAGGGAGCCCTACAAAAGCTGTGCCCCTGTCCCCACTCAGTTTCCAACAGGGCAGGCAAGGACACAGTCTCCTCAGGGACACCCGTGGAGTCTGCTCCGTTCCAGGCCACCACAGCCTGGGGCTGCATCCTTCGTGTGGCCAGCCAAGGAGTTTGGGTCTGAAGTTTTTTTAAAGCAAGTAAAACCACTGCCCCACTGGCCATAAAGAGTGTTCGGTAGGCTGGGCGGTGGTGGTGCACGCCTTTAATTCCAGCACTCGGGAGGCAGAGCCAGGCGGACCTCTGTGAGTTCGAGACCAGCCTGGTCTACAGAGCAAGATCCAGGACAGGCACCAAAACTACACAGAGAAACCCTGTCTCAGGAGGGGAAAAGTGTGTTCAGTAGAAACAGAAAGAGTACTGGGTACTAAACGAAGTCATTCCTTAACCTAGACCTTTCAGATTGCCCTTCCCATTTTATATCTGAGAAAGCATCCATTGCCAGCCTCAATTCCAAGAGAAGCCTGGGAAATATTCCCCAACTGGCTTTCCAAGCAGGTGGCCACCACTCTTTCTACCATTGATTGACAAGGACAAAAATGTGGGAAAATAAGCTGGAAGACAATCTACTGGTACAATAGATGGGGGGGGGGTGACCCTTTAAAGACGCCAGCATCCTAATACACAGCACCTCTGAACACATTACCTTGCTAGGCAGAGAGGTCTGTGTGAACACTACCCACGTGATGAATTTTAAGATGCAGGAGCTATCCTGCGTGATTAAGATGGTCCAATCTAATCACGTGGGTTTCTGCAAGTGCAGCCTTCCTCTGGCTGTTTGAGGAGAGTTTCTACCAGGGAAGGAGAGTCAGAGATGAGATTATTAGCTCTAACGTGTTGAAGCAGGGGTCACGAGTCCGGGAGAGCCAGTGGCCTCCAGTAGCTGGAGAAGAAAGAATGTGGAATGTCCCCTAGAGCCTCGAAGGAAACCAGCCCTTCTGATGCCAGCCAGACGCTGTTGTGGAATATTAGTTTAAGATGTGTTACATTTGTTTGTGCTGTGGAACATTTGTTTAATGGTGCAAAGATGTGTTGCATTCTTTTATGTTGCATTTGTTTAACTCTGTGAAGTTGTGTTACTTTGTCTGTCTAAAACACCTGATGTCTAATAACGAGCTGAATGGCCAATAGTGAGGTAGGAGAAAGGATAGGTGGGGCTGCCAGGCAGAGAGGATAAATAGAAGGAGAAAGAGAGCAGAAGAAGGAGGAGAGAATAAGGAGAGGAGGACGCCAGGGGCCAGCCACTCAGCCACCCAGCCAGCCACGGAGTAAGAGTGAAAGTAAGATATACAGAAGTAAGAGAATGGGAAAAGCCCAGAGGTAAACAGTAGACAGGATAATTAAGAAAAGCAGGCTAGCAACAAGCCAAGCCAAGGCCGGGCATTCATAACAAACAATAAGCCTCCGTGTGTGATTTATTTGGGAGCTGGGTGGTGGGCCCCCAAAAGACCAAAGAACAAAGAGTCAAAAAACAGCCAACAACAAAACACCATCATGCTGGGACCAGCAAAGCGGTAAGATAACAAACCGGGCTTGCTTACGCTCTCTGGATCCTGGGAATCTGTTACGACAGAAGCCGAATGCTCTAGGGCTGAACGTCCGATCGGAAATCCAAACCTTTGCTAGAGACAGTCTGGCAGGTGAGCCACAGTAAGTCAGGGAGAAGGGCAACCCGTGACAGCGAGGGAACTTAGCCTGTTTCTAGAAACTCTCCAGAGATTTGTGTAATGGCCACAGGCGCCAAGGAAGATTAGCAAGCTTCCTTGGTCCCAAGCTGAGAGGCCAGCCCTTCTGTGTGAACTCCAGAACTCCCAAAACTGCTTTGGTGTCCACCCAGGAGACCTGTTTGCTCCTCCACATCCCCTCTGGAAGAAGATGGATTTTCTAGCTGGATTCACAGCCTGAGACCTAGCCACAGGACAGCTCCGGAAGGGCATTGGTGCCCCCTAGTGGTGAGAAGATATATTTTCATGTGTACCTCGTGACTGCACCACAGCCCTCAGGAAATGGCCCTGACCGGAGATGTAGCTGGGATTTAACCCCTTTAGGTGGCTGCTCACCCAGGTGTCCTCAGAACTTGGGGGAGTGTCCTTCTACGCAGGATTTCAGTGTTAAACAATCACTTGTATGGCTGGGGAGACGGATCATTCAGTAAAGGGCTCACTGTGAGAGCATGGAGACCTGAGTTCAGGTCCCCAATCCCCACGTGAAAAGTTGGAATCCATTCACACACACAAACCCCAGTGCTGGGGGCAGAGATGAGCGGGTATGTGGGGCTCGGTGGCCAGCCACATCGGTGAGCTCGAAGTTCGGTGAGCACATACACTTCTCAAAACATAAAGAGGAGATCAATAGAGGAAAACTGATGACCACCTCCAGCCTCCACACGTCACCACCACACATGGCACCATGGGCACACACCAAACATATCACCACGGGCAAGGGTACATACCACACATGTCACCATGGACAAGGGTGCACACCACACATGGCACCATGGGCAAGGGCACACACCACACATGGCACCATGGGCAAGGGCATACACCACACAGGTACATGTGTCTATACCACAGACCCATAGGGAAAAAAATAATAAATCCAGAAAGTCCAGAAAAACTAGAATAAAATGCCCTCCCTACCCAACACCCCTTCTAATATTCTGCTGAAAGCTATCAAAGGGACATAGTCTTTCTGTCCTCCATGCTGTTGACACCCCACCACAGACACACCTGGGCCCTCACAGTGTGCTATTAAAAATATATCTTGAGGCCAGCAGGTGGATCGTGGACAGTTTGTTAAGAAAATACCAGTTCCAGATTTGTTCATTATTTCTTGACTCTCATTGAAATTGGAGGGTGGAGACAGGGCGGAGCATAGACCAGCACAGAGGGACGGGCCATATGCTGGGCAGGGCATACCACATGACAGAAACTCTGTCTTCAAATGCAGCTTTCTCCATTTGGTCAGAACTTCCTTGCTCATTCACAAATTTCCTCAGACATGAATAGCTTCCGGCTCCGGGGAGTCGGCGGGGGGGGGGGGGGGGGGGGGGGGGGGGATCCTGCTCTCTCCATTTTCCTCTGTGATGTTTACAAGTTCTATGCAGATGAAAGGCCCAGAGCTTCTTATTAACAGAAGGAAAAGGACCAGGGGCCTCCAAGGTACTCGGGTTGATTTCAGTGGCCAGTGTATGAAGTTCTTGTCCGCTGGGAGCTGGCGAATCTACAGCAACCTTTGTTCCTCAGGAAATCAGAAGTCTCTTAAGGGTTCTTAAGGGAAGTTATAGGTGGCAGGGATTGGATTGGGGCTGTGTGGGTTTAGGAATGCTCTCTGTTTAGTGTGAAAAGATGGTAGAAACCAGTGCTCTGTTGTTAACTCTTTGTGTAGGAGGCGATGATCACCGACATGATAAAAATCTGTGAGATTCGGAAGAATCTACCTAAAACATGTTCCTCTAACCTGGTGTGCAAGCCTGAATCTCGGAGAGCTATGTAGAAAGAAAAATGATGCTTCCGAGCAGTGGCTTTCCGGAGGCCCCCTCACATAAGGGTGCTAATGTTCCTGGGAGAGGATAGTCTCGGTGAGTTTCTTCGCACATGCAGCAAACAAGACCCCTCTACACCCTCCTAGAGGCCACCTCATCACAGGTGTTAGGGAGTGGGAAGACGGGTGGACACTCTCGTCCCTTCTTCATAAATTCCATTTTCTAGAGACACACTTGCCAGATCCCTGACCAAACTGTGCCGCAGCATTTCGAAACCGTGTGCTAATGACTGCAGCTGGTCACTGGAACTCTGAAGGACGGTCACCAAATAAGTTCAGCAGCACGGGCGGTTATTTGCTCATTTGCTCCTTGGATTGAAATTCTTTTTTTTTTTTTTTTTTTTTTTAAGACAGGGTTTCTCCGTGTTGTTTTGAAGCCTGTCCTGGATCTCACTCTGTAGCCCAGGCTGGCCTCGAACTCACAGAGATCCTCCTGGCTCTGCCTCCCGAGTGCTGGGATTAAAGGCGTGTGCCACCGCCGCCCGGCATGGATTGAAGTTCTTAATGGAGCTCATGAGGGGCGTCGTCCTTGACAAGTTTTGCTTCGTTTCAATGGCTAGAACAAGAGCTATGTCAAGTCAATAGGGTAATTTATCCTGAAGTTGTCTTCCTTAATGGAAGAACTCTGACCAGAATAAAAACAAAACAAAAACCCCCAAACAAATGAACATCTCCGAGTGCTAACAGAATGATGGTAAGGAAGAGAGAGGTGACTGTGTGACCCCAAGCCTGGTGACATCAGGGGGAGGTGGGGTTCTGTTTCCATGTAATTTAGTCACGTCTGTCTACAGCTTCACGTTTCAGAACCCCAGGCTGTGTCAACCTTGTGTCCGTTGACACTCAGATTTTCAAAGAAGCCCGTTTGACTAAGCCGAAATGCCAGGTTTCACAAGCTTTAGGAACAAACCCGCTGTGGTTCTCCTGGTGAGAAGGAGCAGAGGTCAACCTGGCAAGGGTGACATCATGTCAGGTAGAATATTCCAGAAGGTGATGGTAAGCTTTCAAAGCAGAAAATCAGTCGTGACTTTTACAAAAACAGTATGGTATTTGGGAGCAGGGGCGACCACAAACTGCTGCTAGAACGCCATCCCAGAGGAGTGTTTTTCCACTTTTAACAGTCAAATGTCACTTGACCTCTTGCAATAGTTAAATCCTTGTACAGTCAAGGGTTCTGGGTCAGGATGACTAATACACAAGACTTCAGAGTTCTTTGTCAGCCAAGACAGCACCACTCTGTAGGTGTTGACGGTTCAAATGGAGCATTTCAGGACGCTTCAGACAATACAGAATTATCTGGAAGCTCACTCCTCCGCCGCCCCCCCCCCACTGGCCTGGCTCGACCGACACCAGGAGAAGGCCTGGCTCAGGCCCAGTGGGGTCGGCTGGTGCTAAACAAGGAGAAACACAGCGAGCTGGCCAAGGCCGACACACCGGCTGACACACGCCGGCTGACACACACACACACACACACACACACACACACACACACACACACACCGGCGGACACACACACACACACACACACACACACCGGCTGACACACACACACACACACACACGCCCGCCGGCTGACACACACACACACACACCGGCTGACACACTGACTCACACACACACACACCAGCTCACACACTGGCTGAGCCAGAAGGAAGTCTTCTCCATGTCACATGCTTTCTTTGGCAGGCCCTCCATCCCCACCCTCATCCTTGGGAATAGAGGAGGAAGGGGCTGACCCTGTTTCAGGGTTCCCCTGACCTGGGATCAGCTTGACATCATTGTCTGAAACCCAGGCATGGAGCAAACCATGCCAAGATGCATGTTTTCCAAGCGGGATGACATACTAGGCGTCCATGCCTCAAACTCATTGCGCACCATGAAGCGGTTACAGCTGCCCAGGGTCTGGCAGTGAGTTACCTTGACTTCCACGTGCAAATAGACACATGGATACCCTGTGAGGTGAGGGCTGCCATTTTCCAGACCTATCTGTTCCATATCCTGGTTTCAACCCGGGTGAGTCCACTTCCCAAGAATCACCATTATTTCCAGGTATTTTTTTTTTTATCAAAAAGTCTTGGGGAACTAGAATTTAAAGAAAGTGGGGGAAATCTCACTTCATGCTCAGAACAACTTGCAAATACTTTGAGATACAGTAGCAGAAAATAATCACATAGGAGAGACAGAGTCTGTTCCAAGAGGGAAATGGGATGTGGGGGTAACCCCGGCTGTGATGGGATGTGGGGGTAACCCCGGCTGTGATGGGATGTGGGGGTAACCCCGGCTGTGATGGAATGTGGGGGTAACCCCAGCTGTGATCGGATGTGGGGGTAACCCTGGCTGTGATCGGATGGCACACCCACCCAAGAAGCTGCTGCACAGGCAGGTGTCGTACAGTGCTGTACTCTCACCCACAGAGCCTGGGAGTTGGGCCAACAAAGGACCCAGCTCATGCCAACCTCAACCCCCTGAAGTATCTTTTGTTTGCAAAAATATACATCCAACCATGGTGTTCAGTACCCAGGAATCTCAGGATAGCTATGCACGCAGGCCAACAGGTTGGTGAATGTGGTGGTATTGTGTTCCCCAAAATATTGTGCATGCTAATAAACTTATCTAGGGTCAGAGAAGAGAACAGTCACAATATTAAACATAGAGGATAGGCAGTGGTAGCACACACCTTTAATCCTAGCATTCCAGAGGCAGAAATCCCTCTGAATCTCTGTGGGTTCAAGGCCACATTGGAAACAGCCAGGCATGGTGACTCATGCCTTTAATCCCAGAAAGTGAGCCTTTAATCCCAGGGAGTGATGACAGAAAGCAGAAAGATATATAAGGCGTGAGGACCAGAAACTAGAAGCTTTTAAGCATTCAGGCTTTCGAGCAGTATCAGTTCAGCTGAGATCCATTGGGATGAGGACTCAGAAGCTTCCAGTCTGAGGAAACAGGATCAGCTGAGGAACTGGCAAGGTGAGGTAGCTGTGGCTTGTTCTGCTTCTCTGATCTTCCAGCATTCACCCCAATACCTGGCCCCAGGTTTTTTTTTATTAACAAGACTCTTTAAGATTCATGCTACAGGTGAATGTCAACATCACGTGACAATATCAGAAGGTTGGACACCCCTGGAGATGTTCCTTCTGGGACCTTCAACAAGATACAGGCTTGGAAAACAACGTAAGAGTCTTTTCTAATGGGGCCAGGAAGCTGAATTGGTCTCACCTCCATAATGCTCCCTGAACCCACGAGAGCTGCCCTGGACAGCTCACAACGCTGTCAGATGTGTTTGTGTGGCAGATGTAGGGAAGAGAATGCTCTCGTGCTGTGCAAAGGGGGCATCAGAGATGACAGGGCCTCCGAGGAAATGACAGAGACACAGGGACAGGCTCTTATCTGAAAACCTCCACCAAACCTAGAGAAGCAAATACAGAGGAAAAAATCTCCAGCAGCCACAGCCCCCAGAAGAAGGCCCCAGCCACCATGGGGCACACCACAGGGCATGCTCATAGCCAGTCTGTGCTGGTGAATGAGGGTGGTGCCCGTCAAAAAACGTGTGTGGAGCTGGGTTCAGGACTGGAACCATCTTTGTAAGAGTGTCTTTGCCCTAGGCCTAGCATACTGGTCATCAGAGAGGCTTTGTCCTTAGGAGGCAGAGGGGTCAAGGACACCACAAGAACATGGCCCTCACAATATCACCTAACCAGGGCTCATAGGGGCTCACAGAGCCTGAAGTGACCATCAGGGAGCCTGCCTGGGTCTCACCTGGGTCCTCTGAATATATGTTATGGCTGTGTAGCTTGGTGTCCTTGGGGATCTCCTAACCACGAGAGTGGGGGTGTCTCTGACTCTTTTAGCTGCTTTGGGGACCCTTTCCTCTTATTGGGTTGCCTCATGCAGCCTTGATATGGGGGTATGTGCCTAGTCTTACTGTAACGTGATACACCATGTTTGGTTGATATCCCTGGGAGGCCTGCTCTTTTCTGAAGAGAAATGGAGGAGTGGATCCAGGGGAAGGGGGTGGGGTGTCAGGGAGGGACTTGGTGGAGAGAAGTGGGGGGAATCTTTTCAAAAGTCGGTCTATGACACTGGAGTTGTGTGAGACCAAAAAGGACCTGGAGAGCCAGCGAGTCCATGCCCTCCTCCCAGTCTACCCTCCCCCTACAGGGAGACCCAGGGACAGGTAGAGGAAACAAGGGACTCCCCGGGGGAGAGGGGGGCGGGGGCGGAGCTTTCCCTGGGCCAAGGAGACTCCCAGGGGGAGAGGGGGGCGGGGTCAGAGCTTTCCCTGGACCAAAGAAGACAAAGGGGACCCTGGACTCTCCTTCTGAACCTCAAAAGAACTGCCCCCACTTTACCAACCCCCAATGCCCACGGAAAGCCTTGAGTTATTGGAAAGGAAGATCCTATTGGAATAAATAGTGAATTCCTTGTTTGTGTACCTCTGGAAGGGTTCACGTCAATGTGTCGCTAAAATAAAGGCATCCACGTAGACAGAAAATGAGAATTCGCTAGGAATTTCAAGGTGGAGTGTTGGTCTTAGGGACTGGTAACTTTACAGTGGGCTACACACCTCCGCCTGCCCGGCCTGGCCTTGTACATCCTCTGATCCCATTGAGCACATTGGATGCCTGGAGCCAGTCTCTGGCCAAACCCACAGTAACACCGTCATCGGTAGGACCTGCCCCAGAGGACTCCTTCCCCCAACAGGCATCATAAGAAGGGAGCGCAGAGGTGAGCATGGTTTTGCCCCGTCTCATCCCCAAGCTGGTTCAACGAAAGAAAATTTACTCAGAAAATATAAGGTACGGATCTAGGGTGACAGCTGTCCATCAAGTACTGAAGACTCAAGTGTGAGGACCCTAGTTCAACCCTAACAGCCACACAAGAGCCAGACACAGTGGCACACCCAGTGCTGGAGAGGTGGAGAGGGGCAAATCCCTGGGGTTCACTGGCTAACCACCCTAGCCCGCTCCAAAAGCCACGTGTCCCAGGGGGAGACCCTGTCTCACAAAACAAGGATGGGGCTGGTCTACAGAGTTAGTTCCAGGACAGCCAGGGCTACACAGAGAAACCCTGTCTCAAAAAAAAAACAACAAACAAACAAAAAAAAAAAAAACCAAAGTAGGGGGAGGAGCAGGAGGAGGAGAAGGAGGAAGGAAGGAAGGAAGGAAGGAAGGAAGGAAGGAAGGAAGGAAGAAAGGAAGCAAGGCGGCTTTGAGGACAAGAGTGAAGGCAACGCTTCCCTTGGACCCACATTATTTTAAAAATACTCGTTATTTTTAAAAATAAAGCTTTAGAGGATGAAGGGATGACTCAGTGGTTAAGAGCACTTGCTGCTCTCCCAGAGGACCAGATTTCAGTTCCCAACACCGACATGGAGGTTCCCAAGTGTCTGTAACTCTGGATCTGGCCATTCAATGCCTTTTCCCAGCCTCTGAGGACTCTGGATAGAGACACTGGGCACTATCAGCGAATCTTCAAGGTCAAGGGGACAGTGACAGCAGCATCGGAAGAGAGGTCATGCCCACTCAGATGAGCGCCAGCTTCCGGAGAGAGGGCAAACCCACTCAGATGAGCGCCAGCTTCCGGAGAGAGGGCAAGCCCACTCAGAAGAGCATCAGCTTCTGCAGAGAGGGCAAGCCCACTCAGAAGAGCATCGGCTTCTGCAGAGAGGGCAAGCCCACTCAGAAGAGCATCAGCTTCTGGAATTTAACTTGCTTTCCTCTTTTCCTGACCGGGTTTCTGGTCCCCTTGAGAACACCCGGAGCTCCCACCCACGGTGGAGAATGTTCGAGAAACAGCCAAACACAGTCTATGAACTTGTCCTTGTGAGTGAACTGAATAGTAACAGGAAGGTTTATCATTCTTCTCATTTGCTTATTGAGACACCATTGGTGCAAGCAGCAAAGGTTTTATTAATAGTTAACAAATCTAAAAGCTAATCACCCAAGTATGGTGCTCTGTAGCTTAGAGTGCTGAAAATCGGGACTTCAGGCTTAAACTCTCACACAGAAGTGTACATGGATGCCTCTTAGGAGACAAGCATTAGCAGAGGATCTATAATCCAATATGAGTGGAATGAGTAGAATTCATGTACTGACTTTCTTCATGGAGACAACGCTGTAGAGAATTATCTTCTTTGACAAGGTCCACAGCAACAACTTATACATACTGTCTACATTCACCAACTAAGCTCACCATTGCTGGAGGGGACAAGAACACCTTTACAGGGACCATGAAATCAATTCAGGGCTCTGGGGAGATGCTGGCATCAGCCCTCAGAATGTGATTTCTCAGATCAAGTCCTAGAATCCCTGTTTGTGAGTCTCATCCAGACTGAGGGCCAGCCGTTCCACGGCCTTACTGCTGAGAGCGCCCCACCAAGGCCCCTCCTCTCGGGCATGGTCCCCTCTACCACAGCTTTGTTTGGCTCTGCACCATCTCCACCTTCCTCCACAGTCTGCACCAGCACCTTCCACTCTCTTATCCCCTCCTCGGTCAGGAACAGGATAGAGCGCCTGGGGTGACCCAAGCAGGCCACCCTGAAGTTGAGAAGGGGGGCATGGCACAGGAAGAAGTCTGCAGACACCTTGGAATGTCTCTGGCTTCTTTAGAGAGGCGGGCGGATGGGACCCTGGCTAACAGCAGCAGACACCACCTGGTTGGCTCTGTGTCCCTCTGTCCCTTGTCTACTCCAGCTAGGACAACAACAACCAACCAAACCCAGGTAGAAATGAGGCTCCTTACAGAGGAAGCTAATAGCTGGATGGGCAGGCACCTGCCACCCGAGGAGGAGGGGAAGGAAAGGCCGCGGTGGCCTCAGATCCACCCCACACCCTCGATATTGTTCACCATCCTGTTTGACGATCCCACCGCACAAATATTATGGACTATCCTGTTTGACAATACTATGACACAAATATTATGGGTCATACTTCTTTTAAGACCATAAAAGGGAAAAGTGTCCTAAGTAAGCAAGGTTTATTTTAGGAAAAAAAAACAAGTGTAGTGTTTTTTGTTTTTTCCCCTCAAATAAAAGTCTGCACAGTGAACCAGCCCTGTAGGGGACCCTGGTGCCTCATCTATTCACTATTGGTCAAATGTGTCTGCAGCTACTCAGGAATTCTGCTCTATTAGGACAAAAGACCCCTCCCCATTTAACTCAGAACTGGTTCCATTCAGCACTACTCCACTCCTAAATACACTTTAGACATCAAGACTACGAGACCCAGACATTACCTTTTCAAATAGCCCCCTAATCCTAAATGTATTCTAAACTGTGTATGGTATTTATTCGTGTCAACTGTTGTAACAATTAATTCATTATTAGTGAGATCAAGGAGTTGACCCACATAGCTTAATCACCTAACCACATAGCTTTCGGCCCTCAAATGCTCAGTGATGCTGGGGTTCCTTGTCACAGCAAGTAAAGCCAAGCCATGAAAAGCAAGCGAACAAATGAAATGTCCCTTGACATTTTTTTTTCCTTATATGAATTAAGCTCGGAGAACGCAGGGCTATTTTTAATCCTTAGTTAATAATATGGCCCAATACCAGCCAGAGCTTTTACATGGAGATGGAAAGCTTATTTCCTTGTAAAATTCTCACAAGGAATTATTTCAACAAAGGAACACCTTGTTCTGAAAGCCTGCTTCATAATGCAGCCCGCTGTTACACACCCTCTGCTATAAGTTCTTGAGTGACAGGGTGTTTCAATCCCTAGGCTGACTGCAAGGGGAAAATATGCAGAGACCAAATAGAAAGGCTGACTGTGGCAGGGAGCCTCCCCCTCTGCACACCGCCCCACCACTGCCCCTGCCCATGCCAGCCCTCCCATCTGGGCCCGGCCTTCTTTATCTGCTCATATTTGACCAGCCTAGAGAAGACGTGAGCTTACACGTACCCATCACCAACTGCCACGTGACGAAGTATCCTAGAATTAGGAGTCTAAAGTGATTGTTTTGCTGTATCTCCTGATAGTTTAGAACTAGTACTTGTGTATGCACTGTGCACACATGCACGCGGAAGTCTGGAGACAGTTCCTCTGGAGTTCTCCCCTGCCGCCTGGTGGGATCCAGACATCCAGCTCCGGTTTCCAGCTTCGCACAGCAAGTGCTTTCTTACTCTCTGAGTCTTCTCCTTAGTCCTGTTAGGTGGTTTAGACGCAGCTGACCAAGTGACGTTTGCACCCAACCGGGCATTGACACAGTCACTCAGCAGGCAACGGGTGGGTGCATGGACGACTTGTGGGAAAGATGACGCAGCTCCACACGGGTGCTCGGTGCCCCGTGGATGGAGCTGTAAGGCTGAGCTCAGCTGGGACCGTCAAGTGGACTGCCTGAAGGGGGCCTCTCCAGTGCGGTGACCTCAGGAGTGCCAGCGGATGGGCGGAAGTGATGCAGCTTTGGACAGTAACAAAGCAGCTAGCCCTGAGATAGTCAGATACGGGAACCGCAACCTGGGGCTACCCTTGCCTTGGGCTGTGCACACATCCACCTCCTAAAAATGCATCTGGCAGCCTTCGACCCTTACCTGCACATAATGCACATACCTCTCTGTGAACAATGTGCCTAGCAACCCCTTAGCAACCGAGGACCCCGCCTGAACTGATCTACACCTGCACTGAGCTACATGTATATCTGGTTTTCACAATGGAAGTAAGTTGCTCCCCCCTTGGCAGCTCCTTGATAATGCCCCATTTCTATTCAAAGCATCCTAAAACAAACATGGGAACTACAGACACTGGGCCAACCTGGCCTAGACTGGTGTGTATATAAGACAAACTGTGTTATCTGAGCAAACTTTTAGGAGAATCTCCTATTGGCCTCATGTTTATTTATCTTACGCTTATGCATAGTTGGATGTGCAGAGTATGGACATCAGATGCATCATGGGAAGGGACAGTGGGCAAAGGTTTACATAATCTAAGATCATCAATCAAAATAGAGAGCCGCCCATGATACACCCCGTAGCAACCAAACACTTGATCGTCTTGAACCCCAAAAAAGGAAGCCCCAACAATAATCATGGCCCTTGCGTACCCTCACTCATGTAGTCCACTGTAATAGTTTCATGGCTACTTTTGCAATCTGTTTGAGCATTTGTTTCAATTCCTTTAAGAAGCCAAAAAACAAAAACAAAAACAAAAACAAAACACCCAGGCTGGACCTGGACTGCCAACGACAGCATTGTAGGCATCATATTCTACCAGTCACCATGTGGGTTAAAAGGGTCCAGTCAGATTCAGAGGGAGGTAAACCAATTCCTACTTCTCAGTAGCCAACACACCGCGGAATACAGAGTCATGTTGTGGAATATTTAACTAGGCAAGGATGTGTTACATTTCTTTTCTTTTTTTTAAATTTATTTATTTATTATGTATACAGAAGAGGGTGCCAGATCTCATCACAGGTGGTTGTGAGCCACCATGTGGGTGCTGGGAATTGAACTCAGGACCTCTGGGAGAGCAGTCGGTGCTCTTAACCTCTGAGCCGTCTCTCCAGCCCCGTGTTACATTTCTTTATGTTTCATTTGTTTAATTATGAAAATATGTGTTGCTGCCTAAGGCACCTGATTGGTCTAATAAAAAGCTGAACAGCCAATAGCTAGGCAGAGAAAGGATAGGCGGGGCTGACGGGCAGAGAGAAAAAGTCAGAGCAATCTAGGCTCTGTAGAAAAAGAATGAGAGGAGAGAATGAGGGAGACACCTGGGGCCAGGAGCCAGGCAGCCGCCAGCCAACCAGACGTGAGAAGCAGTGAAAGTCAGATACACAGAAGGAAAGAAAGTAAAAAGCCTTCAAAGGTAAAAAGTCTAAAGCAAGAGGTAGATAAAGAGAACAGGTTAAGTTAAAAGAGTTAGCCAGAAACGAGCCCAAGCTAGGCCGAGCATTCAAAACTAATAAGTCTCTGTGTCGTGATTTGGGAGCTGGTTGGTAGCCTAAAAGAAAAAGGCAGGTAATGAGTCATATTTAATCCACCACACTACAAGAGTTCACAGACTCAGCCCTTGACTAATTTGAACACAGCAGAGCAATGTCGAAGAGTGGTGGATTTGTGTTCTCACATCCAGTGATGGGAAGAGCTACATACACAGCTCTCACCTTAGCAGCCCCCACGATCTGCAGCAAATCTCCCATCATGGCTACCGCTTACAACTCAGAGTCGTAATATATTGGTTAAAATGTCAATGAACAAAGACTGGCCCCTCAGATCTGATTGCTGCTGCCTTTGAGTTTTCTTAAGTGTTGAATTCTGCTCGGAGAATTCAATGATTGCCGAGAAGCCCTTGAGTGCAACCTAAGACTTCATCCAGTCTGATTATTCATGGGAACAGCATAGGAGGCCTTCAGCTTGGAGCTCAAACAAAGAAAACAAAGTTGGGGGGAAGATCACATCTTCCCAGGTTTCTTTGAACTGGCCTCCAAGGTCCTGACACCAAAGGCACCAGAAACAGTGTTAATTTTCTGCATATCCAGACCAAGCACGCCTTTGTTCCAGGAAGCTCCCACACCCCTGATGGCTGTGATGTAGCCAGTACCTTGCCCATTACTCCAGATTCACATCAGAGCACTGTGTGTGCCTCAACTCCGGGATGGGAACAGCGGTCACCCTGCTCTGACCCCTTATCTCCTCCCCTCATCCTACTGTGGCTTGAGATGCAATAGGGGTCCTACCAGAGACAAGGCCCAGGACACTGGTAAAGAGGCACAGTGGACTTCTCCCTGCTGGGCTGCTGGATCCCGTGTCCGAAAAAAGAGAGCAAAGCATAAGCATCAAGCACTCGGCAGGGTGGCTCCGGGTATCACCCCAGTCCCACCCCTCTGCTTGTCCAATATTCTAATTAGGTGCTAATTAGAACCAAATGGAGAAATCAAGGATGGAAGAGGGAACCCCTAGGCATTTAAGAAGTTACGGAGTATAACGCACCAAAGAGTACTTAAATATTGCAGCAAATGAAATGAGAGACATCCAGGCCGGAGTAGCCTACACTGATTCCCAAGTATCCGATGACAAGAAATGACCATGAGATCAGGTCACCCCTGTCCACAGTCCACACATTCCCATGAAAGTAAGTGGAGCACATAGGAAGACAGACATCGATTCCTCCAGGAGAAAAGAATAAGACCAAAGCCTGTTTGAAAATCAGACAAAGGACCTACACACTCAGCCACAGGAAGCAGGAGGCGGGAGATTCAGCCTCCCCCGGCTGCATCATAAACAGAAACATGACTTCAACAACAACACCATCATTTTCCACCTTTAGGACTCAAAGTGTTTGATAACGACCGGAGTGGGGACGCCGTGGGGAAAGTTGAGTACCGACGGGACGTCAGAGGAACTTCACGTAACTCATCTTTGAGGAGGAAAATGAGCAAAGGTTATCACGTTCTAGGCATGCACACCTTTTCTCCCAGCAACGCCATGCCTAACAACTTAACTTCCAGGTATTGTTGCCTGACCGGAAGGACGTTCAGTGCAGTGCTGGTTAGTGTATCAAGAAAGAAAAACACCTACATATGCGAGAAGGATCGATCATAGAGAATATCCACCATGAGACTACGAAGACGTTTTTAACAAGCATAAAGGACGGTTTCTAAAAAAAGCATTGACATATTGAAACAAAGCGAGCAATGTGTTTCTGTAAGAATCAATAGAACTAGATTTGGTGTTTGTAACATGTGTCCACAAATTCTTTGACTTTCCCTTTAAAAGGTACAGTCTCAGCCACGACACTGTGTAACCTTTGAAATGAAACCAGAGAGGGCATTATGGCTTTATCTCGGATTCCCCTTGGATTCCTGTTCTAGGGACAGCCACAGGGTGGGCTGGAAGACACGAACACTGCACCATGGTGTCCCACGTGGTGAAGAGCTGAACCTCCCACCAGGAAGCAAGTGAGTCAGCCATCTTAGAAGGGGGTTCTCTGCTTCCTTCAATCCTTCCCTGCTAGCCAGTATCCTGACTACAACACATCCAAGCTGCTCCAAAATTCCTGAGCCCGAGTAATTCTGAGCGTCATTGTTTGAAGGTCAAGGATTCTAAGTCTTGGCATAATTCTACAAAGCAATTAATAGCCAATCCACTGAGGGGATTTTCATACACGTTTGGTATGCACAGATGTCTCTGGGAAGAACTTTAATGGTTATCTCTAGGGAGAAAGGCTGGAAAGCTCATACCCAGAGGTGGAAGAAGACTCACTTTTCATTATATTATATGTTTTATGTTCATTTTTTCCTTTTTGCTAATTTTTATCATTTCAAAAAATGTAGAGAACATTTTATAGAAGAGCCATGTAAACTACACACACCTCCTGTTGTGATTTGCATATGAACATATTTAATCTATGTTTTATTTTGACCTTATTGAAATCAAAACTATAGACTTTGTACAGAAAACGCATTTCTCATACTACCTACGATGCTTAGTGTCCTATACGTTTCCTGCTCACTCTGGTAGAACCTTTGGGTCCTTTATTCTCCACAGTCTGGTTCCTTTTCTCCACCTAAACCAAACCCCAGCTTTGTGCAGATGAAAACATGTCTGCCTCAGGCACCAACCGAGAGCTGGTGTTCCTACAGGCCAGCAAACATTTTCTTAGGGGCCCAACAGCAAATACTTTAGACTTTGAAGTATACAGAGTCTCCGTCACAACTGCTCAATTCTGATGTCACTGAATAAAAGCAGTCATAAACGGGTCATTTGGGGATAATCACAGCTGGCTCTGAAACCCTTTATGGGTTCTGATGAAACCTCAATTCACCTCTTCTCATGGTCCCAAAATACTCTTCTTTCGATACTTTCAGCCATGTAGAAGTGAATAGCTAGTCTTAGGTTTCAGATATACAGATACAGAACCAACTTGCCGCCTCACCGCCCTGTGCCTGGGAAAGGGCTGGAGGAGAAGGGGCTATTAGTCGGCTCTAGCCAGCGGGACACAGGGGAAATCCACTTCCAGGTCAAAGGAATGAGGAGTGGGCCTGAGGAGAAGGCTGAGACCTCTCTGAAGGTCAGATGTAGGTGGAAGAGGCCGTCTGCCCACAACAAAGGGAGAAGGGACGCGGAGCGTCAGGCCCTGCTCCTGCTGGCACTGCCCACTGCTGCCTCCTATTCCCTGTATAAGAAGAAAAGGAAGCTGCTTTTGCCCCCTGTAACTGCAAGTGAGCCCCGAGCACGTTTCTCCAGGTGCTCCTTCTCAGCATCAGTCACCGTGGGTCAGCTCTGCTGGCAAGAAAAGCTTTGCTGGCCCGGTGCAGCTGCTCAAATCTAGGCCAGCCACTTTAGAAAACCTTGAAGGGTTTGTACTGGAGATGATCAGGGCTCCTGTTATCTGTGGAGAGGAAATGATGGTGTCTCGCCAAACATAACTAAATAGGTAGCTCTGTAGTAGGGACAGCTGTGTCTTCAGGTCCTGGTACACTGCACGCCTGCACCTCACCCACCATCCTCAAGCCTCCTTCCCCTCACACCAGCACCCACTGGGTGCCATCCTGTGCTGCATGATGCGCTGAGAGCTGAGACAGGAAAGCAAAAGCTCCTGGGTCTTTCACCTCAGCTTCCAGGCCAGCAGAGCTCTTCCATCTGCACAGCATACAGCTTTGCTAAGCATCCCCTCCTCCATGCACCATCATAAGCTCGGAGAGAACCTTCCTGGTCTTGCTTTTTTGCTCCAGTATCAATGTGACCCCCAAAGTTTGAGTGCTGGAATTTGGTCTCCAGATTCGCATGTTGGTATATTTGGGGGTGGGATCTTTAGGAGATGGTTAGGGTTATGAGGTCGTGAGGGTGAGCTACTCACGACAACATTGGCAAAGCAGAAAGAGACCTTAGCTAGACCTGTTGCCCCATCCAGTGCCACCCCTGACATGTCATGACACAGCCATCCAGAAACAAATACCATGCTCCTGATCCCATCCTCCAGAACCATGAGCCAAATGAACATCTACGCTTTATAAATAACACAGCATCCAGTATCCTATTATGGCAACTTCAGGTCTTTTTTTTTTATAGCATCTAAAACATGCACCAATGTGCTCTCTGATGCTAACCCAGTGTCCAAATACAGTACTTTGTGTATCCTGAGTTAACAGACTATCCTGAAACCCTGCATATCACCTGACCCCCAAACACAGACCAGAATCTGGGCTTTTTCGGGGTCCTTCAATTCTTAGGTCACATCTATGTATCTAAAATGCAAGGGTGGGCCACTTAAAGAATCTAGTGCATTGTGTCTTGATTGTTGCAGATGTTCCCCGAGATAGAGCAGCTGAGCATGCCTCACCGAGGAAGGCTGGCTGTGTGAAATCTGGGCCCTAGGAGACCTCAAGTGAGGAGGAGGGGCTTGTGCAGAAGGGCGAGAGACACAACTGCTCCCATAAGGCTCAGTGACAGGAGCAGTGTGCACAGGGCAGGGCAGAAAAACAGATGCCTCAAACCCAAGCCCCAGCATCCATAGCCCTGCGGCCAAGATGTCCTCAGAGGGAATTCAGCCTTATTCTTCTTCCAAGAGACACTGGGCTGGGATTATGGGGACCTAGGATTGTTTACAGACCTTGCTTCTCACTGTTAGTCACCTTGACACCATCAAAACCTGAGCACTCACCTACCCTCACCGAATGAGGGACTGAATGAGGAGCCCATTGCAGGGCCAGGTTGGAGGGTCGAATCCAGGAGGCCCCATCTCATTCAGATTAGTGAGGGGTGTGGCTACCCATCTCCCCCACCCCACCGCAGTGTCCATGTGTCCAGTTGTAGGGGGGGAGCAAAACCACACTGCTAAGCCACACTGTCATTTTCAAAGCAGTTTTAGAAGAAAATCAGAAACCCCTGAGTGAGAAGACTGAAGATGTGGGGGTGCTGTGTTGCTCATTTCCCTTCAGAACACATAATACTCACATTGTTGAGAAAATAACATCTCCCCTGGAGGTTCCCTAGAGACCAAGCTCCACAGAACAGGTCTCAACATGTTCTCTGCCGAATGTTCACAGGGAGCAACAGCCTACTGGTTGACCAGTAGTCTTTAAGAAGCAGGTCCCAGCACAGTCCTGGCCAGCCATGTAGTGTTGCCGTGCGTGGCAGCCTTTTAATTAGCTTATTTATTTTTCACACTTCTGACCACATAGCCAGAAGCTACATCTTCCTTAAGTTTTACTTCACTTTCATCAGATTTCAGTTTCACTTTAAAAAAAAAAAAAAATCCAGATCTGATGATCCAGACAAACCCACAGGCTCAATTATACCTGTGTGTTCTAGTTGAATGTGAGTTGTGGAAAATACAACCTGAGAACGCTTAGACTCTGGCCCAGGGTCATCCACTTACATGGAGGATTTTTTACGTCATGTAAAATTTGTCAGAAAAGCCTTATCTCCGACTCCCCTATCCCTAACCCTGCTTCAGAGAACATGGGCTGGGTTTGAAGAAACCCTGCTGTGAACCAGCCTTCCTTGGCTGTTAAACTACTGTGGGTATTTAGTTTCTTGATTGCTGCCCCCACCAGCATGTGCTCTCCTGAAGTTCTTTCCTAGTCCTGAGTAAAAAAGAAAAACATCTCGCCAGGCGGTGGTGGCGCATGCACGCCTTGAGCCAGGTGGATCATTGTGAGTTCGAGGCCAGCCTGGACTACCGAGTGAGTTCCAGGAAAGGTGCAAAGCTGCACAGAGAAACCCTGTCTCGAAAAAACAAAAAAACAAAAAAACAAAAAAAAAAAAAAAGAAAAGAAAAGAAAAGAAAGAAAGAAAGAAAAACATCTCTCATACTTAATATATTTGGGGATCACCCTATAACTTGGTGACATAGTTAACTCTTCTTTAAGGGAAGAAAAAAAAAAGATTAGCAATTAATGATTAGCCATTACTTTGAAACACAAAACTCAAGGGAATCTGCCTTGACATGATGCCCATGGCCGTAGCTCCTTCACAAGAATACATCCTTGTATACTCATAGAGCAAATGACAAGGTATTAACATGGTAACTCTCACAATGGTGAGCAATACAGTCTACCAGCTGGCCTAAATCATAGGCTGACTTCAGGCTGTGGTTATCACTAGTCCATGTCATTAGGACCCCTTCTAGTGTATATTATAATCAATTCTATTTAAATAAAATTTCATATAATATATAAAGTGGTATCGCTAATATATTTCTTTGTTGAAAAATAAGAAAAACAGTAAAAGGGAAAGGTTGTGGGCAGAATGCAGGCCAAGTGTAGTGTTGGGAAGGATACTGCTGTAGCTGAATGCCAGACTTCAAAGAGCATCTCTACAGGTCAGCTGGGCCCAGGAGAACCACCATGAGCATGTGCCTTTACACACTGCCAAAGCTGGTCAGCCTGTCACTGTGGACTACAGAGTCCATCTGCAAGGAGGCCCCAGAAGAACTTAGATAAGCCCGAGTTGGTAACAAAATGTAATTCTAACCTAGTTTCAGCGTTTTCCCAATACAATGTGACAATCTAGAAGACATCTTGAACCAAAGGTCTCTGCTGTCCTTCCTTTGGGTGCCTTTGTTCTTTCTTTGTTTTTCCAGAGAGAATGATTAGTAGGATCAGCAGAAACCAAGGCAGGTCTTAAGTGACCCTCAGAAGCTATCCGCCCTCACTGTTGGGAGATCTATTTGTTTTCTTTCTTTCTTTCTTTCTTTTTTCTTTTTTCTTTTTTTTTTTTTTTTTTTTTTTTTTTTGAGACAGGGTTTCTCTGTGTAGTTTTGGTGCCTGTCCTAGATCTTGCTCTGTAGACCAGACTGGCCTCGAACTCAGAGAGATCTGCCTGGCTCTGCCTCCCAAGTGCTGGGACTAAAGATGTGTGCCACCACCGCCTGGGTGATCTCTTTGTTTTCTTAAAGAAGAGTAAAGACAAACAGGGAGTCTGGAGTCAGCCAACCCATATCCTATGTACACCTACCCACCTTCAGTGCAACCCTAACCTTTGCCCACACCAACCACAATACCCACAAAGATACATCGTTTGAGTGTTCATAACACTCTAATCCATAGCAAAGAAAAATTCAATACCTAGAGGGGGGTTCCCTTTGAAAATGGCAGGAGCGGAAAGCACCCTAGCAAAGAAAGCTGGAGGGAGGGAAGGGGGCAAAGGCGGGGTGAGCACACTCACTGACACCATGCTAGTGCAGAGCCTTGCACAACTCCAAGGGCTTTACGTGATCTGTTTCCCAGACTGCATAGTAACCTCCGAGCCTAGGTACCGTGATGTGAAATTAAACAGCGAGTATCAAGAAAGTGACAGCGCCAGGATTCGGTCCAGACCCACTGGCCAGTTCCTCATCCAAAGCCTCATCACTTCTACCCCTGCCTCTGCACTGGAGATGTAATGACGCATTTGGTCTGTCCAGGGAAGAGGCCAAGGGCACAGAGGACATGAGGACCGCAGGGAACCTCCTGCGTGCAGCTGACAACCCAGTGGAGGCAAGGTCGGAGCCATCCTGGGGAGACTCCACTCTGGCAGAAGTATGTGCCCATTTTCAAGGCTGGGAGGACCAGGAATATGGTTCTCCCCTCGTGCGTAGTGCTTTCCTACAGCTGGCATGGGACCCACATGCTAAGGGAAGGCCGGAGAGAAAGGGGGTGGAGACCAGGACATGTGTAGCTTATGTCTGTGGAGCAGTGAAGCAGAGGACCCAGGCAGAGCTGCCATTCACTTCGTAACTGCGACCCAAGCAGGCTGGCTGGAATCACACAGCCATGTGACCAGAACGATGGAGAATCTCCCCCAGACTGTAATCACCCAGCTCCTGCACTCCAGTCCCTACAGGGCCAGCCTGGGGCTGGGCCTTCACATGTTGGACCCCATCACTTTCCCCACTCTCCTGGGTCTTTAAAACAGTGCTGGGCATGGGAAACAGCCTCACTGTCTGGAAACACCGCAGATCCTAGCCATCCAGACACTTGGTTAAATCCTGACGTTGATCTCCTGGGAACATTTTTCTTTTTACTTATTAAAATCTCAGCCAAGGAGGTTTAGAGCTAAGTGGCTCCTACAAGCTTGAAAGTATTTCTGAAGGATTAGGGTTCTACAAGGAACACATTCTTCATCTTATTATCTCCAGCTTCCTGGGGTCTGACCAAAGGTCCCAGGAAGAACTTTGTTTTTTGTTGTTTGGGTTTTTTTTTTGTTTTTTTTTTTTTTTAACAAAGCTTTTGGTGTGAGCTACTGCTGGACTTTGTCCATTCTTTGAAGCCTTGTTATAAAAAAAAATGCCTGTTTACACTCAAAACTTCCTCCTCGTGTGTCTACGGGCTCTTTCAAAAAACGAAATCGTGGTTTTCTTCCTGAGTAAAGGCTTGAATACTACACAGAGTGTGATGTTCAAGTCCATCTTAGAGTGTTCAATAAACGAGACAGCACATAAGAGACTTTCCACTGCCCCCCGCTCCCGAACACACATTATGTGCTCTGCCACTGAAAATGTTGGGCAGCCCTGGGCCTCTGGGAGTTAAGTCTGAGAATTCTTCCCCTGAACCTACCTGCTCACATTTTTTTCACTTCGGGGATTAAAGGCTCCTTTGGCAGAAATCCTTTGAAGACCAACAAGGCGGATCACCTTTTGTTTTCCTCCTAATTCTTTAATAACCTTGGGACTAGAAGGGCCAGTTAGGATGTTCAGGACGAGGGACCGTGGGGCGTCACTAGTAGCACCCTTAGACCTGACTTCCAGACACTTCCACCCCCAAACCCCTGAGTCCCAGACCTTACACTGCAGGCGCATGCCGCAGACCATTGCGGTGTTGGGGATGGAAAGTGGCCCATGCTAGGAATGCTCTGCCGCTGAGTTGCATCCACAACCCTAGCTAGCATCCTTAGGGGTCCCTTCCGGCCGGTGGATGGAAGCGCTTGTGCACAGTTTAGCTTCTGCGCCGCCGGCCTAGATTAGAATGGCAGTGTACTCCTGGGCCTGGGGACGCGAGATTTACCTTGACAAAGAGGGTGATGTCGTGCTCCTGTCCTGGGTCCTCCACCTCGGATGCCGGGCCGTTCTCTCTGCGGCCATTCACTCGCTCCAATTCTTCTCCGCCCTGGGCGCTGGGCTCCTCAGCCAGGTGGTTGCTGAGCTCCGCCTGGGACTCCGCGTGCCCGGTGGTGGATTTGGCCTCCTCTTCATCGGGGCTGCCGTCGGGGGGCTTCTCCTGGATGCCCTCCTCACAGCGTCCCTCCAACCCCGGTTCTGGCCTCGCTTCCTCCTCCCCGGTCTCTTCCTGGGACCCGCCCTGCTTCCCATTCTCGCCATCGTCTACCCTCGCCTCCCCTGTAGCTGCTTCTACCGACCCGTCTTTTCCCAAGGCTCCCTCTTCCCCGGCGGCATCTGCGGCTGGAGTTCCCGCCAGCTCCCCGGGGTCGTGTCCTCCGATCTCTGCGGCTGCGACCTCAGTCGCCTCAGCCTGGGGCTGAGGGCTGCTTTCCCCTCCACCCTGGGACTCACCCTCTGACCCGTGTGCCTCTCCTGCGGGTGCTTCTGCGTCCATTCTGTCCCCTGCAGGTCCCTGGGCTTCTGTATTGATCTGCAACCCTGGTGCACTTCCTCCCTGCACTTCCAGACTAGACTCTACCTCTTCCCGCGCCTCTGAGGTTGTGGGGTCCTCTGGCTCCTGGCGATCGTCCCCAGGGACCTCGGGGACCTCACCCTGCGCGCCTAGCCCGGGGCTCGGCTCTAGCACCTGCTGGGCGTCCGGCTCCTCCTCCGCTCCCTGCAGGACCCCGGTGCCCTCGGGGTCGCGCTTCGCGCCCTCCGGGTCGCGCTCTGCAGCCTCGGCTTCACCCTGCGCTCTGCTGGGAGTCTCGGTTCCCGGGCCAGTCGGCGGGTCCTGCGCCTGCGCTTCCCCGATCCCTCCGTCCTGCCCACAGCCTCCTTCTTCCTTCCCCGAGGCAGTCGCCTCTGCGCCCGCCCCCTGGTCCCTGGGCGCCTCTGCAGCTCCCTTCCTCGCCTCCCGCCCCTCCAGATCTGCAGTCCCAGGTTCTCCTCGTCCCTCAATCCTCGCACCTTCAGGTTGTCCCTGGGGGCCCGGAGCAACCTCCGCGACCCCCTTGGGCTCCTCGGCCTCAGCCATGGTGAAACACCCTTCCTCGAAGCTGCTCGGGGATGACGGACAGGGGCTGCCTAGCCCCCTCCGAGAGGACACCCCACTCCGGGCTCTGGAGGTGAAGGTTTCGCTTGATGCGAAATCCAGCCGGCCCGAGAGCTATGTCCTTTCCCCTGGCTTAAGATCTTTGTGTTCTTCCTCTAGTGTTCGCGCTTCTCCAAGATTCGCACCCGGACCCCAATCCTGATGCACAGGCTAGGGTGTAAGGCTAAAGAACCACAGCTTGCCTCTTGAATCCTTGGAAGAAATGGCCTGGTTCCCTGCGGTTTCGGAAGTTGACCAGAAGTCCTCAGAGGCAACTCTACCCTCCTTGGACTTGGGCGGGGTTTTTTCCCCACCTCCCAGCCTGTTTGGGTGGCCTGGGAATCTAGCCAATGATATAGCCTTTCTGTGGCTTTTGTGGATTTTAAGGAGAAGACTGAGTTTACTGGCCACTTTGGCGTTTTTTCTGGAACAGCTTCAAGTTTCAGGGCTATTTAAATCACAATCACATACGTCAGTACCTAATTCTCACCTTACCTCACCTTACCTCATCATGGAGGAGACTCCTCTGGTCCTGAGTGGAATAGACCCACCTGTGCCTCTGGTTCTACAGCAAAAGTATAAACCCTAAAGGGAGGGATCAGGGACGTGAGCCTGCTGACTCCCCGTGTCCGTGGGTTCCAGAAGCTTATGGAAAGGAGCAAAGGGGGTCAGCTGAGCTCTTACCAGGGGAAAGACTTCCTCACTTTATGTCTCTTACTTCCCCCGAAGACGCTAAGAATCTGCATCCTCGGACTCTGCTTTTCTAACTCATGACCAGTGCTTGGGCCTCAGTTTCGTGGTAAGGGGTTTGTTTGGAGCTGAAGGTGGGAAAAGAAAATTCAGAATGTGAAAGAAGGAAGCGTTCGGGAATTCTCTGGGCTAGGAATCTCCCAGGATCATCCATCAGAGAACCTCCCCATAAAGAGAAGGGAGTTATGGTTTAAAAGGAAAACCACCAGTTCTTCTCAAAACTGTTCCACGGAATTGAGAGGGAGCCCTCCCAAAATTATTCTACGAGGCCAGTATTTCCCTCTTATCAAAGGACACATCAACTATAGACCAATATTCCTGATGAATGTAGATGCAAAAATTCTTATCAGAACATAAGGATTTGAATATAACAACATATCAAAAAGACCATTCACAACTATTAGTTGGTTCCCTTCCAGGGTTGCAATTATGAGACAACACATGCAAATTTATAGATGCAACTCATCATGTCAACAAAATGGATGCATTTTAAAACAGTGTATGTGGGCTGGGGAGAGGGCTCTGAGATAGAGTGGGTGCTGCTCTTTCAGAGGATCTGAGTTTGATTCCCAGCACCCACATCAGGTGGCTCACAACTTCCTCCAGTTCCAGAGGACCCAACACCCTCTTCTGGCTTCAAATGATACCTGCACTCACGTGCACAAACCCACACACATAACATACATACAAATCAATAAAAATAAAATAAATCTTTTTAAAAATGTCTTCGTCTCAGTAGGTGCAGACAGTGCATTTAATAACATTCAACATCCCTTCATAATAAAAGCCTTGACATTTTTACACAGAAAGATAATAATAGCTCAACATAATAGAAGTTGGTTAGTTTTGAGGCAGGGTCTCATGTAGCCCAGGCTAGCCTCAAGCACACTATATAGCTGAGTATGACCTTGAATTCTGACCCTCCTGCCTTGCTGAGATTACAGACACCATCTTGACAAGTCTTTATAAAATTCGGGAGACTGAACCCAAGATTTCCATACTTGCAAGCACCCAAGAGGATGCTGCCTAAAAACAGTGGGACGGTGGGGATTCCAGTTTGACTTGTCAGGCTCTTACTGGTTTTAGCCATCACATCCAGAGGATTCTGTTGTCTTTACAAGACTGGGATGTATCTTGAAGTGGTACACTTAGTCATTCACCCAAATTCTTCCTCCGAATTCCCACTGCTCATCACTGATGGATGGCTAGAGCTGTGTTTTAAATGTGTCCCTGAAAAATCCATGTGTTAAAAACTTAATCTTGAACTTCACATTTAATGTTATTTACAGGCGGCCTTTGGGGAGTATTTATAGTTAGATGAGCACGAGGTCAAGGACTTCATGGTGGCATTAGTGGCTTTAGGACGAGGAAGAGAGACATATACTAACTCTCCCCCCTACCTCGTGTGTGTGTGTGTGTGTGTGTGTGTGTGTGTGTGTGTGTGTTTCTCTATCTCTCTGTCTCTCTCTGTCTCTCTCTCTCTCTTTGTGTGTGTGTCTGTCTCTCTTTTCTTCTCCTTTCTTTCCCTCTTGACCTTTCTTCCTAGATAAGAAACACCTTCTACCACAGGACAATGCGTCAAGAAAGTACTTATGAGAGGCTAACATATTTGATATTGCCATTCCCAGCCCCCAAAACTGTGAGTAAGAAATTCCTTACTCAGTCTATGATCTTCCGTCAAAGAAGCACAAAACAAAGACAACAGGACAGAAGCCCCATGACATGCACCTCATATCACCTTCCTCCAAGGTGAACTCTGCCTAGGAGGAAATAGGACAGAAGCCACAGCTTAGAGCAGATGCCACAAAACAACTACTCAAGGCATGTCACCCACACCGGTGAGAGAAATGGACATGCTGAGTAGAGCCTAGGTGGCTCCAGATACCTAGAAAGAAAATCCTGACACATTCTCCAGAGCAAGAAAGCATCCATCACTCATGTCTGTCTCTAAGAGAAGAACAGAGGCAGAAATGAGATCCTAACAGCAATGGCATCTGTTTATGTTCCTTTACATAAAAATTTAGGACCAAATGTACTGCGGAGAAGAGAATTCTGAAAAAAGAAATGATTGCATGATTTCTCACATCATATATTACTTGACATATATGACCCATTGCCCTGTGATTAAATGTGGAAATAGTTTCTCAGTGACACAGATAAATAGCACATTATGTGAGGAATGTTAAAAAAGAAAAATCAGGGGCTGGGAAGATGGCTTACCATGTAGGAGCACATTCTGTGCAAGCATGAGGACCTGAGTTTGGATCCCAGCACCACCTAAAAAGTCAGGTGTGGTGGCCACACATGCCCCTGTAAGCCCAGAACTGTGGGCGACACAGAGAGAAGAATTCCTGGGAGTTGCTGGGCACCAGTCCAGCTTTGGGCTCAGTGGGACCCTGTCTCAAGGGAATAAGGTGGAGCATGAGAGAGCAGGACACGTGATACCCTTCTCTGGCCTCTGCATGTGTGGACACACGTGTGCGTGCACACATATGCACGTACATTACATGACACACATCCACATCACATACACATACCACAAAATGTATATGCACACACTAAAAACCAAAAATAAATGTAAAAGCTATACATAACCTCAGATACACACCCAGTTAAAGGTCACCCTCAAATGAATGCTGGTCAAACCGGTTCACTTCCAGGTGAGTGTCCCCCAAAAGCTTGCAGTGTTTGGAGCCATTGGGGGATTTCTGGGTGTAAGTAGGGATTGTGGATATGAGCCGCTGAGAACTGTAGCTAGGTTTATTTGCACTGGTTTGACAGCTGTGAGCCTAAGCACATGTAAAGCTTCTTAATACAGAGCCAGTGTTCTCCGTTCCTTTCACAGGACAGTGGGGTGAGGGTCCACACCTGTGTCAGTTGGTAGTTAATAGACTTTAACTCAAGCCACTGGGTACAAATGTCCTGGTAATAAGAGGGCTAGTATCTCCAGGAAACTGTTGAATTGTTCGTAGGGTTGGCACAGCCCAGGCCAGCCTGTTGCCTGACTGAGTTCGTGTTAGTCTTGGCTGTGCCCTTGGAGAAAGACCAGGTTAACAAAGCCCATTTGGTTGGGGATGACTGACCTGCATATACAAGCTACTTTATCTCCTGGGCTCTGGTCTTGTTATTGGTGTTGATAAGAGGTGTAGCACAACTCTTGTGCCCTGGAATCCTTCTCCATCTTACATTCCCTTTAGCAGTTATCTCCTTCTGATGTACAGTATAACACCTATTATTACATCTAGCCTATCTCACCCCACAGTGATGCTGTTGCCATGACGACAAGGGACTCTTATTTACCATTATCTAGAACAGAACCACACACACGTTAGGATCTTGGGAGAAATGTGTTGAATAAATAAGTACACACATGTCTTCAGATTCCTATGCATCAATCTGAACTAGTTTTTAAAACAACTTTTCTCCATTGATTTTTACCATGTAGGGGGCAAGACAATGTCATGAGATGTGCTAGGCACAGAGATCCTTACCTCTTCCCTTTGGCGACTACTGCAGCAGATGCGTTAATTATTAGCAAGGGGCAAGTCCTATAAGGGGCCACTAAAGAAACAGCAGTAAACAGTCATGAAGGTCGTGCGGGTCGCTTCGGAGCCACTCAGTGACCTGTACGCCGTTAAGAAGTCGCCATCACTAGATTAGCTGTTTAAATAGTAGGCAAGATTAAACAGAGGTGGCAGCCGAGTGGATCAGTGACAGGAGGCGAAGTTCTGAGCCGCCATGGTGCTGCCCTGCCGTATGGGATAAGTAATCACAAGGCGCAGAACCGAGATTCCAAAAAGACGTCGTAGACCCGGAACAAGTCAAGACTTGGTTGTTTCTGTTGTTTTCCCAACAGGAACAGACTCATTTCCATAAAGATAGTCTCTCTCTCTCTCTCTCTCTCTCTCTCTCTCTCTCTCTCTCTCTCTCTCTCTCTCTCACACACACACACACACACACTCACACACACACACACACACACATACTTGCTCCTCTCATATGGTATCTATAACATTCATCCGCAGGGTTTGTTTAAGGCTGAGCTAAAGCCCACCTTGTGATTTCTTTCTAGTCTTCTTCTTCTCCTACAAGTGGCTCCAAAATCACTTCTCTCTCTGCTCAGTTTTGCTCAGTGTGGGGATTTGGCTCAGCGGTAGAATGTTTGCCCGGCACCAGCGCGGAGCAGTGGATATCGGCACAAAGTAGGCTTAAACTAGGAAGCCGGGGCTGTAGAGCTGGCTAATCAGTCGGGAAGGTCCGAACGAATTCCACACTATCATCCTGCAAGTTGATTAAAAAACAATTGTGAGGAACTAACTTCAACGATAACCGAGCAAAACGGGCAGATCCTCTGGTCAGTTTGCCGGATCTGGATTACTACCCTATCTTAGAAACACTGTGAGATCTTTATTTATCGTTCCCCTGGGTCAGCGGGGGTCCCGAGAGGAGCATTGTCTCTGTGAGCTCTAAGTCTGATAACCTATCGGTGCTTTGCCTAGCGTTTGCTGTTGTTAGCGTGGTGACCTTACCGTGTTGTCTTGGACAACAATGCTATCACCTCCTGACAGCCTGTGTACAGTAAGTGTTAGGAGAGTCACGTGGACTAGGGTGACCCTTGTCATTTACCCGGTGACAAGGCTGGAAAGGATGCCTGTGGTCTCCACGGCATGACTGCAAGGACACCCCTGCCACTCTCAGGGGGCTCCTGGGGTGGGGTAGGAACCGCAGAGAAACACACCAGAAACCCAACTCGATTATTGGAGGGTTTGCTCTCCGTTCTTGGAGACATTCCACGTGACTGTGTACCCCTCTCAAAACAGATCTAATTTTGAAGAAATATTCCTTGAGTGGTCGGAAAGGTGGACAAGGAGGGACAGAGAAGACCTTCCTCTGAGATTTTATTATAAACCATTTCCTGAAAGTTCTGGAGAGGAAGCAGAGGGCTATCACAGGCCCTAGATGTAATGCAACCGTCAACTGCAGGGGAGAAGCTTGGGGGGGAGACAGTGGAGTCCTCATCCCAGACTGGTCCTGGAGTCCACAGTGTTAGCCTCCCCTTCTCACAAGACCTTCACTTTTGCCACCAGAACCAAGAGGGACAATCCTTCTGGAAATTTCACAATACAAAAATTTAACAGAAACTCAGCTGAAACCCCCACCCCTACCTGTGGAGTTTTAAATACATATTTAAAATTATCCAGTTTCCTGTATTTTCTTGATACCTATTTAAGGAACTTGAGTATCCTCTTACCCATTCCTGCTCACCTCTCATCTTCCGGACAGAACTCTGGAATCTAGGTGGATGCTGGCCTGCTGAAGCAGGTATGTGACTGTGTGAGAAGTAGTCTCAGCTGAGGGACACTTGATAATGTCTAGACACAGGCTTTTGGTTGTCATAATTGTTGGCACTACTGGTTCCTAGTGGCAGAAGCCAGGGATGTTGTTAAATACACTAAAATCTCTAGAGACCCTTATAATCATTCACTAGATAAAAATACCAATAGTTGTTTTGGAGGAAGTCCAGCCACCCTCCACCCACCCCTGACAGAGGCTCCCAGAGAAACTGCCTTGATCCCATCAGAGGCTTTGGAAATGTGAATGACAGGATTCGTTTTGTGTGGGGAGGACTCCTCACCTCTGGAACACCCATCACTTACACAACTAGAACAAACCACTACTGTTTTACATACACGGTAGCTTCTCTCATGGAAAATGTAAAATACATTTTTTTGAAAAGGAAATACAAACACTTAACATTCTTATGCATTCATCTCATTAACCAACTATCAAACAGGCACAAATTGACCAAAGGACTCTAGTTCGTGCCCAGGTGGATCTGTGTATAAATCACCTTACGAACTGTGTATAAAAACAAGATTTCAACACCATTCCATTATTTTGTCCTTGCTGAATATATTTGCATACATTTATACATGGCATTTGCATATCTTCTTTAGGGTCTCCCCAGTAATGACTGACCCACAACCTCAGGAGTTTCTTCAGGAAGAAACCATTAATACCTCCTCCCACCCAAAGCCAATGCTCAAGTGATGAGTGCATTTCCTTTCTGCACAATCTCAACGAGTCACAGCAGCTAAAACTTATAAGGGAGGTGTCACTGTCTCTTGCCTCCAAGTTGTCTGAAGGATGTTCCCCACAATTCAGTCCCAAGGGTTTGCATACCCACTCTTCCATGGGTTTACATACCCAGTCTCTTCCTGGTGTCCTGAGTCTGAATGCCTCAGCTTAGGACACATAGGCCAGGAGGCAACCCTGTCTCTCTTGATGTGGTATAGCGTCTTCATTTGTCCCCAAACCATAGCACTCCTCCTCTGCAGACCCACAGATGGTAGCTTCTCTCACCAAAAATGAAAGATTCAAAATAGAAATATATGTGCTTAATATTCAGCATACTGACCCTCTGAAAGGCTTTCGCTCAGTATTCATTTTTTTAAAAATTACTTTTACATGTCTGTGTGTGGTGTGCATGTGTGTACATATTCGCATGTGTAGATTCGTGTGTATGTCCAGTGTGTGTGTGTGTGTGTGTGTGTGTGTGTGTGTGTGTGTGTGTGTGTAGAAGCCAGAGGTTGATATCAGATGTCTTCCTCTACATACCTTCTATACTGAGGCAGGGTGTCTCACTGAACATGGAGCTTTCTCATCTAATGTAGCTAGCCAGCTTGCTCTGGATGTAGCCTGCTTTTACCCCCAAGTGCTGGGATTGCAGACGGGCCATCACACCCATCTAGCTTTCTCATGGGTTCCAGGCATCGCAACTCTGGTGCTCACATTTGTGCATCAGGAGCGTACCCACCAAGCCATCTCCCCAACTCCTGACTGTACTTTTTAAAAAGTGCAAGCTTTTAAAAAAGGTCCTGTTTCCCATGCAAGCCCATGCTTTTCACTGATGATGCTCACGGTATGTGTTAATGCCATGGGTTACATTGCTTTTCCATAGTTTCAAGAAGAAGGCAAGGACAAGTTCAGCCTCTTTCTCTGAACTTGGTGTCTCAGTATCTTCCGCTGACCTTTTTATTACCTCCAGTCCTCAGTTTCCCAGCCTGTATGTGTTAATGGAAAGTGGCCCCACAAGTCGACCTCACATTCATTTAGGACCAAGTAAGAGTCTATGTGGACATACAAAGGAAAGGCATTGTTCTCCAGACCGTTAGTGCTAAGAGGCAGGGGTGGCTAACGTCAGTTGTACATCAGAATGGCCAGGTGAGCATGTAAGAATGGATGGTTCCAGACCTAACCTGCTGACACTCTTTCCCAGCTGGGCAGCCTCAGGAAGTCACATGGGCTTCGCAGTAATGTCTCATGCTCTTCCAGATTGAGGAAGACCACTCTAAGAATCAAACAATCAACCTTCACAGTAACTTAGGCCAGTGAGTAATAACTCCAAGTGTTTATACCTTTCTCTCTCTCTCTCTCTCTCTCTCTCTCTCTCTCTCTCTCTCTCTCTCTTTGAAAAATAAAAGCTTCCATTAAAACTTTAAGGCATCTAAACATCAAATGAGATTTTTTTCGTACTTTGACAGGTGGCTGACATCATGCCATGCTGTAAAGAATGTCATTGAGGTACAATCTCACCACATGTGTCTTCATAATATAGAAGTAACTAACGCACCTGTGATTCTAAAAGTAATTTCACCTATGTGATGGAAATGGAAAAGTTGTTTGAGGAATGAGAAAATGAGTGAATGAATATTCTTCAAAATAACCTTATTTGGGGTAGAGCTGGGATTTTTTTAAATGTATTTCTACTTATAAGTCTGTGGTTTATAAGACGTTGCTGGCCTGTACGATTCTGGTGCACTCTTATTCATGACCTCTGAAGAAATTCCTGTTGGGTGAGTCTGCAGGCATTTGATCTACGTAAAACTCAAAGCTGTTTCTAAGCCTGCCTTCAAACCAGGAAGCCGCGTTTTCCCAGAATCACCTTGGCCCCTGTTTCAATAGAAACTCTGAGCTCACAAACCATCACCTGGATTTTCTACCCTTAGCTAAACTTCTTCCTTCTCACCCTTTTGGGCTGTGCCTTTGGTGTGTGGCCGCTGTGATAAGCTTGGGCAGCACGTCTCCCAGGTAGAGACGAAGGTGCGTGCTCCATCTGCTAGAGGGAACATTTTGGGCTTCATTCACATTCTCTTCCACCAGGGTTGAAGGAATCATTGTTGGACTGCTGTAAAATGAGCAGTTTCTGAGGTCACAGAAATAAGTAAGTTTATAGTTCTGCTCCAAATAGGTGTGTTACACTCAGGCGTGAGTCAGCATACAAAATAACCCCCATTCTATCCTCCAGATGTACACAGAAACCATCAAAAAGGTGCTTGATCCCTTTTTAAGGTTATTGCAACCAAATTATCTAAGTCATACAGCTTAGAATATTTTATCCTGAGCTTATTCCTTTTTTTTATAATGAGTTTGAGATCCACTGATGTTGTTGAATATATCAATAGCTTATTATTTTTATTTATTATTACTGTTATTGCTCTCGTTGTCATTGAGAAGTGTTTTGCTATATGGATATACCATGGTTTGTTTAACATTTCCAGGTCCTAGGGCATTAAGGTTTTCATTAACTATATCATATTGGTAAGGCCAAATTAACCCAACACCTGCTGGGTAACGGGGTTATTCCCATTGCACTTGAACCTGTGTGAGCCCAAGCCATTGATGATAGGGTGGTCTACAGATCACGATGCATTCACAGATGCAGGCTCAAAGCCCAGGAGAATGTCCCTGCCCTTGGCTTCTCCACCAGCAACGAACTTACTTCAGGAGTTTGAGGTCCGTTCCCCTCTGTGGTGGTTTGAATGAGAATGGCCCCCATAGGCCCATTCTCTGGAATGTTTGTTTCCCAGCTGGTGGAACTGCTTGTGGCCTTGTTGGAGGAAGGGAGTCATTGGGGTGGGATTTGGGGTTTCAAAAGCCAATGCTAGACCCAGTCTCCCTCCCTGTCTCTGTCTCTTGCCTATGGATCGTGATACCAGCTTTCAGCTGGTGCTCCAGTGCCCTGCCTGGGTGCTTGCCACCATGATGACCATGACTAACTAACCCTCTGATCTATGAGCAAGCCCCCAATTCAATGTTGTTGTTGTTGTTGTTTTATAACCTCTTGTGGGATGTTTGATCACACTGTGAAACTTCAAGACTGTGTTAATAAAATTAACCTTGGATCAGGGAACGAGCCAGCGCCTAGTTGACAAGAATTAGCCATAGAGAGTACAGAGGACCCAAGGAGGTGGATAGAGAAGACGCACAAGAAGAAGTAGGGAGGGATTTAGAGATTCAAGGTCTTCTTGGTCTGGGACATGTGGAGAGAGACACACTCCCTGGGTCTCTGGTGAAAAGGGGGAGGGCAGCTGGTCGTTTCTTCTCTTCTTTGATCTACCAGATTTTCACCCCAATATCTGACTCCCGAGTCAGTATTGGTAACAGAACAACTTAGATAAGAACACTATGCTGCCTTGGTCATGGTGTCTCTAAGACACCCTGTATGCACACCCCCCGGCTTCTCTCTAGCTGAATGCAAACTGAAAATGCAAATAGAGGACTTTGAATTGGTGTAGTATCCTGTGGCTAAACATGGAGTTAGAGACGCTTTCAGCAGATTTTTTTTTCTACTTCACCCAATGCTTGGTGAAACAAAATCAGCCTGGTCTCATGTAACACTTGGGCCCCTTTCCTAATGGAATCACCAGCAAGTCAGAGGGCTGGATCTTAAAATCCATGCTTAGAGAAAGCAGCAACCAGAGCCAAGTCCAGAGAGAAGGGGGGAGAAGACATTTTTTTTTTTTTTTTTTTTTTTTTTTTTTTTTTTTTTTTTTTTGAGGAGGAAAGGGTTTATTAGGCTTACACGTCAGCATGGCTGTTCGTCACTGAAGGAAGTCAGGACAGGAACTCAAACAGGGCAGGATGCCGGAGGCAGCAGCTGCTGTGGAGGCCATGAAGGAGTGCTACTTACTGGCTTGCTTCCCATGGCTTGCTCAGGCTGTTTTTTTATAGAACCCAGGACCAACAGCCCAGTCATGGCACCACGAACCATGGTCTGGGCCCTCCCCCATTGATCACTAAATGAGAAAATGTCTTACAGATGAATCTCATGGAGGCATTACCTCAACTGAAGCACCTTCCTCTGATGACTCTAGCTTGTGTCAAGTTGACACACAAAACAAGCCAATGCACTACCACATTGGTGTGTGTTGTTAAAGAGACAGCAATAAATATTCCTGGAGAGAATAGTGGTAAAGGTGGAGAACAAAATTGTTCTGTCATTCTCTAGTTTAGCCCCCACCTTTTGGTGAATTAAACTTTTGGACTGTGAACTTCTCTCTGGCTTCTCAGTTTTATGCTTACCGCTGGCTTGGACAGGAGGGCAAGAAGGGGTTGGTGTGAGGTTTCCCTTCCTATAGAGAGGGTCAACTTTGATAAAAAACCCATCCTAGTAGACTCTGTTAAAATGTTTTCTCTCGAGGACAGGGTTTTTTTTTTTTTTTTTTTTTTTTGTGATATATATTTTTTATTTTACAATACCATTCAGTTCTATATATCAGCCATGGGTTCCCCTATTCTCCCCCCTCCCACGCCCTCCCCTTACCCCCAGCCCACTCTCCATTCCCACCTCCTCCAGGACAAGTCCTCCCCCGAGGACTGTGATCGACTTGGTAGAATCAGTCCAGGGAGGTCCAGTCCCTTCCTCCCAGACTAAGCCAAGTGTCCCTGCATAAGTTCCTGGTTTCAAACAGCCAACTCATGGAATGAGCACAGGACTTGGTCCCACTGCCTAGATGCCTCCCAAACTGATCAAGCCAATCAACTGTCTCACCTATTCAGAGGGCCTGATTCAGCTGGGAGCCCCTCAGTCTTTGGTTCATAGTTCATGTGTTTCCATTCATTTGGCTATTTTTTTTTCAATAATTGAGTAAAACTGAAATTTATTATAAGCCACAGTCGTCCTAGGGACCTCCATGCTATATATATAGCCTCTATGGTTCTATGGGTTGTGGTCTGATTGTTCATTTTATATCTAGAATCCACCAATGAGTGAGTACATACCATAACTGTCTTTCTGGGTTTGGGTTACCTCACTCAGGATGATTTTTTCTAGTTCCATCCATTTGCCTGCAAATTTCATGCTTTCATTGTTTTTCTCTGCTGAGTAGTACTCCATTGTGTATATGTACCACATTTTTTTCATCCATTCTTCCGTTGATGGGCATCTAGGTTGTTTCCAGGTTCTGGCTATTACAAATAGTGCTGCTATGAACATAGCTGAGCATGTATCTTTATGGTATGTATCAGCATTCTTTGGGTATATGCCCAAGAGTGGGATGGCTGGGTCTTGAGGTAGTTCGATTCCTAATTTTCTGAGAAACCGCCATACTGATTTCCATAGTGGTTGTACAAGTTTACATTCCCACCAACAGTGGAGGAGTGTTCCCTTTGCTCCACATCCTCTCCAACATTGGTTGTCATTGGTGTTTTTGATCTTAGCCATTCTAACAGGTGTAAGGTGGTATCTCAGAGTCGTTTTGATTTGCATTTCTCTGATGATTAAGGATGTTGAGCATTTCTTTAAATGTCTTTCAGCCATTTGTAGTTCTTGTTTTGTGAATTCTCTGTTTAGCTCTTTAGCCCATTTTTTAATTGGACTGTTCAGTGCTTTGATGTCTAGTTTCTTGAGTTCTTTATATATTGTGGAGATCAATCCTCTGTCAGATGTGGGGTTGGTGAAGATCTTTTCCCAATCTGTTGGCTGTCTTTTTGTCTTATTGACTGTGTCTTTTGCCCTGCAAAAGCTTCTCAGTTTTGAGAGGTCCCATTTATTAATGGTTGTGCTCAGGGTCTGTGCTGTCGGTGTTTTATTTAGGAAATGGTCTCCAGTGCCAATGCGTTCAAGAGTGCTTCCTATCTTCTTTTCTATTAAGTTTAGTGTAACTGGATTTATGTTTAGGTCTTTGATCCACTTGGACTTGAGTTTTGTGCATGGTGACAGATATGGATCTATTTGTAATCTTTTACATATTGACATCCAGTTATGCCAGCACCATTTGTTGAAGATACTTTCTTTGTTCCATTGTATAGTTTTGGCTCCTTTGTCAAAAACCAGGTGTTCATATGTGCATGGATTAATGTCAGGGTCTTCAATTAGATTCCATTGGTCCGTATGTCGGTTTTTATACCAGTACCAAGCTGTTTTTATTACTATAGCTCTATAGTAGAGTTTGAGGTCTGGGATGGTGATGCCTCCAAGGGTTGCTTTATCGTATAGGATTCTTTTAGCTATCCTGGGTCTTTTGTTTTTCCATATAAAGTTGAGTATTTTTCTTTCCAAGTCTGTGAAGAATTGTGTTGGTATTTTGATGGGGATTGCATTGAATCTGTAGATTGCTTTTGGTAAGATTGCCATTTTTACTATGTTAATCCTACCTATCCATGAGCATGGGAGATCCTTCCATTTTCTGATATCTTCTTCAATTTCTTTCTTTAGAGATTTAAAGTTCTTATCAAAAAGGTCTTTCACTTGTTTAGTTAGTGTTATCCCAAGGTATTTTATATTATTTGTGGCTATTGTAAAGGGTGATGTTTCTCTGACTTCTTTCTCAGCCCTTTTATCATTTGTGTATAGGAGGGCTACTGATTTTTTTGAGTTGATCTTGTATCCTACCACTTTACTGAAGGAGTTTATCAGCTGTAGAAGTTCCCTGGTAGAGTTTTTGGGGTCACTTATGTATACTATCATATCATCTGCAAATAGTGAAAGTTTGACTTCTTCCTTGCCAATTTGTATCCCTTTGATCTCCTTTTGTTGTCTTATTGCTCTAGCTAGAACTTCTAGTACTATATTGAATAAATATGGGGAGAGTGGACAGCCTTGTCTTGTTCCTGAATTTAGTGGTATCGCTTTGAGTTTCTCTCCATTTAATTTGATGTTTGCTGTTGGCTTGCTATAAATTGCTTTTATTATGTTTAGAAATGTTCCTTGTATTCCTATTCTTTCTAAGACCTTTATCATGAAGGGGTGTTGGATTTTGTCAAAGGCTTTTTCAGCATCTAGGGAGATGATCATGTGGTTTTTTTCTTTCAGTTTGTTTATATGGTGTATTACATTGACTGATTTCCGTATGTTGAACCATCCTTGCATCCCTGGGATGAATCCTACTTGGTCGTGATGGATGATTGTTTTGATGTATTCTTGGATTCGGTTTGCCAATATTTTGTTGAGTATTTTTGCATCAATGTTCATGAGGGAGATTGGTCTGTAGTTCTCTTTCTTTGTTGCATCTTTGTGTGGCTTGGGTATCAGGGTAATTGTAGCCTCATAAAAAGAGTTTGGTAGTGTTCCTTCTGTTTCTATTGTGTGGAACACTTTGAAGAGGATTGGTATTAGTTCTTCTTTGAAAGTCAGGTAGAATTCTGCACTGAAACCATCTGGTCCTGGGCTTTTTTTAGTTGGGAGACTTTTGATGACTGTTTCTATTTCTTTAGGGGTTATTGGTCTATTTAAATGGTTTATCTGGTCTTGATTTAATTTTGGTATTTGGTATTTATCCAGAAAATTGTCCATTTCTTCCTGGTTTTCCATTTTTGTGGAGTACAGGTTTTTGAAGTATGATCTGATGATTCTCTGGATTTCCTCATTGTCTGTTGTTATGTCTCCCTTTTCATTTCTGATTTTGTGAATTTGGGTGTTCTCTCTTTGCCTTTTGGTTAATTTGGCTAGTGGTTTGTCTATCTTGTTGATTTTTTCAAAGAACCAACTCTTTGTTTCATTGATTTTTTGTATTGTTCTCTTGTTTTCTATTTCGTTGATTTCAGCCCTCAATTTGATTATTTCCTGGCGTCTATTTCTCCTGGGTGAGTTTGTTTCTTTTTGTTCTAGAGCTTTCAGTTGTGCTGTTAATTCATTGGTATGGGATTGCTCCATCTTCTTTATGTGTGCATTTAGAGCTATGAATTTTCCTCTTAGCACTGCTTTCATAGTGTCCCATAAGTTTGGGTATGTTGTACTTTCATTTTCATTGAATTCTAGGAACTCTTTAATTTCTGTCTTTATTTCTTCCTTGACCCATTGATGTTTCAGGTGGGTATTATTCAGTTTCCATGAGTTTGTGGGTTTTCTATAATTTTTGTTGTTATTGAGTTCTAACTTTAAGGCATGGTGGTCTGATAAAATACAGGAGGTTATTCCAATTTTTTTGTATCTGTTGAGATTTGTTTTGTGTCCAAGCATGTGGTCAATTTTTGAGAAGGTTCCATGGGGTGCTGAGAAGAAGGTATATTCTTTTGTGTTAGGATGGAATATTCTGTAGATATCTATTAGGTCCATTTGAGTCATAACATCTGTTAGGTCCTTTATTTCTTTGTTAAGTTTCAGTCTGGTAGATCTATCTTTTGGTGAGAGTGGTGTGTTAAAATCTCCCACTACTAATGTGTGGGGTTTGATGTGTGTTTTAAACTTTAGTAGTGTTTCTTTTATGAATGTGGGTGCTTTTGTATTTGGAGCATAAATGTTTAGAATCAAGACTTCATCTTGGTGGATTTTTCCTGTGATGAATATGTAATGTCCATCCTGGTCTCTTTTGATTGATTTTAGTTTGAAGTCTATTTTATTAGATATTAGGATAGCTACACCAGCTTGTTTCTTAGGTCCATTTGCTTGGAAAACCTTTTCCCAGCCCTTTACTCGGAGGTAGTGTCTGTCTTTGGAGTTAAGGTGTGTTTCTTGTATGCAGCATATGGATGGGTCCTGTTTTCTAATCCATTCTGTTAGCCTGTGTCTTTTTATAGGTGAGTTGAGACCATTGATATTGATGGATATTAATGACCAGTGATTGTTAATTCCTGTTATTTTTTTGGTTGTGTTGTGTTGTCCTTCTGTGGTGTATGTTGGTGTAGGATTATCTATTGCTTGATTTTTCATGGATGTGTTTAGCTTCTTTGGTTTGAATTTTCCCTTCTAGTGCTTTCTGTAGGGCTGGGTTTGTGGACAGGTATTGATTAAATCTGGTTTTATCCTGGAATATTTTGTTTACTCCGCCTATGGTGATTAAGAGTTTTGCTGGGTATAATAGTCTGGGTTGGCATCCATGGTCTCTTAGTGTCTGCATGAGGTTTGTCCATGATCTTCTATCTTTCATAGTCTCTATTGAGTAGTCTGGTGTTATTCTGATGGGTTTGCCTTTATATGTTACTTGGTCCTTTTCCTTTGCAGCTCTTAATATTTTTTCTTTATTCTGTGTGTTTAGTGTTTTGATTATTATGTGGCGAGGGGACTTTTTTTTTGGATCCAGCCTATTCGGTGTTCTGTAAGCTTCTTGTATCTTCATAGGTATTTCTTTCTTTAGGTTAGGAAAGTTTTCTTCTATGATTTTGTTGAATATATTTTCTGTGCCTTTGAGTTGGTATTCTTCTCCTTCTTCTATCCCTATTATTCTTAGGTTTGGTCTTTTCATGGTGTCCCAAATTTCCTGGACGTTTTGTGTTAGGACTTTTTTGTCTTTATTGTTTTCTTTGACTGACGAATCTATTTTCTCTATCGTGTCTTCAGTGTCAGAGATTCTCTGTTCCATCTCTTGCAATCGGTTGGTTATGCTTGTTTCTGTAGTTCCTGTTCGTTTTGTCAGGATTTCTATTTCCAGCATTCCCTCAGCATGTGTTTTCTTTATTGTCTCAAATTCATTTTTCAGATCTTGGAATGCTTCTTTCATCCGTTTAATTGCTTTTTCTTGGCTTTCTTTGATTTCTTCCCATTTTTTGTTCGTTTTTTCTTCCATTTCTTTAAGGGAGTTTTTTATTTCCTCTTTAATGGAGTTTTTCATTTCCTCTTTAAGGGAAGTTTTTATTTCCTCTTTAAGGAAAGTTTTTATTTCCTCTTTAAGGTAGTTTTTCAATTCCTCTTTAAGGAAAGTTTTTATTTCCTCATTGAGGGAATGTTTTATTTCTTCTTTAAGGGCCTCTATCATCTTCTTAATGTCATTTTTAGGGTTGATTTCTTCTGTTTCTTCTGTCATGGTATGTTTAGGTCTTGCAGGTGTAGAATCACTAGGTTCTGATGTTGCCATATAGGTCTTTATGTTGTTGCCTGTATTTTTGCACTGGCGCCTACTCATCTCTTCCTCTGTGAGGTGCAGGTGGTGTCTGTGTCTGAGAGTGCCTCTCTTGTTCTAATTTTTAGTCTTGGTTTAGTAGGGGTTCTTGGTTAAATTGGTGCTTTTGGGCTATTTCTTCAGGGGCAGCTGATTTCGATCGGTGAATTATATACTTATGATTCTGGTGATCTGGTTTGGTGTCTGGGTAGCGCCTTCTTCTGTGTTCTCAGGTCACTTTTTGTTCATTTGTCAACTCCTCAGCTGATCTTGTTTCTTCAGACTTTAAACTGTAGGCATCTGAATCCTCTCCCAGATGGGTTTCAGCTGAGCAGGGTAGTCTCTCCAACACCTCCAAGTTGTTGGGTTTCACAGGATCAGCAGCTGGGCCCTGGGTTGTCCTCAGACGGAGTGTTCAGATTCGTTCTGGTTCTGACCCACGGAGATAGCTTCTTCCCCAGATGTTGGGGTTAGGGGCGTCCCTGTTCCAAGCTGTGTCTGCTTGTCTCCGTCCCTGGGCCTGTTTACCTCTGCGGTTCGCCGCAGGGCCTGTATGTCCCTGTCAGCTGCCGCTGGGTCTGTCTGCCTCTGGGGGCCGCCACCGGGCCTGAATGTCCCTGTCGGCCGCTGCACGTCTACCTCAGCGGGCTGCCGCTGGGCCCGTCTTCCTCCAGAGAAGACATTATTTTACTCTTCCTTCGTGGATACAAAGTTAGTAATCTATCATAAATTCCTTTAAAACGATTGACTCTGAGATATTCCTACCCGCGTTCATCTCCCTCTCGGGGGCCTGTTGTTATTTTTTTTTTATTCTATCTCATGTGTGTGGGTGTATTGCCTACATATATGTCTGTGTACTGTGTGCATGCAGTGCCCCTGAAAGCGGGAAGAGGGCATCAGACTCCCTGGAACTGGAGTTAAAAACAGTTGTGTGTCACCATGTGGGTGCTGGGAACTGAAGCAGAGTCCACGGAGAGAGTACCCAATGCTCTCAACCACTGAGCCATCTCTCCAGCCTGCCTGATGTCATTTTTCAGAATTCTAGGTTCTGGCTTTGATCTTTTCTTATTGAGGATTCCTAGCCTAGCTCAGGTCATCCCTCGCTCCACCACAACCACCTACTACCTCCTCAAACCAAAGTCTTGTCTTTCCACTGAGAGTAATGTCTATGAAAAATTTGGAAACTACAAGAAATTCTCAAGTTGACTATATGTCAGGCCCTATTTAAGCACATGGTATGCATCAGCTCATACGATTTTAATAATAATCTTTGACATGAATATTGCTATTGCCACCTCTCTACTAAAGAAAAAGAACTAGAGATGTAGTTAGCCCAAGGGCACCCAGTTGGAAAGCAACAGAGCCCAAGAATGTCCCTAGACAACCTGGCTCTGGCATCTGGGACTTAACCCTCCCTCCCCTTTGGACCACATGTGCTCATTCCTGGCACTGAGCTGTGTGTGTACACACTTCGAAGATATGCATGGAGACATGCTGGGGTAATTGTCACTATGCTGTGGCTGAGGACACAGGGGTGACAAGGTCATACAGATTATGTCCTCAGGAAGCCACATTCCTGGGAGACTTCAAGCAATTAAATGAGTAGCAACACTTTGGAGATGAAATGGTAGGCATATTTAGGAGCATGTAAGGTGAGGACCCGATTGTGACCTGGAACTGAGTTTGGAGATGTGATTAATCAGATCTAAGGTCAAAGGTATACATTATAGGGGAAGAGAAGTTTAGCTGGCCCCTCTCCAAAATAAAAAGGTAGGAGACAACATTCACTCTAAGTAGAAAGAGAAATGAACTTGGGAAAAATCCTTGCCAGGCAAAAATATGTATCATCTAGTGCAGTGCAAACTTCCTGGAACCTGAGGGTGACCCTAGCAAGGACTCCCAGTAATGGAGGACATGGAACGTGAACTGCCATCTCTGCAGCCAGGCTATGTTCCCATTGGTGGGACTGAGACACCAATCCAGCCCCCAAACCTAGGACCCACAACCTGTCCTGCCTGAATGATGAGCTGGGACCATGGTGGCTCAGAGCGTGTGGGAGTGGCCAACCAATGACTGGTCTAACTTGAAGCCCAGGCCATGCCCAACACTGCCTGGACGGCCAGGATCTGGAAGCTGAATGGCTCAGAGACCTAGGGAAGAACCAAACACCACTGACAAAAAATAAAGTCAATGAAATGACTTCTAATGATATTCTGCTGTTAGATTTTTTTTTTTTCTTTCCGGAGCTGAGGACCGAACCCAGGGCCTTGTGCTCGCCAGCATTCTACCACTGAGCTAAATCCTCAACCGCCTGCTGTTAGATCAGTGTCCAGCCCAACTGTCACCAGACTGCTTCCTCCAGCGGCTGATGGGAGCAGACACAGAGACCCACAGCCAAACGTTAGGCGGAGCTCAGGCAATCGGGCAGAAACAGGAAGGACTGTGGGAGCCAGAGGGGTCAAAGGCACCAGGAGAACACCACCCACAGAATCAGCTAAGAAGGGCTTGTAGGGGCTGACAGAGACTGGAGCGACAGTCAAAGAGCCTGCATGGGTCTGACCTAGGTCCTCTGCATATATGAACCCATGCATAGACCCACATGTATACACACAATCTAAAATTACCAATTAATAAATCTTTTTATAATGCTACACAGTAAAACGAACAGAGTAAAATGGCATGTTGATTCACTGGCTTTCAAATCCATTCCTAATCTCCTGACACCCCAGAGCAGGTCCGCAATGGGGGTCACACCCATCTGCAGCCAGGAGTGCCAAGTAACAGATCACCCATCTCAGATAATCGGGTACCTCAGATGGCGTCAGATGACCCCTGCTCGGATACTCAGGTACCCGGATGGTATGTCAGATGACCCCTGCTCAGATACTCAGGTACCCGGATGGTATGTCAGATGACCCCTGCTCAGATACTCAGGTACCCAGATGGTGTCAGATGACCCCTGCTCAGATACTCAGGTACCTGGATGGTGTCAGATGACCCCTGCTCGGATACTAAGGTACCCAGATGGTGTCAGATGACCCCTGCTCAGATACTCAGGTACCCAGATGGTGTCAGATGACCCCTGCTCAGATACTCAGGTACCTGGATGGTATGTCAGATGACCCCTGCTCAGATACTCAGGTACCCAGATGGTGTCAGATACTCAGGTACCCAGATGGTGTCAGATGACCCCTGCTCAGATACTCAGGTACCCAGATGGTGTCAGATGACCCCTGCTCGGATACTCAGGTACCTGGATGGTATGTCAGACGACCCCTGCTCAGATACTCAGGTACCCAGATGGTGTCAGATGACCCCTGCTCAGATACTCAGGTACCTGGATGGTGTCAGATGACCCCTGTTCAGATACTCAGGTACCTCAGATGGTGTCAGATGACCCCTGCTCAGATACTCAGGTACCCAGATGGTGTCAGATGACCCCTGCTCGGATACCCAGGTACCTGGATGGATGGTATGTCAGATGACCCCATTGCCAGGACATGAAGAGCTGAGACTATGTCTGGCTCATTACAAATACCCAGTTAACACCCAACCCTTACACCTCCCTCTTCAGCAATCTAGAACATTCAGTGAGGGGCTGCTGAGAAGATCCAAACCAACATAGCCACTCTCAGGGCTAAGGGATATGGAGCAGTAGTCCCTAGGAGAATGGGTGCCCACACCCTAAGAATCAGGCCACGTCCTTCTGAGAACATACTGAGACATCTTGGGTGCCAACCTCATTCCTACTGCATATTTGTTGTGTAATTTTAGAGCACAAATAATATGCAAGTATAGTAACATTTTTACTAATATATAGAATATGAAGAAAATACATTGTATGTGGTAAATATGTAGAGAAATTTACTAATATATTTATAATAAATTGGAATATTGATAATATATGTTTGATTTTTTTTCCCACTAATAACAGAGGCATTCAGTCAAAAGCAATTGGCTGTGGAAATACAGCCCAGTAGTACACAGCATGTGTATATCACATATGAATTCAATCCTCAACAGACACCCCCCACACACACATACCTGGCTGGAGGGAAAAGGCATCTCAAAATGCTGACATTTGGGGCTGACTAGACTGGAAAAGTTTGTTCTATTTATTCTGGGGCTTTAAAAATATTTAGACCAAAAGTTTCTAGCCTCCCAAAATTGAAATTGGAGTGGAAAGCTCATTCCCTGGTTCCTCGAAGAACTGTCTATGGCCTCCATCGAGTAGAGCTGGACTCGAACCTACGTTAACTCCCACCAACCACTCTGGAGCGGCCTGCCTCTCTGTGCATGGCGAGAGGCTCCCCTCTGCGGTGGAGAGTGGACCGGCACCGGCACTAAGCTGCTCGGCTTGGCCACGTGGGATTCTGACCAAGTTTAAACTGTGCCCCCCTTTCTTTTTGCTCGCCAGGGTGGGGAAATCACGGGGAGGAGCTGTTTGTATCTCCCCAAAGAAACCCTGGAGACTAACAAAGGGAAGGTGTGAGGGCGAGAGTGAGCTGCCATCGCGAATCCCTTCTTAGCATGGCCTGGACTTTTGAATCTCTGAGTTATGGCCAACGGAAAAATAATAAGTAATATCTTAAAGAGATGAGCAAGTCCAGTTTCCAAATGTCCATCCCCTTCTGAAGTTCATATGCAGATCCCAGATTTTCTAAAGACCTTCCTTCTTGATAAACGTGCGGCATCTTTATTAAAATGCAACACCGACTACTTTGTATACTTCCTATAAATGTCAGGTACATTCTGCTGATTTCCTATGACATGCACCAAGCAGGCGAACATCCTATGTCTTTTAAAAAAGGCTCCGTCTCCCTTTTAAACTCTCGTGGGCCAGCCACCTTCGTCTGGTTTCGGTGAACTTTGTTTTGTTCTGGCTTACCTGCTAAATTCATTTCTTCCCCCTGGGAAGCTTTTGAATGAGTCACCTGATCCTGCACTAAGACCCACATCTCTGGGAGGTCAAAGTTCCTGTTTTCTTCCCCTGCCACCATCCGCTCTGAAGGCTCTTAAAAGGCTGGGCTGATGGTTAGGATCGTATATCCAAGGTGTGTGAGCACCCCTCTCAGAATGCATTCACCTGTTAAGGAGCTTTGGGCAGGTGATCAGCCTCCAGGAATTTGAAGCCTTAACATGCTACCAAAGCCCTAGATTATGGGGCCCAAGCTCCCTTATCTGGAGGGCCTTTGGAATTTACGACATGCCCAGCAGCACCAGATACTTGGTATGTCTCTGTGCCCAGGTACCTAGACTCCAAAGTCTCCCTGGGTCCCCAAGGGCTGTTCCTGTGCTGGCTCTCTTTGTGGGAGCCAAAGTCCTGAAGGACCAGAGAGAAGATTTCATGCGGAGGAAATCGGACAGCTCACGTGAGGAGGTTCCCTTTCTCTACAGGATTTGGAGGATGTGTATGGCCATCAGAGGACATGTTAGAACTGGCATTCCTTCCCCCAACGGCAGCATAAATCTTTCTGAAATAACTTCAGAGTGTGCAATAACTTGTGGGTGTGTCTGTTTCTGTGTGTACAGGTATACATGTACAAAAGCATGTGTAGATATGCGCATGTGTGGGAGCCAGATGTTAACCTGTGGTACCATTCCTTAGGATGCTAACTTGGTTTTGTTGTTGTTCATTCTGTTTTGTTTTTAGACTGGTCTGGAACTCTCTGATTCAGAGTAATATTCCATTCCGTAAAGTTGTTCCTGTGGGCAGACTCATTTCCTGAAGTGATGTCTGCTGACAACTTAATCCTGTTACAGGAATATCTAAGGTTCAGATGGGGTTCTCTCTCTCTCTCTCTCTCTCTCTCTCTCTCTCTCTCTCTCTCTCTCTCTCTCTCTCTCTCTCTTGACCATCTGAGACCATTTTGGCTTTTGTGTTATCAGGGGGTTCTGGTCTCTAGCAGGTGCAAAGAAAACAGCAGTGGCGGGCTGTTGGAGCAGAGTTCTGGAGTTTTCGGATACGTTCTTTTCCTTCTCTGTTCCCCATGGTTTCCCCGATGGTCTCCTTACTCTGCCCACCACGTCTGAGATGTAACCCTTAAGACTGTTATATAGTAACTTATGCCATGGTGACACCATGACTTTCTTGGAGTATTATAAAATGACTGTTGTCAGGCTCCTCAGAGGAAAGGATGTGAACTGGTAACCACTCACACTGGCTTGAGTCATTTCACGGGATCCTAAGTGGTCATGGGAAAGCACTGTAAAAGTGAAATAAATGAGTAAAGGTAAAATCCATGAGTAAAGGTAAAATCCGGTCATTATAACTTTGACATGGATTCTCATGGAGCCAGGCTGGCCTCAAACTCCCTATGCAGCCAAAGGGTGGACCACGAACTTCAGATCCTCCTAAGTGCTAGGGCCAGAGGTATGCATCACCATGCCTGTTCATAAGGTGCTGCCCATCAAACCCAGGACTTCCTCCATGCCAGGCAAGCACTTTACTAATGGAGCCACAACCTCAGTCCTTGATACAACTTTTGTTTAACACCTAATCCTCATCTGGAGACAAGTCCAACACTTTCACTGACATCTCACTAACTTCTGTGGTCACGGAGTCTCTTTATGCAGCCAGGTGGCATTGAAGACTGGCCAAGAACAGAGGGTCGCTGAGATCATGGAGGGGGGTCTGATAAAAAACAAACAAACAACAACAACAACAAAACCCTCCTCTGCTCTTCAGAGAAAAGCACAAAAGAAAATACATCGCGGACCTTGGGATGTTGCTGTGTCTAGAAGTGAACCCCAGAACACTATCCATCTCATCGAAAGGCTCTGTGTAGGGACTTATGGGAGTTAACTCTGGAGCCCCCCTGGGTTTGGTCATCCTGGAAGTCTGAGCTTCCTGCAGACACATGGTCAGACAAATCAATACATCAGCCACTTGTTAGGACCTTTCCAAGTCGGGGTTTCTGGGGTGCAGAGCTGAACACATCCTGTGACAGGGACGTCATCTGTATGTCCTTGATCCTCTGGAGGCTTGAGATCCATTTGTGTCTCATCATGAATGATTCTTCTCAGCTGACCCGTACAAGCGGATATGGAATACTGCACCCACACCTTCACCTGACCCTCTGGGTGTGCCCATGACACCTCATCTTTGGGTCCCTCTGTGTGTGTACATGCAAGTCGAGGTGACCACCTCGATACAGAGGCTGAGCAGTCTGGTGACTGATGAGTTGGCACCCATCTGCTACAGTGAGCCAGAACCAGGCTTTGGTGTGAGACTTCCTTCCTCCCTTGAGCCCTCTGAGGGCCTTCTTGCCACTGACACTGTCTCCTCCATGGGCTTTCCTAGCGATCCTGGGGCAGCCCGGGCTACTATCCAAGATGCTGTTTTCCTGTCATCCAGGTACCTGGGAAGCAGATTTGTAACCAGCAGGTGCCTTGGTGAACATAGGTTCAGAGCACAGAAAGACATTTATCATGGATTGTAACAGAGATCTGGGGTAGCAGTGGCCTCAGAAGCCCTGAGGGCAAGATGCAGGGTATCTGCCACTTGCATACTCAGCACAGACATACATAGACACACACAAGCACACAGACACATACCCACAGACACACATGACACATACATAGAGAAACACACACAAATAAATAAATAAATTTAAAAAGAAAAAGAAAAAGAAAAGAAAGGACCCACACCTTTATGAATTTTCCAACATTTTTGGGAGTAGGATGCCCTCAGCATGGTCATGCCTAGGTTCCTGGAACCTATAATGTTACTACATGGCAAAGAAAAATTAAAGTTGTAAATAAAATGACTCATGTTGATCAGCTGATTTTAAGATGATCTGGACTCTCCTGGCAGGGCTAATGTGATGATCCTAAATGTCCTTAAAATATGAAAGGAGAGGCCAAAGAGGAAGAGACAGGGAGGCAAAGGCAGGGTCTGTGTGACGTGGGGCCCTCAGCCGGAGGATATGGACGAGTTTTGGAAACTGGAGAAGTCAAGTGTGGCCGTGGCATGAGCCGAGAAGCCGCTCTGCTGGACTGCTTCCTACACTCTATCCGGAAGGCGCTGGGGTTAAATGTTGAAGGAAACACTCTTAGTACGTGTGACTCTGACCTGAGTTGGAGGTAGGGTCTTTGTGATGTAATCATCTTAAACTGAGGTCCTACTGGATGAGAGGAGGCCCTAAATCCGGTGCCTGGAATCCTTATAAAGAGAAGGAGGCTTGGGAACCATGGTCACATAAGGAAAAGGTCACATGGAGACAGAGATCAGAGCCACGCAGTGCAAGCTAAGGAAAACCAGGGACTGCCCCAAGCTGGCAGAGGCAGGAGGCAATGTGCCTTAGACCTCTAAGAAGTCCAGTCCTGCTGACTCTGACTTAAGACTCTGGTCCCCAGAGCTGGAGGAAAAACAGTGTCCACTGGTTTCAGCATCCCCTCCTCCCAGCCTGGTACTGCATCCCCTGTAGCCTCAGGAAACCCATATTGGGGGTTAGCTGTGTGAGCAGAGGCTTAAGCTCTGGCAGGGTCCCTTTAAGATGCAAAGCTTTGTCTGCAGAGGCAAAGTAACACAGATCAGCCACTGCCTGACTGGCTGCCATATTCACCAGAGGCAGAGGGGTTGCTGTCCATGGCTGACTTGAAGTCAGGATGAAGTTGGCTCTTTGTCTTTACAACCTCTGTTTCTTGTCCAATGTGCCTCCCATCTGCTTGGTGGTGACACCTGTATTAGTTACTCTCTCATCACTGGGGCAGAGTAATAGACTGAAGCAATGAAGAGTGACATATTTGTCCTGGCTTGTGGTTTAAGGGGAGATGGTCCATCAGGGTGAGGAGGGCACAGGTTCCAGCCAGGAGCTTTTGGCATAACTTGTTACAACAGAAACCACAGGCTAGAAGCCGAATACGTGAGCCTCAGGACCAGGCCCCTCAGCCATACCTCCTCTATCTATCTAAGCCCCCAGATGTTCCCCAAAACTTCCAAAACAGTGCCATGAGCCAGACATCGAATGTCCAGATGCACAAAGTCTGTAGGTAACATTTCACATTTAAACCACTACACCACCTTTTAAATATCCTCTCCTAGCCAGGAGCTCTGGCTCCCGATTTCCTAATTCCAGAGTTGCCTCCCAAAGTCCCCACCCGACATGCCAGTCAGAATCCGAAGAACATATCTCTCCCACCCTTAGAGGCACTAAAATGCTGACCTATTTCCAGACACCGTGGGAAACGTTCCATCCCGAGGACCAGCAAGACGGCCGCGCAGGCAAAGCATCTTCTCTCAAACCCCACGACCCGAGTTCAAGCCCTAGAACCCATATCGAGAAAGGAGAGAGTCAGCTCCTGAAAGCTGTCTTCTGATCTTTACATGTGCACTGCAGCAAGAGCATGTGAGCGTAAACACATCCACCTGAGCTCCTAACAGCGTGCCTCATCAGAACAGAACCTGCCAGATGCTCACCCCATGAGGGCAGGCTGTGTACTCTCCTCTTGTGTAACACAGGAGGGGGTGTGTACAGAACCGTGTGGCCCAGCAAGCAGCTCTCCAGACGCCACTGTTTCCTCAAGGCCGATTGACCTGATGGAAAACACTAGGGACCTGACCTCCTCTGCATTCAACTCTCCTTTTTCCCATTCACCTCTCTCCTTTCTTCCTTTCTTCTCCTCGCTTTTCTAAAGGGTCGTGGGCATGTGCCCGCTGAAGATACACTGTCACTGAAAATGAAATCGGACAGAGCGGTAAACCACGGTTTTGGAAGTCTGTCATTTACCACTAGGGGGAGTGTTTGCACAGGCAGCTCGTCCGAACTGGAATTTGCTGGTAGAGGACTCGAGTTGGGAATGAATTCTGTTCTACACATATTTAAAAGGAGAGGAAAGGCCACAACTCGTAAGAGTGAAATCATTCTTTTGACAGCTTTCCTGTGTGATGCCGAAGAGGTGCAGTTTGCAACGCACTCTCTCGCTTTCCCGGATTGCTTTTGTGAACCCACTACTGCTTTTAAAGTTACAGGTTACGTTTTAGAGCAGTTTGGGGTTACAGAAAAACTGAATGGAAGACACACTGAGTTTTACAAATGGCTCACCTACCTCTTCTCCCCTCAGTTTCCTGTCACTAACATTTTGCAGTTGTGTGTTTCAGTTGTTAAAACTAGCAAGCCAATGTTGACACACAACTATTAACTAAATTCACATTTCAAAGTTCATTCTTGGCGTTGAGTGTCCTGCACACAATATACATATAAACTTGTGTATACACACGTCTGTGCCTACATACAACATACAGAATACAGCAAAAATACTTGTAGGTCTTCCCATACATGGTGAAGACTCTGGAGAAACTACTGCCCTTGCCACAGTGACATCCTAGGGAACACACTTTCCCTTCCAGCATTTGGGGATCCCAAGATCAGCAGCTGGCTTGCTCCCTGTACCAGCCAACCGTTAGCTCACTCAGCAGTTCCTTCCTTGGGCACAGCACTGCCAATCACTTAGGGGGCGGGTCTTATTTAATAACAGCAAAGGACGAGCATGCTTGGGACCTGGTCCTTCCTGAAGCCCATCATGGTTCAGCAGTCACCTAAAGAGAAGCAGCTGAAAATCAAAGACCAGGAGAAGTGAGGAGAAAGTGACTAAAATAACTCAACATGTCAAAAGCAAAATAGTTATACTCCTGGTAGGACTTTCTTGATGGGTAGGGCTTTCTACGAGAGCAAGAAGGACCTGAGTTCCAGTTCCCAAAACCACGTTAACATAAAGAAAAGCTGAGCAAGACAATACACACTTATAATCTCAGTGCTGGACAAGTGGAAACAGGCAAAGCCCTGTGCCTCACTGGCCAGACAGCCTAGTCTACTTGGTGAATGCTGGCCAATTGAGAGACCCTGTCTCAGAAACTGAGGTGGACAGCCCCTGAAAAGCCACACACATAAATTTGTATGCATGTGAACCAGCATGCACACACACAATCTAATTAAATCCTTAGAGACATCTAATATAATAAAGCCAGGACTTAACCTCTTAGTTAGGGTTTCTATTGCTGTGAAGAGACACCATGACCACGGCAACTCTTATAAAGGAACACATTTAATTGGGGTGGCTCGCTTATAGTTTCAGAGGTTCAGTCCATTATCATCATGGTGTGACGTGGTGGTTTGTAGGTAGACATGGTGCTGGAGAAGGAGCTGAGAGTCCTGCATCTTGACCCTTAGGCAACAGGAAGTGGTCTGAAACTCTGAGCATGGCTTAAGCACATATGAGACCTCAAATCTCACCCCCACAGTGGCACACTTCCTCCAACCCACTCCAACAAAGCCACACCCCTTAATAGTGACACTCCCTATGATCTTATGGGGGGTGAGGAAGTTACATTCAAACTACCACACTTAAGGAGGAGAAACCCATGGAAAATAAAGATGAAACTGGGATGCCCTTTAAATTGCACACAGACTCATTTCATTCACACACAGAGAGAAGAAACCTACTAGTGGTCGGTTGGGAGAAGGATGGATGGGAAGAGCTGGGGTTGGTAGACGAGACCTGGAGCAAGGTCTCGGCCATGAGGCATCTGAGATGAGCTACATGAGAACTGGTCCAGTCCTGAGCCAGCCAACCCAAAGAAGGAAGAGAGGAGAGCCGCTAACTTCATCAATATGGCACAGTGATGCCCCAGGGAAGTGGTCAGGACCTGACGCCCAGCCCTCTGGTGACGGGTGAATTGAAAGCAGTTTACAGGGGACCCGTGTTTCTTCCCAGAGACTGAGAAGACTGGAGGTATAGACAAGAGCAGAGCAGAGTGAGCCAGCCTGGCAGGAGGCAGGAGGCTTGCTTCTTGGTCCTTTGAACTTGAAACAGTCTTGGGAGTTTGGTCTGTGTTTCTGACACGGGCAAACACAGTAATTCCCACAGTCCGTCGTCACATGCAGGAGCTCAGAGCGATACAGTTGCTGTGGAGACAGTTGTCAATAGTGGAGTCCTATTCCTTCCATCTTGTTTGTAATACTGGATCGGGACTCCATGGTGGACAGTGATAGCCTCCACTCACTGGAATCAGTGAAAAACATTTGGACTTTTGTTTCTTTTGGAGTTTTCTTTACAAAACAAAAAAGACATTATGTTCTACTGCTCTGTGAACTGGCTGGTGCAGAAGCTAGAGTTTGGGTCCTACATGGGACAGACACCTGCAGAGTACCTGGGCTAGTCCCAGTTCATTCTCCCAGCAGGAGCCAAGCAAGCCAAGGATGTAGAGAGTCCACTAATGTGACTGACACCTGGGGTTCACATGATGTAGGCTAAAACGGCTCTGTACACCCTCACTGCTTGCAGAGTTTTGCTGGTACTGCAGATCTTGAAGCCCTGTGAAGAGGATTTGGGGATTATACTATCTCACTTATAACCAGGTTAATCCTCCCTGAAGGGAACAAGCGCTTTACAGAGATGCTAAGAAACACTGTGAGCTGGTTCTATCAAAGCAAGTAAGATGGACAGAAGAGGCTGGCATCCCCCTGCTCCCGGTATAAACAACTGCCAGCCATGGTTAGGGGGACTGAGCACTGAGAGTAGTTTAAAATATATAAGCAAATATCACCTGCGCACCCAAGGGCAAGGGGACATCTAACAGTGAGTGAAAAAGTAACCACTTCCTGCTGGAAAATTGTGTTGCAGAAGAACATTTTAAAAAACAGAAGTTTGGAAAGGTTTCTGTCATGAAGCAATTTTAGTGCCAAAAGCCAAGGTGTGGTATCTGTAAAATTTCTCCTCTCTCACACTTTAAAACTTGAAGATAATTTTCAGTCGGATGCTTTCAAGGGGCCCTGTGGGTTGCACCCATTTGTGAAGTTCATAAAAGTTAGTACTTGCAACTGATTTGCAAGAGCAACTCACTGACATCAGGGGATGTGGAAATACATTAACTGCATGAAGTTGGAGTAATATTCCTCTGTGTATATGGAGATGGGTTTGAAAATATGAATACTGTAAATTAATAAGCATGGTGCACCATGGTGGCATGTCTCAAAGAGGAAGTGGGGTTAATGGGGTCATTGTCGACAAGCGACCAATAGGAACACAGGGTTTTCAGAAGGCAAAATGCGTTCTTCTTTTATTTTATTCTGAGAGTGGATTCTCTAAAGTCCGGCCTGGCCTCAGACTTGTGATCTAATGACACCTCCCTCCTGGGTATGAGGGACACAGGCATGCCACACCACACCCAGCTAAGCTGTCTTAGAGTCTTGGTAAATGCCTGGTTTTATTCCTGTTGCTTGGATAAAACACCACAGCAAAAGACAACTTAAGGGAGAAAGTGTTTATTTGGATGATAAGTCCAGGCTACAGTCCATGAAGAGAAGTCATGGTGTGAACTTGAAGCAGCTACATCCAGTCAAAAGGAGAGAGAGCAGTGCTCGCCTGCCCGCCGCTCACACCTGCCCGCCGCTCACACCTGCCAATGCTCACACCCGCCTGCCGCTCACACCTGCCCAATGCTCACACCTGCCCGACGCTCACACCTGCCCAATGCTCACACCCGCCTGCCGCTCACACCTGCCCACCGCTCACACCTGCCCGCCGCTCACACCTGCCCAATGCTCACACCTGCCCGCCGCTCACCTGCCCGCCGCTCAACCTGCCCAATGCTCACACCTGCCTGCCGCTCACACCTGCCCAATGCTCACACCGCTCACACCTGCCCACTGCTCACACCGCTCACACCTGCCCACTGCTCACGCCGCTCACACCTGCCCACCGCTCACACCTGCCCTCTGCTCAGCTGGTTGTCTCTATTCTACTCCTTTACAGACTCACAGAACTTGTCGTCCACTTTCAGGCTGGGGTTTCCCACATCAGTTTGTGTGAAAAGACAGTCTCCCTCGGACATGCCCACAAGCCTACCCGAGCTGGACAAGCCCTCACTGGGACTCTTCACAGGTGACTGTACACTGTGCCCACGGTGACAACTACATCACAATAAGTAAAACACATTATTTTATTAATTCATTTAGCAGATGTTACTGGACCCTATATGTGTTTAGAACGTTCTAGGCTACATGGATCATAATTTGGATAAACACTGTATCTTCATCAAGCTTTCATGCTAGAGAACAGGGGACCTGCAAGAAATATTTAAATCTGCGGCTGTTTTCTTCCTTAAGCTGTCAGTATTATCATAATGTATGTTTTATAGCAGGCATTAAACTTAGCAACAGAGTAGAAGAAATAGAGATCATTAATAATACATGTGTTTAAAATTTTTCATTTTTAGTGTATATAACATAACAATGTTATTACATGTTACCAATCATATTTCCATATTCATGTATGATGTGTGGACATATTTTCTTGTACCACATTGCATATAGTATATTTCAGGCCCTGTAGGTTATAACTGTGCTGCTGTATGTTGTAAATAGTATATATTTGTGGTGATATATTGTGTCCCCCAATATACTGTGTCCCCAATAAAATTTATCAGAGGATCAGAGGAAAAAGCCAACCACTCTATTAACATAGAAGTCAAGCAATGGTAGCATACAGCTTTCATCCTATCATTCAGGAGGCAGGGATCTGTCTGTATCTCTGTGAGTTCAAGGCCACACTCGGAACAGAGTCAACTGTGGTGACACACATCTTTAATCCCAGCACTAACCATAGAGGTCTGGAGGTCTGTACAGACAGACAGGAAGCGACAGAGCTGGGCAAGAAGAGGAAGTGATGTAGCTGGACAGAGAGCCAATGAGAGAACAGAACAGAAAGGAATATAGGCGTGGGCAGACAGGAAGTAGCTCACTTTGGAGACTGAGGTGAGGTGAGGTTAGCTTATGGCTGTTCCTATTTCTGTTATCTCTCAGGTTTTCACCCCTCTATCTGGCTCTGTGTTTTTTATTTAATAAGGCCATTTAGCAATCCATCTACATATATTGGCTCACTTCTATTACTATATATGCATATATTTTAGCATATACATTTCACTAAGATTGAAACAAACACGAAGAACTTCCCCAACCCCAGAACTGCCTGCTGCCACACCACTCTCTAGCCCTTGTGCTGGGAACCATGCAGGGGACACACCACCATCTCTCCATGACAACATATGGATGTCAAGTCCAGGGCAGGCTGGTCCAGCACACTAGTAGCTTCCAAGGATACAAGACAGGATGGTTAGTCTGAGTTCTCAACTTCATGGGATTTAAAATCACCATGGGGACGGACCTCTTGACAAATCCATGAGAGGTTGTATAGATTGATTAGGTTACCTGAGACTGAAAGACCCACCCTAAATGTACATAGCACCATTCCAGACTGGGTCCCCAATTTCGTAAAAAGAGAAAGGGGTCGGAGCACCAGCATATCTTTCTCTCTCTCTCTCTCTCTCTCTCTCTCTCTCTCTCTCTCTCTCTCTCTCTTTCCCTCTCTTTCTCTCTCTCCTTCTTGACTGCTGATGTACTGACACCTGCTGCCTCACACCCCTCTTGCAGTTATTTCCACACCATGATGGACTGTGTACCCTCAAACTGTAAGCCAAGACAAACCCTTCCTCCTCGAAGTCCACTCCTTATCAAAACACCAGGTATTTTGATTAACTAGTGCAGTCAGTTGCCTGGGGATGAGATGGACTGAGTCATTATGGCCCATTCAGTCACAACTTGGAGAACTCCAAGCTGAGACAGGAAGGAACTGGTCCAGACCCGGACTGCACCATAGCACTCCCTCCCTAGAAGCCAGCCAGAGGGGAAGACCTTCTCACATTGTCAAAAGACCGTCCTACAGAAGGAAAGTGAGTCTCTGAACAGAAGATGAAGTGTAAGAATTTGATCCCTTCCATCCTAAGTCCCCTCCTGAGGCATTGACTGGACATTTCGTCAAGCTCCTGGAGCATCTCTGAAGGAGGCTATTTATGTCAAAGTGCTTGGGTGATTTCTTTCCAGCCACAGTGAGAAGTGAAGTCCACACAAGGTCTGTCTGGCTTCCCCGGCTGCACACATATGTGTGACTCTGAGATGGTGGTGACTATTGGAACTCAGAATCAAGGGACATTTTGAACAATGAGCATTCACTGAACATGCCCAGGTCACTGACCTTCAGGAGATGAGCTCAGAATGACCCCCACAGACAGCCCAACTTCTGGGGAGTGTCAGGGTTCCGAGGCCCGGCTGGCTGCATTCTTCCCTTTGCCTCTCAGGAGGTGCATCCTTCATTTAAATTATTTCCTGTGGTGAATGTCTCAAGAAGCATACACCCACCTTTGGATGCTGTCTTAGTTAGGGTTTCTATTGCTGTGAAGAGACACCATGACCACAGCAACTCTTATAAAGGAAAACATTTAATTGAGGTGGTGGCTTACAGTTCGGAGGTTCAGTCCATTATCATCATGGCGGGGAGCATGGCAGCATGCAGGCAGACATGGTGCTGGCTACATTTTGATCAGAAGGCTACAGGAAGTAGACTAAGACACTGGGTGGTATCTTGAGCATATATGAGACCTCAAAGCCCGCCTCCACAGTGACACACTTCCTCCAACAAGACCATACCTACTCGAACAAGATCACACCTCTTAATAGTGCCACTCCCTTTGGGGACATTTTCTTTCAAACCACCACAGGTGTGCATTGCTTTCCCTGACCCACCCTCTCCTGTGTTCAAGTCTGAGCATATATAAACCTCTACAAAAAGCTCCCGTTTACACCGGCTGTTACGGTTTGCGGTGTAGATGTAAATTGCCCCCAGAGGCTCATGTATTTGAATAGCTGTTCCCCACTTGGTGGTGCTGTTTGGGAGATCGTAGAATCTTCGAGAAATGGCACCTAGCTGGAAGAACTGGCAAGCTGGAGGAGTGTATCTTGAGCCTTACAGCCTGGCCTGCTTCGCGGTCCTTGGTGTCCTGGTCGGCTGAGATGCGAGGAAACGGCTGCCTGATGCATCTGCTGCACAGAGCTGCCAGCTGCCAGGCTGCACCTGCCTCAACAGGCTGCATGCCCTCAAACCGGGAGCCAGAGAAGTCCTTCCTCCCCCAGGTTGCTTCTCAGTGGGTATTTGGTCATAGCAATGAGGAAAGGAACTGAACCACTGTCGGAGATTCCCATTCTCACAGCTGGAAGAATCCTAACTCACATGGAATCTGCATTGAGTGTCCACAAGCAGATGAAGAGAAATGCAAACACTCAGTGACCTTTTCACAACCACATTCCAAAAATTTGTCCAAACTGAATTGATGACTGTTTCCCCTGAGTTAATTATATGATGCTTTTTTTTTTTAAATCTGAGAACATCAAAACTATCTGAGCTTTGAAGGAATGAGTTTTAAGAATGAACCTTAGTGAGAAAAATGTGTCTTTCTGTGAAGCAAAGAGGCTGGGGACTTGGAAATGTGCTTAAAGTGCCTGAGTTGCAAGAATTTGGGCCAGATTTGAGGTCTCCAGAATCCACACAGTGTTGTGTGGATGTGGTGATAGTCCAGCCTCCGAGAGGCAGCAGCTCATCCCCAGAGAAAGCTGCCAGTCAAGCGAGACTAGCCTTCTCTGCAGACTCTGGGCCTGACTGAGAGACACCACCGCCTCAATGACTGTGGTGTAGGAATGACTGATTCCTAATGTCAATCTTGAACCCCACATGTATGCACATCCGTGTGCTTGTGGACTTGTACAAATGTGTAGCTACACACATCCAACTTTCATACATCTACACACACATATGTGCACCACACAAACACACAAAAATGGAAGAAGATAAATAAAAAAAATAAATAAAGCAAAGCAAAATACACAAAAATCGCATGGCATTCTGGTTCGTTTGTGTGGAGTAACAAAGTGGGAGTTCTGATTGGTTACTCAGTCTCATTGCTTGAGCAATCTTTGGAACAGTCAGAAAGTCAGCAATTTACCTTCCACTGTAAGTAAAATTTGCAAATGTCTGTAATTTCTCAGACTCTGCAGGAATGTCTTCGGTTCATTTAGCAAACATTCAGCAAAGGCCTGCTGCACACAGCCCCTTCAATCTTCAGAACAGGGTAGACTAGAGAGCAGCCGAAGGTGTGGTAAAATGAAGCCTCTCACCTGGCGGATGAATGGGCTGGCTCGTCCCTCGTGGGCATGTCTGCATAAGTGGGGGAGGGTAAGGGAAGAGGCAGGCGCTAGGAGCAAAATAACTAAACATGGCATCCCGAGCCTCCTTTGCCTTCATACCGGGGAGCTGTCATGGCCGGCATAGAGCAGCCTAAGGGGGATTGAGTGGGAGGAAGGGGCAATATACTAATTAAAATACCCCCACCCCATCTGAAAAACCTGATCAGTTCTTCTCCTCTTCTGGTTCCTTTCCCATCTGGATCAAATCATCTGCAAGCAGCAGGTCTGGTGCCAGTGAGGAAGGAAATTTCTCTACTCAGACACTACATAGACCTGACGTTCCGTGGCTGCAGCCAGTAAAGGAGCTTCGGGTAACGAGCCCCAAAGGGTGCCGGGGATCATCTGTGCTTTATGGTGGCATGCTCTCTGAAAAGGCTGCCCCCAAGTTCAGTTGATTTCCCTTCAGAAATGGCTATGATTATATTTATTCCAGGGATGTGTCATGGTTCATTTCTGCCTGTGCTGCTGACAGCTTACATTCTCTGTTTTTTCCCTCTTTAGGAACAGCTATTGATTGTTGATACTGATGGTGTCACTGAAAGCATAAGGCATGGCTTAATTAAGCTTGAATTTAAGAGGCATGGCGAAGGTTCCGGTGACTATAAAATGCTATATTCTAAATGCAAAGAGAAATGGGACGTTTTATTATTAAAAGTGTTGCCTGTGGGAAGCAAGAATTCTGGCTACCCCGGTATGGAGGGCATGGTGCTACTCCTATTTGTACATAGCTTTTGACCTGGTATTTTTAAGAGTGACCTGTCTTGCGTGCATGCTGCCGGAGCTGGTTCAGGTGTGTCGGGGTGTGGCCTGTAGGGCAGCCTGTGTGGAGAGAGGCTGAACTCTCTCTTGGGATCATTATCGCTGCCCCCGCCTTTCAGCTTCAAACATCACTCACCCTCTGCTCTCGGCCTCTCCACCTTTTTTCTCTTCTTTCCTTTTCCTTATTTCCCCCTTCTCTATCTTTTAAACTGTGTTAATTTGGACCTTTCCCATATTTCTTTTGCTGTAATATGAAGGGACAAAAACAGCGTGAGAACGGTTGGCTTGAGGAAAAGTCACTTGATGGATTCACAGGGCTTCCATTCCGAGAAACTGCAGGAGTAACACCTGTCTTTGAGGATGTGAGCTGGCTTACAGATGCACCCATGAAATACTGCATTACAAAAATAATAATAATAATAAAAAAAGACAACCTGTTTGGCACCGAGGAGATGCAGAGGTAAGATTTCCTGCTGCTTTTTCAGAGGACCCAGGTTCAGTTCCCAGCACCTTCAACAGGAAGCTTACAACCATCTGTACCTCCAGCTCCAGGAGATGGGGTAGGGGAGAAGGGGGAGGAAGGGAGAGAGAGGGTGAAGGGAGGGAGGAAGAAAGAGGAGGAGAGAGAAAGACAGAGAGAGAGAGAGAGAGGAGGGAGAGGGAGAAAGAGGGGGTAGAGGGAGAGAGAGAGGTGAGGGAGAATAAAATTTAAAAAGTACCGTGTTACTCTTGGAGAAGCTGACTTGATATCAAGCAAGTCTTAGGTCATCTAAGCACCAGTGCTCTCTCCACTCTGCTGCCTGGGGAGGATCAGGCAGACTTCTCCATTCACAGCTTAGTGGTGACCAGCAGCACGTTACGGTTAATGACAGGTCAGTCACCTGGTCCTGGCCACCTGCCTGAGGTTGCCCTCATTCTCCTGCCTGACCACATCTTGGGTTTCTGTCTCCGTGGTGTGTCCTGTCCTCTCACTCTCTCTGCCCATCAGGCCTCTTCTCTGCTGCCACACTCGGCTTAGAGTCAGCCCGCCGGCCACGACACAGTACCCTGTCCCAAGAATGAAAACAACAGACCCACCCAGCAACTGCTTGGCTGGCCGTTGTTTTTCCGACACTGGCCCTCCAGTCCTCTGTCATTCTTTTCGGAGTGTCTGGCTGGGGTTGGCAGATGGTTTTTGACTCTGTCACGTCATTCTCTCTGCTGAACATCTCATCCCACATGGCCTTTATCATAGTCTATTTTCAAAATGCTGGCTGTGTGGAGACAATGGCATGCTATGAGATTTGCCCCTTAGAGCATCACAAAGTGATTTTTCCAGTAAACAGGGAGTCAGGCGGGTATCACCAAGTCAGTGTTAGTTGTTCATCGCCCCTGAAAGAAACGTGACTCATTTGTAGTCACCCCCGACTTCCCTCCCATCAGGCCCTGGCAACCACTCATCTATTATTCTCCGTCTCTGTGTATTTGCCTAATCTGGGCGTTTATATAAATGGAATATATGACATTTTGTGAGTGGCTTCTTTCATTAGCACAATGTCTCCAAGGTCCATCATGGCAGGTGACAATACTAATACTTCTTTCCTCTGTATGCAAACTACTTTTCCTTTGTGTGGATCCACCCACAGACACTCGGGTTCTTTCCATGAACAAAGATGCCAAGAAAAACGACTCCATAAACTGTCATATGCAGGTTCTTGTGTGGCTGTTTGGTTTTTATTTTTCTTGGGTTTATACCTAGGGAAAAAAAATTCTGGGTCACATGGTAACTCCAGATTTTTCTTTTCTAGAGGACCGCCAAGCTAATAGCAGGGTGTTTGTATAGCTTCATGGATCCACCTGCAGGCCTGAGGGTTCCTGCTTCTTCCTATCCTCACATCCTCCAGGCTTTTGTGAATTATTTCTGTATGAGCTGCCTTTCTTCTCCTGGATTCTTCGGGGCATCATACGGACAGCCACAAGACCTTCCACATGGCACACTTTGAGTATATCTCAGCTCTTAGTGGGGTGTACACTTCATAATAACAGCTCCACTTCCTGACCAGTTGGTGTGCCTGCTCTAGGAGAAAACACGGTCCTAACTCAACATCCCTCTAAGAACCTAAAGGCAATAGCAGAGGGTACCATTTACTGAGCATGTACTGGGTTCTTTCCCATCTGACCTCTTTTAATTAGAAAGGAAACCAGGATCTAGATTACTCTCCAAGTAATTAACAGAAAGATGGAACTCAAGTTTTCAGTCTGCCACGTTGTCCTTACACAGTGCTCGCTTGAGGTCCCCTGCTCCCCCCCATAATCACTGCCCCCAAACCAAGCCCCAATGTCTTGCCTCATTTCCTACAGCAACGGTTCTCATCCTTCCTGACGCTTCGACCCTCTAACACGGTTCCTCATGTCGTGGTGACCCCAACCATCAAATTATTTCATTGCTACCTCATCGCTGTAATTTGGCTACTGTTATGAGTCATCACGTAAATGTCTGATACACAGGATATCTGATACGTGACCCCTGTGAGATGGTCGACCGACCCCCCGGTTGAGAACCGCGGTCCTGCTGTACTGTGGTTTGATGAGAAGTGTGTCGTCCAGTCCAGTCCCCCACCCCCACCCCCGAGCTCAGGTACTGGAATACTGGGTCCCCAGTTGGTGGCAGTGTTTGGGGGAGGTTTAGGAGGTATGGCTTCCCTGGAGGAAGTGCCCCACTGGGGGTGGGCTTTGGTGGATATATGTGGCCTCACTCTGTCTCTAGTTCACTGTCCCTGCTTCACGCTCCTGGTTGAGGGGTGATCTCTCAGTCTCCAGCTGCCACGCCTGTTACTTACTTACTGCCGTGGTCTTCCCACCAAAACGGCCTCTCATCCCTCTGGAACCCTATATCAAACTCTAATAAACTCTTCTGTAAGTTGCCTTGGTCACGGTATTCTATCATAGTAACAGAAAAGTAACTGATACGCACGGTAACTTTTTTTTTTTTAAGAAAACATTAAAAGGAAGTATTTAGAGGGAAGGAAGGAGGCCAGGATGGGCCAAAGGGCACAGGGGAGGGCACTGGCCGGCAGATGTGAGCAAAAGACGACGATGTCCGTGTATACATACACACACACACACACACACACACACACACACACGGTATATGTGTGAAAATGTACTCATGAAACCCATTATTTTGTGTGCTAAAAAAAATGCTTCTAATTATCTAAAAATTGGACAGTGATAAGACTAATTAGGTCGAAATACAAACGCAAGGCATGTTGTCATGGCGTTATTCAAACCTTGCGCTTCCGTGGCAGTACATACACACCAAGTATGGAAAGGCGGCTAACGGCCGCTGAACCGAACAGAGCCTCTAACTAGATTTCGTGTAAGTCCTCCAGAGTTGGCTGCTATGTTTCCAAACGTCGCCGCGTGGGAACCGCCGAAGCGCTGCCTCCCGGGCTACCGTCCGCGGGCTGACACCGACCGGGCTGGTGTCCTTCAATAGGCACCGCCAGCTGTCAGGGAAGCCGACCCGGCAAGAGGCCTCTGCCCCTAACAAATATGGCCGCCCTGAGGCTTCATGCTTAGGGCGGCGGGACGGGCCTCACGTGACGAAACCCTGT